>NW_024038821.1:2257500-2941136 GCF_016077235.1 Cyprinodon tularosa
GAAGCAAAGAAACTGGGACAAGCATCCTGCAAACTTCATGAGAGGCAGATGCACTGAATCGTCCCAAGGACAAAAGCTGAGGGGCGATTAATTGATGTCTCCAGAGGGGAAGAGGACAATAAGAAAAGCTGATTTTATAGAAGACAGGGTTAAAAACTTAAAAGAAGAGTAGATGTCAAGAGGAAGGAAAAATAAATGAGTGAACTGATTGATAGAGGAAACTCTAATCTAATGAGACGAAAAGAAGAAGCCTAATGGATTTAGGGTGAAATGTTAAAAATGGAGAGCTACAGATAACGAGATTGTTAATTTAATAAGAGAAAGTTTGCAGATTGAAATAGGCAATACTTTAATTGACACTGTCGCTAACAGTGGTCTAATTCATATTGAAGATTGGTGGTTCAGACAGTTGATCTCAAACTGTTTCCTCTGAGTTTGACACCATTCTAAGACATAACACATTATTTCACTTGTTCAATTCAAAATAGTGATTTCATTGTTGTTTTTTTTATGTATCTGTGTTTGTTCTTTAAGCTTGTCTCCACTCTGTAAAGTATTTTTTGTGTTCTTTCTCAGGAAGTGATCGAGGCTATTGCAGAGTGTGCCTTCAAGACTTCACCATTCCCTGTCATCCTGTCCTTCGAAAACCATGTGGACTCGTAAGTTGACAATATGTCTCAAGTTGGAAGCTACCATTTTTGACCTTTTTGATGAGCACAAAGCATTCGTCAGCTGTCACTTACTGGGCTGAGGGGAAGATCTTGATAGGTGGTTCTATCTTTAATAGCTCCAGGGGGATTTCAGGGGAGGAACATACATATTCAGCATATTGACATTTAGCAAAGAAATCATGATTGTCTGTCTGTGCTTGTGTGTTTGTGTGTAACTCCCAGACCAAAGCAGCAGGCGAAGATGGCAGAGTACTGCCGGTCAATATTTGGAGACGCATTACTGATGGAACCACTGGAGAAATATCCTGTGAGTACAAAGGGAGCTTGAACACACTCTACATGTGCACGGGCTCACTCAGACATTCACACTTTTAGCAGCTCTGTCTCTTTTTTAACACGCAGCTTGATACATAAAACATGCTTGAAGTGAAGTGGTCAAAAGGTATTAACCCACAATGAGTGCACTCAGGAGCCAAAGGAGTCTCTGCCTGTCGGCTTAGGAGATTACATAGTTTTAACAGAAAAAAAATGTAAGAAAAAATAGTGTGAACAGTATTATATATAGGTTATAATTTTTTTCTCCAAACGTAACCTCTTAACATTCACCTTATTTAAAGTAATCCCCTCCTATTTTGCATAACAAAATGAAAAAGCAAATAACCGAGAAACTGTAGGATTATTAATTTTAAATCACTGTGATTTTGGTATTAATCAAAATGATTCTATTTAGTTTAATAATCAAAGGTGAGGAATCCCCTTCCATTGTTTTGTTTTCCAATCTGTAATTACTATGCATAAGAATAACCCAGCAAAAGTTAAGATTTCTCTGCAAGCACTGAAAATTGCAGTTTGCAGACGCTCTCTATCCAACACCCAATCCATTTAAATTCCACCTTAAAATTGCTGGTTAATCTCATAAAATACCAATAAAGTCATATAAAAGTTGTGGTTATGATAAATGTGAATCAGCATAAGTGGTTTTGCCAGACATTGTTACATAGTGGCACAAGTGTGCGAACCTGCAGCATCAGCATTACTGTGAAGATAGCTGAAGCAACAGGTGTTCTGTTTTATTTACATCCAGACTAACCTGTTTGAAAAGATATACAGAAATTACAGCAAAATCTCATTCCCTCTGTAGAACATCTGTCTCCTTCACTCACTTACATCAGCGACTGATTACGTGCAACAGGAGCCAACTTCGGATGAATCATTACAGAATCCTTCCTTTTTTGTCTGCGTCACCTCTGGACTATCAGTGAGACTGAAAATGACAGCCATTTAAGATTAAACGAAAGTGTTTTATGCTGTAATCACAACATGGCTTTTCTTGGCAGCCCTTTATCAGTCTTTCCTCTGTTGCCATGGCTACTAGAAAAAACCTTGCATTGTCCCTTTGTGGCCGAACGCTCAGCCTCCCCTCCTAGTACCCCCCTCCACCAAAAAAGGCGTCTTTGTTGTGTGTGATGACGCAGGCACCCCATGTGAGGTAAATATAGACATTTGCCGCACAAACTCTCCCATGCACAGTCTCTCTGCAAACTTGAAAGCAAACACACTCATCTCCTCTGCACATACAGCACACACACTTTAGGAGTTACTCGTCTTGCAGCTTCAGCAGGGGGAAATTGATGTCCCTGTTGGTAGAACACCATAGAGGAGTGAAAGTTCCCACCACTCTGAGGCAGCATTATCTCACAGGCGCAGGAAGTTCCACCAGTCCTGCTGCCTGCCAAAGACCCATCCCTCTGAGAATTACAGCCCTCCGACTGGATTTGACATTGAAGTATTATCAGGGAGAAGCCTTGTGAATAGAGTGGCATGAGGGAAATGGAGGGGAGGGAAAAGATGAGAGGCACACCAAGGGAGGAGCTGGAGAAACAGAGAGAGAACGTACCTTTGAAGAAATAGATTTTTACCACTGAGCTTGTAATGACTGGGAAAGGTGAGAGCAATGACAACCACTCCCCTCTGGCAGCCATGTATACAGCATAGCGAATGGAATATCAGCTCCATGAATCCGTAGGCGCTCTGTCAGATAGAGTAATATAGCTAGATTGGTTCCAGCTCAACCAAGAGTGAGGATAAAGAGGATTAAGGTTTTCATAGAACTGAAGATCCCCCTTCATCTACTTTTCACAATTTTTATTTTTTATTTTTTTACAACTTTTATAGGCGAATAGGTCGTTTACCTTAGACAATGAACGCACAATCACCCACAAAAAAATTAATTATGTACCTTAAGGTAAAATCCATATTTAAAAGAATACAGGCGTTGCTTTTAATCTTTTTGACTCGGATAAATAGTTCTCATAAATAATCAGCTTAAAACAGCATGCGTGATAAAGATAAAGATAAAGAAACAGTTGTTCTGAGTTTGTAGAAAACACCTCCAACACGCAATCTTTGTAGCATTCTAAAAAGATATATGGATCTTATGACGTTTCTCCGACTGATCCACTCCTGAGCTAACTGCTGAAAATGGCTCCGTCTATAATGGTATAGTATAAAATCTTTTTTCCCCAGCCAGTTTTCAGTGCTTTTATCTTTATGTTTGGTGTCACTGTGATGTTGAATAACCCATGACCTGTAAGTGAATCTGATCCTTCTGACACTATGTGATATATTTCGTTCCCAGATCCCAGGATTTGTTTTTGTGTTTTGGACGATGTGGCCTCAGTGGAAGGTACATGTAGAGGTCACATCAATAAAAACACACAAAAAAAATTGCTATATGCATGACACTAAATATAAAACCTCATACTGATGAATCTAGTAATAATGCACTTTTCAATAAGTAGGTGCTCCCTTCTGGGGCTTCTTCTATTAAGCCTTTTATGGTTTGTTTGGTGTGATAAAATAAGTGATGTATCCTAACCTTGAAGTTCATCTGGATTGGACAGCTTCTGTAGGTCTTTTTCTATCATCTGCACTATCCATCTAATCATACTGGGTTGCATTTCTTCTTGTGGGCACTCTAGTTGATTAGCTAAAGTCCCATGAACCTTATACTTTTAAACTAAATTTGGAACTATGGCCATAAGAACATAAAGCTACTTGGAGGTAGTCTTGTACTCTTTATTAGTGTTTACACTCTCCTTTTCAAGCTGATAGGACAGCTTCCTCTGGCCCTTAGTGAAGTGCATAGATAGTTTGATCCCTTAATCTTCACCGCAATCAACTTTTTTTGCAGATAAATGGTATAGATCCAGGCTCGAGCAAATTGTTTTTATATTACGGTCTAATTTTGACATTTTTATGCACATGTGTTTTGTTTCTGCATTATTTGGTCTAAAATTATATTAAACTGTACCTCTATGGGTTGAAAAATTGCAACAGTAGTTTAATTTTACTAGTGGGTGAAACTAGGGATGCACGATCTTGCCTTTTTTGCCGATTCCTATATCCCGATATTCCGAACACTGAAGTTCAGATTTCCGATATAAGCCGATACCTATACAACAATACTTGTACTTGAAGAAATGGCGCATGTCAGCAAAACTGGGAAGTAGGAGTGATGTAATCTCCAAGGCAAGTGTTTTTTTTTTCTTCCCTTGTGGACGCTCATATTCTCTATTGTTCATACAAGGCAACTATGTTCATTTTTACCACCATTATGAAAATGAAAACAGCACTGATCAGCATGATATTCCAACTTCCAAGCACAAACTAAATGCACTGCAAAGCAATCTTATTCAATTACCGTACATTCCACGGTGGTGAGTCAGGGGCTGGAATTGTGAACATAGCGAACATTGATCAATAGTGCTTTTCAGGTAAACATTCAGACTCATTAGTCTGCATAACATTTTATTTTAGCCACTAAGATCCTATCAGATGCTCTTTCACTTTCCCTTGTCCTGACCACACCTCTGCTTATCCCCTTTGCTCCTCCATACCCTAAGTTATGTCTCGGCTCTTCCTACCTTGGTTCCTTTTTGTAATTCATCCATCCATTCATCACAGTGGGCTCATGCCTACAGTATCTCCAGCAGGCTATAGACAAAAGGAGGGGTAAAACCGGACAGGTTATCAGTCCTTCACAGGGCTATAGATAATCATACAATCATGCACACACTCACCTAAAGCCAATTGAAAGTCACCTGTCAACCTTACAGCCATATTTTTGGGCGGTAGCAGAAAGCCACACATGCACAGGGATATAGATAGATTCCTTCATTTAACCAGGTAAAAGAAAACTCATTGAGATTGAAATACTCTTTTCAAAGAGTGACCTGGCCAAGGCACCAACTTAATGGTTACAGGGTTTCCAAAAAAAATAAGAAAAATACAAAAAAATATATATCACTCAAAGCACAATTTTCAGTTTGCAATATGCATTCACAACATCCAAATATGCTATTTAGTATTTCATTTATAAAAGATTTGAATTCCCACACTGGGAACTTCCTGCATGCAAATTCTATGCAGAAAGACCCTCGGTCTGGATTTGAACTAAGACCCTGTGCCTAAGGACTAAGGACCAGTGCAGCCTACAGACTATCATTTCTACAACAAACAACAAATACTTTTTTTTATAAATTTGTAATAAGTTCACATACAACATACAAGGCTTGTAGATTGTTTTTAACAGAAGCAATTTTCAGGAGTGATTAAACTGTAAGAGCTCCAACAACCTAATAAAGGTCTATATATCTATTGTTATTTATCTTTTATCCTAAAGCCATAACCAGTCTGTTAAGCTATAAAAATCAGAATTAATTTTGAAAAGATGCAAATTTGATAGCCCTAATGTTTTTAGTGGTGGCTCATTAAGTCCCATTCATCGTGCTCATCAAGGTTGAGTACTCCAAATATTTTCATTGTGTCAACGGAAAAATATACCAACATGTTTTTGAAAAGGAAAATGTTTGTCTTGTAGTTCCTTTTAATCCTGTTGAGGATTTGACTGAACATGCCGACAGACCAGAATTGGCAAGCAGAGATGCACTCAAGCATAAAGCGGACGGACTGAGAATAGTACATGGAAGCCAATGTAGACAGCAGCCTGGAAAGCAATGTTCCACCCACTGAAGATGGAATTGATGCAGCTTCAAGCTAAAATGTCAGCACTCCATCACTGTCTGTGGTCTTTCTGGCCAGATAATATATCACGTTGCTTTTGATTTAATTATTTGTATCCCTACAGAGATAAACATTTTGAAGGTATAAATGGACATCACTTTTATGAAAAAGCTCAGTAGAAATTTGTTTATCAGTGGAAAGGTTATGTCATAAAAAATGGAACAAGTCAAACTACGGGTGCACATTATAAAAGGCGAATATTATTTAAAGTTTTTTTTTTCAGTGACCTAATACAAAAAGTAAACTATGGGGCATGCTTCGGTGGAGCATGTCATGTGCGCATGACACCTGTACGGAGGCCATAGTCCTCGCCATGGCCAATCTGGGTTTGAATCCGACCTGTCGTCCTTTGCCACATGTCTCTCCCCCTCAATTATAACCCCTCTACTGTCAGCCCACTGTACAAAAAAAACATGTCCCTAGTTCCATAAAAACCTCCAAAAAAATTAAAAGTACATAAAAAAGTAAACCATGTATATAACAGATCAATTTCACACAAAGCGATTTAAAGGAATAGTACACCCAAAACATGATTAGCCTTCATTTTCTACTCACCCCCATGCTGAACAACACTCTGGAGTACTTTTTTGATATCTCAAATGCATCTGGAGATCTGGGAGGCTTCTTGCTGTCTGCTGACATTCAAATAATGGAGGTCTATGGTGCCCAAGACAGAAAGGTCCATAAAAGTCCACAAAAAACGTGTCAATATTCCTCCATACTGCTCGTCCAATGTATTCCAAGTGTCCTGAGTGGGTAGCATCCAGAATTTACTCGAAACAAAGTCATTTAGAATGTTTTTAGAGCATGAACAGTAGTGTATAGGATTTCCTGAAAGCGCGCACATGCGAGCTCACGACGCTACGGAAACCGCGGCAGACCAAACCAGATGAAAGTGCGCATTCAGCTCGGCAAAGAACTCATGCTCTTCCTCAACACTGAAGTCCTCAGACATTTTTCTTTCGTTGTTTCTTTCTTTGCACCGGTAAACAGCACATTTCTTCTTCTACGCCTGCATTATCGGCAGAGCAGACGCTGAATGCGCACTTTCATCTGGTTTGGTCTGCCGGCTTCCGTAGCGTCGTGAACGCGCAGGCGCGCGCTTTCAGGAAATCCTATACACTACTGTTTATGCTCTAAAAACATTGTAAATGACTTCGTTTCGAGTAAATTCTGGATGCTACCCACTCAGGACACTTGGAATACATTGGACGAGCAGTATGGAGGAATATTGACACGTTTTTTGTGGACTTTTATGGACCTTTCTGCCTCGGGCACCATAGACCTCCATTATTTGAATGTCAGCAGACAGCAAGAAGCCTCCCAGATCTCCAGATGCATTTGAGATATCAAAAAAGTACTCCAGAGTGTTGTTCAGCATGGGGGTGGGTAGAAAATGAAGGCTAATCATGTTTTGGGTGTACTATTCCTTTAATACAAACATTTATGTTTGCTCATTTGGATGATACAGTTTTTTAAATACTCAAAAAATCTTTAAAAATCTGAATACAAGGAAAACATACGGCTTGCTTTTAATAAGAAATATGTTATAACTTCCAAAATTAAGAGCAATACAGCTAACTTGACCGTTGTCCGGCACACAGCCTCCACCAAGTGGGTAAGCCTTTAAAAGTCATTGCTTAATGTTAAGCTCAGAAGAGTAGGATCCAATGTTCAAACAGATTTCTCGAACCGTTTATTAAAAATCAGAGTGAGCGGCGTCCATGTCTAAAGCAGGAACCTCTGCAAGAAGAGACAGCAGGTTAGTGACCACGTCTTTCTGGACGTGGATGATAATAAACGACTGAGTCACCAACCTGGTCTTATAGTTCAGTCCAAATCCAATAAGGTCGCCGTACAGAGAGTCAGATGTTGATTCATCAGTCGTTAGAGGACAGGCAGGAGATTGGAACTGAGCAGACGAATGTATGCAGGATAAACTGGAGGGCGAATTCAAAGCTTATGTAGGTGCCTAGAGAGAATCCAGAGCGGAGTCGGGTTCCAGGAATGGTTCACAAACAGGCAGAGATCTGGCAGGAGTCAGAAGACAGGTAAGGCAAACAGATAAGATGGGACCAGGCAGGCTCAGAGGTCGGGAGACGGAATGGGTCAGGATCAGGTAATCAGAACTCAGGAACGCTAGAATAAGTCTAGACAATGGCTAGAAATATTCTGGCACTGATGACTGGTCTGAAGGCTGGTTAAATAGAGCCGCTGGATCAGATAAGCAGGTAATGAGAACTGGGCACAGCTAAACAGGTGTGTGAAATGAGTAATCAGACCTGGCATCAGTGCCCAGATGATAATACTTAATGAGCTGGGTGATCACATAGTGCTGTAATGTTGAGTTGAGGTCAAACGGGGTGAAGAAAGGCCTTAAAGCTTCAGGGACAATCATTGTCTGGAGAATTATTTAGCAAATCCATTTCAAAAATATAAAGGAGATTGCATAGACTGCAGTTGGTCACAAAAAACAGACTGTTGCAACTTGGTTTAGGCCACAACTGTCTTAGACATATCAAAAAGCTCTTAACTGGAACAAGCAATAAAGTGACTGGTCTATGCTCCTAAATTTTTTTTCTCAATATTTTTCTTCAGCCTAATCAGAATAAAAAACATAGATTTGGAGGAAGTGCAATGAGGTAAAGAACCCACGTTGCTCGATGGTCCGGTGAGACATTTCCACAGTCAGTAATGATTTGGGGTGTCATGTAATCTCCTTGTCTGCCATCTCACCCACCCCTTTCATTCTACAACTTCAAAGCTATTTCAGCCGTCTACCTGGAAATGTTCAAGTAGCCTAAGGCTTCTTTCCCTTCATAAGCGTCATGGGGATGCTGATGTAATTTTCCAGCAGGGCCCTGGCATCCTAACCTGGCAGTAGCCAGATTGATATGTGGTGGTGGGTAGTAATTAGTTACATTTACTCCGTTATTTTCACTTGAGTAATATTCTTGTAAAGTATCGCTACTCCTGCTTGAGTAAAATCTCTGACTACTTTGTCTTCTGTGAGCAATTAGAACTATTCCAAAATCAGCTAAACATACAGTAAACAGTAACAGTGGAAGTTTGTTACCCTGTAAAAAGATATATACAGTTCTCATTGTAAGGACTGGTGTTGTAATGATAAATGTAATGAATATAAAAAAACATTTGTGCAGAAGAAATATTTTTATTTGTATTCTTTATGCATACAGTAAAAGATGTTTGCCAGTATGATTTATAAACATTAAATCTGATGGTATTATCCAACAGTTACTCAGTACTCAAGTAGCCTTTCTACCAGTTACTTTTTTACTTTTACTGAAGTCATTTCTTGGATGACAACTTTTTACTTTTACTTCAGTAAAAGAATGATAGAGTCCAGGGAACACTATGAAGGCCTGGAGGGAAGTATGTGGATCAAATATTAGGTTTGTGTGGCTGTTTTTCTCTCAGAGAAGCTGCTGTTAGGTTATGACATTGGAGGATGGACAGGCAGGTGAGTAAGAACTAATGGCTGGATATCAGGAGAGTGGTTGACAGAGGAGTGGATGGAGGATCCATGAGAGGAGCGGAGGAAGGAGCTATTAGAGGAATATTTTAAGAAGTGGGCTTATCAGTCAGTGGTGACTGGAGTAGGACTCAAAAAGAAGAATCCTAGAAGGAGGCAAACACAGGTTGAACTCTGGAAAGATCATACGGGGAAGTTGGCCTGATTATTATCACAGAAATGAGGATTATCTGGCATGCTTCTCACAGAGATTTCTCCCTTTTTTGCATCTCCTGAGGAGAGCTGATGAGCTGCAGCTGTAGGACATTATCCGCTACCGAGTAGAGATAAGATGAAAGGAAAAAAAAACACAAATAAGGAAAACCAGCCCTCTGCCTCCGTGAATGTTACAGTTTAATTATTTAAATCAGTTTGTGTAAATACCATCTATATTGTATGTAAGCGTAGTAGATCATATCTGTTCAAAAAAAGATGGATTCCACTTTTACGCTCAGAGAAACAGCAGCCAGATGAAACAACAGAAAGCTGCATCAACAAATACAGGTGCCTATATATTTTAAAATAAAATATTTCTATCTCATCCTGTACAGGGAAAAAAAGATTTTTTTAGGTATTGTGCTCACCTTAAGTCGTTTTGCTATGACACCTAAAAACTAGAAAGCGACTGTCCCTGAAGAAATGTGGCATATATAGCATGAGGGGGAAATTAGATATAAGCAGTCCAGTAAATCCCAATCTCAACAGTTTAAGGATTTGAATGTAAAAGCTGAGTTGGATACAGCCAAGCTGGGCCAAATAAAATTATCTTTTTTTTCAAAGCATATGTGGGGAGTCAAGATTTTATCCCTTTCTGAGTGTTTTAATTGGAACCATTTAACGTCAATGCTAACAGGATGCCTAATCTTTTTGGTATCACTTCCCATCAACAACAGCAGAGAGGTGTAGAGTGTATGTCTGCTGGTGATAGAAAGTATGTTATTAGGCCGTTAAATCTTGTCTTAATCTGCTGCGTGAATCACCAAACTATGTAAACAAACAGAAAGGCTGAGGAAACTAGAACATATTCATAGCTGTTAAGTTGTTAACACTGCAGCCTTGCGTGTAGATGTGTACTCAATACTGCAAACTTTTTTTTCTTTTTAAGGAATGAATTATTGATATAGCTAAACACAGTGATCCTAAAGCAGTACACCACATTAATAATTTAATTTTGCAGACTTCAGAATTGCTCTCTTGTATGGGTGTTAGCTTGGGTTTAATGCTCAGTTTCCTCCCAAGTGGCTGATTGAGGTGTTGATCACTAATGATTAATGCAGCTATTCAGGTTCTCCAGGATTTTTTTTTTTATCTTACAGAAATTCACAGTTAAAATAACCTAAAATAAGACTAAGAATCATTTTCACCTCTAAGTAGGTCCAAAGACCTTATAGATCCCTTCACAGTTCTTATATGTCTCTCCATTTCTGCCCTCCTTGAAGCTTGAGGCTGGAGTTCCACTTCCCAGCCCCATGGAGCTGATGGGGAAGATCCTGGTGAAAAACAAGAAGAAACATCATAAAACTGACGGCAGCACCAAGAAGAAGCTCTCTGAGCAGGTTTCCAACACCTATAGTGATTCTTCCAGCGTATGTGAGCCATCCTCCCCTAGTGCAGGTATGGCACCCATGATATCGCGCAACAGATTAAAAAAAGAATAATACACCAAGGTATTATTGTGACCTATGTTTTATGATGTAAATTGTAACTATCTGGCTCCATTTGTGCTGTGGACCAAAACTTCTCTACTGCCCAGAGACTGAAGCAGCAGAGCAAAACTCTGCTATTGTTCAGCAGTTTGTCATTTTCATGGCCCTTTCCATCAGCCCACGATATTACTGGCTGCTGCACATACCTTCTGGGGCTCCTTAAACACTAGCCAGCGGTAGCCGTCAACCTGTCTTCTTTGTACGTGTGAGCGCACATGCATGCCGCTGTGTGTACATGATGTTAGAAATGCATCACAGCTGCTCCCTGGGAAGAGTTTTCTCAGATCTGTTAATCACCACATTGGAGTCTGTGGCACATTACATTTTACTTTCTAATATTTGTGTTTGTGCATACAAGCTTTACTGTTCATTTATGTTTTCATTTTGCATCCCTATCTTTATTTGTGTAGTTATACAACTGGATATCAAGCAGATATTCTCTGGAATTCAGGTTACTGTATTTCTTGCACACACTGCCGCCCTGTGGTAATAAATGAATACTACAATCAGGAACCTTTATAAGCATGCAGTGGCAATAATCAGGCCAATACCTACAGATACCATTACATACCGGTAATTTATTTATTTTTTCATTCATGGGTAGTGAGATCTAATTAAGGAAATAAATGAATTTTCAATATTTTAGTTTAACTCAGAACATCAACGTGCAAAATTCTAACCAAGTTTATTTGTTTGTTTTCTTTCTCCAAGGTTCAACTAAAGATGAGATGGCTGATTCCTCACAACCGTCTGATGGTGCTGAGCTCAACCTGAGACCACATGGCAGAAAGTCTATTGGTGAGTGATGACCTCAGCCTAAAATCTTTTGTGTGGTCCTCATTAAGCTGGAAGTATAGGTCAGTTTGACCGTTATCTTCGACATGATTTCCTGTCTTAGTCTGAGAACAGATTTAGAAGGAGATCCTGAGTCACCTCCTAATTATGCATGCAAAGGAGCTGGGTGAGTTTCTGCTAAGCAATATTAAAATAAATATTAGCTGTCACTCAGCTCCGCCAGTTTATTCTTGTTAATGGGAGGCTTGTGTTGCAATTTCGAACATAATGGATGGAAGTTATAACTAGATAAAGCTATTAAAAAGGTTGCCTGTATTGAAATAAATTATTAAGATAGTTAATGTCAGCAATAAAATCTTTCAAAATGTATTAATGTGTTCCTAATGTTTTAGGTGAGGTGGAGGCTGAAAGCGATGATGATGATGACGATGATGATGACTGTAAAAAGGGCTCAATGGATGAGGTATGTGTAGAGTAGGTGGCATCAATTAAAATGCTTTTGAAATATATTCATATCTTAGGTTATGTTTTTGTAAATTATTGTTTTTATACATCACATTTTTCTTATTTTATATTTTTTGTTTTATTTTGATTGACAGGGCGATCCGAAGTAGTGCCTCACTAAGTGGTGGAGGGAGAATGATTTATGTCTTTTTTATATGTATTTTAGGCTTTACAGGTAGAAACTTCAAATTGTGGTTGCTAGTTTTTATAAGCCTTACTGTAATCAGTTTAAGGGTTGATTTATCATCTCTAAACCTCTTTGAAATAAAACTTCTGCTAATTCTTCTTAGCGAAATAGTTTAAGTTTTATCTAATTAGATGTATGCCACAAACATACCTTAGTTAATATTACCTATTTATTTACTTAGCATCCATTTAGGCTCTGTGTCAGCATTATATTTGCTGACACGTGTTTAATGCAGCACAGAAATGCTTAAGAGGTTAATGTGGTAAATTATTTAATTGCCAAAACAGTATATGTTGGCTGGAAGCAACTTTTCCATAAAATCTTGTTACTGCGATGTTTGCAATAATTAAGTACTGCAAAAAATGCACTACTTAATTAAGCAAGGAATAATTTTTTTCATGATTATTTTTTTTATTGCCTACCCTATTTGCCTATGGGGCTCTTTTAAAAGTTGTTTTGATGCAATTCTTAAAACTCATTGCATGTGTTTCTAAAATGAGAAGTTTAAGAGGCCTTAATCTTAAAAATCAAAAATATATGTATATATATCTTATTTCTTATTCTGGACTTTCAAACAAGCCGTTGGGCTCTATACTTTAGTTATGGGATGTCTGCAGGTTTTCTTTGAACTGGTTTTATTTGAAGTTACCAAAAAAAATTTGAAAATGTGTGAATACAAATGGATGCTGCACTTTTCAGATTTTCTAACAACTTCTGCAATCATTTCTATCTGGCAGTGATACAAAAATCATAAAAAATCTCAAGAATACTAACTGAGGTCTTAATTTGTGATGTGAGGAATCATTGGATGATTCAGGGAGGTTGAATTCTTCCAAAAAAAAAAAAACTGAATCAGTGGTTTTAGTTTTGATTATAATCTGATTTGCTTTTTGTTTTTCATTTTCAAAGCTCTCCTCAAATGTTTTATGATTGTTATTCTTTTTTCTTCACTGTCTTGAACAATAAGACTGTAACAACTGATATCAGTTTCTTATATTACCATTAGTCATTCTCAGAATTCAAACAGAAAATTGAAAAATAAATGAATTATTCCAAAGTCAAACAAACCGTGGACATATTACCAAAAGAAAAGCAAATAAAGGGACAAATCCAAAGCAGAGAGCTGATACATTTCAGCCCAAAGGGAGCCTTTCTTCTTCCACAGATGCTTTGTTGAAGGTTAATGCAGTGTGCAACCATCAGTATCAGTCTTTACTGCGCTGGACTTGAAACCTATCTGAGTAATTTTCTGCTAACAGCTTTAGTGGCTTCATAGAGGCCTTTAAACCAGAACGTTTCTTTAAGCTACCAGCTTGGTTGCTCCGCTGTCAAGACAGACATAAAGATCTGCAGCAATACCTTCATCTGCATAAGGCTGGATAATAAGAGATAGGTTTCATTTTAGCTTTGATCTGCTGCACAGGTCAACATGGGATTGCTGTATCTATTGATGCCTTATTGTTTTGCTGTTTATTGACTGTCGTCTTAAGTTTTTTAATAAGTGTCTCAGGTTTGCTTTCATATAAACTCTTATCTCTATCAAACAGTGAAAATCAAGGTGATTGTTTTGTGATCTTTGAGTTGTATTATAATGTAGCAAATAAAGGATAAAGCAAGGAGAGAACAGAAAACGGTCTTTGTTCCTCATAATGCTTTCTACGCTGTCTTTATGAAAATATGATGGCCAAGGATTACGGACAAACAAATAGCTTGTTCAGATACCAAAAACAGAAAACATCATTACGTTTTTGTTGAACTGCTGGTTTGCTGTCTATTAAAAAGTTTTAGTATTTTTGTTTTTTTTCTGAGCCTCCCAACAAAATAATGATTATGACCATATTCTGCTTTTGGTTTGACTAAGGCAGTGTTGCTCTCATTCAACTCCTAACTCCATGCATAATATATGTCTTATATACTACATATCAGCTTAAGAATCCCACATATCTGCTTCCAAAAAGTATTGTAAGTTGGAGAATATGTATTATTATCAGAGCATAACTCATGTTACACTATGCAGTTTCTCAGTCTGTACTGATGAAGATTGAGTCACGTTGCCAGACTGACTGCATAAAGTTGCAGCCAGACATACTTTCTTAACAGTTTATTTAATAGGCATTCAATTTCATGAGAGAACTCAAAACATTGAATATACATATTTACATACATGTTTAACTCATTTTTCTCATACTGATGCAGTTTAATATTGTGAGTTTGAAAAAAAACCTTCACCTCAGTAGGCCCTGCAAAAAAGCAGCAAAGCATCCCTGTCAGCGATTCACAAAGTACATTACATTTCCCTATGTTTATACTGATGTAGCTTGCCTTTTTCAAAATCAAGGCAAGATCAACAATAGTGCCTCTTATATCAATTGTGTCTGTTTATGTGCAGGGCACAGCAGGCAGTGAGGCATTCGCTACAGAGGAAATGTCAAACCTGGTGCTCTACATCCAGCCGGTCAAGTTTTACTGCTTCGAGACATCTAAAAGTAAGTAGGATCAGTTACATTTTTTACAAGTTCAAGAGTAAATGTAAATCCCCAGCCTTGATTTAAATATATACTGAAGCATACGAAAGGTATTATCTTCACTAAATTTTGCATTCCATATAAACCTTTGCTAAAAACTTTGAGAAACATCCAACATATACCGTATTTTCACGACTATAAAGCGCACTTAAACGTCTTTTTTTTTTCCTCAAAATGTGCGGTGCGCCCTATGGTGCGGTGCGCCCTATGGTGCGGTGCGCCCTATGGTGCGGTGCGCCCTTTGGTGCGGTGCGCCCTATGTGTGTTGTAACTGCGACTTTTGAGACCACCTCATTGAGGAGATGATGAAAGAGTGGCTGAATGTAAGGAGACCAGGTGTTTTTTTTTCCACTCATCACCATCGCTGTTAATATGTAACTCCATGCGTGCCCATCTCACAGCTGATGTGAAAAACATGGGGAAACAAATTAACGCTGTGCTCGCTGTTCAACCGCTCGACATCGGTGTGAACCGGACCCAGCAGGTGCAGCAGAAGCAGCGAGTTTACATGCAAAGTCAATGGTTGACGCGCGTATAGGCACAGCAAAAGGTCCCGCAGCGCGTTTTGAGCAGCAGCCGCAGCGCCTCGGGAGCGTTTAAGCATCTGACGCACCGCCAACGCGCTGCTGCTGCTCGAGATGGAAAAATTGAAGTTTTGCTGCTGGACGCGCCGCATCAACCAATCAGAGAAGCTGATCTGGGAGCTGACAGCGAGACAGACACAGCGCTCTGATGACATATGATATTAACGCAAAGAAAAGGGCTGGATGGATGAGGAGATGATGAAAGCGTGGCTGAGGGAGGTGTATGTGAGGAGAACAGGTGTTTTTTTCCACGCATCACCATCGCTGTTAATCTGTGACTCCATGCGTGCCCATCTCACAGCTGATGAGAAAAACATGGTGAATCAAATGGATGCTGTGCTCGCCGTTATCTCGGGGGTCTGACAAAGGAACTTCCACCGCTCGACATCGGTGTGAAGCGGCCGTTCAAAGTAAGGCTGCGAGCGGCGTGGGAGCGATGGATGACAGACGGAGACCACAGTTTCAGGATAAGTGGAAGGCAGCGCTGGGCAAGTTACGCCACCGTTTGCGGATGGATTGTAGATGCTTGGAATAACGTGTCTGCTGGCTCTGTTGTTCAAGCTTTCGCAAAAGCCGGGATTATTTCTGAGGAGCTGCGCTGCACGGAAAGTGACTCTGACAGCGAAGAAGGGGAAATTGGCATGTCTGATTTAGCGCAGCTGTTTAATTCAGAAACAGAGGATGATGACTTTGATGGGTTTGATTAATACTTTGTAATAAATACATGAATAAAGCACAATCATACTCAGTTTTGCTCCCGCTCTATTTTTCTACCTGAAAACTTAATTCAACAGCAGCCTCTGGGCGCGTCTCCTCCTCTTCACCGCGGCGGCTGGCAGGTGTTTTTTCATCTAAATAATCTAAATCTTGCAGCTATATTTGCTGTGATCAGGGGGAATAAAGTAGTTTTAATATGTTTTTAAGTGAGAAAGTCCACCTGAAAACTTAATAATTGCAGTCGGTTCATCCAGATTATCTATTTCTGTCGGAGGCGCTCAGACCCCCACATACCAGCGGTGCACCGACAGGAGAAATCCTTTCATCAGCAGCCTCTAGGCTGGGCAGCCTCCAGGTTCACCGGCGGCTGCTGGCAGGTGTTTTTCATCTAAATAATTTTAGCTGCAGGCACCAGGATACCGGTAATAAAAGCGAACAAATTCCGTCGGCAGGTTTCAGGATTTTAAGTTAATTTAGGAGTGATCACAGCGCTGTCATCTGCGATGTGTCTGTCTCACGGCCAGCACCCAGGTTTGATTAATAGTTTGTAATAAATACATGAATAAAGCACAGTCATACTCAGTTTTGCCCCCGCTGTATTTTTAAATACGCAGTAGAGGTATTTAAAGGTAGTAGAGGACATGTACCTGTATATAAAAAACGCGCCCTATAGTCCGGTGCATCTTATGTGTGTGTTAAATACAGAAATGGGACACATAACTGAGAGTGCGCCTTTTAGTACGGTGCGCCTTATGGTCGTGAAAATACGGTAATATAGAAAAAAGAGAATTTGAAAGGTACTGTATGCAGTTGCTCAAATTCATGTTCCCATGTCAATCCGCAGAGGTCAACCGGAGCTTCCAGATGTCCTCCTTTGTAGAGACCAAAGCTTTGGAGCTTCTGACTAAATCACCAGTAGAGTTTGTAGAGTATCCTTATTTAAGCACAACTGTCTGCTGTTTAAGGCCTGTGATGTGTTTGTTGTGATGCTTGTTTGATTTCAGCTTTTGACGTAATAATTTACAGCAGACAGAGACCCACTTCACACTTCATCCCCATTCCTCTGTTACTATTTAGCTCAATAAAAGCCCCAGTGGGCTCTTTGGCAACATCTGGAGTTGTACATTAATATCTGTGGCTTCAGAGGTACAGTTTAGGCCATGCATGTGTTGGTGGAAAGACACAACTATTTTACTTTCTAATGATTGGTTAGTTTTGCTTGTATTGTACTACTGTAATAAACAATCATTTTTTTCCCTATTAATTACAGATTATCAAGATCACCCATAGTGACACAGATATGGTATTTTAATACATTTCCCATGGTGCATTGAAGTTTAATAGCATGCGTTTTTTAGACATTAACCAACATGTCATAATTTTGATCAGATTTATTAATGAGTTTAGGTTACAGCAATCTTAGAGACTCAGTGTTGATCTAGCTCTGCTGTGTTAACATGAAGTTGAGGAACTAGGAGACTTTCCTCTTTCAAAATTGTATCCTCTTTGCGCGCTGTTACAATAAACCTGTCAGTAAAGCAGCCCTATTACCGCGGTTGACTGCTGGTTCAGCGTAGGTCTGAAAACCTCACATTGACTCTTAGAAAAATACAGAAGCTCAACCTATATCTAGTGTGAAAATACAAACTTTTCCCAGAAATCTCTTGGCTTGTGGGAAGCTGTGCGTTTCAAATGAGCTGAAATGTTTCCATGTCATGGTCAGCACTGTTAAAGTCCATGATGAGGTTAAACTTACTTCACCGTGGAAACTGACCAACTCAGATTGAGCCTTGGTGGTTCTTGGATTACTCTTGAACACACAAACTTTGTTTTGTCTGAAGGTTGCAGTAATTTGGACACACTTAGATGTTTCAGCAATAAAATAATCCCTTATGCACATCAAACCTGGTTTTGGGAGGGTGACGAAATGGCCTCCCCTAAGCCCTTTTAGCAGTTTTCCCAGAAAGCCAAGTCTGTGAGGGAAACCAAGATATTTAAATGGGATCTTAGATTTTAACGAAGTGTGGTCTGATATCAGACTGGTAGAATTTTTCCTGTTACCAAAATCATGTGGTCAGTGCTGAGGGACAGTATTTGTCTGTATGAATCATTTTTACTCTGCAAATACTGTAAGATAAGAAAGAAAATAGATTTGAAATTGTGTAACCAGTTGGACTCAATATAATCTTGTGTCATTATTGTTCCCCATTGAACAAACAGGCTCAAATACATAATAAAACCTTAGGTTTATGTCAACTTTAACCAGAGCTGTCAGATTATTCTCCCTATATGAGGAGCTGTATACTTACACTAGATTCAGATCATGCTGTTCTTCACCTAACTGATTCTGTTCAGATACAATAAGCTGCAGCTAAGCAGGATCTACCCTAAAGGTACTCGGGTAGATTCTTCCAACTACAACCCTCAGCTCTTCTGGAACGCAGGCTGTCAGCTGGTGGCTCTAAACTTCCAAACAATCGGTGAGGAAAGGCGGCACTATCTTTTTAAATACATCTAAATGTCTAAAAGTTGAATCCAGCATCAGTGTCCAGGAAAACAAACCCTGTCTTTCTCCCTCAGACTTATCGATGCAGTTGAACCTGGGCATGTATGAGTACAATGGGAAATGCGGCTACAGGCTGAAACCAGAGTTCATGAGACGACCGGATAAACACTTCGATCCTTTTACTGAAAGCACAGTAGACGGGATAGTCGCCAACACGCTGTCTGTGAAGGTGTGTGGAGGTTTCTATTGATCCTTCTCAGCCTCTGTAGGTTTGTCTGTAGATGTTTCCCTTATTAATTAACATGAGGTGATCTGTGGCTGGAGGGCGCGTTGTTTATCTATGTGTGTTACTCAGAATCAGGTTGGGATCCTATGAAAACTTTACAATAATGATGCTCAGCTCAGTGAATACAGTATGTGACCAATACCTCTTTTAGGATCTGATTGTGAAATCCAGATTCTAATATACCTGAAATTGGACTGATTACAGATCATCTCAGGTCAGTTTCTGACCGATAAGAAAGTGGGCACATATGTGGAGATCGACATGTTTGGCCTACCAGTCGACACCAAGAGGAAAGCTTTCAAGACCAAGACATCTCAGGGCAATGCCATCAACCCCGTCTGGGAGGAGGAGGCCATTGTTTTCAAGAAGGTGGAAATCTCTCTGAAGTTTTAACTTTAAAACATCAAGTAATAAGCATTAAATTAGAAAAAGTTTATTATCTCTAACATCTGCAAAGCCACAATGTGTAAATTAGCTCTTTAGAGAAGTCTAGTGGTGATGTATTATCAGACATCCTAAAAAAAAAGAATAGAATATTTATATGGAACTGAATGTGGCTTTTGATCTTAGACATTTTCCCTATTTTCTTCCGTTCCCATGTTATTAATCTTGAACTTTCTTCTGAATCAGTTCAAAAATGTCTCCTTTTGTTTTTGCCTTTTTATGAGCTTGTAGGTGTAAATACTATATAGATATTTAATAGCTCTTCATGTTTCATATTTCATCATCACTCCCACTCAGAGCTCAGGTTTATAGGTATTTTCTAAAACAGGTTTTCAGATTTGTAATTATAAATTATATTTTAAATCTCAGGGCATAATATTTCTGTGTTAGAGATTTTTGACAGATACTTATTGTTATGCTTAGAATATGCATTTGTCTCTCTCATCAATATTTTAGTTATTCATTGTGAGCAACATGTTCCTATAATCTTTTACTTTATAAGTACATAACAATTCTCTCCACTTTTATGCTGAGTCCCTTTTCCTGGTTGTGTCATTGTATTGTTCTGTGGGCTTTTGCAAAAGGGAGGGACTTAAAAAAGTCTCTAAGTGTCAAAGATGCATTGTTTAATCCTTAGTCTTGGCCATCATACATTATCTGCTGAAATGTTGCTTTCCATTTTCAAAGTTTAAAGAGCAAACGACGAAAGCAGCTATTACTAATAAGTGCTGAAAGAGTTAGAAAAATATCCAAGAGTAGGTAATAAACTGTGAACTTGTCAGGTACGTGAAGGAAAAAAATGCAAAAAAAACTCAAAAGAACAACGAAGAAAATCCTTTTAAAAATGTATAATATTGGACCATATAAAAAATAAATTCAAATCAGACTGAATGTTTATTCCAACTTCATTTGAAAATTAAATCTTAAATTCAGAACTGTGCAAATAATCAGGGGACACCTATTCTTTTGCTACATCAGTTAAATAGGTCAGAAGTCTACTAAAGAAATTCATCAGGATTACAGGAGACTTTGATTTAGAAATGTATGATTAAGCGTCAAAGTAAAGGCTTAAAAAGCAGGGGATGTGCTTTAATCTTTTATTATCCCAGGTACCATTTTTTGGTAAGTTGCATATAAACACCGCTTTGCAGGAGACAAGATAAAGTAGGGAGGGTAGAAGTGGTCTGCAGGGTCTGTAAGGTCCACCTCTGTGCTAAAGCTGAGCGTAACTGCTTAATAGAAAACCACCAGTAATCTAATGTTGCTTATTGGGTTTTTTATGTTACCAACTGTAGATAAAGTTAAAAAAAAGGTTAAAAAGTGAAGTTCATAACTTAATAAGCTAATCAAAAAAGACAAAAAGCTGATTCAAAGAGTTAAAGAGCTGTTTTACAAAAAGTAAAAAAATATATATTTCATGGACTATCATGAATGTTCTGAGGGTGAAGTTGTAAGAGAAAAGTTTCTTTCTTTTACGAGTGTTTTTCATAAATCTTTTATGGAACCACTCTGGATTTGGTTTTTCCATATTAGGGCAAATACCTGTTTTTTCTTAATTACTTTGAGCTTGATTTTTACAATGAAAATATGTTTTTTGTTTCCTTTAAATGTCAAAAAATATTTGATCTGGTTTTTTTTATTCAAAGTGTTTTGCTGATTGCCCTAAAAAGAGTTAATCTTAATCTTGTCCACATAAGCTCAGATCCTGGATCATTGTCTAGAAAACAGCTTCTATCCCATTGATGTTTCTTGAACCTTTCTATAATGGGATCGTTAGGTTGTCCTGCCCACTCTGGCTTCACTGAGGATAGCTGTGTTTGAAGAAGGAGGAAAGTTTATTGGCCACCGCATCATGCCTGTTTCAGCTATCCGTCCAGGTAAAAAAAAACTTATTTCATGTTAAAGTCATTTAAAAAACCAGGTAAATAAAGATTCTTGTTTAAAAATTCTAAGCTTTGGGCATGTGTTTCAGGTTATCGATATATCAGTCTAAGGAATGAGAAGAACCACTCGCTGATGTTACCGGCCCTCTTTGTTTACGTTGAAGTGAAAGACTACGTCCCAGACACATTTGCAGGTAAATCATGGGCAGCGAAATGTAATAAAGATCCAAGTTTATTATCTGACATTAACCAAAAGGTTTTCTCCCTGCTCCTTAGATGTCATTGAAGCCTTATCCAATCCTATCCGCTATGTTAACCTCATGGAGCAGAGAGCCAATCAGTTGGCAGCTCTCACTTTAGAGGAAGGAGGGGAAGACGAGGGAGACAAAGAGGTATATGGATATTTTCAAAACTTTCAAATATCACATATGACTAATGTAACTGTGATATCTAATTTTTATATTATATATTTGACGTTTAAATTGCTTGACAGTTGTGCATAAATGTAACAGACTGACATAATTAGGGACCTATTTAAAAAATTGGGAATAAGATCCAAATCTAACCTCCAGCCTTGCTTTATTACAAGTTTATTGGTGTTTTTGTTTTTTGAAGTTGGACCCTTAGTTGCAGCAAAACTCCTAAAGCCATCATCCACTGTGAAACTCAGGATGATAAGGACATGTTCAGTTAATATTATGGTGTCACTTTTTATACATTTGCATTGAAGCTAAATATCAAGTTCTGAGTGTAAAGATGTCCACATTTTAATTTAAAACACATAGATTATTGTCCAGTCTGACTAAAAATACACTTAGTGTCTGGAACATTACACACCCTTTTAACTTTTACTACACATCCTTCAACGCTTACATATTTAAACCTAAGCATCCACTTGACACTTGTGTGCAAGAATAGAAATGATAGATCTAACCTTTAGGATAATTAGGTACTTTCTCCCTACTAGTTTAGAACATTTTAAATTTCTATTGAGTACATTTCATATTTGTAGATCTGTTTTGCCTCAGAAAAAATATTTACCAGAGTTAACATAGAGATTGATTAGTTAATCAGCTTCTTAGGTGAGATTGGTTTCTCTAACAAGGTTTTTAAGTTTTGTGCTTCAGTAGACAATTTAAGCTCTAAAGCCTCTAACACTTTACTAGTTTTACATCTACTATGTGTAGAGAATAATTGAAGATGCTGTTTACAGCTGTTTACATATCTGTCCTTTCCTTCTGTAACAGTCAACACAGATATTCAGAGGGGGTGAATTCACAAAGCTGTTTGTGCTTGTAAAAAATGTGAATGGCTGATGGAGCCATTGTCTGCTTCAGTAAATGAATTAATTCTTATTTTCAAGTAAGGTGTGACACCTAGAGGCAAGCAGCAGCACTGCAAGCACACAGCAAAATCTGAGGCTCCCATCTAGTGGACAATAGAAGGCTGTAAAAATTGCCAGAAAGGTTTAATTACTCATATGTTTACAAAAAACCACAAACAAGTGCATCACATATTTGTATAGACTCATGGTAATTTTAATATTCTAGGGCAAAAGACACTAGTAGAGGATACAAATTTAGAAATGTGCTATTGAGACAATTAATTTACTCATAAAATATATATTGTTGGGATGTAGTTTATCAAAAAAGTGAGACCAACAAACACAATTAAAATTGTATAAACAAATGAAGGACCTGCACTTATTACCTTCACAAACTAGAAATATTATCAGCTTGCTCTTTGGCCCATTTTAATTTGAGGTATTTATGAGTAATATCACTTCACCTATCTAGATCTATGGAGACACATTTTGAGGTTAAATCCTCCAGTAAGACTTCAGATCTATGTTAGTGTAACATAAGTTAGCTAAGCGTAATATAGCTGTTGTTGTTGAAAGTCCATGTCTATGTTTACCATAGTAGGCAGTTTTCAGCTGATGTAAAACAATTAATTAATAGGAAGAAAGATACTTACTTAGTTTTAGAGCAATAGAATATTCTGAGCTGAATGCAGGTGAACTAAGCCCTGCATTTATCCAAAGATGGACTTTAGAGAGGTTTTCAGAGCATTTTACAAAGAATAGCTATCTCCAGGAAATGTTTAATAAGTAATTTATTTGAAAATGAAATGCATTGCCAGGAGTGAAGAAGGGCACAAGATATGCAATCTCCTGTTTGCCACATCCTGCTTGTGTTACAGTAGTTGGCTTTTCTACTTTAAAGGTTATCAAAACAAACCATAGAGCATGGTTACACTTGGACAATGACAGTCAGTGCTGTGTGTGGCCCTCCCTCTATATACACACACACACTAAATAGAGGCTTCATCTTTCTTTTGTTTGTTCTTTTTTGTTTAACAGTTTGTTGAAAATGTTATTAGGTTAAAATAAAGAACAATAAATACAGGGCATCCAAAGTTCAGACAGCTGCACTTTTACCACATTTAGTTATCTTTAGGCCTTGTTCCAAATAGTATTAAAGTGAGCGCTATGCTTAAAATTGTACAAATAAAACCCAATTATGACAATTAGAAAAAAAGGGTTCAGAGATTTATTAGAAACAAAAAACACAGGAATCACACTTAAGCAAGTACTCACAGACCTTTCTATAAAGTTCTGGATTGAGTTGAAGTCCATCCTGTTTCATTTTTGAAATGTTTCTACAACTTAAAGAGTCCATCTAGAGTCAAGGCAATTGTCCTGAGGAACCAATCTGGAGAAGGATCCAGGAACACTAAAGCTTTAAAGGTCCCAGTTACCTCAGTGGGCTCCATCACGTGTAAATGGAAGATACCACCAGAGCTCTTCCTGCTCAGTGTTCAGGGGGGAAAGGCCTCGGTCAGGAAGCTGACCAAGAGCAATGATACAACACAATTTAGACAATTTTGTTTAAATAGAAAAATTGGTGGAACAGATGTCAGGACACCTCACTAGAAGTGAGGGTCAGCCAACAATGTGTCTTCTCCTTTCTGGCAACTACTAGTAATTTTGAGCACAACATTTTAGTAGCAGCCCTGTTTCTCTGGCTGCAGCTTCGATTTATAGGCCTTATAAACCAGGGAGCATTTCCACAAATATAAGCAACACTTATTTTAATTTGCCCAAATAACCCAGACATTTCTGAGCAATTTTATCATCAAGGACAATTAAAAAAGTTAAACTAAAAGTAATAACGATTAAATGAGACACTTAGTGTAACATGCTGTGAAAGAAGCAGCAATCTGTGTAAGCAGTTGGAGTTTGTCTTAATTGACATAATGCAGATAAGCAGCCAGTGATTAAGGAGGCTGCAGGGTTCAGAACTCCATGGCACTGTGAATTATAGATTGTTGCATTAAAAATGTATCTAATTGGTTTGAGGCTTTGTAATTTAGTTAATTCTGATTATTTTTTTGTTTTTATAAACCAGTACTTGACCCAACAGGAAACGTTTTTAGGTTAAATTAGTTTGCACTTCATATTGATCATTATACCTCGCACGGATCATTCAACTTACTCCACCAGAACAGTTTTAGTCATTGATCAAGAGAGCATCAGGGAAAAGAATGGTGAATGATATTTAGAATAAAAAGTAATAATTTGAAAAGTTAAAATGAGGAGAAATTTAGAAGGTTATTAGAAAAGTTTCTTAAAAAGGCAGTTGTCCCTAAGGGACCTCTTTTATCTGCTTTGCCAGCTAATATGATCACCCTAGAGAATTACTTGTTTCAAGCTGTGACCATGACAACAGTGACCATATGAGGCAGAGCATAACAAGGCGGGGCATAAATGTAGCGAGGGAGCAGAAAGGGAGCACAGACCTGGTTTAAAGACAGGACGGCACTTGGTGTGAACTCAGCTGGTCGGACTAAGTACTAACAGGAATGCTAAGAGTGGGCTACCAGCGATATGTCTACAAACTGTCCTGGACAGCAATGGTAAAAGAACTCAACTCTGAACTAGTTAAAAAAGGAATTGGGCCAAAAACTATTTGTTTTTACATCCCCAAAAATCATCATAAGATTTGAACCATTATTTTTTGTTACTTAACCCTTTAACTGCCTGGTCAGCCAAGTGGTTGACCGTTTGCTGGACCAGGCAGTTCAAGGGTTAATATATCAAAAACTAATTATTTGGTACTTTAGTAACTGGTGTCTCTGTCAGAGTTAAGCTTGACATTTGTGTTTGTGATCAGGTGGAAGCAGGAAGTGATGCTCTCCCAGAGTCTAAAGGGGACCAGAGGGTAGCGGTACCTGCTGAGAATGGACTGAGTCACACTCCAATCATCGCCCCCAAACCTCCATCACTGGTCGGCCATCAGCCTCAGTCTGCAGGTACAACACTGAATCAGTTATTCTCTAATTTGTTGTAAATTAGGACCAAATATTCTGTGACTATCTTAACTTTATGTGTCTGGAGGAACAGGTTCACTGAAACCATCGGTGAAGACGGAAGACATCATTCAGAGTGTCCTCACTGGTAGGGTTGAACATAATCTAAATAGTCAGTTTTAAAAATGGTCACATGATACTCCAGAAAAACCTCCAAGCCAAAATTTGCATATCAGTTTCTATTATTAGCAAATATTTTCATGGAAGCCTTCCTAAATTTTACATGTAATGTCTGTAAGTTACAAATCATCCCCCATTTTTCTTTTCTGCTCCATCATTTCGGTTCAGAGCTGGAGGCTCAGACGGTGGAGGAGCTGAAGCAGCAGAAGGGATTTGTCCGAGAGCAGCGGAAACAGTACAAGGAGATGAAGGAGCTAGTTAGAAAACACCACCGTAAGACAAGCGAGCTGATCAAGGAGCATACAGCTCGCGTTTCTGAGCTGCAGAGCCAGCATCAGAGGCGCCGCTCCACGCTGCAGAAGAGCCACAAACGTGACGGTAAGAAAAGGTAGGTAAAACTTTTCCTCTGCTTTGCTTCATAATTCATTGATGGGAATCCCATTAAGAATGATTGAAATATCTAATAACAAATGCATAGGTACATTTCTAAACCACACTTGAGCAAAATATAATTTTAACGTTGATAACATGATAATTGGAATTTTATGTATAAAGAAAAATATGACTTAAAATTCCACTCTTACATTAGTTTCTTTGTGAAATGATTTTCCAATCCTACTAAGGACGCTCCCCTCAATCTCTCTGTAAGAAGGTTTTAGTGCAAATGCGAATGTGTAACAAGGTTTTTGACTAAAAAAGTAATTTATGACATCAGCTAACATAAAAATGTGTTACACAAATGTTAAACAGCCTTTTACTTAATCTACAGAGAAAAACCTGACAGATCCAACCTTTTGAAGATTAAACATTTGGCCTAATCTCAGGAACATTTACAAGACTCACTATTCATTTTTAAAAGAATGATTTCATCATCCTACACATCAATCCTTATTTTAAAAAGTACTTTTAGATAAAAAAAAACATTCCTTATTTATTCTTTGAAGTGCACACATTTTTATTATAAATATCTCTTACATTTAAGATATATTAATATTTACCACCTTACTAAAATGATGGTTTCAATCATTCAGTTTTATTTTTCTATGCCTGTAATTCTTTCTATAGTTTTACAGGAATCCTAATAAAAGGCTGTTCATATAAGTGTCTCTCACTGTGTTTTATATTCGACCCAAGTCGGTCCGAAAACTCCCTGTCAACTCTGGACCAGGAACTTTGTGAGCTGGAACAGGAGTGCAGCCAGAAACTGGCAGAGCTGAAGGAGCAGCAACAGCAGCAGCTGCTCACACTCCGCCAAGAGCAATACTACAGTGAGAAATACCTGAAAAGAGAACACATAAAACAGGTGCGTGCAACACATACATGTCGTAATGTCAACAATGGGTGGTGAGGTTGCTCGAGGACCCAGATGCAGAGACGAGTGAAGCAGAGATGAGTTCTGAGAGGTTTAATTGCAGACCAAAGGGAGCAGAGGCAGAAATCCAACTTAAAGTATTAAACAAACCAAAATCATGGAGACATCAGGGGAAAAAACGAGTCTGAGGAGCCGGGGAGAGACGAGCAGGGTAGACAATACAGCAAGGAGAAGGAACCAGCACTGAGTGACTGCAGAGATGGAAAATTTAAGGAGGAGCAGGTGTGGGTGGAACTGGCAAGAGGGAATCCAAGGGGAAAGAAAACAATCGCAAGGGGGCAACAGAGAGTAACCAAAGAATGCTAGAATATCATGGAAAATAAAAACAACTGATAACAGAAAACTGAAAACTCAGAGTCACAACAAATGAGAACCATAACACGTAAATTATTACACAGAGCAATATATGTTCTAAGTGTTTATATTTATTGAGTTTGCTGATCATAGCTTATCAAAACTAGAATTGTTCTACGATCCACAAGGAGGAAAGCAATGAAGAAGCTTAACTAGGATTTAGAATCAATGACCTTTTAAGCATATTGATGGAAAGTTTAGTGGTAGGAAAAACTGCGATTGAAAAAGATGCACGACTCAGATAATATTTAGGAAAATTTTAAAGTTCGGTACATATTCTGCTAGAAATGACAAATGCGTTGTCAAACTATAAAAACGTTTCTTTTGTTTTGAAGTATTCATGTGAGAAGCCCAGTTGCTGAAGGTCTCCCCCAATTTAGCTTAGCTCACACACAAAAGGAAACACAACTTCACAGTAGCATTGTTTGTATTTGTAAAAAGGAAGGGAAGAAAAAAATGCTTTAAATTCATGTAATAGATCAGTGTGCAGGTGTTCACATCTGAAATAAAGATCAGAATTCTCCACCCTAAAAACAAAAGGGAAAGAAAAAAAAATGTTCCTCTGCTTTTTTTTAAGTAACAACTGCATCTAAATCCTGACCAGTCACAACAACGACACGGGATATGCTGCATGAAAAATGATTTGCTCAGATGTTGTGGAGAAAAAACAGCAAGATCCCCAAACATGGCACTGAGAGGGCAAACATTTATGGAGTATGTTGGAACCTGTTCAAGAGCTTTAAGGAGACTCAGAAGGGCTGCAGCTGGAATCAGAGCTCAAAGAAATCAAAACATGAAAGAGTCTACAATTCCTTGTGGTAAACTTTTCCCTCGACAGTTTTAATTCCAGAAACATCCAAGTTTCTTAAGTTTTGTATGAAACTATAATCCAGTACACTAGATGTGTTTTTTATAGATCAACACCCCTCCCTAAATAAATAAAGAATTATGTTTAAGTCATGGTTCCCACCTAAACATTACTTATGAGCATCCAGAACCTAATCATGAACATGCAGTTACTTTCTTTGGGATACACTGATGGTACACTCAGACTGCAGCTTGCCTTGACTTGTCTGTTGGATGGATGATGTGCTGACAGCGTCTAAAGAACAGATAGCACAAACAAGGGGATAAATGAAGGCTGCAAACAACTCCAGGTCATCCCCCTAAAGAGTTTCCGAGACATGGCTTTGCTGCCGGTGCCGATGTTCTGTCGGATGATGTGGAAAACCAAATGTGTTCAGGTCCACTGCTTCTGCTCAGTGAACACAGCTGAGGTGTTAGAAAGGTTATGCCGGGGGAAGAGGATGAGCAACAAGTCTAACTGCTGATTGATTAAATCAAAAACAGAAAATGTTCTGCTCTGTTGAAAGTATAAACCGTAAAATCGAATGTTTTTCTGTTTGTTTGGTCCGTTTGTTGTTTCCCAGCTGGTTGAGAAGCTGACAGCTATAGCAGAGGAATGTCAGAGTGCTCAGCTGAAAAAGCTCAGAGACGTCTGTGAAAAGTAAGATTGAGTTTATTAATCATAACCAGCAAACATAATGGATTTTTAACATCTCAAATGTTTTCCAACACTGGCAGAGAGAAGAAGGATCTGAAAAAGAAAATGGACAAGAAAAGACAAGAGAAGATCAACGAAGCGAAATCTAAAGACAAGAATTTAACAGAAGAGTAAGTTTTTCTAACAAGTGCTTGTGGGCTTTTGCCTCCATTATTTTGCTGTCATAATTTATTGACCACTAGATGTCACTGTAGACTAAATGTTTAAATTGGGTTTGTCCCCCTTAGAGAGAAGTTAGAGATGAACAGATCTTTTGTCAACGAGGTGGTGCAGTATATTAAACGGGTAAGCACAATCAAGTATCTGTTCATTTTGTTTCTTCTTAAATAAATATTCCTGATTCATTTGTTGGTATTGATAAGAAACACTGCCTTGCAAAACTAAATACGCCTTCCATCCTTATTGCTTATCAGTCAGGGTAACCTGGGGGGCTGGTACTTATTGCCAGCAGCTTATTGAACCACTGTTAAAGTGTTTACGCGACCTTAAAGCTTGGATATCTTTAAATTTTCTGAATTTTTATGAAGAAAAGACAGAAGTCATGGTCTTTGGTGGCAGCTCGTGTATACAAAATGAAATTTCGTTTAGAACAGCTCTGTCCATATTCAAATATATTTTTGCTTATATTACATCTGCAATCCTCAGTGACTTTTCCTTTTATTTTTTGTGAGTTTTATGTTACTGGAAAGCTGAAGGAAAATGATCCATATTTTTCTAACGTCTTTTATAAACACAAATCTGTAGAGTTTCAAGTTTGTTTTTATTCTCTCCTTGCCAGGTGAGAGTAGGGCATTAATCAGAGAAGCAGCCAAAAACTCCATGTTGACTCTGGAGGGGCCAAGCGGTCCAATCCGTGGCCAGGTCAATTATTAGTGCTGCACTCCACAAATCCAGCCTTCCGAGAAAGTGGCAAGAAGAGCAAAAACGATTAGAATTTTTGGTTCAGCTAACCATTTTAGAGCTATTGACAAACAAGACAGATGGTGCTCTAATTAGATGAGAACAAAATTAATATTTATTACCTACATGATGCATATCAAGCCAAGACTGCACAGATATGAGGTCAGTTTACACATCACGTTGTAGAGATGCTTTTCTTCAGCAATGACAGAAAATGATTGAGGATGTAGCTCAGAGGTCACAGATTAGCGGACTGAGGTCCAGAGATCCGGACCCGGAACCACCTACTGGCTGATCCAGACCCAACCTGATATAAAACATTGTATAAACTTCACTTGCCCCTCATGTTCATATGGTAAAGCCCTTCAGAGCATCTGGTACCTGGGTGCATGTGGTATAAATTAGCCAATGAGCTGTGTCAGTCTGGGTTGCTGCTGCTGGTTTATTTTAGACACAGCAGGCAAATCTGTGGCAAGCCGGGTGATGGGAAAGAAGAAGACGATGACAGAAAGAGAGCAGAAAAAATGTGGACTGCTGGAAGAAGTGGGGTGAACTACTGAAAGAAAAGTGAAATGACTCAAAGATGACCCTGCACATTTTGAGTATGTTTGGTTCAACCTACTGCGGTGAAGCAGGATTCCCCACCATGTACTAAAACTGAAATGTCGATTGCAATGCAAATTGTTGTTGACAATAAAGTTGATTGATTGATTGATTGATTGATTAATTGATTGATTGATTGATTGATTGACCGTAATCAAAAATAAATATTGATCCAGGCTAAAAATTAGCCACTTGATATGTGCTTTAGAATGGCTTTGTCGCCAGTCAAACCCAGGTTTAAAGTGTTGCAGGTCAGCCTAAAGCCCACTGCTCTGATTAAGCCAGAAAAAAGAAAGAAAGAAAAAAAGGGTCAGTTCAGGTGTTTTATTTAAAAAAAAAAAGTGAGTCAGGAAATTGTCTATATACCAAAATATACTATATTTTTTATTTAAAAATTTCAATTTACAACATGAATGCATAAACACCCCATTTTATTTAAATGTTAAGTTCTGTTTAAAGTAACAGATTTTCTTTATTTGGACCTCACTGATTTTTAATTGGTTACCCCTGTTATACATTATGGCTTTAGAGTGAATGACTATAGTAGAGAATAAGGGGTAAAACTGGAAAAGCAATGTCTTCAGATCCTCTATGCCCATTGTGACAGAGGCAGAGCTGTTGCAGAACAACAATGAGTAAAACTGTCTGTCCCTAGATGTGCAGAATTAGTAGAGATATTCCCAAGACTCTAAAATATAATTATAGAAAATAACAAAGGAGCTAATAACGCCAAATATTGCAGAATTATGATGCCAAAAATTGTATATTTGCAAGACACTGTAGGTAAAAGACCTCAACCTGTCTGCTTACATTTATAGCTGGAAGATGCTCAGAGTAAAAGACAAGAAAGGCTACAAGAGAAGCACAAGGACGTCCGGCAGCAGATCTTGGATGAAAAGCCAAAGGTGAGTTTGCAACACAGAATGCAGAGGTCTTTACTCATCAGGATACACTGATGTGTTTACACAGGGAGATGAATCAGCTAATTAGTTTTTTTTCAGTTTTTTTTTTTTTTTTTTTTTACAAGTTTTATTGATAAAGGAACATTTAAACAATGCTAAGTTCTACAAAGAATTAATCTGCTGGGAATAAACTTTGTTATTCCAGTCAGCAAGGCTTCTTTTTGATGTACAGATATAGTTATACATATCATATGTAAACAATTCTGTATACATCTATTATGCACTCCAAAGTTAGAGCTACCTTTTTACTGACAGTCTTACAAGAGCTGTTAGATTTTTTTTTAAAAGAAAATGAAATTATAAATAATCCTTCTCAAAGTCATGTTGTGTAGAAGTCCATTACAGGTTTAGTAGAGAAAGCTATGTGTGTATAAATGTAGTATGTTTGCAGCAGTATGTAAATGTAAACCTTGGAAAGAAAGTCTAGTGTATTGTTTTTTTTATGTAAATGTAAAGGTTTATTTCAGCCACTAGATGGCGATCTGAGCTACATTTATTTCATGCTGTCTTGTCTGTGGTGAAAATGACCTTTATTGAGTACTCTACAGTGTATTCCAACTGATTTTCTAAAACCATTAGTTATGTTTTTATGCTATGTTTTTGGTATCAGATTATGTCTAAATGTTTTATTGAGGACCTCCAATTATGCTGTTTATATGTTTGCTAGAAACTGGGTTATTGCTTTATAACATTCACTTCCTTGTAGCTGCACAGTCTGGTGCATTACAGCAATTAGTTACTAATACCATCATGTTTATGTATTTACTCTCTCTGTGTGGGTTTATTACTCCTGTTTCCGCATAGTCTGGGTAGCATGTCGGTTTTAGTTTCGTCACCAACCTTGTTGCAACCTTCTTTGTAGGACAATGTTTCTTCAGAACGTGGTAAGAATATCCGTGCATCCTGGTGTGGAGCACTAACTCAGCATAAGTGTGACATTTACAACATGTAAACAAACAGGCCTGCTGCATGGCAACGGTTAAATTCCAACTATTGTTGTATTTTTTCTGCCAAAGATTTAAGCTAAAGCCGTTTATTATATGAAGTGTTTTGTGAGTTATTACTGCAGCATTTGTAGTGTATACCACAGCATTTCTGCAGCATAAGGGCGTGCAGATTGGCCTGTGTATTGTGAGATCACACCTCAGCAGTGTTCTTGGATTCAGCGCCCCATGGTAATGATGCTTTTGGCAACATCCTTCATAACAATGGCTACTTTGGCATAAAAATCATTCAGGCAAATCATTTCATATATCATATATCTTATTTCTGTATCCATATCCCTAATTTTCTGGAACCCTATACCCAAAACCTTTTAGATCCGAATAGGACAGACATTAATCTACTTATTCTCCTATAATAACAGTTTAGCAATTTTTGATCAAAATGTACAAATATAGAATCAAATCAAGCCATTATCTGGTCATTTGAGGCCAAATTGAACTGTTTGTTTCAACAAGAGAAGTACTATTGGTTTGGAAAAAAACAGAACCCCCCCTAGTGTATAATAAAACATGGAGCTGGCAGCATTATACTGTTGGGTTAGTTTTTCTCAGCAGGGATGGAGAAGCTGCTGAGAGTTAATTAGATACGGGTTAGAGCAGATTACAAGGCAATACTGGAACAACTCCTGTTAATGTTCACCTTCCAACAACAGACCAAAACTATCAGAACTGTGATTAAATGTGATCCATTAAGGCATATTCACAGTATGTTTTGATTACTCATGTTAAAGTCCACTCCTAGAAATACTTCTAGCTGGAATTGCAGCAAAATACAGTTCTGCAAAGTATTAACTTTAAGTTAAATTCGGTTGTTTATTTTAAAAATCCTGTGTCCTTTAAGACTCTACAAATACTGTATGAATGGGTTGCAGTTGTGCGAATCCTTTTACAGGACTCGATAGACAGATAGAATGGGGATAAACTGAGGTCAAAATGAGCATGTATCCCAGAACATGAAGCTTTTTAGTACTCTGGCATATTTTGAATTAGAAGTGCAGCAAAAATAAACACCAGACTTACATTTTTTTATTTGGAACACAGGTGTCTCGTTTCTGCTAAGCCCATTTGGATTTATGTGTTTTAAGCAGTGGTTGATCTATTGTTGTTATAGCCATGCTACTGCTGACTCCTGGCATGTAAAACTGCCTCATTTGAACAGGAGAAGCTGAGATGTGATGCAGAGCACATTAACCACTTGAACTCATAAGTTAGTGTTTTTTCTTCCACTAAGAGAAACCTAAATCTCAAATCTTCTACTGAAGACAGCTTTGTAGCCTCCCACACTCAAACTGACACCTCCTCATTTCTTTAAAACCACCTGGACTGGAGTGTGGGAGGTGAGGAGCAGACATCTAGTCCAATAATTCATGCACATTCACTTGTCGATGACTTTCCATGAAAGTGCACTAAAGAGGAATAAAGTGTTCCCTGGAAAGAAGAAAATGTTTGGATGATGTGGTATTGGAGGAGGTTGTTCTTGATATTGATTATCTCCCTGAAGCCAGCGGTGAATTAGGCTACTTAACTGCTCCTCTTGTCAACTTCCTGTGGTGACTATCATAATCTTCCTATGAAGTCATTTTTAAAAGTGAGTCTTGATTTGTTATAAACTGTATGAATCAAAGGCACAATGATCTAATCAACCCAATCTTGTAGCTTTCTTCAGGGAAAGTAATTCCACCCATTTATTTTTTTCTCCCCACTGAATTGATTATCCATCACCTAACCACCTGTCTCAGGCAGTTTTAATCAAAAACTAGGCCATTGCAAATGTAATTCACCAGAGTCAGGCTGTTCCAGTAATTGGTCATTTCTGCAGCTTTCGTGGAACGACAGTCATCAGCATGCAAAATGAGCAGGTGTCAGAGGACACAACTCTGGAGACAGCGAGCAAAGTTATCCTGCGGTTATGTTAATGCGGAGCTCAGAAGCGTGACTGTCTCATCCGCATTGAAGCAAGCATTTTGTTCCCATAAACAGCTTCCTACACAGTTTGAAATAATCAGAAAGGATAGAATTCTATTTAAATATATCCCATATCAGGATAAGTATGGGATATTAAATCAACAAATGAAAAATTTTTTTGTTATTAACTGTGTACTTTATAATGAATAAAGTTAAATAAAAAAGGTTGCCCCAATATGTTTTTACATATAAGATATCCTTGCTATTACGCTGGGGGTCTAAACTCCACAGTGTTAAATATGCAGTGTCAAAATAGATTTACTCTTTTAGAGTTATTACAGCAACAACTGGAGTAAGCTATAGACTATTAGTTAATTTAACACTAATTTAGAGTGGGAACAAATGCACTCAGATTGATATTAAATGTTACACTTAAAGTGTTACTTTAATACTGCACAATTTCGGAACTATTGGACTAAATTTGCAGGGAGTGTTTGAATTTGAATCTAATAGTGACCAAACTTGAGCATGAATGTTAAAGTTACACATGTAGGAGCTTTGAGTTTGATGTTCTAATAGAGTATATATTCCTTTTTAGTTCATTTGTACTGGCTGTAATGGAATTAAAGCCATTCCAATGTAATTGTTGAGGTCCCTTTGTGTGATTTTGCAAACTAGCAAGGAGCTAGAAGATGGCTCCATCCAAAGACTAAAACTGTCCTTTATGAAGTCATAATTAAAAGCTACATTGGCAGACATTGATAAACAATATTTGTTTTAAGCTATAAGCCCCAAAATATGGAAATGTTAGTTAATAGAAACATTATACTTGATAAAATGGGACCTTGGACCTCCAAGTGCATTGTGAAATAATTTTGCATTGTGATAGGCTTTGCTACTATTAAATAGCAAATATTGTTAAATATTTCTTAGATATATCATTAAATGTTATTATTTAAATCTCCACATTGGGATAGTATGATCCTGTACAGTATTTAGACACTATCTGCTAATGCATTTACATTAAAAGGGAAAAAAGTGCATGAATAAAAAGTATTTGTCATTTTATTATTAGGTGAATGTAAAAGTAAACAGATATATTCAGCAGAGAAGTTGTTGTTTTTTTTTTCTATTCTGGGCTGCTTTAAAAAAATGTTCATATGCATTAGCTTTTCTGAGTAATAGAACAGACAAACCCCCTGTTGCATGAGGTTCTGACCCAGTTTCTTCCCTGACCTCGTAGCAGCCACTAATGGACATCTATAACTGTCTCTGGTGGATGCTCTTGGCTAAGAACCGGCCTTTAAAACATTGTCTGTATTTATAAAAAGTATTTATTTAGAAACATTTAAAATAAACTTACAGGCCACTTCATTAGGTACACCAGAGTTGTGCTCAGTGAGGTGTTTAACTCTTTGTGGCATAGACGCAACGAAGTGTTGGAAACATTGATCCAGGGATTTCATTCCATATTGATACTGGCATTAATAGCATCACATTGTCGGTAATGGTTTCTCAAATACACATCTATGATCCAAATCTCCTCTTTAGTTTATTTTATTTGAGTTTAGTTTAATACATTCTGACTAGGGATTAAGCAAAGCTGCCTTCCTAGGCCATTGGTAAAAAGCAAAACAGATCCATGCTTTTATTGTTGCTTTACAGCAAATCCTTATTCTACCATCTGAATATTGGGGCATTTTTCAAATCTAATATTGCTTAGTTTTGTTGTCTCAGTTCATCAGGTATGGTCTTCTGCTGCTATATCTCATCTGCTTTAAAAGTCAAGCTATGGTGCATTCAGAGATGTACTCTACAGTACCTTGGTTGTAAAGACTTACCGTAATATTAGAGCAGTAACAGGCTTCCTACCATCTCCTCCCGTTATCCTCTTAGTTCGACAGGACATTTTCATCCACACATCTGCTGCTCAGTGAAGGTCTGTAATAGTAGTGCATCAAATTTAGATCAGTTCCTACCAATACTCAGATTACAGTTGTTGTCCATTCGGCATCAATAATTTTGCTACATTTAGTGAAGTTAGGATGTCTTCAGGTGGGACATAGAAACCGGCCAGAGTAAATGAGACAATAGACAGAGCTGAATACAGAACAGTTCTGTAAACTGGTATTGGTTGACTTGAACCAAAGCATAAACAATAAGGACAACGTCCTTGTCAAAGTCTAAAATTAAATATAAACCCAGATTGTGTGACAAAACACAAACTGATATAAACTAACGGTATCACTGGAATATTCCTAGGATAGAAATGTCTTGCAAAAAGAAATGAAAGAAACATTTCATTTTCTAGATATGAAGGTTGGTATTCTGCATCTGCCTCTTCCCCACTGCCATCAGACTGCTGAACTGCTGAAAAGCTCTAAATCATGTCACAGATTCTGCATCACACTCATAACACCAAACCAAAAATTCAGCATATTTGCACCATATATATATGAATGCTTTGAACTTCAATATCAATGTGTTTTTTGCACCATGTTTTTATCTCCGACACTGTTTACATTTGATCACTGCTGCACTTTATGGAATGGAAATGTTCATTTAATGTATCAAACGAAATTTCAGTTTGTATATAATCAGAGTCGACAAGTCTAAGGCTAAAGACTTGCTGCCATGTTGGCACCTGTATTTGGTTCTACAAAGTGAGAGACAGAAGACAGATTGTTAAGGTTCGTTAAGCAGAAGTACTTTTTTTAGGCTCTGTAGTGCTAAAAAAAACTCTTCACTATCCATAGCTTCTATGTGTAAGACTCTGATTAATGATATCTTGAAGTGGAGAGAAAGAGACATGGCCCAGCTGGTTGTCATTCCCAGGATGTGTTCCCAGGTCCTGTTAATAAGCCAATCAAACAGCCCGTTGGAGTTAGCAGTGCACAGCATGATGATGCAACCTGTATCCAATGACCATATGTTATGACCTGCTGTTCTTCTCATACCTTGTTTCTGATTCCTTATGTTGAATTACCTAATTCAGATAACAGAAGTCATAGTTAGGACATGATGTTGCACAAGTTCTTTCTTTTTTTTTGTCATCTTTAGATGAGGTCAAATTACTAAATGAATTAGACCTTTAATAAAGAGTATATTTCAAAAAAAAAAAATCACAAATGAAGCTGTAAACTTACTAGAGTAGGCTTTTAGTAAAGAGTACCCCTTTACACCTTTAAAGATTTGCTGTAGGTGTACAATACAGCAGTGACAATTAATTGTGGCTCACAGCATGGTGTGTTGGTGCATGTGTTTGTCATCTACGTAAATCCACATAAGATTACCATGTACTCACCACGATACAGCAGTGAAAATACATTGTGGCTCACAGCATTGTGTGTTGGTGCATGTGTTTGTCATCTAAATCCACATAACATTGCCATGTGCTCACCTTGTTTTCTGTAGAATCACTCAAAAGGTAAACATGGTGTCTCCCTGCTGTGGAAGCCTCAAATCACCAGCCATCTAGGTGCACATGCACACCGCTTCATTCGTCAAACAGGAGTCCTGTGCAGTCGTCATGGAAACTCTGATCCCCCTCCCCACCTCTCACATTCTCCTCTCTGCTTCATGACTCTCTGCAATCTGTTAATTTGGAGCCGAGTCCTTGTGACGCAATCTCGCGGTGGCTACTGGTGACAGAGAAAAGTATGAGTAGGAAGGAGGGAAACAGAAGGAGATCAAACAGGTTGGAGCAGACATGGGGTCTGAAGACTAATACTAACTGAGCTAGAACATGACCTTCTCTCTGAGTCTCTTTCACCGGGTGCTGTAGAGGTAGCCACCATGTTCCCTCATCACAGACTTTGATCTGCATCAACGCTCCCCCGTGTGCAATTGCATCAATAATGCATTTGTGTGCACACACATCCAGACAAACTAGCCACAGGGAACACCGAGTACAAACCAGAGGTGGCGAAGTAAAATCCATTGTGGATGTGTGAGTGTGCGTGCATGTTGCACGCTTGGTTGCCCTTCTGCTCTATTATGCTAGCTGCTATTTTAGATCAGTGCACCAGTGTTCATTATGTATGCCCACATGTGCTAATGACACTCTCTAGGGTTGTGCTCCATCTAAGAAACAGTCACTGCTGTAAACTGTCCCCCAAACACAGTTTGGTTTTGAGAATTCAGCCAGCGGCTTGTAGAGATGGTTTCTCCTCCTAATACAGCAGCAGAGATATGGTAATAAAGGTGAGAGCAGTTATAATACTTTGCTGAGAGGAGACAGCAGCAAATAGAAAGAAAATTGATCACAGCCAGAGGCTGATTGCAATTAATCAGAATAAACTTCCACCAAGGGTGATGAAGAAATAATAAGGAAAGCTGTCTTTATTCAATTATTTAAATTAAAATTCAATAGCATATTTAAAAATGATATTTCTGGTGGATATTTCAATGACAATTGCAGCAAATAATATATATATAATATATATATACATATTTCCTTCACTCTTCTCTCTCTTTTGCAAGCTACAGCATCTCCTCTAAAATCTCCAGTAGGTATGGGCATCTAATACCATCATTCCATTTCTCTCCACCCAATCTACTTAAAAGTAAAAATTCTGATCCCAGATATCAGAAACGATTGAAAAGATAGTGGACCTCCAGCTAAAAAGCTGGTATATATTTTTAAAGTTTTATTCCCTTTAGTCCTATTCTATATTGTTTTGGTCTGTCATACACTATTAAATTCTTATAAAATTGAAAAATTGTCAATAAGACTGATGCCTTCAAAGGGAATTTATTTCATCATCTTATTTTTCAGCTGTAATATTTAACTGTTCATAAGAATGATTTCCATAACTCCTAGCTTAATGTGGTCAAAGCCATTGGGAAGCATCAGCCGTCAGAAAGGCAGGCACTGTATCAGACGTTCCACATGAGTTTTCCGTGTGGCAAAGCAGGGGAGATTACGCTACTGTACAAAGACGAAAACTTTTACAATTATTTCAGCAATCAGTTAAGATGAGGGAGTTTAAGGACCAACACAATTCAAAATGTCGTTCACTGCATGCAAACCTGGATTTGCAGCTTCGTTTTCGTCAGCCATTAATCCAGGCATCAAAGTAAATATTATGATGAGGTAAAAAGGAATGCAATTTGACTCTGGATGAAAACATTGAACTGTCTAAAGAGACACTTTGCAGCACTTGACCTACTATAAGCAAACACTGATAAGAAACATGCAGGAAAATGAAGAACGGAAAGAAATTTGAACCCAAACCTGAATCTTTGCCAGACTCTTAGCGGAGAATTAAAGAGCAGATGGATGCCTAAAATACCTCAAAGACCTGGAGATTGTCAGGGAAGAGAAATTATTTAAAGTCAACCTGCATAACCCTGTAATCAGGCAGGAAAGATGTTTGGGTGCTTCAGGTATAAATATTCGTTCATTGGGAATGATGGTTTTAATATGTTAGTATTCAGCATCTGAGCTGTAAAAAATATATTGAATTACTTGTTTTAACATATGATTCTAATATGTCTGACCTCTGCTAAGATAAAAAATAAAATACTCATAATTTTGAACAGTATGTGAAGTAAAAACATTGAAATACCAGGGAGCACAGTTTATAGCTAATCCTTTCTTTGGAAGCAAACCTTTTAGGGGAAACTCTCATTATTCCACGTATGTGGCAGAGTGTTTTTGACATTCTTGAACCTCAACAAAGATCTTAGAAAAACATCTTCAAAGCTGCAGATAAAATATATGAAAGGAGTCAGGAAAGGTCAGTGTCTGCAATGCATACACACAGAACCTGAGACAGCAGCTGAAAAAGAAATAATCCAACTTTTTTTATTCTTTGACATTATTTTTTACTACTTTCACATTACCAAATTTTCTTCTAATATAGCCACTGCAGGAAAGAGATGCAAATTCAAAGATAGCACTTTCTTGTCTCCCTTGCATCTCCTAATTGCAATTCTTGCCATCTTGTCTTTCACATTGGACAGCGCCTCGTCTCTTAATCATGCATTCACAATAATTGGACTCGGTTTAAGTGTCTTATTCAGTGTCGAAGTTAGAAAACTCACAGCTTTACACATTTTTCACATTGGACCATTCTAGCTTTAAACATTCTGATTTCTGTTCCAGAAAGCTTATTTAAAACTAAGGCAGAATGAGATGCAGTCAATAAAAGGTTTGCCTGTGATGAAGCAAAGCAGGTTGATAGGAACATTTAGTGCAGGGAAGTTCTTATTTTTATTTTTTTTTTTACTGATGCTACAGCAGGCGATAAGTCGCAGCTCAAAGCAAAGAATTAATTTGGTTCTTTGGAGGCCTTCTCTGTTTCCCTCGATAGCTTCTCAGAATGAGGACAGCTGGTGAAGAAGGTCACTGAGTGTTGTATTTTAAGAAAGTTAGAAATGTGTGAGTGTGTGTCTGTGTGTATGTGTGAGTGTGCATACAGTTTGTTGACAGATGACGATTCTCCAGAGATGAGATACAGATTCAGAAAGCTGGCTGAATAATTGCAGCTGCTGGTTTGCTTTCAAACAGAAACTGACCCAAAGGCTTCTTTACAGTGAAACGGAAACATTTGTTCAAATTTTTCTGTTCATGGGAAGCGGTTTGATGGCCTAATTTTCAAAAAGCCAAGAGTTAAAAATCATTTAGGACACCTTAGAATGAGTTATCCATCTCATTAAATTCACTTTTTGTTTAAGTTATCATTTTTCTGTCCATTTGCTAATTTTTCCAGGCCTGACACTGCTGAAAATTCAATAGCATACCTAATAGTGATATTGCTGGTGGATATTTCTATGACAGTTTCAGCAAATAACCCATATTTCATTCACTATTGCCTCTCTTTTGCAAGCTGCAGAATCTGCACTATAATCTACAGTAGTTATGGGCATCAGGCACAGTTAGCATAATCGATTGATGAAGTATAACTTTCACATGCAGAGAATAAATGCATTGATCTTCAATTTTAAATAAGTCAACCAATAGGTTTTGTAATCTTTCACACAAATATTGCACACATTGATAATATTACTTCTGCCAGTTGGAGTATTATACCGCTGCAGCTCCTCAGGATTTTGATGATGGTGTTGTCAGTTAACTCGGTTTGGTTGTCACTCATTAGATAGTACACTGGAGATGATGAGGAGTTAGGGGAAGCTTCTGGTTTTTTATTGCCATGGCTCCAACATGCTGGTTTAATTCGCTTCTATTCATAAAGATGAGACTTCTATTGCTGCTTATCCCATTGTTCTTTGTTTAAGCTTTCAAAGCTTTTGTGTATTTTATATACCTTAAAAAAAAATTAAATCTCTTTTCCTTAAGCCCATATATATGTAGATAATATTAGTTACTGGGGAAGACAATTACTGGAAAACTTTAAGCTGTTTCCAGCTTTATAGCTACCAGTGTCTTTAAAGTCTTACTGTTTGCTGGATTCATAAGTGGTGATCGTGGGATCTAAGGTAAACTTAGTGATTGACAAAATGTCCTCTTAAATGTTCTGTGTTAAATGCATTCATGTTATGAATGCATTTAAAGAGACTTCATGTTGTTGGACCAAAGTGAACTCCCACATCAGTATCGTGATATTTGCTGTCTTGAAAGTTTTTTGGTTTCTTTTTGCCACAGATTGGCCTGTATTTAGCTTCTTCTCTCTACCAACCAACACTGCTCAGCTTTTCCCTTCTTGCTTAAGAAAATCCCCAGTTTTTATGCTTCCACCAGCAAATCATCCTGACTTTATCATCCTCATGGTGAGAATTTGTGTTTAGGATGATTAGCAAAGTTAGCTTTATGGTACTAACTTCTTTAGAGGCCATAAATGTCAACATTATTGCTAACTAGAGAAATCCAAAAATACTGAATACATTTCTTTGTCCATTGGCCTTCCTCCCAAAGATTTAATAAAAACCTTGTCCCTAATTATGTTTTTAAACTGTAACCTTCCAAACTACTCACACTGACAAAATTGACTGCAGCAGAAAAATAAAAGAACCAGATTATAAACCTCTGTCGGCTGAACAAGAGCGGTTTTGACAAATTTAAGCTACTGTTAGTTGAAATCTCTTTAAACATTTCTAATTCTGTCGGCACATTTCTCCAGATTCCTCTGGGCGGGTTAATGGAATAGACTGCTGTTATGAGTTTGCTGTATTTAATATATTCTTACTACTTCCACGTCTTGCCCCAGACATGGCTTGAGGTAAACCGTAAATGTGACTTTTTATGAATTTCTTCCTCTTAGTCTTTCTTGTCTTGGTGTCTCACATAAAATCCCCTGGAAATAAAAATGTAATTGGTATGAGGACATTTGCAAACCACCATCGAAGTCACATTTATTTAAAAGCTTCTGGTGTTTTTTTTTTCTTGGCCTAAAGAAAAAGTCTTATCTTTAAAACCTGATCTGTAATCCGACTTCTTTATACATTTTAACCTCTTTACAGGAAGCGATGTTTTGGGTGGAAATGTGGAAAAAGTGAGTTTGATTTAAGATAATTAGACAAAATGAAACAAAAATATCAAAGGTAGTGTTTCGGTGTGTTCAAAGTGTCTCTGTTTCTAATCTCCTTGACTTCTGCCAAACTGAAAGAATGTCAGCTAGAAGCAATAGACCAGGAGAACACTCAAATTATTGTTGCCCTTGTTACTTGTTTGATGCTCCAGCCGTCTCTGTGTCATTCAACCAGACTATTTTTATCTCAAGCTGTTCCTTTGGAGAAAGAAAAGTGCTGTCTTCATCACTCAGGAAAAAAACAGAAGGCAGTCTGGTTTTTTCCAGAGTTGTTGATTACATGAAAAAGACAAGCACTTGCATTTTAAGAAGCCCCTGGCATTCCCAGCTTTCTCCACCCTCTCCTTCCAGTTCTTTTTCACAAGACGATGATAAGGTTAAAAAAAAAACTCAATATTGTGTCTGTAGAAGGTCCCACCTTCAAGTAGGTCACATACTGTAAGTTGCAAAACAAGAAGCTGTCTGTTGCTGCACAGCGGCTTCAGCCGACTGGATTTTTTTTTTTTTTTAAATAACATTTTTATTGAGTGCATTTCAAAGATCTTATACATTCAACACATCCATTTCCGACATAGACTTAACATAACCAAGTTAAATTCACAACCAGCCCATGGATGAATTAGATGACAATTATATTCTTGGTAATCTTACCATTTTATCCTAACACACGTGCCTTCATGTGAGAAGGAAAGAACACCTCCTTTCCTCCTTATTCATATCTACAAGTGTCCACTCCAATAGAAATACACTTTTTTTTTTTTTTTTTTAACAAAAAAGAAAAAACAAAACAAAACAAAGAACAACAAAAACAGATAAAAGAAACAAAAACTATACAACACTGTGTGGCAATAGGAGGTTCTCAGCCCTAATTTTAATCATACAACAAAGTCTGATCTCACTGGTGATATGAATTTCACCCAGTTTTCCCAATTTTTCTTGAACTTGCCAGATTCTAACCTCAAGGAAAAAGTTAGCCTTTCCATTATATAAATATCATGCATTACTTCAACCCAATCATTCCTTGTTGGAGCCTCTGTTTTCAGCCACTTCCTAGTTATAGCTTTCTTACTGGCTACCAACATGATCCTGAAGATATATTTGTCCTCTGAGGTTGTCAGCTTATCAATTCCTCTTCCCATGAATAAAGTGTCGAATGTTGGAGGAAGTTTCACTTTCAGGACTTTCTCCATACATTCCTTTAGGTCCTGCCAGTATATATCAATACTAGCACAACCCCAAAATACATGAAGGTGATTGGCTCTTTCTTCTCCACAGCCTCTCCAACATCTAGCATCTTGGTTTTTCTTTTGCGCTGGAGAAAAGAAATATCTCACAATGCACTTCCAGCCGAATTCTCTCCACGAGGGGGAACATGATGTTTTCCAGTTTTGCCTAAGTATCCCCTCCCATGTCTCCACCGTCCACCTCCCTCCCGTCTCTTTTTCCCATCGTTCTTTTATATATAACGTATTTCTTCCTTTCAGGTTCTCCACTCCTGAATATAATTTTGATATTACTTTTTTGCCCAAATTTGATTCATATGCTCTGATAAACATCTGAATTATCCCTGTTTCCAATTCTTCAAAGCTTATCTTTTTTTTAATTTCCTCAATAACATGCCTTACTTGCAAATACCTAAAGAGGTTTTTATTTTCAAGGCCAAATTTTCTCTTTATATCTTCGAAGCTTATTACTTTCCCTTTTTCAATCAGTTCCCAATATGATTTCGGACCCCTCGCCCACTCTCCAAATGTTTTGTCCATTGTGTTCGGTTTAAAATCTGAATCATGGGCTATCCATCTTAATAGACTAGTCTGCTCTGTCAAGCCGTGCTTTGATATCATTTCATGCCATGTACTAATTGACAGTTCTGTCCATGGATTCATACCCTTCTCTAATTGTTGTTTCAATTTGCTGTCGTTGATTATGGCTTGTAGAGGTATTTTGGGTGACATAGCACATTCTATGTCTTTCCACTTTGATTTATATTGAGGATCACATATATTCAGAAGAGGTTTTAGCTGTGCCGCCTGGTAATAACTTTTCAGACAAGGAAGGGCTAAGCCCCCACGATCCTTGGCCAGCTGTAATGTTCTAAATTTAACCCTTGGTCTTTTCCCTTGCCAAATGAATCTCGAAATTAATTTATCCCATTCTATAAACTCTTTATCTGTCACCCCAACCGGAAGAGTGGTAAAAAGAAACATTAATCTTGGTAACACATTTGTCTTAATCATTTCTATTCTGGAGGAAAAGCTTGTAAATGGGATTAAATTCCATTTCCCCATGTCTGATTTTATTTTGGTAATTAGGGGGTTGTAGTTGCAACTTTTTAAGTCAGATAGGTTACGGGGCAGTTCTACTCCTAAATATCTCAGAGACTTTGATGACCAGTCCCAGTTACAATTCTTTTTGATCACTTCGTCCGGAGTGTAGTTCCAACATAGAACCTGGGTTTTCTTTACATTAAGTTTGTAGCCCGACAAGAGGCCAAACTCGTCCAAGATCTTTTTTAGGGCTGGGAGCGAGCTGTCTGGCTGAGAGAGGTATATTAGTACATCATCCGCAAACAAAGCTATGTTTTGTTCCCCCCCTTCCATATGTATACCCTTTATATTTCTATCCTGTTTTATCCATTGGCTTAGAGGTTCCAAATATATTGCAAATAAGAGTGGACTGATGGAGCAGCCTTGGCGACAACCTCGTTCTAACATGAAGTGGCTAGATAAACTCCCATTAATTTTTATCCTAGCTGTGGGTTGGTGGTATAACGATTGTATTGTCTTGATAAAAATTTCACTGAAACCAAGTTTTTTCATTACCGCAAACAGAAAGACCCACCTGACGGAGTCAAAAGCCTTTTCTGCATCCAAACCTAATATAACTGCCTCAGTTTTCATTTTAATTATATTTTCTATCACTAGTAATGTGCGTCTAACATTATCTTGTGTTTGTCTCTGTTTTATGAAGCCTGTTTGGTCTAGATTTATTATGTCTGGCAAGATTTTTTCCAGGCGTCTAGCCATTATTGCAGTGAATAACCTATAATCTAAATTTAACACACTAATTGGTCTATAGTTGGCACATTCCAGTTTATCTTTTCCATCCTTAGGAATAACAGATATATAAGCTTCTTTCCAGGAGATCGGTACCTCCCCACTCTTCAATACCCAATTAAAAGTATTTTTTAACAGTGGGATCAGTGGTTTTCTAAGTAATTTATAAAATTCCGAAGTGTATCCATCCGTTCCAGGAGCTTTATTGGTCTTCAATCTTGAGATTTCTGAGTTTAATTCTTCTTCTGTAATTTCCCCTGTCAACATTTGATTTTGCTCCTCTGTTATCCTAGGTAACTTTAATTTCCCTAACAATGTTTGGATTTGGTCTTCATTTTTAATCTGTGTTTGCGAATATAATTTTTTGTAATATTTTTCAAAACACTTATGAATCTCTACTGTCTTATATTTTACAAGATTTGATGCCGGGTCCCTTATTCCTTTGATATTACTATTAGCCTCCTGCTTTCTCATTCTATACGCGAGATACTTAACTGATTTACTTCCGCCTTCATAAAACCTTTGTTTTGTATATAACAATTTCTTTTTAATCTCTTCATCTAAGATGCCATTTATCTCAGTCTTAATTCTTTTAATTTCTTTATTTTTCCCGTCATCCAAATTATTTTTATGTTCCTTTTCTAACCTCTCTAGCTCTGATTTCAGTTGAGTTAGTTTTCCTTGTTTTAGCTTTTTTAGATACGCCGATTTGGCGATTAACTTCCCTCGGATAACTGCTTTACATGCATCCCACAGTACAGTGGGAGAAACCTCACCGTTATCATTCTCATTCACATAAGTATTTATTTCTTCCTTAAATTCCTCCAATGTATACCCCTGTAGTATTCCTGCATTGATCCTCCAGAGGGTTGACCTTACTTCCTGAGATATTTCCAACGTCAGATATACTGGGCTGTGATCCGATATATCCCTTATTCCAATATCACATTTTTCCACCCTGTGTCTATCCTTATTAGACATTAGAAAATAATCGAGCCTAGAATAAACAGAGTGAGGTGAGGAGAAGTAAGTGTAATCTCTTCCTTTAGGATTTAGTTCTCTCCAAACATCCATTATACCAAGTTCTACCATTAATTTCCTAATCTTTTTACCAATTATAGATTTTTTCCACCCTCGATCTGAACAATCAAGTTGTGGGTTCAGCCTTAAATTTAAATCTCCACCACATATTATAATTCCCTCTCCCTCTATCGCCAATAGGTCCAACATCTTTCTATAAAATGCCCAGTTAGATCCAGGGGGTGCGTATATATTCAGGATGGTGGCCAGCTCACCTTCCAGTCTGCCCTTAACCAATACAAACCTCCCATCTTTATCTATAATTTCTGAGGACCTCTCAAATCGGGTTCCACCTGAGATGAGGATGGCTACTCCTCTCCTATGTCCACTTCTATATGATGAATGAAATACTTGATTAAAGCCTTGTCTCTGAAGCTTGGCATGTTCTTTGTCCGTCAGGTGGGTCTCTTGTAGCATTGCCACCCCCACACCTTCCTTTTTCAACTTCCCCAACACTTTTGACCTTTTTATTGGGTTGAGCAGACCATTCACATTAAATGACACTAGTTTTGTTAACCTTTTCTTGGTATTAATTTCCTTGTTTCTCTCTGCTATCCCCGCTCTTCTGAGAACCTCTGTGCCACTGATCTCCCAAAACTGGGTTGAACACATAAACAAACAAACCAACTTTCACTAAAGAACTAGTGAATAACAAAAACAAAATAACCTCCTCATATGGGGTCCTTGTTTTGACCCTTTTTGAGATACGATGGTAAGTCTGATCATAGGGATGGCCTCTCCCTTCCAGAGGTGGAGGGCCCTTGATGTTGGAGCAAATTTTTTTCATGCGTTTTTCATAGATCAAAAACCAAACAATAGTGCTCAAACACATATATAAAGAAAAAAAGTGCTTAACCTGTGGGAATGCCCCGACCATTTATTTATAACAGGGAAAATTACCTCGAACAGTCAGGAAAAAAAAAAAAAAAAAAAAAAGAGAAGGAGCCCGAATTGTATTCATCCTGGTTCATCCTTTTAACTCAAACACGAGAATCAAAGTTTTTCAACAAAAATCTTTAAACAGTTTTTTTCTTTTTTTTACTTTTTTATAACTTGGATCAATATTCCCAGCCATGAAACGGAGTAACACCACTTTTACCTTACAGATGTTCATTCCTAATCCTGACCTCTCCTAAAAGACTGCAAGCGTTGTTTGTATCCAGGCAACGCGTCTTTAGTTGTTGATCCCTTCTGGGCTCCGCTGGTCTTCCATGTCAGGCTGCCCTCCGTTGGTTTTATCACTGACACAGGGAGTCCCCTCTCTGCCATATCCTTAGTCGCCTCCTCTGCTGAGTTGTAGACTCTCGTTTCTCCCTCGTAGAACACACGCATTTTGGCTGGGAATGGTGTCTGGAACCTTATATTTTTCTCTCTCAAAACTCTTTTGGCCTCTGCGTATTCCCTCCGTTTCTTTAGCACCTCCGGAGCATAATCATGGTCCAGAAACACTTTATTTCCCTCGTACAGAAATCCCTTCTTCTCCCATGCTTTTTTCAGGATCTCTTCTTTAATTCTGAAGCTTGTAAACTTTACCACGACGGACCTCACTCGCGTTCCCGGGGAGGGACGCACCGCCAGAGCCCGGTGAGCTCTCTCTATCTGGATGGGAAGCGATGGCGGCAACTCCAGCTTTTCTCTCAAAAGGCTCTCAATAAAATCCGCCACTGACCCCGCGCCGTCCTCCGCTCCCTCTTTGAGACCATGGATCCTAATATTGTCTCTCCTCGAACGTCCCTCCTGGTCCACGAGTCGTGCCTCCAGGCGTTTCTGTAACTCAATCAGCTCCACAGACGCCCGCTCCACAAGCTGCAGACGGTCCTCCGCTTCCTGAATCCGGTTTTCGGCATGGTCGATTCTGTTGTTGGCGACTTTAATCTCGTTCTTTATTTCTTTGAGGTTCTCTGAGTTTTCCTGCCGAAAGTCCCGCAGCTCGGTCAGAATCGTTTCCAAATTTGCCATATTCAGGGGAGACTGGGACTCGTCGTCTCGACTTTTCAGGCTTGATTCCGCGCCCTCTGCTGTACGTTTTGGCTCTCTGTCCAGGGTAGCTAGCTCTGCATCTAGCTTCACCGTTTCGGGGCTCGCTCTGTCGTGTCGGTCCGATTTTTGAGATTTTCTGGCGCTTTTCCCTTTTGACATAATTAAACGCCCTATATCGGTTAGTGTTTATCTGTTTTTCGTTCCTTAATTGACAAGAAAGGGCTGAAAAAAAAAAAACTTCGGTCGGGAGCTCGCACTCTATGCTGCCTCCATGTTGGAGTCACCGGAAGTCTCCAGCCGACTGGATTTGACGTGATATATGTCCGTTCTTTGAAGCTCAGAAGGACATAAAAGAGAGAGGTAGAGAGGCATGAGAGAAGGAGGACATGCTTTGGAGAAGGTGACCTTGAAATGCGGTGCTTGGTGGGGGTTTGATGAGACCCTGCTGTGAGCTGCTGCTCCAACATTTCAGGGAGACATTCTTCAGGAGTTGCCTTAAGTCAAAGGCAGTCTACCTACATCACTTACTGTATGTGTTTGAATCATCTGCCTCATTAAATTTTACTGCCTGCACTTTAAAATATTGCACTGCATCATATACTAAGACAGATAGATCTATCAAAAAATAAGAGTGATGGGAAACAGTCCAATGTCCTATGGAGCTTTAAAAATGCAGTTTTAGCATCCATTTTTATGCAAGTAGAGAAAATTTGAGCGTCTGCCAGCAAAATGGGAAATGGAGCCATTACTACTAATTACCAACTGTTTAGTTGTAATAGAATTTCCATAGCCCAGTGAACAGCTTTTATATGTTGTCCATTTGATCTGTCCTTTCAATGGGGAAATACAGTGAACTGGCTAACATTGTGGCCTGTCTGTCTGACTAACATGAAGTTGAATGACGTCCTATTTTTTATTCATGGGGTTTAATATGATAGAGGGAAAACTTGGAGCTACAATAGCTTTAGCTCTTCTGCTTGGCCTGTTCATAGTATCCCCAGTTACACTACCTTTTTGAAACCATGCTGAGATCGGTCCGAGCACAGTAAACGAGTTAACTGTTAAGTGTAAATGGCACGCACAACTGAACCGGACTGTGCCAGACACAACCGAACAACGCTAACATGGTACTAGTCCATCAGTAGGGTGTGGCGCGGTTCAGTTCTGACTCGGTTCTCAGATAATAAAGAACGTATGAGCAGACCGCGTCATCTCCTTACAGTCAGCCTCTGTACAGGGGCGGAGCTAGATGGAGACGGGGGATGGCCATGACCACCCTTAGCAAATCATTGGCCACCCCTACCATTTTTTCCCTCTAATACAGATGATGGCAGCAGTAATACTCTCAAGTGGAATATTCAAAACATAAAATTTTTTTGTGGTTAACTATACACATCAATATACTAACATTAAAGATAAGTTCATGCTCTTTTCAGAACTAGATTTTGTGTTTTATGGGGTAAAGGGTAAATCATGTGTCTCTGCAAGTCATCTAGGAGTCTTCAGTGAAATCATAGATAAATAACAATTTTAATAAAAACTTATGTAGATAATAGTACTTGTAAAAATATCAATTTTATGCAGAATGTTTATTGATACAAGTAGGTAAGTAATGACAATGATGATTGATTTACGCCCCAGAACTCAAGACTGAGTATTATCAACCATAACTTTTATCGAGAAATTACGGATGTTTAAATATATATCTCTATTTGTTAGCAAAGGCTGTAGGAAAGTATAGTTTTTCTTTATTTAGAAAATATGGATGGTTTGCTCATTGATTGTCCTGTTGGAATAGTGTAGAATTACCGTGAGGTTCTGGCGCCTATCGGCTTTCAGCCACCCCTCGGTGTATATTGGTTATTGCCAGGCCACCCTTTTAAATGATTTCTGGCTACGCCTCTGCTTCTGTAATCATGACATTTCAGCCATTTATTAAAATACTAGCTTCCCTACCATGCCACACGATTTTCAGTGATGATTCTGCTTAGCAGTGTAATGAACCTCAACGTCTGTCATTGTTTCCTGCATTTGTAAGCCCTGATTAGACTATCGTTTGTCGTATCCACTTCCCTAAAGCCGACTCTGTCAAGTAAATTCACCAAAGGCTGCCTTCTTCGTCTGACTCTCCGCAAACAACGAAATGTCACAATTATAACCAAACATCCTGAATGTTACAGGCGCCGCCAACATTTGTGAGATCAGACACTGATGTTGGACAAGAAGGCCTGGTTTTGCTCTTATTCATCCCAATAAGGACAGATCTATAGTAAACCCACACATCCACATCTTTAAAGATCCTCCGGTGGGGACGATAGGCATGTTGGGACAATAACAATCTATTCCTAATCTGGGAGCTTGAAGTTTTGCAAAATGTCTTGAAGTAAATGTCTTGTTAGGGATGGTTGTTTTTCTTTTTGTCAGTTTTATAAGCCCCGAGTTATTTTTGTTTAAGATTGTGATCATTTTTGAAATCTTTATTTAACTGGGACTGTTATTGGTCTCAGGGTAGGTAAGTGGATCTTGTAAAACTCCTGTAAGGAAATGCAGGTATTTTTGATTCTTCAGAATGCTGGAGTGAGCTGGGAGACTCTGACACCATTCACGTTAAGAGCGTTTTCTTTTAATTACTGCCCTCCCCTGGGAGCTTGCTGGGTAGTTAAACAGAAATCAGCATTACGGCAATTATTGGCTCACAATGAAATGAATAGAATCCTGTCATCTGTAATCATTGGGGGCGTCTGTGCCTTGAGGAAAACATCGTCTTTCTATTACTAAGACAGGAGGGAGTGTGTAACAGATGGGTGCAAAGAGAACACAGGTCGGCATCATTAGATTTAAACTTGGCAGCTTTTTCTGGAATCTTTAAGTATGGATCAGTTTTAGCTTGCAGGACCTGATCTACACATATTTATATAAAATATATAAAGAAACCCTTAATTACGGCAGGTATTTTGAAGAAAACTTGAATTTAATTTTCACAAAAGAATGATATTAAATGTTCTAAATATTGATTTTAGGTCAATTTTTCTTAGAAGTAATGAGTTTTTTTCTGTGTTTTGTTCTTTATTACTTTTACACATTAAATAATATCCTGTAGGGGAAAATCTACACTTCCCTTTTTATGAAACGTTTTATGTTTTGTTGTTTTAGAGCTTAAAAATACAAATCAACTTTTGGCTGCTGTCTACCGCAGATATTTAACTAAAACCATGAGTTGTGTTTTATGAAAAGGCTGCGTAACACCTCTGTATTTAATCAACTTTTCTTTAGCTGACGAGATTTGATTTATAGCTAAAAATAAAATGTAAAACAACACTTTGCATTGATTGTAGAAAAATGTTTCCACAGTTGGTTGCATGTCACAATTTTCTCATCTGTTGAAAATTTGTCTTTCACATGTCAATGTCTCCTTTATGGCTTGTGGTAAACATGATGTCTTTTGGCTTTAATTCTATATAAACAAACGTGCACTGAAGGTGTCAAAATAATAACTATAAAAATAGTTTTTAAGTTAACAGAATCAGAATGAAATAAGACAAATTCTTAGCACACTTTTTATAATTTTGCCTGCTAACAAAATATTACAAAAATATTCCCTTTACGCCTGTTAAATGGCATTTAAATTAGCAGAAGTTTGTGGTTTTATTGGGAAAAGATTTAAGGGTGTGGAAACGTCTACAAACCTTTGTAGCTCTGATTAACTGACCATACATTAATAGGCTGTATACTCATATAAGATTAAAACCTGTAGCATTCTTTTTAAAGCTTTTATATGAATTCTAAACTGGAAATGTGTTCTTTTTCTGCAGCTGCAGAGTGATCTGGACCAGGAATACCAGGACAAGTTTCGCAGACTACCTGTGGAAATCCAGGAGTTTGTTCAGGACAGCAGTAAGACCAAACTTTGTGATGATAGCCTCCCTGCAAACCTTGTTGCCTCCTTAACAGCAGAGAGGCTCAACCACAAGGCATCGCAGTCTGAGGACGACATAGAGGAAGGCTCGTCGGAGCAAGTTTTTGACACCGCCCTTTAAGGATCTAACTTTTTGCTTCATAGATGGACATTGTTGAGGTTGTGACCACATATTTAGGATGAGACTGCGTCGAATTTGGTCCAACTTGTAACCAATTGGAGGATTAGATCAAATCTGAGCCTGAATGGGTGAGTAGAGGTCCCCTCAGCTTGGAGTGAAGTCCTGTCCAGAAAACTGTTTCCTGTAAATAGGTCTTTTTGTGTATTTGTATGTTAATCTGTATGTTGTCCTCTCTTTCGGCACGGCCACAGGATGTGTTACTGAACACAAATTATGTGAAGGAAATAACTTACTTGAACTATTGCACAGACAGAGGAGTTTTCTTTTTATCATATTGGTTATCATAATGCTGTGACAGTCAGAGGGGTTTGATGTGCCAAGATCTGATTCGTCTTGAACGAGAATTTCAGTTCAGTCGACTTGCACTGTCAAAAAAAACCTTTACATACCCAGCCTTTGAGGTTTCCATCTTTAGACGAATATGTTACACCGCCTTATTTGCACTAAAGCTTCACTGTATAAAACACTGTATAACTCTAATTTAACCTAGAGGCACTGGCGGCTTTCTGGTTTGCTGTTTTGTTCTCACAGAACTAAGCCTAGGTGTTGCTGCTATTATATATATATATTTTTTTACTTTTATTTGTCTAATGTGAAATTCGGCTTAATATAATCATTAGTCATTTCTCAGTCTAATTTTGTTTTTGGCCAGTTTTTAATACATTTTACATTGTTTACTGCCAACTCTGTCACACCAGGAAGAGAAGGGAAGGCTTTGTTGTACAGTGTGTGCATGCAACTGAACAACTGTAAATGTTGAATTAGCTGTGATAACAGGTGTTTTTTTCTTTCTGGTACATTTTGATTGAACCTGCAAAATAGCTGACCTGATGTGGCTTTATTAACACTGTGGAAACGGGACTTTAAGATGCAATGCTTGGAGCATCAAGTAAACAGATTGATTGTTACTGTATTTACATTTTCCTGTTCAGCTAAAATGTCAGACCAAGGACAGTTTCCCACAATAAGATCTTGCTTTTAGTCAAAGTAAGTGGTTTTCCGACTTTTGTACTTGGTTTTATGCTTAAATCTCAAAGTTTACAACAGATGCTCGTACTACAGAAAGAACCAACCCCACCCCCACAGACACACACACAAAATCGACCTTTTTTCTGAATATTTTGCCGGTTTGAAGGGTTTTAGCTGCAAGTGACAAAAATATGTGGAAAAACCATTTATCCTAATAGACGATATAACAATCAATAATGTTATACGGCCATCAACGTGTTGCCTACCAATAACAAATTAAATCTGGCCATTTTAAATGTAATGTGGCAAATAAAATGATAATAGTAACTTCTCAATTATGAAATGTTTTTAGAGAAATTGCCAATGACGTCATATGGTGTTAAATTACTGGCCTGTAAACTCTAAGGGAAAACATGTAGGTCACATCATCACGACTCTCTTCCTGATTTTAATGGTTATGAATTACATAAATGTAATTATGTTTTTGGTTTGCAAGCAAAAATAGATAAAAGTTGTAAATTAAATCCATAATTAGCTCAGAAAACCATAAAGAGAGAAAAGTCCTCAGTTTTTTCTCCTTGATGAAAATAATTGCATAAAAACCTTTGTTTCTAAAAAAAAAATGCTCTCAATATTCTGATTAGCTGCTGTTTTTACATTTTATGTATTTGAATAATTTATGACTTTATTAACATAGTGTTTTTATTTTTTGCTTAAAATATTGTTGGCTTTATTATTTCAAAATGGACAAGACTTGCCCCTTTTTGGGGTTAAGATATCTTTGATGGTTAGAGGTCTTTATACACAGGGAAAAAATCAATATCTAGCAAAGTCTTGAGGAGGTAAGTGAGATACTTTGCCGATGGAATGAGACCATTTTTAAATAAATATTTAAAATAAGAAAAAACAACTACATTGTCTTATTTCAAGTGCATATTATCTAATTATCTTATTTTAAGAGTAAAAAAATCTCCTTCTATTCATCTTATTTACATACTCAATTTATGGGTAAATACACTTAATTTAAGAAATGTTTACTTATTTCTAGATACTTCTTGCAGTGTACTGTAGAGACAGCTTAGTCTTTTTAAGGTGAAGATCTTTAAAAAGGCACCATAACATTTATATTTACAGTAATATGGTATACAGATAACTCTCCTTTTTTCATTTTCCATAAGGCCATAATAGTTAGGCCTGGCTGAAGTTAGCTCATGAAGGGTCCAGAACCTGTTTAAAAGCAGTTAAAGAAAATGCTACTTTATGAAACTTTAAACTGTCATCTGTTTAGCCTTGGATGGTTGTTTACACAAAAGCCACTAAGCAAATACATAATAAACGGAGACAGTAGATATCCTGTATTAAGCAGGTATGGAGAAGTAAATATAAATTGTTTCTAGTCAGAGTACTGTAACTGTAACTGTGCCAGGAGTACAATATAGTTTCATGGTTTCACTAAAACATTGTTTTGATTCTAACACTACGGTACTTTTATTTTTGGAAGTTAATTTGAGCAAAAACCCAATGCATGATCTGTTGTTTTTCACAAGATCGTCGGTCTTGCATCACCGTCTATTTTAATTTGTCATAAAGATATTTGAAAACACCTGGGCACACTTTCTACCTGCATAAAAGACTATTATTATTGGTAGGTTTGTTTCTTTTCTTTTTTTTTCTTTTTTTTAAATTAAATTAACCTTTAAAGAAATTACCTTTTGGGGCTTAAGTAAATAACCACCAGTGAGCATGATGATGTCCCTCAGTCAATTTGGTTTAATCAAGGGATGATCACTCCATTTTCATGACAGACAGCTGGACCAGCTGGAGGAGATCAACCAAGATAAATGGAAGTAGGACATTAAAAGGATTTATCATAACAAACATGCTATAAAGCAAAATTCAACATCAAATTTGAGCATTATGAACTAATTTACTATTGATTGCCTCATAATTAACTATTTAAATTTCTGGTTTTACTTTAAAAATTATATTAGAAAAGGATAAATTGGTAATGTAAAGGAATGAAATAAAAAAAATTTCAAATGTTGAATTAAACTAGAGCCTCAACAGAAAAGCATTGGCACCGTTTTTGAGACTTGGGATGTTTTAAGAAGAAACAGAATCTGCTCTGTTTTCTGTCCCGACTTGTAAAGCTTTACTCATCCTGCTAACATGGATTTATATTAAATACAGATCTAAGACAAAAAGGGGTGTCACCTGCAGCTTACATATAAACTAAAACTTTTTTTAAACCTTGTTTAAATAAATCCTGAATACTCTGTAATGCTCAACTTCCTCCTATTTCACATGTAAACTATGCCCATTCATAACATATGAGGAAGTATCTTTTGACTTCCCACCTGCCCAGTGCCATTAAGCTCTATAGAGAGTCTTGTGATATGAAATCATCTTTAGCTGAAAATAGAAGATGATATTTAGGCGATACCGTTTGTGTAATAATTTGAAAAGACCACATTGATGTGAGAGTCCCGCGCCTTTGAAAAGGTTTGTCTTGTTTGATGTTGAATGTATGAAATGCACCACTGTTTAAATTTCCATTTTGATGTACTATATGAAGCTGTATTAATAGACCGTGTGCACTTTTTAGTACAGTACCACTACTGATGATGCTTGTGATGAGCAGTATTCTTATAAAAAAGGAGAGACATTTTTCTTTTATGCCTTGAATCACTTTGTTTAACAGGCCCCATATTAACTTAAATGTATGCACTCAGAAAATGTAATTATATATGACATTCAGGATAAAAATGAAGAAAATATTTAGCGTAAAAGGAAGTTGCTTGTAATTAAAATAAATGTGGCTTTTATTGAACTTTGCTGGGATGGAGTTGTTTGTCTTAATTTTGTCTTTAGTCAACTCAGCTTCATTTTTAACGTTATTTATGTCTTTTTGCATTTAATTTCTTTTGTTTTTAATTACATACATACAACCACCTTATGGTTTCAAATATTAATCAGTTCTTGTATTTATATTTTGTGTGCAATGAAGGGATAGATCAAGCTTTTTGTAGTGATGTTCGATTAAAATGTTATAAATATTTAATCTCATCTTTTGTAGATAACCCTCTTGGCATCTTTATTTGGTATAAATCTGGATTAGATTGGTCCCAAAGGCTGAGGTTAATGGTTAGTTTGTATGGTCCTAAAACAACTAATCTCTAAAACATTGTAGCTGTTGCTGTTTTCAAACCTTGAAACCATCACATTTGCATTTGGGTGCTTATTTACACAGGAGTTAAGGATTATTTCTACAGGTAATAAAGGTTGGAGGCATTGCACCACTAAAGATTCGCCTGTCTAAAACACACAATCATAGCAGAACATGTAATAAGCTTCAGGTCAAAGGGTTATGGTTAAAATGTAAAAAAAAAATTTGGTTAAAAGTCATGCTTGTATTGATCGAAAAAGTTTTAATCTGACTGTAAAAGTCTGGTAGCTACTTTTGTGGAAATATGCAATGCAAGCCTAAGCATTTGTAAAGGTTTATTGAATAACATTCCAATGCACCTCTGTTCTATAATTAATAGTTTATTTTCTTGTAACACAGAGTCTGCTCTGGTGTTCTCCCTTCTCTGAGAAGCCATCAGCTTTAGCATCCAGAATCAAAATAATCTGGATTTGCACTAAACAAGGTGCCAATAATTATGTGCAGAGAAGGTATTAATTGCTTCCGACCTTATAAAACCTCATCTCGAAAAGAATCATAACTATCCCTTTAAAATATTTTCAGGCATTAAATATTAACTCTGTCTTTCTGCTGCAACAAAGATGAGTTATCTATGTTTGAAACACATCTTCAACACATTAAAAGTATGTGTTGGAAATAAAAAAAAACTTGTTGGGCCACATTTCAAAAAGCTTATCACTCATGAGACAGTCAGCAACCCAGTTATGGAGTTTGGCAGCTCTCATCTGAGGCAAATGGACTCTATGTAGCATGGCTATTTCTATGATATATAAGTGTCACATTCAAGGGCAGTTGGGAGCAAGAGGCAGCCTTCACAGCCTACTTTTCTATTAACTCCAAGGCATCAATAACCTATCTTTCAAACAACCAAGGGAGAATTTAACTCCACAGAGAAGCAGTGCAGAAAATACCCATTTTTGTTTCTGGGGATACTTTCAACACATTTATTTATTCAAGCTGTAATCTTTACACATATACTAATATAGAAAAAAACACATTTTGCTCCAAACCAAACAGAAACCAGCAAAGCCTCTAACTCTTGGTGTGAGGAGTCTCCTAATAGGTCTGTCTATACCTGCAGCTCATGTCCTTGTCCTTGCGAGCGGGCAAATCAAACTGTGTCTATAACTGCATGCTGTTTGCTGTTTTTCAGACCTCATAAACACTGTCTCCTTCTCAGTCGCAGCTCCTCAGTCCAATCCCAACAGGCATCAGGAGCCAAGGGCGAGCCCAGTCACCCCTAGCAACCGCTGTGACCACTCAGAGGCCTCTGCGCAGCAGCAACTAGGAAGTGAGCTAATTAACCCTGAGTTCAGGAAGGAAGGAGAGCGACTTTTTAATAAGATTCACTGAATTACATAAACAGTGACGCCCCTTCATGGAACTCCATGGAATATTATTGCCCTGCGTCTGTCCATCTGTTGCTGGGATGAAGAGGAGGAGGTGTCCTTTAACTGGACTTTAATGAGGCGCAGCAGAAGAGGAGAGGTCTGCAGAGTGCTAATGGGCAGGTACACTAAGCAAACACACACACACACACACAGAGGAAGATACAGACATGTGAGTGGTGTACTTTAAGTCTTTGGTCCCTGAGTGCAGAATTTGCCTATACTGCCTCAATGTGAATTTAATCTAAACTTAATCCTAAAGCTAAGAATGCCAACACAAACCCCTAATCTTAATCTGCATTGGATGCATTTCCAACTGTAATTCTAACATTATCTCTTACTATACAAGACTTTTGAATTATATAAAGCCTAAAATAGCCCCCCCGGAAGAGATGGAGTAACATTTTCCTTTAGTTTTTTTTACTGTTTTCCCTAAAACTGTTATAACTACTAATCAATATATACATTTTTTTTGGTTGCCTATTTAGAAACACATTGATTATAGAGCAATTGAAAAAATTGTGTCTTTGGCTTTAAATGGTAAATGTAGAAAATACTTTTCTAAGTTTAACATTTAAGTACATATTTAGCTGATTCGTAGGGGTTTCTGAAAATCAAAAAAAGAAAAACCGATGTTAATTTTTATAACCTTGGGCAGAGTGTGAAAACTTTTTCTGTAAAAAGGGATTCTTTGCAAAGGTTTCTTCTACTCTATGGATTCAAGTAATAGTAAAAAGTGTACGTCCAGGAAATTACTCAAGTAACAGTAAATATATATTTAGTAAAATGGTTTGTCAAGTACTAATATTTGGATCTTAATGTCTGATTTAATACTTAGAAAATATGCAATTAGACAGAGGTTATGGTGTGAATTCTTATATTTTAAAGATGGATATAAACCAAAAATACAAAAAAATTTACAAATTCATGTGGAAGAAACCCTTTTTTCAAATCTGTTCTTTTTTCAACATTAAATATGTAAAAAAAAATCCTTATATATTTGTTCAGGTTGAAGGACTTCCACTGTTTACCGTATAGTCACCTGATCTCCAAACAGCTCAAGTTACAGAGGACAGAGTAGCTGGAAATTTTACTCCAGTAAGAGAATTGATATTTCACATTACTCAAGTAAAAGAAAGAAAATAATACACTAAAACTACTTATAAAAGCATTTTTTTTTTCTTTTTCTTTTACCTAATGAGCTGAGTAAACATAACTAGTTACTACCCACTCTTTTGGTACTATGCTACAACCAGCAGGGATGCGTACACCCATTCTGTGCCTGACTTTCATAACTTGCAACTGATAATTACTTTTTAAAAAGCTCTGTTTTATGGCGGACAGATAGCAACATCAGATAGGAATACATGTTAAAAACAAGACTATGGATATAGAAGTCTATATATATATATATATATATATATATATATATATATATATATTTTGTACAGCCCCAAGCACTGTAAATTCTACACATTTATAAGGAAAAGGCTTGGGACACTAGGTGACATGGTCCATAGACGAAAAAGCAGGATAAAGGTACTTAGCAGTTGATAAAAGAATATACACATATAATATTCAAACAATCATCCAAAGATGTGAAATTTGGATGAGCAAGTAGCAGAGAAACAACAGACTTGCATTGTCATCAACAAGCTCTGCACATGTCTCTGTCTAGATAGTGAACCCTTCTTCCTAATACATTGAGTTTGTTTTAATTAATGTGTTTTCCGATAATGACCTTTCTTTTTACCATTGCCATTAAGTTTGGAACTGGGCTGAGGTTTTAATAAAGTTTAGTCTTGACAAACTGTATCCATTCCAGACTAGTTGTGATTTATATGTTTGGGATCATTAAACCAGTGGTAGAGTTAAGGATTTAAGGTTATGTTGAGTAATTTTTATATTGTCCTAATTCATGAATTCATCAGCTCTACGCAGTGTCACAGACTCTGCATCAAACTTATTTCACCAAATCAAAACACTGAAAAATTGCACCACATGCATTTAATTTTCTCCCACACTGTTTACATTTGATCACTGCTGCTCTTTAAGAGATGGAAATGTCATGAGAGCTGTACATATTGAAATTCTGTTTTGTTTACACTTTGTGTATACAAAATGACAATAAAAGTTGTCTAAGTCATTGTGCCAGTACTGTACTGTACTACTGGTTGCAAAACAAAAAGCCCCTAATTAGGAAGCTACCACCATCATGCTTGGTAATTGCTGCAGTATTTTTACTCTAAATCTCCAACATCAAAACTTCTGCAAATGTATACATACTTTCTAGTTAGGCTTACTTTATTACCACACAGAGTAAGATGGAGGGTTTCCTATCATACCCCTTTCACCTAATCTTGTGGAAGAAAATTAGAATATTCTATGGATAATGTCTTTGATTGGGGGAAAAATGATTTTAAAGCTTTTGTATTTTTTTTCTTAAAGGAATATAGTTTTGTTCAGTGGTGTCAAAAGCACACACATTTGTTACTTAAGTAGAAGTATAGATACTGCAGTTTAAAAACACTCTGGTAAAAGTTAAAGTATCAACTTGACCTCTTTACTCAAGTAAAAGTGAAAAAGTATGTTCTCCAAAAACTACTTAAAGTATAAAAGTGAAGTAACCTTTAAAAAAAACAGCCAGATGCCACTATATGAACTAAAAGCCCAATGTTTCGACTATTTTGAAAAACTCTTTGAGATAGGGCCAAGGATGAGGGAGGACTTGGTGGTCTTCATCTCCTGATATGCTCTCACCTGTGTCCAACCTTTCAGACATTTCAACATCTTTTTCTGAATCCAACATTGTAGCATGGCACGTTTGTAGGTTGAAGAACACCTGCTTGCTTCTGATGATTTCCTTTAGCTAACCAATGAGTGTTTGGGTTATATGACTCATCCAATTACAATAGTTTTCACTAGATCCAATTACAATAGTTTTCACTAGATGTGGATGGCACCAATAATCTGCATTGGATTGCGGTTTTATGTTTATAAATAAATATTTATAAACATAAATCCGAAGCCTAGAGCAACAAGTAATGTATGTTTTAAAAATGTAAGGAATAGAAAGTACACATACTTGTGTGAAAATGTAATGAGTAGAAGTCCGAAGTAAAGCGGAGGTCTTCAAAAGGGGGTCCGTGACCCCTAGGGAGTCCACAGAGGTACTGCATGGGGGTCACGAAAATTTTTGTTGATTCGACTTTTTTTTTTTCATATTCCCCCCTGCAATTTTTTTTTTTTTTTCAGTAATTGAAATGTCTTTAATTTCACATTAACATGACTTCAACACACTGTAGGGTGTTCAGTCTTCAATGCACACATTCAGCGACACACAGGAGCTCTTTCAAGCTGGGCACCGTTTCATTCACAACACCTGTCCCATCAACCAGGAATCAGAAATACTTTAATAATCCCAGGGTGAAATTACTTTTGTTACATGACTCCATATGTAATACAGCGACTATAGGACCAGTTTGATATAACACAATTTCATACAATATATATAAGTAGGCCGTCAGTTTGGGGGTCCTTGACCTGGAAAACTTTGAAGGCCTCTGGAGTAAAATATAGATACCTAAAAAGTAATGAAGTATTTGTACTTTGTTACTTGAGTTTCACTCTGAAAAAGCAAAGGAACAAGGTTTTACATTAGTAAAATATATTAAAAAAGATGATAAAGCTGAAAAGTTAATGGATTTCTAGTGATCTAGAGGGGCTTCATGAAGCAGCCTGTTACTGACTTTATAAAGGGAGGCACTGTTTGTGTTTTATCAGTGCATGGAGGCTACAGTAGTCATGCTGTTAGAAACAGGAGGAGGAGCTGGGTATGGTTCTGCTGGATGACTCACTCTTCTATCAAACAGAGGCACTCTCATTCAGTCTTTGGGTGTCTGCGGTGGGTGCAGGGGAGGGCAGCGCGCTGCCTATCAGAGGAGGCTCCCCTAATCAAAGTGTTCTCCACTGGAGGGCGAGTGTTACAAGAACACCGGGACGCTCCGGCAGGCTGGAGAGACTGCTGGGATAGAGCAGCAGCTGGAGGGGGAGAGAAAGAAAGAAAGAAATCCCCAGCAGGACTCCGCCAAACATTATCTCCGACGGATTAAAACCGCTCTCTGCCTCCCAAATCACGTAAGAAAAAAAAAAAAAAAAGCTTGTCTATCATCCATTTATGGCTGTTATTACAACATTTTGGAGTTATTGTGTCGAGTGTTGAGTTTAAATGCGTGACGGTTGATGTCCATCACTCCAGCTCTCCTCATCCAGAGGCACTCATCCTCCGCCTGCCTAACTCCTGTGACACTAACCGCTGGAGACTGTAGCATCGCTCAGCTAGCCGGGCGCTTTCAACACGGACATTTAGCGCGGAGGTGTCGAATATAGGGAAGTTACTATCGTCGAAATTGGCTCCTCTGTCGGGTAAATACGACGGAGGCTTGACATTGAAATGAAAGGCAGGGGTTTATTGATGTTTCCAGCGCCTGGGAGGCTAGCCAGAGAGGCTAGCTGTAGCGGGACAGCACAGTGCACTCAGGCAGGGGCAACTAACCGACACACAGCTGCCTCACTTTTCCCATTTACAAGCATATAGATGTCACGGTTTGCTTCCTCTCGATGTTTGCTGCCAGAAGTTTGATTAAATGATAATATTACCACCTGCATAAGATGTCCCAGGGCTGCTTAATGACTGCAGCTGCTGTGCATCCATCCCCGAATGCATGCTGTTCTCCTGCAACTGGAAAGATGAAGTTCGTTTTATTTTAAATATATGTTATTGTATGTTTATAGACTGCTGTGAAATGTTAAAGCTGAGGACCAACAGCTTAAATGTTTCCTAAAAGAGAGAGGATCCAGATCAGTCTCCTTATAAAATGTCAATAAATTCATTATTCATTCAAATTCAATCTCATTTTAGGGATGCTTTGAGGAAGAAAAACAACATAAAACATATATGCACAAAAAATGTAACTGAAAATTATTTATAATTCCTAAGCATATATTATAATACTGTTATAGTTAGATTAATTTTATATATGGAGTTGGACCAGGGCTGTAACAAGCCTTTTCTTTTCTTTAAGCCGGTGAAAATTATAGAGCCTTTGTTTTTCTTCTTTTCCCACTTAACAGTCATTTCACAGGAATAGGTGATGGAGAGGCAGTTTAAAAAATATTTACTTATGCTACTCAAAATATTAACATCTACTGTCATTGCAAAAAAAAAAAATGCATGTGTAATATTCACTTTGCAAAAGGCTGGTTGGATTGCAAGAGTTTCCAAGAGTTATGCTGTTTCCCAGTTGTTATGAAGTTGCATTTTTCATACTTATGTAAAATTCAAACATTTGGACACAGTCTGGCTAAAAAAAAAAAAAGAAAAAGATTTTATTAGTGATGGAGGTGGATAGAGATCTGCCTTTTCCTGGCCGATAGCAATTTTGTTGAGATCTGACTGCCTGATTCTGATCTAGCTTTTAAATAAACAAAGAAAATAAACACAGAAAAATGCAAATATACTGCTGATTTATTTGTTTTGTCAATTCATTGATCGTAACAGTTTTAGTCCTATAGTATTATTTCCATTTAAGCATCATACCACATGCCTCTACTCCTCTAGCTTTAATTAAATGATAATGGATCATCTTTAATGGCCTAACCTAGGTTTAAGCTCATTGTTTGAAATATCTGTAACATTTTTAGTTAAAGTAAGATGTACTTACCTGGTGTGTAATGATGCCAGGGCGACATTTACCACTGTTTTATTTACAAAGAGTCAATAAACAGGATTCTACTTTGGACAACTAGCTTTATGCTTAAAGTACAGTCCTGTTTGTCCAGGAATGAGTATCTGGTAACTCCATTTGTCTATTTGCTCTGCAAATAGAGCATACTGTGTCACTTTGACTTGGCTTGGCAGCTCCTAAAATTAACTAATAAATGAGCTCCGAGGGCAGCTCAAGCAATACTCCACATGTTCTGTCCAATTTGCTGTGTCCATCTATATATTATGAGACATAAGCCATATTTGCAGAGGAACCAGATTCTCTGCTCGTAAACTGCAGCTCACAGGTGCGTTACAGAGTGTCGTAAATGTCGTTTTCGGAAACAAGCTTTTAATCAAGTAGCGCAGAGCGTGTCAGCAGCCGTTATTGTAAAATTGAAAACGGCCTCCCATTTGCCGTCCTACAAAAACCCTGTGCATCTTCCTCTACCTGTGCTAGTCTGGCATGATTATGTGAAGGAAAAACAAATTGTTCTCGGAGATATTGACTTTGCCACATGAACGTTTCACTGGTGATTACAGAGGCAAACATTACGCTCTCACACACAATACCAATCCCTTGCCTGTGGCTTAAAGCCAGACTGAGAGGCATTTTGATAAATAAAGGTGGACTAAGAAGCTTAAAAGCTCGCTGAGGGCGTTCATGTTTTATTGTTTTCATTAATTGTGCAGAGGGCATTGCATTGATATATCTATATCTATATATATATATATATATATATATATATATATATATATATATATATATATATATATATATATATATATATAGATAGATAGATATATATATGTATATATATCAAACATATATGTTTATATCATATATATATATAACGTGTGTGTCTTTGTATGGGTTCTAGACTTGGTGTTGTGAGGGCTGATTGATTATAATCTAATCAATTAAGGCTGGGCAATTAATTAACTGCAGCTGCAATATAATCGCAGTTAAAAAAAAATGCAATTTTCAAATTGTAGAGCAACCCAATTTTGGTCCCACAAATGCAGACATGCAAACAGACTCGCAAAAGTTACAGTAAAATCCTGCAACAATGGACTCTCGGCAAGCAGGTTTTCAAAGAGATTAAAATACTGAAACTCTGAAATGGAATGCTTGTAGTTAAGAAAAAAAAATCGCCTATTGTAAAAATAAGCAAGTATTATTCTTAGAGCATCTGACTTTAAAATATATATCTGTGTGTGTTCTCCAGATATATGTAGTTTTACTTTAATTGTGGCATTTGCAAAACTCTTAATTTAGCATTTCCAGACAGATAGAGGATTTAAACTCAGAAATAATGAAACAGCAACATTTTACTTCTCCATTTTGCCTTCCTGTTATCTGAATAAAGTCTTGCTCTCTCTCCACCATTCCTTGCACAAATTATTTAGACTGGTTTGACATGGGGAAGATACTTTCCTCATATATATATTATTAAATCTCTCGTTCCTCTGAATTACTTTTTTAATATCTCACTTATAGCTAAACTTTAAATCTTCTTCATGTAACAGCTTCCTCTTTGTTAGCTTCAAGGCAGATCAAGCTATAAAATTGACCAATTCTGGCTAAACCTCTTTTCAGTGCCTCTTCATATTTCATTTCCTGTTGCATGCTTTATAATATTCTTTATTAGCAACACAATCTTTCAGCAGACACCTTTCGGTCAATTTTAATGCCGTGACCGTTTCTTCTTCTTGTCAGTTTCCTTCTAACAGGATTACAGATATACGTCTTGCAGCTGTACACTAAACAGAAAGCAATAACCCCTGCACATCAGGGTAGAGATATATCAAATTGGATTGCAACAAGTAGGCTGGGATGCATTTTAACCTAATTTACAGCAGTAGAGATTGAACAATTATTGCAGTTTGGTTGTTTCCATCTCTACTGAGCCAATCATATTTTTGTTGCTTATTGTCTGGCTCGCTGTAAGCCATACAGTATAACCTAGAGTTGCGATTTACTTATTGAAAGTAAGACGACAAATAAAAAACAAGAAAGAAATGAAACATTTCAAATTTAGTCTTTTCTAAAGTAAATGGTTTTGTTGCATTTTGAATAAAATATTTGAAAGATCTTGTTTTAAAATGGGCTCAGAGAATATGCTCCATAAAAGATAAGAAATCATGTTCTCTGTGGTTATACTATGGTAAGCTTGCCAACATTTTATTGATCTGTTTGGAAAGGGTTTTTCTTTTTTTACTGGTAGCTCTGAAATTGAATTCCACTTCATGGTGGTTTACTTTACAGTACTTTGCTCTATTGCTCATTTCCTCCCCTTGGTTTTATGTCTAACTGCTTCTTTTATGAGCTGAAAGGCTGAGTCAAAACCTTTGACGATTTGCATTGTTTTTTATTTTAATTTATCCTTCAGTATATTAAGTTTGATCTCATCTTGTTTTCTTTATTTGCATTTATATGATTGGGTTAGAATGAACGATTATGTATAATAATTCCTATACAAATAATTTTGATTTAAATGTAGTTATGCTGAGAAGTGTTTCGTCATACACAACATTGTCTTATTAGATTTGGCCATAAAAGATAATTGTTAATGAAGGTTTGGAACCATTGGATCAAAGATTAAGTCATCCATTGGGGTAGAAATAAATCTCCAACACCAGAGTCTCTGTTTAAAGTGACTCAAATCTGAGACGGACCTGAACAGGAGAGCGTGCTGAGCTGGAGGAAACTTAAAATTGCTGAATTTTTTAGCCACCCATATGGACTAGACTTATATCTTCTAAAGAAAAAAAACAAAGATTAAACAATTTGGAAACAGAGACAGAAAATAGGGCTGAAGGTATGTAAGTCTTTTACATTTAGGATAACTGTAACAGCAATCGGGCATTATGGTGGAGCAACATGATGAAGTCTGTTTTGCTACCAGTGGTACAGTTGCATTGCCTACACTGGAAGGAAAAATAAAGACTTCCTCTGCTTAAATCAGCTGTGTGGCTAAAACATGGACAGAATTGGACGTTCCAACAGGATAATGTCTCTCAACAGACATCGAAAACTGGTTAAGAATAGGCAGAGTTTGCTTCTGGAATAGTTTGACCTTAAATCTATTGAGAATTTATGGATTATTCTTATAAGGTGGGCATGTGAAAGAAAGTATACAGTTTTTTTTCCATGAGGGAGTTTTCATAATTATGACAGGGATTCAGTCTGTTGCATTAAAGTGTCATTGTGTCTCTATGAATATCGGTTCCACTCCATAGTAAGTGTGAAATTTTAGGAAGAATATTGTTCAGTGGCAGAAATCCAGTATAAATCATCCCCAGTTTCGTTTTTTTTCTTATCAGAAGCTTGAGAAATTTGCCAGTTGTCCTTATGGATGTTTCAAAACCTCACCAAATGATCTGTGAATGTGGAAGCTCTGACTGCCAGATGGACTAAAAGGCCGGCAGACGAGCAGCCTGGAACACCAACTGACTTCCACTACTCACTGTTGGAGTAGTATGTTAAAAACATGTTGAATTACAGCACACAAAGTCTGTTGTGTCTGCCCTTTGTGTTTTCTTTGGCTAGGAATAACACTAGGATCTCATCCATCTACCATTGCCTGGTGTGGTTTTGAGCCATTTCCAGATAAGTCCACAAACTGAGTCCATTTCTTTTTTCTCTTACAGGCTGAGACATGAACCTCTTCCGCTGAAGATTATTGATGCTGAACTGGTGAGTTCTTGTATTAGTGCAAACCGATTAATCTAATAACCGATTAATCTAATCTAATAGTCAGTTTTTTTTTTTTATTAATCGATTAATAATCGGACAGCAAAAGGTTCCTTGAAGAAGACTTTTTCACAGAATTGAACCAGGTGAAACAAAATGTTTCGACTTAAGATGTTCTGGAAAGAGCATATTGAGAAACAAAAATATACATTTTTTTATTTAAATACAAAATGTTTATATATTTTTTTATAATTGTGGTATAACTGCTGCTCTAAGTGGGTTGTTCTGTCAGCTGAAGGCATGTTTTAGACTCCCTCTAGTTAACAATTAATCGATTAATAAATTAGTTGACAATTATTTCAACAGTTGATTAATCACGATTAATCCGATTGTTTCAGTCGTAGTTACTAGAAATGATCAGATGGTTATTTTCCCCCTGTATATAAATATCAAACCTATGAACTCTATTATAATCTTATGAATATTCCCAGAGTTACATTTTCACATAAGTCTTTATTGTTTAAAACCTCATTAATATACATTTACATATGTCCAGTTTCTGCTCTCTTTGTTTGGTGTTGGCGGTTTGGCTGGTGTCAAGATGCTAGATTTACATCCTAGCTGCAATCGCAAACATACACCTTCAGGTATGCTAATATATATTTTCCCCCTAAATCCACTCACCAGCATACAGTGACCTCCCAAAAATTGAAGGCCTACCAATTGATTAAATCTTATCTGGATTCAGTGAAGTTATTCATGCAGTTTGGTCTTAACAAATCCTTGCTGTAGAGTAGAAAACTTCCTTGGCACATGTAGACAACCTGCTTCATATACTATCGCTGAAATTGCCCGACAGAACACGTTTAAAGATGAAAAATGGGGGGCCCTATTAAGTACTTCTCATGGTTTTTGCTCTTCAGCATTGCAGACAACAGACAGTTCATTACATTTCCACAGAATGAGAAAAGCAACAAAGCTGATTTTTCACAGTCTCATTCATGTGAGTGAGAGGTGCAGCATTTGCTGATCCACTGCCAGACATTACTCACTGATTAGTAGGTTGCATGAGTGCTGTTACTGCTGTATGCATCTGTATGCTCCCCCGTGCCAAGCTTGGCGCGCTGAAGTTGAGATGCTCTCTATAATGTGTTTGGAATTAATGATGTAATCTACATTAATGGTGTGTAGCATGAGTGCTATTTCTGATTAATTGCTGCATGCCTTGTGTTTATTTTATTCAAAGTGGGGGGGAAATTGGATTGGGTTCAAAAAGGAAGTGAACTGTTGCTATAAAGAGGCAATGAATACGGGGAATTGGTGCATAAGAGAATTCTTTAAAAAAACAACTTTTCTCTGGAGGTGGATCAATGTATTGGCTGGCAGATGAATCAAACAGACATTTCCCTTTTTAGCAAACAGTGTTACAAATGTATTTATGGAAGGTGAAAGTGGCCACAGGGGTAGTTGGATAAAACAAAGCCATTTTTACTTACATGTATGTACTTCGCTATTACAAACTCCCAGTTTTAGGTTTTCTGTTTAATGCTTGATCTTAGACATGTAGCTGAAGACGCAGTGGATATTTCAACCCACTGTATAGCCTCCAATGTTTAATGCAGCTCTGCTTTATACTGGGGATGCAATCAATTTCACATGCATGTACCTAGAATCATTTTCCCTCTAACAGCTGGTATTAAAGTGTACTCTAGACCAGTAATGCACTATAAAATGAAGACAAGTCCCAAGAAGGACAAACATTAGCAGACTTTAAGCAGTCAGACTTTTTAGGAGCTACTTTAGCTGTATGGGGGTATATTTCAATAACAATGATAAACTATATTACGAATCTTAAAATTGCATCTTAGCTATACCGTATTAAAACAAAAACATCTTTGTCCACTAACAATATTCAAGAATAAGATCAAACAAAAATAATTTGTTTAAATTGAATTCAAGCAGTGTAACATCAAGTTTGCATGAGTTTAAATTGATTGGAGGATGGATGTGATGTAATGAATGACTGGTTGTTTTAAAACAAAAAAATGAATTTAACTTTTCACCATTTAAATATTTTCTTTCTTCTAATGAAAGAGGAGAAATCAATAGTTTAAAGAACTAATTTCTTTTTCCTGGATTGTCTCTGACAAGAATTGTTTTTCCAAAACTTTCAGTTTATCTAAACTCCCTCCACCTTAGTCTGCAAACAGACAAACCAACAGTATATAATTGTGTTCACTTTTCTGACAATAACAAAAAGTCCAAGTATATCACAAGATAAGTCCTCTAAATCTTTTTTTCTGGCAAACGCTGGAGGATTTTTTTTTTCTACCAACAGTATATAATTGTGTTCACTTTTCTGACAATAACAAAAACCAAGTAAAGCTTAAGGGGGGACCAATTAAATCCTAATTTTTCTGTTAGAGACAAAAAACAAATCTATAAGAACAAACAACAACAACAAAAAACACTCCTACACGTTTTTCCTTTTATACATTTAAATCCACTGAAAATGATTGTCCTCTGCAAGGAAAAGCCCAATCAGATTAATGGAATGAAGGTCAGGCTTTCATATTAAACCAGACATGTTCAGGACCTCCTGAATGGTTAGGATGCCAGTGCTATCTGAAGCAGCTGCAGTGTTGCATTAGTGATGTCTGGACTCGCAACAGAGTCAACACTCCTAATCTTGTACTGCAAATATTTGCATAGATTCAACACCCTGGAACTCTGTCCTGCCTGCAGATACATTTCCAGACCTTGACATTGGCAGAAAATGCGATGGTGAGCGTCACTTAGGGGGACTAGCAGGCAGCAAACAGTTGGATAAAGAAAATGTGTCTTATTATGCAGCTTGTTTTGAAAGCCTGTCAAAAACCCATAGATAAGTATTATTTGGAAATTACATACAGTTATCGAATTATAATTTCAATAATACTGAACTATTATAGTCTCATTTTCTAGTTTGTTATACAATACAAAATTTATTGTGTTCAACATGGCTATTAAAACTGCTGCAACAGGAATACATTTTTCTTTTCCCATGCTATGAAATATCAGGCATAACTTATGGGTCATTTGGCTTGTGAACTCAAACTGACAAGTATCTAAGATACAGACGCTGTGTAATCATGGATGCTTAGTTCCACTGGCCCGTGACACACCTAAAAGGTTCAGTTTCACCCCCTGCTTTTTGCACCGATAACCCACTCAATTCAGCTCCACTTAGCAGCCTCTGCATCAAATCTAGCTTCAACCCTGAGTAGTTCAGATGTTGTAGATTAGAAGATATGCAGCATCACTGTTTGCAACTCAGAGACTGAGCCAGAGATCAATGATAAAAGCTTGTGCCTGCAGGGGGGAATACAATGACATGATAGTCTTTGCAGACTCTCAGCCTTCAGCATACTCGGGGGAAAAAAGGGGAGAAAGAGAAATACAAAATAAAAGCAGAGGAGGGAATGCTCACAGATAAATCAACAGATGGGGAGCCACAGTCACCAAATTAATATTTACTCTTTTTCTCACAAAAAACCCTGGCCGTTTAGCTGAATCACCAACTGCTGAAGGAGCCTGGTGTGACTGAAAAAGACTTTGAGGAGCAAAAACAAGGCGTTTGTAATGAAAGACGAGGCTTGACTACACGTGCAGGTCTAAATATACGTTGGGACTCCTCCCTTGCCTTTTGCTAAATGCGCACACTCTCTGGATGAGCACATTCACTTTACCCATGGCTCAATCCACTTTGGGATTACATGTGAACGTAATTTGCACTTCCAATTAAACTGCTGACCTTCGCTCCAAAATGCAAAACTTTCTACCATCTTCTTCTCCTGGATCGCTATTAATACACTGCGAGGGATATGGAGATTTTACAAAACACTAGCAATTATTATTGAAGTCAGCAGATTTATAGCCTTTTTTTATTTTATTGTCTAAATTTTAGTCTGAAAATTAGGACATATTTCTGACAAATTTATGTAAATGGTTATTTTAGGAACATACCATTCATATAATGGAGTGAGCTCCGTTAAAAAAGCAGGCTCAGATGCTGAAAACATTACAGAATACTTGAGTCTGGCCAAAGTTGGCCCAAAGCGTCCTGCCAAGCCTCTAACTCGGCTTCGACACATGACTCGCTGGCCAGATCAGATGACTAGATAAACAGCAGGAATGTTGCTTCTTCCTCTTTCTGCAGCATTGTTCCCATCTGTTAGGGAAGCAGAAGGAGATGGTGTGTGTCTTTGTGAAGCTGCATTGATTATTCTTTGGTCTTTAAAGGCTGGGCGGGTTACGGTTAGGGCAGGGGGTTGGGGAGGTCAGGCTCTCGATACAGTTTTCGTTTGCAGAAATGAGCGTGACCGAGTAATATCTCCTTAAAAGAAGGAAACATGAGCATGTGCATGTTTCTCAGAGCAGCATTTGTAAGTAGCCTACTACTATTGAAGGCAGCAGTTATATTTTGCAGACATGCTTAGCTTTGTTAAAATAGCGTGCAAAAAGCATTGCCCACTTTTCCTGACCCAGAGGGGGTTTCTGGCTCTATGCAGAAATATCTGGATGAGATGTCCTTAAGTATTTATAGTTGATTTGATTTATGCTATTATTTGTTTTATCTCTTGAAAGACAAAGTGGATTTTAATGTTAAATTGGTCAGGCCTTCTTTAATGTTTACATTTCCTAAAATAAAGATTGCAAACAAGGAAACAAACAGATGCTACGAATAACCAAGCAAACTTTGTTCAGTCATGTTGTGTTGCCTCATATTTGTCATAAGACCCCTTCCACATTTCACAAAACCTCTTCTTGCATGTCGATAAACAGTCCTCTTGGCTCCTCGTTGAAATCCATTAGATGGCTATCATAACAAACTGTGGGAGAAAGATGAAGTTTGGTAAAGTCCAAGTATATCACAAGATAAGTCCTTTAAATCTTTTTTTCTGGCAAACGCTGGAGGATTTTTTTTTTCTACAGTGACATCATAATATTCCATAGAGTTACATATAATCATATAACACTTCACTATGTGTGTTTACATGTAGATTTTAGAAGGTATACAAGAATGACCTCAAACTTTCTCCTTTAAAACCTAAACTGAAACTTATTTTTCTTACTTTTTAATCTTTTTGTTGGGATAATTGTACTTAATACAGGAGATGAATTGATTGGTGACCATAATATGATCTTATTCTGGTGATGAACAGCTTGTAGAGTTGAGTGTTTGATCTCTTTCCACCCAGTGAACAAACCACTGAAAGGTCAGAGCAATTATGCTCTTCAGTGTGATGGTTGTCTCTGAAGGAAGATTCTGTTTCTATTGGCTTCTTTAAGACAAGTAAGGAGAGTAAATAAGTGAAAACAACTATTTAAACGGTTTTTTTTTTTTTTATGAAACCTTCAAGACTTGTACTTTTGGTACAGTCACAATAAGGGAGAGTAATATGTCGAGTAGATAACAAGAAGGCTACATTCACACAGCAGGTTTTGATGCTCACCATCATTTGCTTTTGGTAATATATGTTTTTTTTTTCTTCCAAGGCTGTTTTTACTAATAAATAAACATAACCAACATCAGACGTCACACAGCAGCTCACTGCTTATGGATGTAATAATACTTGTGACTTTTACTAGAACTAGTCAATAAAGTGTCGGACAATGGCATTTCTGTGTTAAACTGTTGAGTAACATAAGCTGACCCTGTCTTGACCACATAATAACAAGACAAAGGAAGGTAAATAAAAATTGGACAAAACTATTAAAGCTGACCTTTAGTGGAGCAGCGACTGCTACACTCTGCACCAGGGCCAGGGCAATACTCCAAATGTTGGAAAATATGTGACATGGTCGCTCTACTGGCTGCAGATACTTCAAAAGATATCTGACATGTATAAGATTTAGTACAACATATGAAAGTGTTTCAAATCTGATCTTTTTTAATAAAAAAGGACCTGACATAAGTGTTCAGACTATGATAAAGTCATCTATAGGTCAAGTTTGGGCAAGAAGATCAAATTTGTGTCACATATGCCTGCAGTGTTGATGTAGCTGAAGACTTGCTGGAAAAGAGCAAAGTTTTTCTGTTTAATCTGTAACACAGGACTTACTGTATTTTGAGATGTTTATATATTTACATATATATATTTCTTAATCTTCAGATTTGGATCTACATTCCTTATTGAATGACACAGACTGCTGTTGTAGTAATCTAATATGTTGAAGAGAATGGAAACTCCAGAAACCCTTATATCCACTCCTAATATAGATAAATACAAAGTGAAGGAAGAGACTCAAAAACAGAATTAGAGTTGAAGACCTTAGACTTGAAAGTCTTATCCTAAAAAGATGATCTCAATATGGGACATTTACAGACCGTTTAATGCTTGTCAATGCCTCTCCAGCTGAACCTCTCATGCAGAACAAAATAAACTTATCCCACTTTTGAACTACCGCCTTGGCAGAAATTTAAATAAAAGCACTTCTTGTTCTATTTGTTTGGACATTTTTTCATCTTTTTTTATTTAAGCTACCCGCTAGTCTGCACGTCACTTGTTATGTAAGCTAAATTCAACTGGTGTCTTCTCATATGAACTCTAAAAACCCTGAATAGCTTAGTATATACAGCAGTTACTAAATGGAGAAAATAAACACAGAGGTTACCAAAGATTGGGGCTCAGAAATTCTACATTAACAAGTTTTAATCTGGTTTTATTTTTAACGTATATGTTTCTGATCAAGTAAATCTTTGACTATATATACATATATATTTGGAAAAAAATGCCTTTAACAGCTGTTTGGACCCTTGAATAACTTTTTAAGGTGCATAAGACAACTTTTAAGATCAATATTTAAAGATTAGAAGATAAGATATTAATATCAAATATTAAATTATAGTTTTAACTTAATGCATTGTTGTTGGCTGACTTGTCTCTGCCGCTCAAACACTTCAGACTTAATTAAAATTTTGTTTGACCAAAGGATTTGTTAGCATTTCTAGTCTTTATAATAATTAATATAATACATCAATAACAATCTAAGTCTAAGTTTTTTTAGACATGCTCTGAAGTTGACTTTTAATCATGTTGGACTTTTACTGCAGCAATATTAATATTCTTTTATCCGATTGGAAATGTTCAACAAGCACATTTTGTGGATTATACGAAGGTGTAAAAGGAGGATTAACAAACCAGATGTTACTTAGACAATTAGATTTTGAGGTGCAAGCAGCATGAATCATTTACTGCACAGCAGAACACTGATTGGCCACCTTGTCGAGCACCTTTAATGACAAACAACAAATTATTTGTTCCATCACTATAATCAATACATTATTAATCACATGATAAATTTAAATGAGCTCAATCATTTCTTTTCGCATACTTGTTTGGTTTTCTCTCTTTCTCCTAAAGAGGGTTGAAGGCTAAAATTTCACTCCATTGGATCAGTCTCTACTCACCCCTCCTCTTATTGTTTCCCTACTGTACTTATGTGTGAACTCTTGTGTCAGGTTCTTGCTAGGCACGTGGTCTTGTTACCTACCTCAGAATTTAGCATGAGAGCTCTGGGACTAAAGGTGGCAAGAAAAAGAAATGCAGTAATACAGTTGACATGCATCTCCACCTAATACCTAATCATCTATAGGGGTGCCGATCAATTACCCACCACTCATAATGTGCCAATTTCCATGAAAAATTGCATAAACAAATCCAAATAGAATAGAGGAAAATGCACATTCTGAACACTGTGTGATTGAATAATTCTGTTCACTTTACAGTTTCTGACTTTTTTTTTGTAACAGGTGCAGCTGCTGAGAGTTATTTTTGTTTTTTAACTGGTTTGGCTAGTCTCATTGTTATGTATGCAAAGCAAAGCCAAGGAAGGAACACTTTAAATTCATTTCGTTAGTTTTTCATTTCAATCTTGCTTAAAGGGATAGTTCGGGATTTTTGACATGAATCTGTATGGCATCCCCATCACCAGTGTCATGCAATCACACTGACTTACCCCTGGCAGCATCCTGTGAGCAGAGTTCTCGTCCAGCTTTGGTCAAGCAGAAAGTAGTCCGGCAGGTTTGCTAGACCCAGCGAAATAAAACGTTTCTCCCCTACCAAAACATTATGTGTTCAAAAGAGTGATATTTTTGCATCCCAAAAACATTGTAGTGGAAAAAGTCACACGTCGTTATCACTTGGTCCTATTTTCTCTCTGTTCGTATCAGTGCGCGCCGTCATTCTGACAGCGAGCTCAACTTTTCCAGCTCATTTCAGTGCTAACTTAGCAGCTGCGTTTACAAGCAACGCCACCGAGCTAGCTTTAGAGCTAACTTGAAACAAGTGCACCATGATTTGTCGGCCACCCTGGATATCGCAGCTCCAGCTGTGGCTCCTGTGGCTCCGGCTTCAGCTTCCATCACTTCTCTGTCCACCCTCTCTCTTTCTGCCCGATCTAACTCCATTTGTCGAAGTTCATCGTCAGTGTACTCGGGTTCATAAAGATATCCCTTTGGCCCGAACTATCCCTTTAATATTGTGCACAGCATACAACCTCAAACTATTGTTCTTATTGTTTATTTTATGTATTTGTATTTTATTTATTAATGAAAATATTTCAGTTAAATTTAGTGGTCTTTGTTTTTATTCATGTGGTATCGAGTATAGAATATTTTCCGGAGTATATTGAAAATTTTAGTACCCTAATATATATATATATCTATATATATATATAGATATATATATATATAGATATATATACATATATATATATATATATATATATATAGATAGATAGATAGATAGATAGATTGATAGATTGATAGATAGATAGATAGATAGATAGATAGATAGATAGATAGATAGATAGATAGATAGATAGATAGATAGATAGATAGATAGATAGATAGATAGATCTATAATAGGTGATTTTATGGTAGAATATTGCAAGCTGACATAGCCTGTTGTAGCATTTATACTTAAATCAAAAAATGAACAGCCAATCCATGCGATGGCAGTGATCGGTACTGTCTGTGATCAGCCCTCCCGGGATTAGTGGCAGAAATCCTGATCGGAGCATCCCTATAATCATCTGATGCAGTATTCCCTCATGGGGGGGCTATCCAACAACTGACAGGGCTGTTTAGGTCTTTCTGACAGCCGTAGCTACAAGAAAAATTTATTCAACAAACAAAATACAAAACATTTATTAAAAATGGGGCAAATTCACAGAAAGCGAGATGCTTTTCTTTAAAATAGTTGAAAAGCCACCATTTCAAAAAATTTAACAAACATTTATTGGCTTTTGAGAGGGTATAGTTGCAGCATTGTTCCACTATTTTTGAATTAACTTAATACAGTTCCTAAAAACAACAATATTATTGTATAATATTTTTAACTGGAGGGATGGTATTTAAGCTCTCTATTGAAACAGACATGACTTTAAAAAAAAACAACAACAGCATAGAAATAAGCTCCTATTTTGCTCCCAACCAGTCTCCTTCAATACACAGCCCTCCATACACCCCATGCTATACAGTGTATGAATTAAAGCTCCATCTGCAGTCATCCTGCCCTGTATCCACTGAGTCATAATTGGAATATTCATGTAAGACAGTCAGCCCAAATGGAATTACCTAGACATACAGATGATCCTGTGTTACAGATTCAAGGCCTGCATGTCTGCAGCTCTGTGCAGAGGCTTCATCTCTACAGCGTTCCATGTCATACCAGCACAAATTATACCTTCTAATGGCTACAAGTATAAGCTGGGGTTGAATGGCTTCCGGTTATTGGTTTCTGCTAATGTAATCCTCTAATTAGCCAGAATAAAAAGGGAGAAGTGCTCTCCCTGTGTGTGAGAGATTTGCATGTCCTGCGAGACCCCAGCCTAATTTTGTCCTCGATAAGGACAATCGTCCATCATTCTCCAAGGCGAAAGAAGCTATATTCTCCCTGTGCTGCCTCTCTATGACTCACTAAGCAGGAAAAAAAAAAAAATCTTCCCTCTCACCTTTTCTTTCTGCCTACGTTTTACACGCTCTGGTTGCCTGTCTCCCTTTAGCCCCCAGGGAGCTGGCTCCTGACACCATCACACAGAAAAGAGAAAATTGAAAAGTCAAAGTGTATGTGAGATGTTTTGGTTTCTGTGCCTCTCTCTTATTGTTTGGCTGCTCTTCACTCTTCTTCCGTTGTTGACTCCGTCTCTCAGGATACCTCACTTTTGACTCGGCCTCTATTTTAATTTTATCCACGTTCTTTGCTCTCACTATGTGCTTTTCTATTCAAACCTGTGAGATATAGCTAAATTCCTGGAAGATTTATGAGATCAAGATCATGAGAGGGATGTTTCTCGTTAGGCTTTACCCTATCTGGGCATAGTAAGGAGAAAAATGGTTGCAGCCATCAGGTAATTAGGAGTCATATTGATGAATATGAAATAGTTAGTTGTGCATGTTTGTGCTATGTTGAAGGGTTGCCCTTGACTTGCATGTGTTATTTAATGATCTAAACCAGACTATATTGAGTAATGTTGAATAACTCAGTTTGCCAACAGTTGCATGGATTAAACCTTGGTTAAATAAAACATGACTTGAAATAAAACACATAGGGCTATTTAAATTCTCACAAATCCAATAATTAAGTCAAAGGATTTGTGAATTTCAACACCGTTCAGAATCACAAAAGAGTGGCAAGGAACAACTTCAACACCACCTTTACGCAGCTTTTTTTCCTCTGCTCTGCTTTGCTCTGCACCTTTTTGCCTCAGTCCTGATTTACTGTGGAGGTGCTCTGAAAACCAGGCACTTACCGCTGTTGTGTTGATGCCATTTTTTTGGCCCCAATACCGATACCCGATACCTGGCTGTGCAGTATTGGCCGATACTATACCAATGCCATCTTTTTGAAATTGATGTGTGTGTGTGTGTGTGTGTGTGTGTGTGTGTGTGTGTGTGTGTGTGTGTGTGTGTGTGTGTGTGTGTGTGTGTTTGTGTGTGTGTATATGAAGAACTGCATACTACTTGGATGTAAAATAATGGCTTTGTCAAGCTGCTGACTACCTTTGTGAAGCAGGAAAAAGACGAATACAAAGTGAATCCAGTAGAACTATTTATTGCCTACCTGGAATGGGTTATAATGGTTTTGGCTCTCAAAATGGTATCGGTGCCCTATTTGTTGGTACGCGCAGATACCGCCATTTTAGTGCTGGATTGGGCCCCCGCCTGATACTGGTATCAGGATCAGTGCAACACTACTTATCGCACAAGAATGCGTATTTATTATTATTGGGACACCTTTCAGAGAAATTAGCATGTTGTCAGTGAATAATTTGTGAAATGCAGTTGCTGTGCTCATCCACTTTCCTGCTGGTGCAGTTTCCTTTGTGCAGATGGATCAGGGGTCTGCAACCTTTTCAAAGAGCCATTTTGCCCTCAGTCTTGCTAAATAAACTCATTTAGATCCACAAAATATAACATGAGTTTTTGATAAAACACATCCTATTAACTTTTTGGAGCATGGGAAATCTGTTGCCATCATAAACGACCCCAAGTTTATTTGTATTTTTTGCTTTTAAAATAAGGAAAAAAATAAAATTATTCCTATAGATAAAGCATGGATTTTCTTTAACAGGCTATTATTTGATATAGAGAGAAAAATTAATAAAACATAGAATTTCTAAGCTAATAAAAAAAACGTATTTCTGGTTCTTTTAATCTCATTCCAGGGCCTGAAATTCATTGTGGGATAGCGGGGGTAGCGCATTATCTGATCCATCCTCGCAAATCTAGTTTTTATAATGAAGGAAAATCCCTTGTAAAAAAAATCATGACGATGTGTAGCTACTAAAATAGATGTTTTTGGATTTAAACGAAGAAGAACATCTCTGCTACTAGCTGGAGTGTGCTCTTCTTCTTTTCTTTTTTCTTCTTCTCTTAGAGCACAGTTTAATTTTTGGCTAGCAAACCAGTGGCTTTCATATTTAATGTCTTGAACCTTTAAAATATTCCAAATACTGATCACTGGCTAAAAGGCAAATCTATCGTCGTATCAACAGAGGAATCAGCTTCTAAAAAACAACACAAATCAAAAGTGATGCCAGAACCAGTGATGTCGGGATTGACCCAGATACTGCCGATCCTCCAACAGGAGGATATAACTAAGCAGATGAAAGCTACGTTTCAGCCTAACTGGCTCAAGCTACAATGAATGAGCTGCTTCATCTGTAACATGTAGGGTCCTTTACCCTTTACCAGCCATAGCTATATGACCTTAACTTTGCATCGCCACTCTGACGGTGTTTCTCCCACTGCAGCAGTAAAAAGGAAACATGAGGCAGATTCAGCTAAATTTGTCATGGCAAAAGCTATCCATGATGCGCAAGTGCAGAGTGAAGATGAAACTGCTTACTTTGTTGCAGAAAACGAAAAGACCAAGAAAAATTATCACACATATATGCATTGATCTGAGGTAAGAATATATAAATATGCATAGGTAACCTTACATGTTTTTTTTTTTTGGAAGGTTTTCCATTCTAAAAAAATATGTTCTTCCTTAACCCCACAGTTAAGTGAGGAAAATAGAGATGAGGCTAGGGAAAGGGCAAGAGAGAGCAGCTGAAACAACAGCTAGGAAGACAAAAGGTGGAAAATGAAAGCAACATGTTAATCTAGGGTGTGATTAGCACAATAGAATATCTGTTGTCATTAACTAATGATCCCCCCAAAAATTTAGAAATCCTCCCTCTCTCAGGCATATAAGAGGGGATTTCCTCCCCAATTTTAAAAGGGAAATTCAAGCACTGCATCCTGATGACATTCTGAAGCCAGTAAGAGCCTTTGTTGATGGTCCAAATAGCCACATCCAGCTCCAGAGCTGCAGGTTGCAGACCCCTGAGACAGACTCTGAATTGGCTCCTACAGATAGACTCGAGATTGATCAAGCGGTTTGGGCAGATGGCTGTACACACACCATCATGCTGCACTGCCCTGTGCTGCGCTGCAGAGGCAGTGTACACGCTCTTATTGACTATAATGGGTGGGTAATTACTGTGGAGTTCGTTAGGTTGAAATCCAGAAATGGACGTGGTGTAAACTGGTGATAAGGGAGAAATTCAAAAAGCTTTCAGCATTTGTTAAATGTGTGTGCCACGTTGGATAAAGGGGCCTTTGTGTCACTATGCACAAAGGAAGATCTGCCAAAATAACTTTAGTAAGCAAACCTTGTCTGGCCACTGATGGAGTTTGCTCACACTTAAATGATGCACTATGCATGCATTTAGACAAAAGCCAATACATAATAACTTATGTTTATGTAAAATAAACGCTAGAGCACAGAATTCCTCATCCCAAAAAATAAGCTGGTGGTATTTTTTCTGAAAGGAAAAGAAGGAAAAAAGCCAGTTTCTGCCCTGCTGATATTACAAGCATTAGTGTGTAATATCACAGAAGGTAAAATATCTTCTCTGCGTTGTTTTCCTTCCTTAATGCTTCACCATTGAGTGCTGTGGACTATTCCACTATTGAAATAGAACATTAAAATTATTGTTTAATTATTGTTTTGTAGTTGCTCACAACTGAGCAGACTCTCTGACGGCATTTCTGTATATGAAAAAATAATTGTTGTACTCCAAGAACGGTTTGACAGAAAACTTTTGTGGTTTCAATCCATGACTTTCTCCTACCACGAAACAGGTGTCCAGCACATGACTCCAATTGAATCTTTTGTCCAGGTGAACACAAGGTTATTTATACTCCTTCACTTTTTTGCCATGATCTTTTGACTTGTTTCTTTTTCTTCTGAAATCTACAGTTGTCTCTCTTGTCTTATTGACACTCAGGATCAGAATACTTTTCTTTCTACGCCATGCCACAATGCAGTTAACCGCCTCCTGTACGTGCATCTCTAATACACCCGACTCCTGCAGAGTCATTCCAGTAATTCTGTAGATGACAGGAATCTGTCTTGTACTAGAAGTAGGAGGTGTACAAAATAAAAAGGAGTGACAAAATTAAATACCTTTCCTCAGTATGTTACCATTATGACAATTTGAAAAAACTTAGTTTGAGATCATCGCAAATTTATTACAAATAGAAAAGTAGGAATTCAGATTTACTGCCTCTAAATATTCACAGCCTTTTGTTAATTCCCCTTTGGCAGCATTTACAGCCTTCAGACTTTTTGAACATGATGCCAGCAGCTTATCACACCCACCTCTGGGCGGTTTGCCCCATTATTTGCGGTACATATTAAGCTCCATCAGTCTGGATGGGAGGTGTTTGTGCCCAGACATTTTCAGATCTCTTCAGACATATTCAATCTGATTAAAGCCTAGTTTCTGGCTTGCACATTGCAGGATGTTTACAGAGCTATTTTGAAGGCACTACACTGAGATCTGGGGTCATTGTCCTTTTAAAAAATTAAGCCATATTCCACGGATGTTGCTGAACATTTCTGCATTTATCTTCCCTTGTTGCTAGTTCCTGCTTCTGAAAAGCATCCCCATAGCATTATGCTGCCACTACCAGGCCTCACTATAGGATGGTTTGGTCCAGAGGTTTTCTCTCAACATGGCGCCTGGGATTCACACCAGAGTTTAATCTTTTTCTTTATCTTTCTTTGTTTTTGCAGAAATAATTGTCTTTCTAGAAAAGTGCAATTGTGAATCTACCCCAGAATTTAAATGATTAATTAAAAGACAGATGGGCCATCCACTACTGTGTCCAGTAATTTTGATCATTTAAATTACTGAATGGACCTGTTTTGGTTGGTTCTCTTTAACAAACACTGGGGTGTGACCCTTTCTGTTTACAATTGTTGTGCTAAAAAATCTGCTTTTTTGGTGGCGTAAAAGTCATAGTGAGATGTAGTCAAATGTAAAGTCCCTTACATTATGGTCCGTCTTTGGTTGTACGCCTTGGGAAATAAAAAGTGTTATATCCAAGAGTTTAAGATATGGTAATTTAGTATATTTGGGGCAGAGCTTCTTGTATTCATTAATCAGTGTCCAGCCAGACCTCCTCCTCTTGCTGGGACACAGTTGCATGATAAACAAAGGGAGGGGTTTTCTCATGGTGCTCCACTGGTCAGGGAGTTGATGTTGTTTGATGTGCGTTCACTGAGACTCTCAAAGGAGCAATATTGAGGATGTGCATAGCTGACGTGTGGGACAGAATGAGCATGTCCTCTCTGTACCTTGGCAGGTGCTGCTCATGGAGCAGCTCACACTGAAACCCACAGAGAGCCGGGCGTCAGCCTTTGGCTGCGGTCGCTTTCCTGTAGAGAGAACATATGTTGTTAGCACTTGAACTTTCATTTTCTTCACTTCTAAAACAGTCTATAAAATCACACTCTGGGAGCTGTGAAAATTCCATTAACTTTATAATATAAAAACAAATGTCTTTATGGTGCATAGTGGCTCACCATATGCTACCTCTCACAGTAACTACATTTCCATTTATGGACTGTTGAAATCAGATATTTACAAACACTATATAAAAAGAGGCAATATATTGTTTATGCCCTGTGACCTGTTCTTGGGCTGTGCGGTTTAGCCATAAATCAAAATTAATAAAAAAAAAAGTTCCTTTTTTTCTCTCTTCAGGCATTCATATATTTGGTTCCTGGTTTTCATAATTTTAATTGCCTTCAGTGCTGTTGTTTCCAGAATCCATTGATTGTGAATTTTACTGCTGCCTGGAAGGGTGCTTTCTTGGTTGTGCACGAAAGCTGTGATGACCTGAACACAACAAATCCAATTTTGCTACCGGTCCGACAGAAAATCGTGTCGGATGAGGGCATGGCGTCTAGCCCCCTTTAAAAGTGAATGGGGATGATCACACAATACGATTTTATACAAGGAGGCTGCTTGAGTCCGACTGATATAAACCCATTGGGAAAAAGTCAGTTTTGGAGCTGTGCATAGTGAATACAGGGACGTGCAAAAACAAAGAATGAAACATAAAAAAAGAATACCCATTACCCATCATAGGAATTCAGGAGGACAGAAAACAGATAAAGTAGTGATCCTCTTTGAGCCATGCAAAAAACAAAATAACGAGGGACAGCAAGTGCAGGAAAGCGAAGTTCATCATTCTCACCTCTTAATGAACAACAAACTTTACAGATCTCTCTCTGAGAATCACCTCTCAGTGCCTTAGTCAGCATATACACCACCCCACAGCATTCATTGTTTCGTTTTATTCATTTATTTTGATTTATTTATTTATTATTTTATTATAGGCGTATGACCATTCTCAATCTGCTCTGGTTTGAGATGCTACACGGACTTGTTAAATTGGGCTTTGCTTTATAACTGCGCTGGTGTTTTTTCTTGTCTTTCTTTATTTTTTATAATCTTTCATAATTTGTTATGTTTGTCTTTAACTTAAAAAACAACAACAATTAGATCAACAGAAAAAAAACATCGGGCTGACCTTCTTTCAGTTCAGTACTTTTATAGGTTTAATGTCAAGAGAAGGGCTGCTAACAATTGATAAACACTTAACAGTACCAAGATGGAAACTATTCTTATCTGCACCCTCCGAAATCTTCTGTTGTTATGTGGAAAGAAAAAGAAAATCATATATATCAATTTTACATGAAAAATTTTTTTATTTTGATATTCTGTGCAAAGTAGGACTGATGTAAAAATTTGTTGCTGAATGCAGCAACAAATGCAGCAATCCATATTTGCAATTATTTGGCCAAGCATCACTTAATCAATATCACACATAAAACATTCTAAAGGTTTTGTTTTTAGGATACTTTTTTTAACTAATGTGAATGGAAAATGTATGTTCCCCTGCCATATCACATCTTATGGTGCCTCTAGGATTATGTGTACTAGCTGTCCTTTCAGTCTCTCCCCCCCACCCTTGTATTTTCCCTACTGAGCTGCCATTTGCCGAGTGATGATGGTAGACCTGCCACTGTTTGCTCTATTTAAATCTTGTGAAAGGCAGGGGGGAGATTACTAGCCTCTTAGCTTTTGGTCTAATCAAAGGTACTATTTCAGCACTGCTGGATGTTACCTGCAATAAACCCATCTAAAAATACACAACCCAGTAGAAAGTGGATCAGATAGCTGAATACTTTGAATTTTTCATGCCCATGATTAGTTGCTGAAGCACATCAGTATTGGAACTTATTAGAAGTTTCCATTCACTGCATTTATAAGAGCCTGATGGACGCAGTTCATTCTATTTTGGGGGTCGGGTTGATGACATAACATTAGAGTTTTTGAAAACAAGAACTGGGTGCACAAGCTTGAAAGGGGTCTGTCAAAATGCTCACGTAAATTTCTCGGGCTGCCTTATTGTGCAGCAGAAGCTAATTTCATCCCTTCATTAACAGAGCCTTGTCTCGTACTTTCCTTTAAAACAAATCCCACCAAAAACAACATTTTTGTATGTTAAAATAAAATAATATATCCCAAGTGTTCATAGTGATACTTTATCTTCTCCTTTTTAGTGTCCTAAGTGTTTTTTTTTGCACTCTGCCATGTGATCTATGTGGTCCTAGCTTTTCCTCTTTCTTTTTACAACTCCACTGGAGAAATTGTGACTTGCTTGGCTGCATTACTCCTGCATTGTGCATATATAGTACTGCTAGATAGGTTATGTTATAATAATTATAAGAAACACATGTTTACTAAGATCCATCCATCCATCTTCTTCCGCTTATCGGGGGTCGGGTCGCTGGGGTAGCAGCTTCAGTAGGGAGGTCCAGACGTCTCTCTCCCCAACCACTTGGGCCAGCTCCTCAAAGGGAATCACTCCCAGGCCAGCCGAGAAATATCGTCCCTGCAGCTTGTCCTGGAACTCCCCCTGGGCCTCCTTCCAGTGGGATGTGCCTGGAACACCTCGCCCAGGAGGCATCCTAATCAGATGCCCGAGCCACCTCAACTGGCTCCTCTCGATGTGGAGGATCAGCGGCTCTACTCTGAGTCCTCCCCGGATGACTGAGCTCCTCACCCTATCTCTAAGGGAGAGCCCAGACACACTACAGAGAAAACTAACTTCAGCCGCTTGTATCCGGGATCTCGTTCTTTTGGTCATGACCTAAGCTCATGACCATAGATGAGACCATAGAACAGATCCCCTCAACACCTTGGTTACGCCTAGAAATTCTGTCCATAAAAGTTATGAACAGAATCGGTGACAAAGGGCAACCTTGGTGAGGTCCAACCCTCACCGGAAACAGGTCCGACTTACTGCCGACATTTGTTTACTAACAATTAGAGTAAAAACAATGTCTGAAACATAGAATAGAATAAAGCAAAATAAAACAAGCCAAAAACACCTTAACTTAATCTAATTTAAAAACTCTCTCTAAGCATCTCTATGCCAATTTTTATCAGCTGTGCATCAACATGAGATGCCTAAAACATTCTAAACAGCTTTAAGGAGCACGATTACTGTTCTAGACCACAGTAGGTCATAATTTTGTACACAGGCTAAGGTGTGTTTGGAATCATTGTGCTGTTTGAGCATTTGCCCTTTTTCTTGTTTCAACTATATCTATATTTATAATGAGGTTCGTCCTATTGTTATATGGCATCTAAATCAAAATACCAGTAATACTGGTAGGCCCTACATAGCTTAAAAGTTTTTTATTACTTCAGTCCCTGCATGTAACCTTCTCGTTGTCGTCGTCAAACACCTTTTTTCTTCTATCTATAAAAAAAATGTTCTACAGAAGCCCTCTGGCTCGTCCATCTGGATGGCTGCAAATTTGTGTGTCTTGGTTCCTGGTCTGTTCCCATCCAGTTGACTTGAAAATATATTGTCTATGGTTGTAGTTGAGTTTTTGCCTGAAAAACCAATACTGTTTTATTTTCTTTTTTTTTGTGATGAGATGTTTTTTGATTTCTCAAACTGTATCCTGTCAAAGATAAAGTGTGAAATCTGTTTTTTTTTTACCCTCTCCCTCCCCAATGTGACTCAGAGATAAAGGCGGCGCTATAAGGGAACTGCTTTACAGTGGGGCCCTTGGCAGCCGTAAGAACGCGCCAATGGCAGCGTTCTGCGACATGCGTGGCCTCAGTAAATCTCCCTATCAGGAGTTCGTTGTTATGGCTGTTAGCACTTCCATTCGCTCCTTTGTTTTCTTCCTCATACAAAACAGTGATGGGCAATAAAACTAGATGATGAACAAGTAGTGATGCTAAGATTAAGCATGTAATTAACTTAAACTCTACAATTTCTTTTGTTTTGTTTTTGTTTGTTAATGTCCGGTACCTGCACAGTACGGTCAGATTTATACAGATAAAAAAGGAAAACATTGTGGTTAAAAATAAATCCTTAAATGCTGTGTGACAGCTCCAAAATGTTATTTTAACACAAATGGGTTCCCTGGTATGCTTTATGGTAGTGCCCATTAAATGATGCTCCTGTACACCTATAGTTGGATATTTTATCTCATTTGCTCTTTTATTGGTTTTACTGTTTTTTTATGGCTACCTTATTTTCAGAATGCATGACGCTGAACATGAACACATATAAAATACCCAAAGGACAGCCTAATTAACAATGTTGTTGTAATTAATGATGGTATTCACATAAAAATAGCTTTTTTTAATATTATGACTAAGTTATTCTCTCAAATAAGTCCATGAATTACTTTAATGTACTGAGCAATGCTGTGTGTGATGAACAGTGAGCCCTTCTGTTACTCACCTTCATTTAAAGAAAAACGGAAGAAAAAACTGTCTAATGTAGAACTTTGAAAATGCTCAGATTCCTGCAGCGTCTATGCTTATCTGGCAACGTTTATCTTGCAAAGCGACTGTGTAATGAAACCTTTACTGGTCAGTTCCTGTCCTGCTCTTTGTTCACCAAAACAGGGCATTGAAGATGAGTTCATGAGAGCAGAATCCAGATCTCTGAAAGTTAGTGAATATCTTAAGAAACTTCTCCAGTCCTTGTGGCAGTTTTAAGGTTATAAAATATCCCCTTAGCAGAAGGATTTTTTCCTTTTTATATTTGTACTTTCCCCACTTTTTGGTTAATCACACTGTGATCGGCCTGTCCCTTTGATCCCCATGTTGGCTTACCTGTTAGGCTCTTAGCAGACTACAATGTACCTGTCGCTCTAATGTAACAGCAAGGTTTATGTAAATCTCCAGCTCATTTCCAGCTTTCAGTTTGATGAAGACTTCCTTTCTTAAAAAAGGCAGATTCCTATTAAAGGTTTATTTAGGAGAAGCCAGTAGAATAATTAAAAATCTGCTCTGGCCAAATAGGATGAAGAGAATCACTTAAAGCCAGTGATTACTTTGCTGTGTGTGTGTGTGTGTGAGTCTTCCCTGAGGCCATCACGACTGTTTGTAATGCTGTTGAAAGTGTACAAAATGAAGCTTAACAAAGAAGTTGGCTCATCAGATGCTTGTAATTCACCTTACCAAATGTCTTTTTTTTTTTTTTTTTTTTTTTTTCTTTAGAGTGGACCGGTGCTCTCTTCCAGTGTTTCCCCTCCCCTCAGTGTTCTGACCCACTGTCTGTCACCCGGTAAGTACTCTCAGATCCACCTCCTGCTATCATCACAGATGCTCTCTCGGTCTTTTACGTAATCATCGGTTCACTGCCTGGCTTGCACTGCAAATTGCTCTCACCTTTACAAAATGGAGCACAATTTCTTGTTAATGTTCACAAAAGGGCATGATGTAAAGTGGTCATTATGGCAAACAACAGTGGAAAAGGTGTATGTTGGTCTCTGTGATTGGTAGAGAAAGGAGATTAAATATACTTTCCTCAGTGTATTGGAATAAAATGGATTTATTGTGTTTAAGAAAAAAAAAACAGGTTTCTTTTCTGATGGAATATACAGCCTCCTACTTGGATGTATGGAAAAAAAAATTTATCCTTATTAATTATATAATTTGTTCTTGGTACAGTAGTCTGTATCTGTTGCTGTTTTTTGAGGTTCCTTATCTAAACTGTATCCAATAAAATATTAAGTTAAACAACTATTGTCTAAAAATACCTGAGGATACTGAAAAAATGAAGACAGATGGAGCAGGGGGTTTTGGTTAAAAGTTTCTTTCAAATCATGGATTAATGTTAAAACAAATGTAGATATTTCTTAAGCCCTTTCCATCAATGTTCTTTGCACGTACCAGACAAAACACAAGCCAGCTTTAATATTTAATTCCCGCTATCTGTTATTGCCAATTACTGGGCTTGTTTACTAGAACCCTGAGAGTTGGCAGATCTCTTTTAAAAGGTGGGTGTGTGAGTTTGTTTGTGTGTCTGTGTGCGTCTGTCTTTGGTCTAGGCTTTTTAATGGCAGAATACTGGAGTCAGTTTTTTAGCAGATGCATGTTCTCTGGTAATACCTCAGGGAGAGCGGTGGGACTGGTGGGTCCCTGCGGGTCTTTGCTAGTCCCTTCATAGCTATAAATACACACTGGGATCCCATTCAGAGGATTAATGTGAGTGTGCGTCTTTGTGACGCCGCTGCACTCGGCCGAGCTGGAGGCTATTACTGTCCTGCAGGGTTGCTATGGAGACCAGGGGCATCAGAGAAGAGCGCAACATCTGTGGGGTGTTTTGTTTGTCAAGAAAGGTTTTCCTCCTCTTGCTTTTCCCTTTTTTCTCTCTATGTTTGATCAGTTCTTAAAAACTCACTTCTTCTGACAGGAGAAGAATAATTCTGTTTTTTAAGGGTTCATAAAACTCCCATGACTGTGTGCCACTGGTCTTCAAATCAGTTGTAAACACGGCACTTGATCATGGAATAGTGTACATTTCTGGGCAAATTTTCAGCTGCCTGTGCTCAGTCATGCTCACAGAAGACCCTCAGGGTGTTAGCCTGCTGGGACTGGGGTGGGGGGGCTCTCTTTACTGGGTTCATGGTAGAGCAAAACTCACATTCTGGGGAAGCATTTAACCCCTGGCCCGTCTTTTTCCCTCTCTCCTTGGCTTCCCTCTCTATATGGACATGTTCTATTTCCATAGCTTCTTTCTGCTGGCTGCCTTATCCACAGCTCAGCGGGGCACAGGTTTTCTGTTGATAGGTACTTATTTGGGCAGTGGGAAAACTCCCTTAATTTTCAGCAGCCTCCAGTCTTTCCTTCTGTCCTCCTCCTGTCTGGTTCAAACCTCAAGCTTCTTTTTTTTGCTTCTGGAGTCCCCTTTTTTTACTACCCCTAAGATTTTCTTAATACTTGCAGAAATATGCACATATTTAACTTTAACCAAAAAAATATCTCCTTCCCCTAATATTTGTGGATAGATTTCTGAACCATCTGTACTGAGCTCTTTGGTTACCCAGCACACTTGTGTGTTTATATATCTCAAGTATTTTATCCATATTTGGGTACACCTGACTTCGATCAGCCTTCTGCTGGGGATGTTTAGCATGGTCAAATGAACCTCTGACCTCCTAATCCGGTCTAAATTAGAATGTCACAGCACAGTGGTGCACGTAGCAGTGCACCTCTGACCCCATGATGTAACAAAGTCATTTTGGAATCATTTGTTAATTTTGCTCAGCATCCTTTCACAAAGGCCAGTTAATTAACTTCATCTAGGAATTAACTCACTGTTCACAGGATATTCTGCATGAAACCATAATGATCTCAAGCTACATTAGTTATTCTGGAATGAGAATAATTCTTGGTGCTTGTGTGTCTATCCAAAACACACAGCTAAAAACAGCCAGGAATGGCTAAGATGAAAACATTGGACTCTGAAGTGGCCTACTATGAGCCCTGACCTAAATCCTGTTGTGCATCTTTAGAAGGGGCCGAGACATGCCGAAAAGGCAGCCATATAACCTGAGACAACTGGAGCAGTTTGCTCATGAGGAGTAAGACCAAATATCTGCTGAGAGGAGCAGAGGGCTCATTGACAGTTACAGGAATCTTTGGATTGCAATTATTGCCTTAACAACATATTAAGGAAAGAGCATGGTCATTTTTGTCCAGGCATGTTTGATAGAGTTCATTTTAAAAATAATTCTGGTAAAGCATTGTTGGAAATCATGACTGACTCCCATTTCTTCATTTTTATAGATTATTGTTATTTCTTATTACTTAAATCAGATTCAGGTTCTTTCTGTGACCATTGTTGGTTTTTCATTCATTAAATAAGGGGCACCAACAGTGTTTTCCACCAATGTAGTCATATTTTCGCCTAGAAATCCTAAAAAATAAATAAAAGAAAATTGAGTTTTAAGCAAATATCAGTGGGTTTTGGTGGTGGGTTTGGAGGGGATGAAGTGCTATTTAAGTTGCATGCAACAGGTTGTGAAAATGGGGTCTTGTTAATCATGATGCTTGGACCTTGTTTGAGGTGTTCCTCAGGGGTCAGTATTCTCACCAGAACTATTCATTCTCTAAATGACGTATGTACATTTACATGTATTTCTAAAAGTATTACACATTTTTTTGCAGATAATGTAAATATTTTGTAGAAATGTAAGAGCTTATTAAGAGTTATTGGATGATTTCACTGATGTTAAATTAGTAATTTTACTAGATTGTCTGAAATGAAAACATTCTTTGAATTATTTAAATTGGAATGTGGGTTATATTTTTTGTCAGGGCTGATAAATAATGTTCAAATGTATTTTTCTGTAACCAAAACAACTTTTTTGTTGTTAGAGCAAAGTGTTTTTTCCCCCCAAAGATGTTTTATGATGTTAATGTTGGTGAGTGATTAGAATTCAAGAGGACAAGAAGCCGGATTTATCCTCGCCGACTAAAAACATTTTTTCTGTTGAAATCTTTTTGTCCAAGCGTCATTTAGCAATTGGAATCTTTGATTTAAGGGAAAGAAAAATATTAGGCGGAAGGACAAGAATAAGAAACAATACATGCCACAGCTTGAGCAAGGAGTCAGCAGCCAGACCAGCTTGGCAACCTTAGCTGTTGTTTGTGAATGTTCTTTGCTTTGCCAGTTAAAGTGAAAAGGATTTAAAACATATAATTTCTTGCAATGTCTGAGTATTTTATTTAATGTAAATCCAAGTTCTCTTCAAAATGAAAGCAATGCAAGAATCTTTAATGGTGAACGCATTAACGGTGTTGAAGCTTTAGTAGTGTGTTGGAAGTGGGGGATACAAGACAAGCTGTAGTATTTCCCTGCTGTCCCACTCCTAATAATCTGGCAGTTAAATCCACCAGCAGGGATTTAGAAATCCCACTTGAAGCTAAATATATGTTCCCAACTCTAATTAAGTCCCAATAGATAAGTGATTATGTAAATAATTAGTGGTTAGAGAGAACTTTTACTATGCTTGGCATAAAGTTAACAACAAATGAAATAAAAACAAATTTTCTGTTTAATTTTTGTGTTGTGTTCAATTACTATTATAACATAAAGATTATTTTCATTGAATCAAAAATTTTATGATGTGATCCAGTAAAGCTATTTTTAACTTAAACAGGTCTTGTCAGTTATATTTGTTTAATTCCACATGCTTATTATCACACATAAAGCTAAATAAATTTTCTATGTGCTAATTTAAACAAAAACTTCACTTTCAATGTGTGTTTTTTATAATGTCCGCTTTACACTTTCCTAACCACTCACTGTTCCTCTCATCTAACACCAATATCACCTACAAAGGTTACTATAGTTTATAATGAGGTATTTCACATGGGTTGGAAATCTAGATACGGAGGATCTTTGTAACCTGACTCCGTCAGATGGATTTGCTCCGCATATCCATCTGGAAACCTTCCGTTAAAGTAATTTTGGGAGGGGGCGAAAATACTGGTTAGCCGATTGGCCTATGTTGGTGATAGACGGGCCAAATAAACCAATCAGATCAACGAAGCATATGACGTACTAACAGACCGATGACGAAAACACAACCACAAGCCAGGCTACTCTTGCCGAAACCAGGCGGGAGAAGAGCAAAAACATATTTTCCTCTGAGAAAAGCCTCCAGTGTCATGAAACGGGGACAGATGGACCCAGTATTCAGGAGAGACAGTCAGTAGGAAAGTTCAAACGTTTATTAAATAAAACAAAACTAAAGTGGAGCTGTGGCTTGCAGACACTGCAGGCGGGGGGGGGCGGGGCACCGCCCAATCTCAGACACTCTAGGGGAGAAAACACAGGTAAGTGACCACGATAAACTGATATTTGATTATCTGGGTTGGTCACTTACCTGGTTAACAGTCCAGACCATGAGTGTCCCCAGTGCTGCAGTCCCAGAGGTCATGCTGGAAGCTGATCCTGGTGAGGGATCCAGAACAGACAGGAACAGACAGAAACAGGCAGTATTTTGTTCTTCTTTCAGTGAAGAAATACTCTGTAATTCCGATAAAACTTGCTCGATAGCCACGCTAACGCTAGTTTCATCGGCTGAAGCCGCCATGTTCTTTAGACTGAACTGTCGCGCTTCTCGTTGCGTCACACCTCAACCTGAGCCAACGCTGAATGGACGTTCGTTTGGTGAACGGCTCCAAATTTTCTTTGACGGAGAGTCTCCAGACTGATCTGCAAGTGAAACCTTGAAAGCTCGCGAGATCAGAATGGTCTCACGAGGCTAGATGTATTGAGCACTAAGGATTGATAATTTCACAAGTAAATCAGGTTTTAGCATCTGTAACTGTCTGTAAACAGGCAGAGCTGTTAGAAAGAAATGCATCACCAGTCTGAATACTTGCTGCTCCAGAGGCTGGTAAACACCTCCACATTCACAGCATGTCCCAGTCTCCTGTGTGTGATGAGCTTAGTTGTACTGATATATAGGTAAATAGTGTGTTTTTTAATGCCCACACCATCTCTATGCCATTCTTGTTGTTTGTGACATACCTGACCTGTTCTTCTTAGGGCTGTCATCTACTTTTTAACACAAACACGAGATCAGCCAGAGGGATAGCTCATAAAATCTCATCATTGGGCTGATTATGTTTCTACAAAAAAGTATATAAAGTACTTTCTATAAAACTAATCAAGTATTATCATTACAAAGATGTAAAAATCAGCCAGATGGTTGTAATAAAAATCAAGCATCATAAAGTAAGAATCTTAAGTTCTTTCCAACAAATTGTAAAAATAAGAAAGAATCCTAATTAAGATATTTTTCACAGTTTTATTTTTAATATAGTTTTAAACACTCAATGTGTACTTTGTAAAAATCCAGCCTTGTTGCCTCTTTCTACAACCACTGATTTTTATGAACTCTGGTCATGTAGCTTAATTAACTGTGAGCTGTTTGATCAAGTCTGATATTGTTTTACATTAATATTCCTTGAATACATATACATAATTATACTTGAAATGTCTCCGTTTAAACAGCTTTCAAGTTTTGTAAAAAAAAAAAATGATAATCCTTCATCACTGACTTTAAAAAGTGAACTCAGCTATTTATCCTAAGCTAAAGGGAAATGTTTGCTGTAGGAAATGTATATACTATCCCTAACATTCATGTCCAACTGCTAGTTGGTGCATTTATGTTCTTTCAGGCCACAGCTGGGCGCTGCAGTCTGTGTGCTGCTGAAAGGTAGCGAGTTTCCCTCTCTTGCTTAAGCTAATTATGTAACATGTGGCTGAGGAGCATGAGTGAGCCTCAACTATAAAAGGGAAAGAGGATGGTAGTAGAGATTCGTTGGACTTGGGGGGGGCACATTCTTTCTTTCAGCTGCCTAATATTTCTTTAGCTATTTTAGCTGAGAAATTAATTCACATTTTGTAACCATGTACTGTAGATGGAAAGACAAAACAGTCTGAAGCCAGAAGAAATGAGAATGAAGCCAGTAGTCCGGTACATTTGTCATGACAAGAAAAGCTTAAGCGTTAAAGTCAACCATAATTTAGAAAAAAATAAAATACAAGTGAGCTTTTCATCAGATAATCATTCTATTTCATAATTTTCAGTTTAATAATTAGATTTTTATACAACAGAAGGACAGATGGGTATTATTACTGTGACAGACAAAACTATTTGTAGTCTTATCACTATTCTGTCAGCCAATTATTTAAATCTGACTCCAAAGTACTTTATTGATCCCAAAGGGAAATTGTTGTTGCAGTTTTTCTTTTATCCAGTGAGTCGTTGTAGATGTTGATAGCTGTAGGCAGCAACACTCTTTAACCACATGTGTAGAAGCCTTGCACTGAAGACTCTCTGTTGTTGTTTCAACAGTTGTTCTTTGTGAAATCATCTCCAGAGGTTCTAGAGGAGTTCCTATAACAGAGCTGGCCTTCTTTATCAGCTTGATGTTCTTTTTGAAGTCACTTGGTCGGATGCTGTTACCACAGCAGATAATTGCAGACGAGATCTTACTCTACATAGGAGACTTATTGAAGATATGTAGCATCTTGTTGCAAACGCCAAAAGACCTAAGCTTCCTTAGGAATAAAAATATTAATCTTTTTCCTATTTCCTGTGAAATCTACAAGTATCTCCCTTGTTTTATTCACATTCAGGATCAGAACATTGAAGTGTACAGAGTGAAAAGGAATGGTGAGGGTGGCGTCCCCTATGGTGCTCCTGTGCTGCACACAACCTGATTAGACTTAGACTTAGACTTCTTTATTTGTCATTTTGTATGCACAGAGTGCATACAGAACAAAATTGCGTTACATACAGCTTATGAACATTGCATTGATATTTCAAATGGCACGAGTTATACAAAAAGTGCAGCAGTGGTCAAAGTGTAAACAGTGCAGAGGATAAAGACAGTGTGCAAATTGCAATGGTTCAGTGCAGATAGGCATTTGTGCAAAAAATGCGTTATTGGGAATAGAAATGAGATATACTTAAAGGGCTAAAAGTTAAACGTTCAGCAGCATTGATGCCCGATTATGTGCAATAGGTGCAGAGTTCGGTTTGTGGATCAAAGGTTCAACAGTCTGATGGCAGTGGGGAAGAAGCTGTTGCAGAACCTGGTCGATCTGCAGCGGATGCTGCGGAACCTCTTCCCAGAGGACAGCAGGGACAACAGTCCATGGTGGGGGTGTGAGGGGTCTTTGATGATATTACCGGCTCGGGACACACAACGCTGTGATGAAATGTCCTTGATGGAGGGAAGAAGAGCCCCAATGATTCCTTTTGCTGTCCTCACCACCCTCCTCACGTTCTTCCAGTCGGAGGCGCTGCAGCCTCCACACCACAGAGAGAGACAGCTAGTCAGAACGCTCTCTATGGTGCTTCTGTAGAAGGTTGTGAGGATGGGCGGGGGCAGGCGGGCCCTCCTCATCCTCCGCAGGAAGTACAAGCGCTTCTGTGCCCTCTTCACTAGAGATGAAGTGTTTACAGTCCAGGTGAGGTTGTCCGTGATGTGCACCCCCAGGAACTATGTGCTGCTGACCATCTCTACAGCTGAGCTGTTGATGAGCAGTGGAGCATGGTTGGGGCGGTTCTTCCTGAAGTCGACGATGATCTCCTTCGTCTTCTCCACGTTCAGGATCAGACTGTTTTCACTGCACCAGCCCACTAGCTGCTCCACCTCCTCTCTGTAGTCCTGGTCGTTGTCGTCTCTGATGAGGCCCACCACCGTTGTGTCGTCCGCAAACTTCACAATGTGATTGGTGGTGAACCTGGGGACGCAGTCGTATGTCATCAGGGTGAACAGCAGGGGGCTCAGGACGCAGCCCTGAGGGGAGCCCGTGCTGAGGGTGATGACGTCAGAGGTGTTCTGACCGACCCGGACCGACTGAGGTCTGCTGGTGAGGAAGTCCAGCAGCCAGTTTCGAAGGGGTGTGTTGAAGCCCAGATGTTCCAGCTTTTCCACCAGGTGCTGTGGGATGATGGTGTTGAACGCTGAACTGAAGTCCAGGAGCAGCATCCGCACGTGGGTGTTCTTCTCCTCCAGGTGGGCCAGGCTCAAGTGAAGAGCAGAGGAGATGGCGTCCTCAGTGGAGCGGTTTCGCCGGTAGGCAAACTGGAATGGGTCGAGTGTTGGGGGGAGACTGGAGACGATGTGTTCCTTTACCAGCCTTTCAAAGCACTTCATCATGATGGGAGTCAGTGCGACGGGCCGGTAGTTGTTGTTGCAAGTGACTTGAGGTTTCTTTGGCACTGGAATGATGGAGGCAGACTTGAAGCATGCTGGCACTGTGGCTTGCTCCAGCGAGGTGTTAAAAATGTCCGTGAGGACACCAGCCAGCTGACCTGCGCACTCCTTGAGCACCCGCCCAGGTATGTTGTCGGGACCTGGGGCCTACACAGTTGACCCTTCAGTCTCATGGATTGTGCTGTTTGTCAGGTAGTCTTTGATCAAGGTGATTGTTGAGGCCTCCACCTTAGTCTTCTGAAGCTTCTGACAAGCAAATAAGGCTGTAGTATTTTAAATGCATGTGAGAAATAAAAAAAGACATATTACACTCATTTAATATAGCTATTAAAGCTTTCATGTGGGAAATTATGACTTGTAAAATAAACCATCATGAAGGACGAACAGATTTGCAGAAGAGCTTACTTTAACTTAAAGAACCAGATGAAAGTGAGGGTGAAAAGGTTAATGTTTGTAATTTGATTTAAGTGATCTCCAAATTCTTTTTGTTTCAGTTGATTCCCTTTTATACAACCTCATTATCTTGAGAGCTGCTGACTTCATTAATCAGTCAAAAAACATTGTCTCCATTTCACATTAACTTGCTCATTTACCAAAAACATAAATGGTAAAAATTCTACTCATAGTCCAGCTTTATAACAATTGCTTATTCTGAACTTAGTCTGATTAAATCTGCAAGGCATATAGAATGTTATGAACTTAGAAAGAGAGTTTTTTTTCTTATTTATTGCCCCCCTAGTGTTTTACATGTTTTAATTTTGAGAGTTTGAATTAGCAGTATTTTCATCTCTTAACATAGGTTCTAAAAGTCATCCTACAAATGTACTGTTTGTGTGTTAGGGTTATTATGAAACTAAACACTGAACCTCCGCCCAAGTCTAACTTTTTACAAGTTTTCTCCCTTTATATACTCTTATACTCTTTATACACAGTTTACCTTCAACCATCTTTGTATCTGACCAGCCTCCTGTTATTAGATGGGATCCCTGCCATTAACCAAAACCAAGTTCAGATGTTGATCAACTATCACAGGTTAAAGGAAACCCTGTCATACATTTTTACAATAAACTGGTATTTCCTTCATCCTTTTCTCCCATTTTCCGCTTGTTATAGATTTGTTCCTAAGTCAGCATTCTTCTCAGAGTATTGTTTGGTGTTAGGAGATGTGATACCCTGTGAAATAAGAGATCTTCTGTGTTTACACGAGCATACAAGGCAGACAGGATGTCCGTCCTGATGAAGTCTTTGTTTACTCAGTGATCACCGCTCTCTACACCAACTGTGTGTCCAATCACTAAAATTGAATATATATTAAAAAAAACACTCAAATGACATTTACAATGATCTCAACTTCATTTGAGCTGGTTGCTTAGGGATCAGATGTTATAAAAAAAAAACGCCCTCCAAATCTGCTATTGAGCTTATGGCTACCATCGATCCAGTGTCAACACTTCAATTATATGGTATTATTCTTGGAGCATAAGAGCAATGTTGCCGATGTGTACAGAACTATGTGAAAACAAGGTAATACTCATTGTATTCTGTCCTAAAAAGGAAGTTAGGATTTAATCTTATTTATGATAATTGGATTGTAAAAACCTGCCATCAAAAGAAGGCCCTAATCTGCTTGTGATATTGAATGAATGTTACCCTGAGAACAGCCTGTTGTACTTTGCCTCCAGGACATGGTGCACTGTGTACTTTCTCTTTGTATCCTGGTTAGTGGTATTATAGACTTTTCAATCAGATTTGAAACTCCTCCTGTCATTTGTAATTACAATAAATTAAATCTTAATAACCAGAAATTTGTTAAGTGCTGTAAAGCTCTGTCTTATTTATTGCAGTCATCAAAGAAACACATTGTTTTACGAAAATTATGCATTTTACTTTGAGTTTTTACTCTTTCAAAAGGTTTTGAAATAGTACATAGTGCTATTTTTAAAAGTATTTATTCCTCACTTATTTTTCATAATGTGCTCAATGCTAGGTGTGCTCACCCAGATCATTGTGCAAGCATCACCTGTTGCACGTTGGTATTTTTCTTTAGGCAGCACGTACTGAGGCAGATTAAAATGTGCTCAGCCTGCTGCGAGGCAGGCAACGTGTTTCAGTGGAAACCAGCTTTGACCAGTGGCTCCGTACGCTTCCAGCTAACATGCACTTAACTGCTGTAAACACAACACAAGTATTTCTGCGAACACGTAACATTGTTTACACAAGCACATGTAGTAAAGCGCTGTGCAGATGTATAATGAATGAATGAATCATCTGATCTGACAGCTGAAAGTGTTCTTTGTCTTTATCCTCACTGTCATGCATCTTTTCTCATCCCAACGCAACTGGAATGGGAAGCTGCTTTGTTAGTTAACAATTGAAATGCTGTTAAATGTTTCACTCTGGAAATTCAGTTTGTATAACAGTGTGACTTAATCATATTTTTAGTCATGGTGGTTTTTGTTTTATTAGTTACGTGGAAAAAAACCATTTAAAAAAGCTAATAATCAACTATAGAGCAGAATCCCTTAAATTGTTAAACATTGCAGTTTTCTACTGTCCTTGCATTTAAAAATAAAGTATGGAGACTTTTTTTATTTCCCAAAAACCTTTGATTTTGCTCAAAGCAGTTCTATCAAGTTTCAATTCCTTAAAAGTATAATATAATATAAAGTATGCTACAATAATGACTAAACCCCTCAGTACTGCACTGTATTATATATATATAATTGTTATGTGTTAACACTGACAATATGAAACCTTTGTAAAATATAAAGTTATTATTTTAATGATTCAAAATAAGCTACTGTCTGAACTGCTGTCATAAAGGTGAGTACACCCCTTATTAAAAATGTTGACATTTTTTTTTTTTATTCTCAGCTTTGAATGGGGGCCAGATGTGTTAAATTTGGGTGGTTTAAGTCTCACACTTTCTCATGCTGGTCTTTGGAAGTTTAATATGGCATCTCCTGGCAAAGAAACATCTTTACATTAAGATGGCCCTAGCAGTAAGAAGATTACCATCATGCTGAAACTGAGCTACTGCCCAGTGGCTAAGACCATACATCAGCTTAACAGGGCAGGTTCCACTCAGAACAGGCCTCACCATGGTAAACCAAATTAGTTAAGTGCACCTACTCAGTGTCATATCTAGAGGTTGTCCTTTGAAAATTGATTTTTGAGTGCTGGCAGCCTTGCCGCTGAGGTGAGAGGGGTGGGAGGTCAGCCTGTAAATGCTCAGACCATACCCTGCATTAAACTTGTCTGCATGGCCTTTGTCTCAGAAGGAAAGATAATACACAAGAAACTTTGTACACCTTTTTGCTGAAGACAAGCAGACTTCAGTTTGCAAAATCGGAACCTTTTGCAGTCTAAATGAACCACCAACATAATGTTTATGCTAATATCGTTTTCTTAGACTAATGTTGAGAAAGCAGAAAGGGTCTTTTAATAAACATCTTGCTGATATTGAAAGCAATAACTAGGTTTCCAACACTCAATAGCTATGCTCGAATGACCTCCCTAATCACGATATGGGGCATTACATAGTCGCTATACCATTTTATACGAGTGTCCGAATAGCTGGTGGATGAAAAAGCAGTGGACTCAAAACTTCCACAATAAAGCTTGAAAAGTAGTGTGCAACCATGGTCACTATAAAAGCAGATATATCCCAGAATGCTTTGCAAGAGCTATACTCACAAAGAATCATGGGAATTGTTTTTAGGGGCGAGAAAGAACAAAGATGCTGCTGGCACTGTGTGGGGAGGCGGTGTGACCAATGTGCTGCGAAAAGTAGTGATTAACTGTCCGAACACAGTTAACTGCGTTCACTAATGTCCACTATATATTCCCTGCTCTATATAATGATGGAGAGGATAGGGTGGATGTTATGACACAACCAATGATGATGAACATTGTCATTCTTGTCATGTGACTTGATAAAGCTCAGTATAATTTTACACATCCAAAAAAAGATCTATCTTTAGTTTTGTTTTTTCTGCAATATCCAATAGACCATCAAGGACCTCTAAGCTTATAAGCTTTTTAAGTCTACAAGCCAATATTTTGGTTTTTGGTTTTGTTTTGCTTGGAGTTTGTGCTAGAGATAAAATTGATTTTTCTGACATGGAAGTGGGAAAACCCTGAAGGAAAGTGATTTAAAATAAGATATTGACTTATTATTTTGTATGGTAGAAAAAAAAGGAGTTTTAATTTAGCTTTTTTTTTTTTCGTCGTTCTAGCTTCATCCTGACCTACAGGATCTATCCATATCTGATTTTATTGTCTTTATCATTCCAAGCAGCTTTAACTGACCTTAATCTTTGGTCTCTCTTTCTCCTTTAGGACAGTCTGTTCCCAGGCTGCTTTAACAGATTGAAATGCTGCTTTGTGCATCCTTTCTGTTATTGTATGTTATTGTTTCACTGATATGTAATATATTACCAAAATGAAAAGGGTGAGAATGATTACTAAAAGCTGATTAATCCAATTGAGCAACTTAATTTTAGTCAAATGACTCAAATGGGTTGTGAATCATTTGACCCATTTGGTTTTAGTAATGTGATTTAACAAACAGAATTTGGGAAAGTCTTTTAATATACTAAAAGGTTCCAGGATGACCTTTATGTTTCAAGTATAAAGCTATCAGTATATAGAACGTTTTATAGAAAATGTTATTTAAAACCAAAATTCTCATTCTTTTGTATTGTGAGATTTCATATTCATGATATTTAGCTACATATTAGTAGACAAACAACATTAAAATATGGTTTTATTGAGGTAATAACAATTACATGCAACTTTTGCTCCTAATGTAAAATCATCCCTCTAGGATGATTAAAGTATTTCTGATTCTGATTCTCATCTGTAAAGCCTTTATTCAGGCTACTGTAGCATTTTTGTTAAGGCTTATTCCAGTTAAACTGTAGTGCTTGGTTCATACTTGCATCCATTTTCTGGTTGATTTGAATTTGAATGCTGAATCACAGTAACGCTAACTTAAAGAGATCTCTAATGAGCCAGCTTAACCACCTGTGAGTGTGCAGAAACCTCTCTAACACACATGCTTTTGTCTAAGCCTACCATCCTCTTCCCTGAAATAGACCAATAGTTTGTCAATCTTGAACCAATATTTTTTTGTGATTTGTTAATGTGAATGGCAAATTTGGAAACGATTTCAGTCTAACATACAGGACAAAAAGTGTGCAAGCAGAAGATTTGGACTAAGTTAAAACTGCAGCATTGCCATGCTTTTTTTCTGATTTCGTGTTTACTGGACTGTTTATGTGTAAATTGACCATACAATACATACATAGATGTGGTAGAGTAGGCTACTTAATACAACAAAACTTTATTTGTTATTCTCCCTACCTGTTGCAGTTATCGACTTACCTTCAGTATTGTTATTGTGATAAACATGTGCCATGTAGCGTTTTATCTGTTGACTGGTGTCAGTTTGAGCATGTCCCGAGTCAACCCCTCCACCACTGACTAACTGATGTAGCTATAACCTAATTTTAGTTTATGAGGTGTGGGACCACTGGGTGTTACCCTAGCTGCAATTTTAGATGAGGTCCTCGTGGGGCTCCTATCTGTCGTAATTATCTCATTGTCAGGGGTTGGACAGGGGGCTTGGACCTTAGTGACTTCCTCTAGCTTCCCTCAGCTCCTCACGTGCACACTCACTCATCCAGCTCAGAGGCCCCGCCATGCTGGCTAGCCTGACAGAAGCTCAGTCGCTGCACTGCTATTGGACAAATTTGGTCCCACTGAGTAAAATGTTACCTAATGCATACTATGGAGTGTGGTAAGATCTAGGCTAACAGCAGACAGGACAGCACAACCCAATTAGTTGGAATTAGAGATAGAAATTATGCTGTGTAAATCTCTCAGCATCAGTATTATAAGATTTTGTCACGGAAAGAAGAAGAAACCAAATTAAAAAAAGATTGAATTGGATTTATTCTGTTTTAGTAAACTTTAGTCTCACTGTGCTATATTAATATAAGCATAACTTCATCCCTTTATTCTATTATAGTTCAGTTAACCTTTATTTATATATATTTTTTACTTGTCTTTGGTTATTCTAAACCCAAATTTGCTTTAGTTTCATGCATTTTTTGTTTTCACATCACTGTCATTTAAAATCAATCCCTTATGTTGTTTAGATTTGGCACTCTGTGCGTGGGGAAAAATTGGTAAGGACTGTTAAATTATGAAAATTGATTCAGGTTTATATGTTTAAAAAAAATGAACAGCCCATACTATTGAACATTTAAAGGATAGGAAAAAAGGTTGTAGCTAGAGGCTGTAGGTTTAATCTTTTTTTCAGTTGAAAAAGTTTTATTTTTAGATACTTATAAAAAACATGGACAGTGCATAATATTGCACCAAATACACAGTATTTACAAAAAGGCCATTGCCCAAGGCTAGTTTCCATTGCCTGGTCCTCTTGCTGTCTGTGAGGTGGGTTTATACATAAACATTTGGAATAATATCTGATTTTTAAAGGATAAAACCTCTCTACACTACTTTAAAGGTGACAGTGATGGGTGTGCTCAGTTTTTTCTGGTCTTTTTAGAAGATCTTACTGTTTTACACATGTTGTGATGGATATGACATAAGGTCAATTAGAGAGAGAGTTATGTGCTGTTTAGCTTGTCGTTTGTTTTTGGAATGCATGTTAAAAACAGTATCAACATTACATATCTGATATCTCACAGTAAATGGACATACGGTAAGTGTCATGATGGGTGTCACAGGGATCTGTGCGGGGAAAGGGAGATGGCTGGATGTGAGCTGAGTTTGAGCTTCCAGCTCACTGCAGGGAACAACAGGGGAAATCCACATGGGAACCTCTTAGGGAAACTCCAGAGAGGAGTCGTCAGGTAGCATCCACGTAGAATTCTTGGGTTGGCTCACCAGGGCAGGTTAGCAGGTTAGCTTTCCTAGAGCGTCAGGCTAGGGACTGGCTTCTTGTGATGCAACTCTCCCAGAGCTGCAGGCCAGAGACAGGTGCCAGAGAGACTGCTCTTCCAGGGCTTCACGAAGAGACAGGAGGTTAAGCTCATCCAGAGCTTTCACGAGGAGACAGGTGGTTAAGCTCATCCAGAGCTTTCACGAAGAGAAAGGAGGACTGTGCAGGACACAGTCTCAGGTGGCCTGCCGTGGGGCCGGCTGCAGGACACAGTCTCAGGTGGCCTGCCGTGGGGCCGGCTGCAGGACACAGTCTCAGGTGGCCTGCCGTGGGGCCGGCAGCAGGACACAGTCTCAGGTGACCTGCCGTGGGGCCGACGGCGGAGGCGTAGTTGCTGCTCAGGAGGTCGACCGTTGTGATGAAGGTGGAGCAGCGTCTTAGGGGGACCACCGCCAGGCCGGAGACAAGGTTGAGGTTCAGGAGGCCGGCCTACAATCCGGCAACGGAGCAGAGTCTTAGGTGGCCGGCAGCGGGGTCGACGGCGACGCTGACACTCTGGGGGTCTGCCACGGGGTCGACGGTGAAGATGATGCTCCGGGGGTCTGCCGTGGGACCGGAGGCGAAGCTGACGCTCTGGGGGTCCACCACGGACCGGAGGTGAAGCTGACGCTCAGGAGGTCTGCCGCGAGGCCGAAGGCGAAGCTGACGCTCTGGAGGTCTGCCGCGGGGCCGGAGGCGAAGCAGCTTATCAGGAGAATGACGCCCAAGCTTCAGCAGGTACCCCCACGGGGTACCCCGTCCCCTCCTCGGCAGCTCAGGAACAGTCTCAGAAACAGCCGCCGACTGCGGCTCAGGAGGAGGCTCTGAGGAGACCGCCGACTGCGGCTCTGGAACAGGCTCTGAAGAGGCCGCCGACTGCGGCTCTGGAGGAGGCTCTGAAGAGGCCGCCGACTGCGGCTCTGGAACAGGGTAGCCCGCCGATTGCGGCTCCCGATCAGGAACAGGGGAGCCCGCCGATTGCGGCTCCCGATCAGGAACAGGGGAGCCCGCCGATTGCGGCTCCCGATCAGGAACAGGGGAGCCCGCCGATTGCGGCTCCAGATCAGGAACAGGGAAGCCCGCCGATTGCGGCTCCAGATCAGGAACAGGGGAGCCCGCCGACTGCGGCTCCGGGTCTGGAACATGCGGAATCACCGACTGTGGTTCAGCCTCAGGGGCAGGTGACACCACCGACTGTCGTTCACCCTCAGGAGCAGGAGGCACCACTGATTGCGGTTCCACCTCTGGGACTGGAGGGAACATCCATGGAGGCTCAAGTTCAGTCTCTGAGGAGGCTTGAAAAGTCTGTAGAGGGCTCTTGGCGAATTGTGGTCCCTGTAGAGAGGCTCTTGGAGGCCTATCACCATCAACTCCGAATTCAGAAGTCCTTCTAACCTTTAGCTCAGGAGTCTCTAGACGGCACAGAGCTGTCTCGGGGGTCTCTAGACGGCACAGAGCTGACCCAGGGGTCTCTAGACGGCACAGAGCTGGCTTAAGGCGACGCCTTTTCTTACGCCGAGAAGTATTAGGAGCTAAGCTAAGTGGTTTATTGAAAGGATCAGACGCAAAATTAACCGGTTGAGAAAAAATAATTCCTGAATGGATTACAGGATCTGGGGCTAACAAATCAGGTATGGGGTCTGGTTCAAAATAAACTGGGTTATTTTCTGGTCTGGGAGCTGGATTAGGCTGGCGTGAGACAGAAAGCGGAGGCTCGAAAGGGCAGCTATCATCCCTATCTCCATAGAAAAAGTTCCATAACGCAGCTTCATGGATGTGGGGAGCTCGATTAACAGACGAGGGAAATGGTTTTGAAAACACGGAGACAGGTTCAGGTGTCTGGTCAGGCTGTACGGCTCTGGGTCTTGTTAGCAGCTCGATATCTAACCCGACTGCTAGCTCAATGAGATCCTCAAGGGTATCTGGCTCAACGTAAAAGCTTAGCTCGCTTCTGACCGGTTCATTAAGAGCTTGGAGAAATGCGGTCATAAGCGCAGACTCGTTCCACCCAGAAACGGCTGCTTTACTCTGGAACTCAGAAGAAAACTCAGCAACGGACCTATTACCCTGTTTTATTTTCAGAAGATTGCCGGAGAAGGAGCACTTAGAAAACTGACTAAAAGTTATTTCTAACTCTGGGATGAACGTTTCATAATAACAGTTAAATTTTGAAGGGAATCTGGTCTTAGCCCATTCAAGGGCTTCACCGGACAGAAAAGACACAACAAACGCTATCCTATCCCTATCATACAGGAAATCAGACTCATAAAATTGAAAAAATAACCGACACTGAAGTAGAAAAGACTTGAGCTTACTTGGATTACCGGAAAACCTCTCAGGCAGAGATGGACCGGGTGAAGAAAACGACGGGCTGTGTTCTGACCAGAAAGGAGGGTTATTATCTTGACTGGGAGTTGACGGACGGAACTCCGGAAGTGACGGAACCGGAACCGGAAGTTGAACTGGCGCCATCTTGTGATTCCCACGAAGCTAGTGGGATCTTGAAACGTGTCTTTTCTTAAAGTCAGACTGGGATTTTTACTCACGGAGGGTTTTGTGTGTGATTATAATTCTGAGACCAACGACGGAGGTGTTCTGCTGGGCTTTGTGTTTTGGCCGCAGTGTTCTGTCATGATGGGTGTCACAGAGAGTTAGCCCAAGATGCAGAACACACACGGAGGCACTGGTAAAAGTCCAAAGAGTTTATTAAAGGCACAAGCACATGAATAACAGTTCAGGCAGGGGACTAATCCGCTGGGATCTGTGCGGGGAAAGGGAGATGGCTGGATGTGAGCTGAGTTTGAGCTTCCAGCTCACTGCAGGGAACAACAGGGGAAATCCACATGGGAACCTCTTAGGGAAACTCCACAGAGGAGTCGTCAGGTAGCATCCACGTAGAATTCTTGGGTTGGCTCACCAGGGCAGGTTAGCAGGTTAGCTTTCCTAGAGCGTCAGGCTAGGGACTGGCTTCCTGTGATGCAACTCTCCCAGAGCTGCAGGCCAGAGACAGGTGCCAGAGAGACTGCTCTTCCAGGGCTTCACGAAGAGACAGGAGGTTAAGCTCATCCAGAGCTTTCACGAGGAGACAGGTGGTTAAGCTCATCCAGAGCTTTCACGAAGAGACAGGAGGTTAAGCTCATCCAGAGCTTTCACGAAGAGACAGGTGGTTAAGCTCATCCAGAGCTTTCACGAAGAGACAGGTGGTTAAGCTCATCCAGAGCTTTCACGAGGAGACAGGAGGTTAAGCTCATCCAGAGCTTTCACGAAGAGACAGGATGTTAAGCTCATCCAGAGCTTTCACGAGAGACAGGATTCCAACTAAGATCAACACTGCGGCGGACCATGTATCTATTGGTAGTGTTGCAGCGAGACCGATACAGTATTGGCCGATCCAGCACTAAAATGGTGGTATCGATATTGGCGAGTACCAACAAATAGGGCACGATACCATTTTGAGAGCCAAAAGTTTATTCAACTAATGTCACCCATTCCAGGTAGGCAATAAAAAGTTCTACTGAATTTACTTTGTATTAGTCTTTTTCCTGCTTCACAAAGATAGGCAGCAGCTTGACAAGGCCATGATGGCAATTATTTTACATCCAAGTAGTATGCAGTTCTTCATATATATACACACACACACATTAATTTAAAACAGAAGGTATTGGTGTGGTATCAGCCAATACTGCACATCCAGGTATCTGTATTGGGGCCAAAAAATGGCATTGGAGCAACACTATCTATTGGCTAAATAAAAATGACCTCAAGACAAAACCTTGGGGTTACCCAACTGATCTCATATGTTATGGATTTCTTGGTGTCCACAACCATTTCTGTAAGTGTACAGAATACCTAAAATTATTTGAATTATTAGTATCTGATGGTTAATGGTACTACAAGCTTTCCCGAATTTAAGAAATTCTGAAACATCAACAAAACCAGCATCAAACTGTTCTGTTTTTTTCCAAAAGGTAGTAAGATGCTTTTAGATGTCATGTGTTGTGAATCAGAGATATCTAAATAAATGTATAAGTACAATTAGGCTTTTTTGTTTGTTTGTTTGTTTTCCTTTGCTTTCCTTTTGCTTTCTGAACCTTTATTCAACTCTAGAGTGTATTAACAATGCTGGATTCTGATTCTGTCAGAAATAAGAAGTTGGAACTTGGAAGTATATCTAAACAAAGTTATGCTCATTCTTGTTGGTAGTCAGTAAATACAGTAGAATGGTATGTGTTGCCAACTGCTACTAAATAAACGTTCTAAGTTAATATTTAATTAGACATTTATAGTGATTATAGGACAAAATATCATGATTAGAAGGATTAGAAATGTAGTATCAATGGCTGTGTTAAACGTGTATTTTAATTAACGGTAGGATCAAACATGTCCTCTATATTTTTTTGTTTTAAATTAATGTGTGCTGTAGGGATGAGATCAGATCTTAATGCCTGCTGTTCTGTTGTTCAGCCTTTTAGAATGATCCTGTTTTTTCACCATGGCAGCACTCAGGTATCTCAGCTCTCATTTCATCTGTGTATGTCATACCAGGGGGGAGCTGTAGCCCACCCAGCAGGTATTTTCTCTGACTTCTGTTGATGTTGTCTCTGATCAGTGCTCGACACATCAAAAGCAGATGCCCCCCCCTACATACGCTGTCAACCCCAGTCTTTCCACTCAGACACAGCTGTTTTTGCTCTATTCCTTGTCTTACTTCCCATATATGTTTGGTTTCTCTCTCTTCTTTCTAAGTAATTTTTTTTACTGGTTTCTACACAGATCTTGTATTTGTAATAATATAATATGTTACATTTCTCTACAACAGTGTTGATTTTGTTTTGGTTTTTTTTACTTCTGTAGCAATACTCCTAATACAATACAATCAATTCAAATCAGTTAGGATGCCACCACAACATGTCATAACATAACTTACAATTTTGTTAAAAGTTTCTAGCAAGAAAAACAATCTGATTGCATCCAGTCATTGACTTGCCGGACACTCTTCTCATTTATGAGTTTGCAGTGATGATGTACAGGTGCTGGTCATAAAATTAGAATATCATGAAAAAGTAGATTGATTTCAGTAATTCCATTTAAAAAGTGAAACTTGTATATTATATTCATACATTACATACAAACTCATATATTTCAGATGTTTATTTTGTTTAATTTTGATGATTACAAATGACAACAAATGAAAATCTCAAATTCATCATATCAGAAAATTAGAATATTGTGAAAAGGTTCAAAATTGATGGCCCCTGGTGCCACACTCTAATCAGCTAATTAACTGAAACCACCTGCAAAAGCCTTTAAATGGTCTTTCAGTCTAGTTCTATAGGCTACACAATCATGGGGAAGACTGCTGACTTGACAGTTGTCCAAAAGACGACCATCGACACCTTGCACAAGGAGGGCAAGACACAAAAGGTCATCGCTAAAGAGGCTGGCTGTTCACAGAGCTCAGTGTCCAAGCACATTAATAGAGAGGCGAAGGGAAGGAAAAGATGTGGTCGAAAAAAGTGTACAAGCAAGAGAGATAACCGCACCCTGGAGAGGATTGTGAAACAAAACCCATTCAAAAATGTGGGGGAGATTCACAAAGAGTGGACTGCAGCTGGAGTGAGTGCTTCAAGAACCACCACACACAGACGTATGAAAGACATGGGTTTCTGCTGTCGCATTCCTTGTGTCAAGCCACTCTTGAACCACAGACAGCGTCAGAAGCGTCTTGCCTGGGCTAAAGAGAAACAGGACTGGACTGCTGGTGAGTGGTCCAAAGTCATGTTCTCTGATGAAAGTAAATTTTGCATTTCCTTTGGAAATCAAAGTCCCAGAGTCTGGAGGAAAAGAAGAGAGGCACTTCATCCACGTTGCTTGAAGTCCAGTGTAAAGTTTCCACAGTCAGTGATGGTTTGGGGTGCCATGTCATCTGCTGGTGTTGGTCCATTGTGTTTTCTGAGGTCCAGGGTCAACGCAGCCACATACCAGGAAGTTTTAGAGCACTTCATGCTTCCTGCAGCTGACCAACTTTTTGGAGATGCAGATTTCATTTTCCAACAGGACTTGGCACCTGCACACAGTGCCAAAGCTACCAGTACCTGGTTGAAGGACCATGGTATCCCTGTTCTTAATTGGCCAGCAAACTCTCCTGACCTTAACCCCATAGAAAATCTATGGGGTATTGTGAAGAAGAAGATGCAATACACCAGACCCAACAATTCAGAAGAGCTAAAAGCCACTATTAGAGCAACCTGGGCTATCATAACACCTGAGCAGTGCCACAGACTGATCGACTCCATGCCACGCCGCATTGCTGCAGTAATACAGGCCAAAGGAGGCCCAACTAAATACTGAGTGCTGTACATGCTCATACTTTTCTTGTTCATACTTTTCAGTTGGCCAACATTTCTATAAATCCTTTCTTTTTATTGGTCTTCAGTAATATTCTAATTTTCTGATATGATGAATTTGAGATTTTCATTTGTTGTCATTTGTAATCATCAAAATTAAACAAAATAAACATCTGAAATATATGAGTTTGTATGTAATGTATGAATATAATATACAAGTTTCACTTTTTAAATGGAATTACTGAAATCAATCTACTTTTTCATGATATTCTAATTTTATGACCAGCACCTGTAGAGGTCCAACAAAGTGGACCTCTACGCATAGCTAAGATTTGCAACCATATATGCAGTGTTAGAATAAATAGCTTAGTGCAAACATTTTTAACCAGAAACTGTTTTTTACGTAACTGTGATTTTTTTCTGACATAGTTCGTGTGGTCTGGCAATAGTTAGAATTAATTATTACCCTCAATTAAGAAATCTCAAATGTTTATGCACAATGCTCCCCAGAAGTTAGCAGCGGGAGTTGTTGAACATCATATAACTCTTATAGGAAGGTTATACAAACTGTAGTTGCAAACAAGCAAAAGTTGCCTCCTTTCAGTTATAATTACAATTTAATACAATCAACATCAAAGTGGAAATGGTTGCAGTAATGCATCAAAATGACAGACCAATATTTCCATAGAATAGATAAATAATAATGACATGGAAAAAAAAAAAAAAAGGTTTGCCAAAACATGTGTTTTGGCAAACCTTGTGCTTGTCTTTAAAGCAGGCGGATTTATATCTAAAATAATATTGAGGCATCTTCTGATTTTAATAAAGCATTGGTTCCAACAGAGTGGAGGTTAAGAAAAATTGATTTTTAGCGATACACGTTTCTCTTTGACGGCAGCAGCTTCCATGCTATGATTTTCAAAAACAACTAACTTTTTATTTTGCAATCAAAAGACATAAAAGTTATGGACAAGTGCCTAAACTGGGAGGGGAGGGTAGAGCCTGAAGCAATGTCCTTGAAACTCCCTTACTCTGAAACTTCCTCTTGCATTTATTGTCAAATGACTTTAAACTGCAGCAGCAGTGTAATAGAAAATGTTGCATCAGTTACCGTTTTAAACCTTCTGACTGTCTAACCTGAGACTGGTAAGAGGCTCTTTCATACTACGTACTTATATTTACACATCTAGGATGTTTTAGAACAGAGACACTCTCAAAGGAATGGAAACGTGTAGATTACAGAGATTATTGCTCAGCCCTCCTGTTTTTCTGTCCTAACTACCATATCCTCTGTACCTGGCAAACAGAATGACTCAACGTGTTATAAAAAATTGTTTTTACAAAGATTCACTTCTCTGAGCTTTCTCAGCTTTCATTTTAAACACCATTACTGAAAGTTTCTAACCTTGAGGCTTCTGTGCTCAAAAAGCGCCTCCACACCAAGGAAATATGGTTGTTAACCTTGGTCCGGTATTGCTTACAGCTCTTTTACTAATCAAATAAAAATGGGATTTTTGTTTTGAACTGCCTAGCCGTTGCTCATTACTGAGCTGAAAATTACCTACAAATATTTAATGAATAGGCAATAACATTAGGCTTTACCCAACTTTTGGAGCATTCCTCATCTAAATAACTCCTTTGCTATTTTAAAAAGGACCTGCCTATCTGGATTTGTCATGTCAAAGAGGAGGAGAGATGGTTACTGTGACCTACAGAGGTCAGACATGGAGACTCTGGACATTTTTCTCACGTAATAAATCTCAAACTGGTTCATGGACCATGTTTGCTTTTATGAATGATTATATTGTAATTCATCACAGACCATTAAAGTAATCCTTAGCGACAGCGTGTTTTGTTTCAGTTTCAATTTATTTATTTATTTTTGTTCATTTGTTTTTTGTGTCCTGTTTTGCCAATATAGCTCTGGGAATAGATGTCCCAGAGCTAGCTGATAGGCCAACAGCTTTGCTTTTACAAGCAGACCATTATGACTGTTGCTATAAGGTTCCGCTTGATACTTGTATATGAAACTTTATTGAAAAATATTATAAGATCAAATACGAGACAGAAGGGGAAAGGAGAAAGAAAGAGGGCATCAAAACTAAGGGGAGATAGAAAAAGTGCATGAAAAGAGAGGAAATATAACTAAACAGCCAAAATAGACAACACAGAATATATACAGTACAGTAACTCCTAGAAGTCTGCTTCCACACCTGTATGAGATGAGAGGAACAGGAAACAGAAAAGCAAAAAGAAGACTACAGCCAACCAAAGTAAACCTCAAAAAAAGCTTCAAGAGCAGCAGATATCCCTAGATATCCATGTGTGCTGAAGGCAAACCCTATGATGATGATTACACAATATTATTCAGGGTGGTATATATCTCTAGCTAAAGCTAAGTATTTTGTATTAGTGTGTATCCGTGAGAACCTGGAACTAAACTCCTGTGGTATGTATGCATTGGGATGCTCATGTATAAAGGGTATTAAATGTGCTTAATAGCAGGTGTGGGCGGCCCCAGACTCGCCCTACCGAGCACAGGATCAATAAAGAGGCGATCCTGGCCCCACATACCCAGAGGCGAAAGCATGTTAACTTAATGACGTGGTGTGAAAGCATCTGACTGAAAAAGAGTCCATGAACAGGATCTATCTAAGATGTACAGACTGTGGAATGTAATAATCATCTTACACATGTATTATTCCTATTCATTTTTTGAAATAAGAAGCAACAGAATAAAAATGTCATCAAACTGAATAATACTTTATTATCAGGAGCCGCATCTCTTTCTCTTCATCATCTCTCAGGCGTCTCCCATCTCCTGTGTCCCGGTGTATTTCTGTCCTCTGTTTCACCCATTGACCTTCTCTTTCTTTATTACTGGAAAGAAAGGGGTTGTTTTCCCCATGAGATATATAACTATTGTCTTGTGTTTCATGCTTGCTTATTAGACCAGTAGATCTAAATCCAGCCAAGTGGACACAAACTACACTTCTAGAACAAAGGATGAAGACAGAAAGTGTCATGATTTAGCAGGTTTGCTAGCCCAAGATGCAGAACTCAACAGACACTGAGGCAGGATTAAAGTCCAATGTTTATTTGGATCAGCACAGGGTTCTGCCCTGGAAGGCAGAGGAGACAGAGTACAGGTTAAACTCAGGGACAGATAAACAAACTGAAACTCACAGGTTAGCAGACTCAGACAGGCAGGATTAAACAGGCAAGAGGCTCTGGTTTGCTTCCATGGCAAGGACAAGGACAATGACCACGATCCGGCTCAGAGTGAAGCCATCAACCAGCTTATATAGGGAGAGGTTAATCAGCAGAGCTGATTGGAATCAGCTGAGCGCAGAGAACCAGCTCCCAGGAGAGGATCCACAGCGCCCTCTGGTGGGCAAACCTTTGGATCCCAACAGAAACAGAAGCCCACAGGAAGGGATCCACACAGCCCTTTGGAGGGCAAACCTTTGGATCCCAACAGAAAGCTAAATTATAGGCATGCTAATAATTGCAGGACATTCTGTAGGCCTGTTTAATAATTTACTACAGTAGTGGTATCTTTTCTGTTAAATGATGGATAAGTCTACAGCCAATCAAAATAAAACCACACCTCACGTTACCTCTGTAACAACCCCACACTAGCTGAGCTCTCAGACTATACATAGCAAGTCACATTGTCATGTGAGCAGCTCCCTCACAGTTCTGCCTGACACATTTATCGCTTACATAAGACCAGGACAATATTAGGCTGGTGTCATTTAAACAATCACATTTTCCCACTTAGTTACACCTGGGCTGCGTCATTTGATTCTACTTATTATGTGTTCAGACTGTTTCAGATCATGTGCAAGATCCAAACAGTCCTTACCTTACAGACTTTTAGATACACTCTGATGTTTATTCCCATCCAGGAGTTGGTTCATTAAGATGTAGAGCGCGGTGGACATTCCTGAACCTGACCTTGTTGGAAACAAGATGTTTTCATAAGGTTTGTGTACTGGGAAACTGGGCTACCTGATGGCTCTACAATGGCCAGATTATTTGCTAAAGGAATTATGGGTGTTGTTCTTGTATTGAATATGCATAGACTCTAATTAGCACCCCTTTAGACTAACTGTATGAGTAAACCCAAGTGGGTCATTCACTTGGAAACAATATAGATCAGCTAGTCAATCCTGTGCGCTATCAATTCTCAGCTGCTTTATAACCCTCGTAGGCCTCACACCAACGACAGAAGGGAAATATTGTAGCTCCTGCTGAGTGTGCTACAGCTGGACCCCTGTTTGATTGTTAATAAACCGCCCTTAAGCAAACAGCTGACATTATAAAGCCTTTTCTTCTGCTTGTATGTGAATGTACTGTATGGTCATGTTGGTCTGGAGCAGAGATGGGAAGTAACGAAGTACAAATACTTCCTTACTGTACTCAAGTAGATTTTTCTGATATTTTTACTTTACTTTACTACTTATTTTTATGGCGACTTTTTACTTCTACTCCTTACATTTTTACACACATATCTGTACTTTCTACTCCTTACATTTTTAAAAATTGGCTCGTTACTTTAGTTTTGAATCATTTCAATGGAGTTACCGTTATCATTTTTCACGTCATCAATACTGTGAAAACGGAGCCGTTTCCCCCTTCTGTTCCCAAAGTCTAGCCGCTGTCTATCACACACAGCGTCACATCCTTCACTACATTTCCCAGCATGCACCACAGACCGACCGTCATGGCGGCGGCAGTTCCAAACAATTCACCCGGAAATTTACACTAGTTCCGAAATTACAACGTCACCTTTACTTACTCACCAGCGTAGCAAACTCTGAAGGTACCCACTGCGACAGCTTTAATATTCCCAGTCAAATTACACATTCTCTTCCCTTAGTCCGTCAGCATTCTGGTCCGTGTGGAAACACGTACCGCATCGGAGCCAGTCTCTTATCCATTGTCCCAGGGCATTGGAAAAGACTATTAGGGGGCAGGGGTGTTAAGTGGGATTTCAATGTATGTAATAATTGTTTGCATGGGAATAACTAGGTGAAATGGCAATGTTAGTATGGTTAAATTATTTCATAAATATGTATGTTTTTGTATGAAAGATGCTATTGTCTGTATTTATTTTTCTACAATGTTAACTGTGCTTTATTGGCGATTTGCCTTCCTGTTTAGTTGGGCTGTCCCAATTGGCTGATTATTGGTGGGTCTATTTAAGGGGCATACTCACAATGGCTTAGGGGGGCTGCTTGGAGAGACTGGCTGGAGAAACTGCTTTTGAAGGTTTGCTTAGAGAGACTATATTTAAAGTCAGCTTGCTGTGAGGCTGTCAGTGTTTTGTATTGCCTGCAATGGCCGGTTTTGTTTTCTTTATTTGAAAGTATTTTTTTTTTTTTTTTTTTGTCTTCACCGTTGCACCAGTAAATAAACCGCTACACGCTTTTGAACTGGAATTTTGTTGTCCGCTGGTTCTTACCACCTTTTTGCAAGTCATATGCTTACTCCTCCTCTGACGTGAGATGGGAGCTGGCGAGCCGTTTTCTCACAAATACCAAATTCAATCTAATTGGATGGGAATCTACGTTGCATTTGACGCACCACTACAAGATGAATCGATAGATTCGGCGGTATTCATTCGCGGCAAATCATTGCAGCTTGGTGGTGGTGGCGTTAGCATAGTAGTATGGATGACGAGATGATTGAAAATGAACACAACGGAGATCTAGTCCTATTGGCAGACATCCATTTAAAATGTAGGCAACGCCATGAAAAAAGTGGTTTCTACTTTTACTTTTATACTTTAAGTAAATTTACAAGCCTGTACTTTGTTACTTTTACTTGAGTAAAGAAGTTTAATCAGTACTTCCACTTTTACCAGGGTATTTTTTAACACAAGTATCTGTACTTATACTGAAGTACGGAAAGTGAGTACTTTTGCCATCTCTGGTCTGGTGTTTCACTGCGGATTGTGTTCACACACATCCCTGAGACATGTTGTAATTAAGCAAGAGGGGGGTTCATCTGGGTCAGGTGGCGAGTCGATCAAAGAGCAAAGTAGAGTTTACTGATCCTATGTTTCTGGATTAACCTTTTCTTTTTGCCTTTATTTGTGTTTCAGGGTTGTGAGCAGCCATGACGAAGTCGTATGAGTTCAACTGGCAGAAGCACCTGCCTGAGTTCATGCAAGAAGGCGCTTCCTTCGACAGGTTTGATGAGGTAAACTGCCCCTCTGCTATCAGGGGAAACTGTTTAATAAAATGAAACTTATTTATTGTGATGTGATAAATTGTTTAGTCTGTGTCACATTATTAGAGTTTAATTATTTATAATTCAGGGTTTTAAGTTTCCTCATCATGCGTTGATACCCCACCCCACTGAACTTTGTGACATTACAATAGATTTAAAATTACTCCATTTTGCCTCAAATTTGATGAACCTAATGAGGACACTTAGGTAGGACATTAACAGGCAAGGCAAAGTGTGTCACCCAGATGCATCAAAGACGTGTGTATAGCCCTGTGTGCACCAGGGAATCCCCTCAGTACTCTCTATCCACACAGCTGTCAGAGAGGTGAGGAGGATCCCTCTTAGAGTACAGTGGAAATCATCAAAGAGGGCACGGAGAGCAATGATCGAATCCAGTCATGTCAAGGAGAGCAATTAAAATTGGGCCGCCATGCTTTTGATGAAAGTCCTCAATGTGCCGCTGCTGTGAACTTTGAGCCAAGCAGAGGCAGAGCATGGTGAGAGCTGGCCTAAATGTTAATAAGGACGACTTTCCATCTTACCTCCTCTTTTTTTACTTTGGGACTAATTATGATCTAAAGTATAAATATTTATATCTATAGACTGCTATTTGGATATTTGAACTTTGTAAAGCCTGCTTTGTACCTTTGACATTCCCAGCTAAAACCTGTCTGAGAGAGATTTGGAGGTAGATAACACGCACAGGTTTAAGTGCCTTGTTAAAATGAAGGAAAACATTTAGACATAAATAAAGTTATATTACTGTCATAAAGTTTCTGTCTACCCGAACATTACATGTTCTGAAGTACAATGGGAAGGTTTAAAATGGGTTATAGATCTGCAATAATTTCAATACATTGTCCATATGATAGACTTATTTTTTTTCTTCCTGACAAACCACAGCAATGGGAAGGGAAGGTTAAAGGGATGCAGTGTAAAAATGATCCTGCAAGGAGCCAATGGGCTTCTTGCTCTGTGGATTTCTTTCATCATCTCCCTCATAGGAAATCAATCAGTCAAGATGTGACTGGTGTTTGGTTTCTAAAGGACCCCACAGAATCAAATTGGCAGCTTCTGACGGCAGAGTGTTTCGGGTCAGAACTGCAGAACACTAAAAAGCTTATAAACATGGCTTTTACCAACATGTTATTTACCAGAGTAGAAGCAAATGTTACTCACAGGGTGACACTCTTCTCAATGGTGTTGACCTCAGGCTTTTCAACTACATTGTGCTTTGTGCATTTAGAGGAATACCTTGAAGGTTTGACATTTGTTCGCATCAAAATGCAAACCTCAGTGCATTATATTTGGGTTTTATGCATTGGTTCAGTGCAAAGCGTTGTATATTGGTGTAAGGTAAAAAAAAAACACTTAATTTACACCAATATACAAATCTATGTACTTTGAACATTCATCCATCCATCCATCCATCCATCATCTGACACGCTTCTCCCAATTGGGGTCGCAAGGGGTGCTGGTGCCTATCTCCAGCTGTCAATGGGCGAGAGGCGGAGTACACCCTGGACAGGTCGCCATTCCATCGCAGGTACTTTAAACATTGTAGACTTTATATACTTAATATGAAATTCAAATGTCAATATGAACTCAGCCACCGATCATCAATGTCTCTAAATTAATCCTATCAATAAGTAAGCAAAGTCCACCTTTGTATAATCTTAGTTATGTCTGGGTGATATAGCCAAAAATTGCATCACAATTTATGTCTTCATTTTTATGGATGTGATATGAGTAATATAAAGCCCACACAGGATACCTGTACAACCCTCTCAGCATTATTGTGTTGATTCTATGGAATTCCTGAAGCTGAAACCTGACTCAACCCCCTCTGAAACTCAGGTTTCAGCTCTCAGAAATCCAGCACGATCGAGCGATAGAGTTGATTCCTTCCCGCTATCATAATCCTCATCGCCATGCAGGGGACCAAGACATCCTGTCTCGCCTGGTCAGCAAGGCCAACAATGCCCCTAACGACTCATCTTTCAGAGGCATAGACGAGTATTGGGTATTGCAGGCTAACAAAGATCTCTACAACTCCCCATTTAAGGGGTTCAGGTTCAATTTGCATGTTTTTGTAGCCAAAACAAGGCTTTGTTGTGCTACTCTATAAAGCTTCCTGGAGTGGAAGCGAAACATCGTCAAACTTAGAAAACGAAGTCCAGTGGTTTGTCTTTTAACTTTTTTGGAATGACTATGACCTGGATGACTGAGAATCTTCACAAACTAAGAGAACATCGTGGTGAACGGACATCATCACAGAGACGAAAGGAACACAGCATACAACGTTAAGACAGATTGTAAAACCACATCTAAAGCTTTGAACCCCTTAAAGGACTGTTCATTGTCTCAAAACGGAAAGACGGTGGCAGAGCTGCAAACCTACCAAGACAAGGCTATCCATCTATACTGAGAATCTGAGGAAGAAGTTTGAGAAGAGAAGAGGCTCTAGAAAAACACACCTTTATAATAGTAAGTTGGTGGCAGCTTCATGGTGTGCAGACGTTTTCCTGTAGCAGGGATGGGGAACCTAGTCAGAACTGATGTGAGAATGGGGAGAGCTAAATACAGGATGAATCTATCAAGTGTGAACTCAGGGGAACTAAATACAAATGTATGTAAGACTTTTTATATTTTTCTTAAAAAGCAGTGAGACTTTTCCCTCCATCTCATCATTATTCACTACTTTGTGCCAATCTGTTTCATGCAATCATTTCTACATCCACTGATGTTTGTTTTCAAGGAGATTTATAAAGGGAATGATTATTTCTCCAAGGCACTGGAGTAAGTTATAATGTTTGTCTGATGTTTTATTTTGAATGTATGTAGTTTAATGTAAGCATACATACATTGATATGGCATGATGAATGGGAAGGACAAATGTCCAGGTCAAGCCAGAATCCGTCCAATGAAAGTTAGGCCCTTTATATTCGATTTCTTTACCATTATATACCCCCCCCCCCCCCCCCCCCCCACCCTGACTACTTTGTAAAATGAAGTCCCTGTCAGCCTGAATTTATATAAAAGAGAGTGAAAGCTTTTAGCTGCTCTCTCAGAGGCCTCGCTGTTTCTTAGATAGAAAATGGATTTTCTTCATTTTCTACTGGTTTTAGATTACAGGCCTTAGCCCAACATTTTCCTATTTGTGGCTGTGTCTCTAATGGCAGAATCCCACAAAGATGCATTAGGTAGATGTGCATGTGTCTGACTCAGAGTGTGTAATATTGTTCTCAATTTCTAATATTAGAATAAGAGCGACCCCTCAGCATCAACCCCTTTCCATTCTCTTCCCTTTTAAATGTTTTGGCCATCTCAGTGTTTAATACTCTGTCTGCCCAGTCAAAGTTATTTAGTTGGTATTCAAGTTCAATTGGTTTATTACTAATAACATCTGGACAGACCTTGTTGACCATTGTGTAGATGTGCATAGTCCGGTTTTACTTCCTTTATGTAAAGCTGAGCACTATCCTTATAACAGGTGGTTACATTCACATACCTCTCTTACTTTATAATAGATTTAATTCAGATTACAATATACAGGTGCTGGTCATAAAATTAGAATATCATGAAAAAGTAGATTGATTTCAGTAATTCCATTTAAAAAGTGAAACTTGTATATTATATTCATACATTACATACAAACTCATATATTTCAGATGTTTATTTTGTTTAATTTTGATGATTACAAATGACAACAAATGAAAATCTCAAATTCATCATATCAGAAAATTAGAATATTGTGAAAAGGTTCAAAATTGATGGCCCCTGGTGCCACACTCTAATCAGCTAATTAACTCAAACCACCTGCAAAAGCCTTTAAATGGTCTTTCAGTCTAGTTCTATAGGCTACACAATCATGGGGAAGACTGCTGACTTGACAGTTGTCCAAAAGACGACCATCGACACCTTGCACAAGGAGGGCAAGACACAAAAGGTCATCGCTAAAGAGGCTGGCTGTTCACAGAGCTCAGTGTCCAAGCACATTAATAGAGAGGCGAAGGGAAGGAAAAGATGGGGTCGAAAAAAGTGTACAAGCAAGAGAGATAACCGCACCCTGGAGAGGATTGTGAAACAAAACCCATTCAAAAATGTGGGGGAGATTCACAAAGAGTGGACTGCAGCTGGAGTGAGTGCTTCAAGAACCACCACACACAGACGTATGAAAGACATGGGTTTCTGCTGTCGCATTCCTTGTGTCAAGCCACTCTTGAACCACAGACAGCGTCAGAAGGGTCTTGCCTGGGCTAAAGAGAAACAAGACTGGACTGCTGGTGAGTGGTCCAAAGTCATGTTCTCTGATGAAAGTAAATTTTGCATTTCCTTTGGAAATCAAGGTCCCAGAGTCTGGAGGAAAAGAAGAGAGGCACTTCATCCACGTTGCTTGAAGTCCAGTGTAAAGTTTCCACAGTCAGTGATGGTTTGGGGTGCCATGTCATCTGCTGGTGTTGGTCCATTGTGTTTTCTGAGGTCCAGGGTCAACGCAGCCACATACCAGGAAGTTTTAGAGCACTTCATGCTTCCTGCAGCTGACCAACTTTTTGGAGATGCAGATTTCATTTTCCAACAGGACTTGGCACCTGCACACAGTGCCAAAGCTACCAGTACCTGGTTGAAGGACCATGGTATCCCTGTTCTTAATTGGCCAGCAAACTCTCCTGACCTTAACCCCATAGAAAATCTATGGGGTATTGTGAAGAAGAAGATGCAATACACCAGACCCAACAATTCAGAAGAGCTAAAAGCCACTATTAGAGCAACCTGGGCTATCATAACACCTGAGCAGTGCCACAGACTGATCGACTCCATGCCACGCCGCATTGCTGCAGTAATACAGGCCAAAGGAGGCCCAACTAAATACTGAGTGCTGTACATGCTCATACTTTTCATGTTCATACTTTTCAGTTGGCCAACATTTCTATAAATCCTTTGTTTTTATTGGTCTTCAGTAATATTCTAATTTTCTGATATGATGAATTTGAGATTTTCATTTGTTGTCATTTGTAATCATCAAAATTAAACAAAATAAACATCTGAAATATATGAGTTTGTATGTAATGTATGAATATAATATACAAGTTTCACTTTTTAAATGGAATTACTGAAATCAATCTACTTTTTCATGATATTCTAATTTTATGACCAGCACCTCTATGTGTGCATATGGTTGTAGTGCATTACTTTGGGATTGTAGCTTTCCACCCATGCGTGTAAGACTCTCAGCAGGTTGAATTGTTTCATAGTGCGTATTAAAACTCCATCCACTCGTCTGATTGCATAATCCCTGCAGGTTGTATAATGTGAGGCTGCATGAATGAAACACTTTGATCAATGAAGTCTGTCTGATAAAGATGCAATTCTCATTTTCAGGACCCATACATCTTTGAGCCCAACTGTCAGATGAAAGTGGACGAATATGGCTTCTTTATTACATGGAAGAGTGAGGGAAAGGTACGGTCTCACTCTAATCCGTCTTTCAACTATGATCGTTTATGTCAGGGAGTTCGCAGAGGCTCAGTCCTCTTTTATAATCTTGTTATATTATTTTTAAAGGGATGATCCACCTTCCTTAAAAACATTATGACAAACTTGGAAAAGCCAGTGTAGTGCAAAAAGTTAAGACTTCTACTAGTGAGATCAGTTTTACATGTTACAATATACAGCTTTAGGCAAAAAAAAAACAAAAAAACTAACCATACATTCTTATATTTACTACAAACATTTACTTCCAAATCTTACGCAGTCCTCTATATTCAGTGACGAACAAACATTCTTTTATAATCAAAAGGTAAATTTTCTGCTTGTTATTATCTGAAAGATTTTTCTGTTGTAGAAAAAGTGGCCTTGTATTTTTCATTGTGGCTGGTGAACATAAAAAATAGAAAGCAGCCTACACTACTTTGGGTGTTGTTTTCTAAACAATGGTTTGTCCCTCAGTCTGGAAAAATAATTAAAAACAACATGTATTTATTTTAGATTCATATAACAACAGTGTGATGCTTATAGGTTGGGTTTCTTGATTTTTATCTATTAATCATGTCTTTTAACTATTCGGTATTAAATGTATTCTTCCATCCTCCTACCAAACATTTCTCCCACAGGAGGGCCAGGTTCTTGAGTGTTCTCTTATCAACAGTATCCGTGTCGGTGCAGTCCCCAAGGTGAGACCTTTTTTGGAAAGACAATCTTCTCACTTCTGCTTTCACTAGAATTTACACTCTCATCCCACAACACAGGCTTGTGTTCTCGCTCTGACACTCCTGGTCTGAAAAACAAATCTGGAGAGACTGCTTTATCAGGAACATTATTCCTGCATAAAATTAGCCAAAGCTTCAGTGGCGTATATTTGTACCGTGTAACAGTTGACCTTAGATTCCCTATTGACTTTAACTTACAAAGAGCAGTAAAACAACATGAGCAGCAAATATTTAACACCTCAATATTTACACAACCTTGGTTGAGTTCAACCACAGGATACATTTGATGGTGTTTTTTTTGGTGTTTTTTCAACTTGCAGAAAGAGAGAAAAAAAAAGGATTGTGCCGGTGAAATAATAAGCTGTTTGAGAAGCTTTGGGTTAAGGAGTTCACTAGGCAGAATCAACAGCTCAAAAGGATGTTCTGTCTCTGCCAGAGAAGAACAAGAAAACATCCTTAGCCTGTAATATGGAGGTGATCCTGAAATAGCAGGCGACTGACCAGGAGGTTATTTTTTCACTGCATCTGGCAACCAATAAGAGACTCAGACACACAAACAAACCTTAGGGTCTCCCTGTATAGTAAACATTGATTCATTTGCTGCAATATTGACACCGACTCATTATAATGTATTATTTGACTCAATGCCAACTGTATGAATAATTGAAGCTGTTATTAGAATCCCCGTGGGTAGAGTAGAGGTAAGGTTCTAGATCTAGCTCTATTTACAAATACATCAAGCAGCTGAAAGTCTGCAAAAGGACGGGGTAGAAGTGCTCTACACGTGACAAATAATGTGTTGTTTTTCTCATGTTGACCTGTTTGTTTGGGCCACCGCTAATGTGCGTGTTTGAGGACACGTATACAGACGCTGCGGCTTGATAGCAGCTCCCCGTGTTTGTTCAACCACGGCACACTGTTTTTGTAAGTGGCAGGAAGGCAATAGCAGGGCTTCTCCACAAAGGATTACACAGCTGTTCCAAATAATTCAATGAGGAGGAGAAGATGGATGAGATAGCCGAGATAGATTCTAAAAGCTGCAACGCCTGTTGCTGTTAACTCAATCATACAAGTACACATTTGTTCCTCCTGCGGTGATGAAGCTGATGTCTGATTAAAACCATGAGAGGGAGACGTGACGCTGGGATTTTTCTCCTCTTTCTTGTATAGATTTTCACTCCACTGGTTAGACATGCAGCATCACTCAGCAGTTTATATACTCTCCTCATTTAGCAGTTTAAATAGATGTGAGCTGTTTAGTTTATCAGAATTTGATTATCAAAAGACGTACAGAAAATATTTTTAAACAGAATTGACTGCCAAGGTTTGAATTTAATGCAGATTTTCCTCTGATTTACTCAGATTAAAGACACAGCTGCTCCAAGCATGTTCCTTTGCTTGGTGCAGAGACACCACATGCCATCCTATATATCTCCAGCCGGATAATATTATTTTCAGGAAATATCTCTAAAACTTGCAAAGTGTTGAAGTTAGGATCATTACAGAAACTGGATCGTATCCCTTCCAAAAACAGTTTGGTTTTTAGGAATCATTGCCCTGATAGAAATAGAAATTTGAGGCTCCTCCCATTTTTCACTCATTCATCTGCTACAGTGCATCATCACTGCTGCCACAAAAACAGCAGCTCATCATGAAGCTACCAACACCATGTTCTAAGGTGTTTAAACAGATCTTAAATTAAATCCTCACATTGATGCCTCCTAACATACTTTTTATATAACGACTGAAGCTTGGCTGTTCCTTAGATTTTTCCTTCTTGCCAAATTGATTTCATCACCACTTGTTAAAGCTTGAATATAGCTCAGTTTTTCTACAGAAAAATATTTAAAATACATGAAAACTGACTTGGGAAGGCATCGTTTGGACGAACATCATAACTATGAAATGACCCTGATGAAAATAAACGGATCGTATGTTAGAGCCAAATCTGTGCCAGGAAATCAGTTCCCCATCAGATTACTGGCCCAACGTTCAGACAGGATTATTACAGAAACTTTATGAATGTAACAGGAAGTCTCAATATTTATCTAAACAATAGCTAAAGTTAACGTATATAGTTAAGTCTTGGGCATTTTTCAAAACTATCAAACTTAAATTCTTAACTATTGTATTTAGTGCAACCATCAACTCCAATCCGGGAAGAGAATATGTCAAAGTTGTCGTTAAAAGGCCACAATTAATATAAAATTCATGCTTAATATGATGAGGGTATGTGAACCTTTGAGCAGCACCTAAATAATGTAACGCAGAGAAGAAGCTATTATTAAGAATAAACACCTATTAAAGGCGTGTGAGAGCGTGCACGAGCTCATTTCTCCTCGTGCACACTCTGTTTAAAAGTTGCTTTTTGTATCACTCATTCAAGCTTACTTTCCAAAAGAAGATTTGCGATTTTTCCACTATGTCAGACTCACCACCAGTAAGTGAAACTGGGGACTATCATGTGGGACGGCCTTACGTTAATATATCACCAGAATGATCGACAGTTAGGAGGACCACTTATTTTGATGAACATCCTCCATCTTATTTTAACCTCCTTTAATCTTATTTTCGTGTAATCACCTGCTTTCAGTTTAATGATGCCTCCTTATTTTTCAGGACCCAAAGATCTTGTCCTCATTCGAGGCCATTGGAAAGACAGAGGCAGACTTGGAGGGATGCATCATCTGTATTTGCAGTGGCACTGACCTGGTGAACCTCAGCTTCATGTTCATGGTGGCAGAGAGCCCCGACACAGCCAGGGTGAATATAGTCATGCACCTCTGCAGTTCTCATTGCCATTAAGACCTGTGTGTTTGCAACCCAACTACTCTGCATTATTTGACACTTTTGTTTCATCTTGCAAAAAATTAGAGGTCTATAATCACGAAACATATTGCAAAAACAAAAAATACAAAACATCCTAAAGGCTTTTTAGTAGCTGGAGTGAAGTCAAAATTAATTCAATAATATACTGCATATAAAGGCTAGAATACCGCCCACACAGAGTAACTGTTTGATTAAGAATGAAAGGAAAGAAAAAGCAGAATGAAGTACATGCCCTCTCCTACACACAGCCTTGAGTCAGTCTGGTAAATAGAAGCATATGAATGTCTCTGTGTTTCTGTAGAGACAATGCTGCTTTACTGCTTCTACTGTAGTTACTGTGCCTTTTTAATCTTCATGTAAGCGCAAGAAAACTTTGAAACGGCAACATGAGCTTCAGTCAGGTGCCATATTTGTATTTTGAGTTTTTAATCTGCTTCTTTCCTTTTATTTTTTTAAACCAGTTTATTTAGTATTATTATTATAGCATAGCATTATATTATTTGATTTTGGCGCGTAAGAAAAAATAAATAAAAGAGCAAATATTTTAGAAGGGATTAACTGATTAGGCTGGTGTTGTTCTTTTGTGGTCTGGTATGATAAAATCTAAATTCGACTGGTTCTGATGTTTGTTTTCTATGGGCTGCAACTGAGGAAAAAGGTCAATGTGCTGCAGGTTACTTCATAGACAAAGTGGTTTTAAATCTACCACAAAAAACAGATGCGCTAAAGCATAATCTGAACTTTGGTCGACTCTCTTAAACACCATGTATTTGTGCAGGAAATCTTATCTATATTTAATATCAGCATCATATATATATGTATATATATGTGTATATATATATATATAAAATTATATATCTATATAGTGCTTCATTAAATTAGTAATATCATGATAAAAAGTAGATTTTATTTATAATATCATTTAAAAGTGAAACTTATTATATATATATTATAATTACATACAACAGATGCTCCTATATTTTATTTCAGATGTTTTTTTTTTAAATTGGATTGAGGGTTGGTCTAAACACAACAAAGGAAAATCTGCAATGACATGCCTATCAGAAAAATATAGTTTATTGTGAAAAAAACAGGAAAAATAAGCCACCTGTTGCCACATCTATAGTAATATGAACCCAACCCACCTGCAAAGGGCTTTTAAACTTGTCTTTGATCTTAGTTTATTCCTATAGTGCCCACCAAGTCAATGGAAGATTCTTAGAGGGTGAATGCATTTGTACTCAGAAAAGTTTCATAATACCGCAACAATCAGACAAATTCATTACACACATTAGGCCAAGAACAGATTAAAGACCAACCTAAAAAACTTTGGGTTTTGTTCTGTTTCCACAGAATTTTTCTCAGCTTGTAACAAGCTCAACAAAAAAGTGCCTGAGAAAAAAGTCTTTTTGTGGTCAGATAAAATAGGTTTCAGACATGAGACGGATAATGCAACCTGGAGAAAGCATTGTGAATACGAAAACCTCTTCAAAAATCATGGGGGAGAACAAGAGGGACTGCCGTCATTTGTAATGCAAATTCAAAAAAAAATACTCTCATCAGAAAAGTTCTTAAAACAAAGGGTTTGCTGCTTCAGCGATGCTTGTTGTAAGCCTACCTGACACCACTATGAACATACCATCAGACTATCGACTTTTAAACAGAAACTGGACTTGTACTGTTTCTGTGAAGTTGGTCCTATAAGGTTTCAATATCTCTTCTTTTTTAATGTTATACATTTTATTTTTCCTTTGGAACTGTCAATGAATTCCCCAAATTGGAATGAAAAAAGATGGTCTTCGTCCAAGTTGCTTGAAGGTCAAGTGAAAAGATTCCCAAATGTTGTGATTGGTTTTCAGGATGCCATGTCATCTGTGGTGTCTGTCCATTGTGTTTTCTGAGTCAGGTCATACGCAGCCACATCAGGAAGTTTATAGAGCACTTCATGTCTCTGCAGCTGACCAACTTTTTGGAGATGCAGATTTCATTTTCCAACAGGACTTGGCACCTGCACACAGTGCCAAAGCTACCAGTACCTGGTTGAAGGACCATGGTATATCCCTGTTCTTAATTGGCCAGCAAACTCTCCTGACCTTAACCCCATAGAAAATCTATGGGGTATTGTGAAGAAGAAGATGCAATACACCAGACCCCAACAACTTCAGAAGAGCTAAAAAGCCACTATTAGAGCAACCTGGGCTATCATAACACCTGAGCAGTGCCACAGACTGATCGACTCCATGCCACGCCGCATTGCTGCAGTAATACAGGCCAAAGGAGGCCCAACTAAATACTGAGTGCTGTACATGCTCATACTTTTCTTGTTCATACTTTTCAGTTGGCCAACATTTCTATAAATCCTTTCTTTTTATTGGTCTTCAGTAATATTCTAATTTTCTGATATGATGAATTTGAGATTTTCATTTGTTGTCATTTGTAATCATCAAAATTAAACAAAATAAACATCTGAAATATATGAGTTTGTATGTAATGTATGAATATAATATACAAGTTTCACTTTTTAAATGGAATTACTGAAATCAATCTACTTTTTCATGATATTCTAATTTTATGACCAGCACCTGTATATATCTATATATATACATACATGTATATGTATATATATATATATATATATATATATATATATATATATATATATATATATATATATATATATATATATATATACACGGGAGCATGATGCTCCCGTGTACTATTTTATATATTTCAGCTTGTTTTTTTTTGCAGAAATGGATTGAGGGGTTGCGGTCGGTGATCCACAACTTTAAGGCCAACAACGTGTGTCCAATGACATGCCTCAAGAAACAGTAAGTATAGTTTTGCTGTTTCTTCAGCCTAAAAACACAGAGAAAACAAAGCAAACTCTTTGACCCACAGTCTTATAGAATATGACCCACCTGCGAGGTCTGCGTGCAGTGTCTTTCTAACCTTGTCTTTGATTTTCTGTGTTTTTAATTTGCTTCTTTAGTTGGATGAGGATGTGTTTCCTGACCAACGTAAATGGAAAGATTCCTGTTAGAGGGTAAGAATGCATTTTGTACTTTTCAGAAAATGTTTTATAATACCTTGCAAATCTTTAATCTCAAGTTTATTTATTTTTTCATTCATATTATTTTTTTTTATATCTTATTTTTTACATTCACATTACTGCCTTGAAGCTTAATTTTTTTTTTCTTAGATTTTTGTTTTATTATAGACCAACACATAAACCAACACTTTGTGTTGTGTTACCATGTGTTGCACAAAGTGCAGTAACACTTTGTGTTGCTGCAGCTTTGGTGAAACAAGCTCAACAAAAAATGTGCCTTCTGAGAAAACTAGTCTTTTTCAGTCGGTTTAATTATCATGGGTAGATTTAATCAGGCTTTCATTGGGAATCTCCTGTGTTATCTGTTGGTATAATTGTCTAACATTGGAAGATAAAAACAGTGTTGAATGACGTTTTTAAAATCTGTTCTAAAATCATTGGAGTGAACCAGAGGGACCTGCCTTCATTTTGTAATGAACAAATTGCAAAAAAAAAAAAAGTGATCTTCTCTTCATCAGAAAATGTTCTTAAAAATAATGGATCTTTGTTGCCTTCAGGATGCTGCTATGTAATGCCTCGCCGTAAAACAAACCACTATGCAAATTTTTTATACCATCAGCTATTCGACTTTTAAATTCTTTAAAGATAACTGTGTTACCTTTTTACTGTCTTTCTGTGTTTTTATTTTATTAATGTTGGTCCTTAAGCTTCCTGTTTCAACTATCTCATTTCTTCTTTTAATGTTATTACATGTTTATTTTTGTTCGTTTTTCTCGTGTACTGCTCAAATGAATTACCCCCAGTGGAATGAATAAACTGGTCTTAGTCTAAGTATTGCAAAGTGTTAAAGTTGAGCAAAAGAGATTCAACTGTTGTGATTGTTTTTCAAAAGAAATGTCCAAAACTTTGTGCGCATATATGTGCATACATTTCCAATTTAGTTGTACTATCTGAGCAGAATATCCTCTTCCCCGTGTCTGGCCAAACAGAAATTTTATTCTATACTTTTATTTTACTTCAATAAAACGTCTAACTCTATATCTCCTGTCAAATGATTCCACAGCTACACTTTACTAATGACTAATCTCTGTTCTCCTACATTTTTGTTTTCTTATCTTCTTTTTAGCATTACGAGAACATTTGCATCAGGGAAGACCGAGAAGGGGATCTTTCAGGCTCTGAAGGATCTAGGTCTTCCCAGTGGAAAGGTAACAGTTAGAGTCAGATGCTTTAGATTTAATCACTTGTTGCACAATGATTCTCAAAGTTGAAAGGGGATTCTGTATATCGCTGCAGAATGATGAGATTGAACCCACAGACTTCACCTTTGACATTTTCTACGCACTGACCCAGAAGATCTGCCCTCGCACAGATATAGAGGAGCTCTTCAAGAAAATGTAAGCTCTTTTATTTCACACCAGTGTGCATGCTGCTTTGTGTATCTGCTTTAGTCATTGGTTTTGAACACAATAAAGAATATAGCCAATCAGAAGAAGACCTGTTGTTAACTTTTTTAAACAATATGATCTGTAAAATAAAAAAAAAACTGTTAGAATGGATTGGATCCAATTGGTTTAAATGTTTCTGCTCCTGCTACACTAACTACGCCTGGACAGCCTAACCTGCTTTCAGTTTGGCATAATTTCTATTAGGATCAACCTAATGAAAACAGTCAGACAAAAAAAAAAAAAAAAATAGAAAACTGTTTAACAGACCAAAAGTGGAAGACTTTCTCATTTTAACCGACTGTGTGAATGAGTGTGTGGATGTCCGTTTTTAAAGAATTATAACAATATCTTTCTCTTTTCCAATAATTCCTTTGCAGCAATGGAAACAAAACAGATTATTTAACTGTAGACCAGTTAGTCAGCTTTCTGAATGAAGTAAGCTGTTTATCATTCATTAACTTCTCTGTGTATTTGGCTTCAGCCAGCCCCTCTCTGCAGCCCCCCTCCCTTCTCCACCCTTCCTGCTGTGGGTAGAAGTTGCCTTTCACCCTGTCGCCCATCGTTAGAACCAAATTAAGCGAAATTCGGTTAGCCTGGAAGGGCAACTTCCACCAGCTACAATACTCTGCATGCACTCCTCTCATCCCGTCCCCCCCTTTTCTCCCCTAGCAAGATTTGCCTCCCATTGTCTGATTGGTGTTGTCATGACAACAGGAGGAGAGAGGTTTCCATCCTGTTGCGTCCGGCTTGGTTCATCTCGTTTCCTGCTGTGCGTCTCCTGTGCTTGGCTGAATACCTGCTCATTGCATCTGCTGTCCAGTCCCTTCTGTGCTGCTTCATGCTCTGGACTCAGCTGGATTAATTCCCACTTTGGCTATAAGAATGCTCTCTGCACTGTAATGTCTTATTAGAGCTGCTTTCTACCCTTAGAGCACATATGAATGCCTTGTTTTGAATCATCATTTTAACTCTGCACTTCTTGGATTTGTAGTGATTTGTTTTGACTTGAAATAATCTAGAATATAATAATAGAGTTCATACTTATATTTCAATTAGGAATTTATTTATCTCTTTTCTACAATTTAAACAACATTTACCCTAAAAAGTAAATCATTTTCACTTTAGCCTGAATGTTACTAAAAGTTGACAAGAATGGTAAATTAAAGGATCATCATGAAGTATTTATATTAGATCTGATTTTGGTTGGCAAGGTCTGTACGTTGTGTCCAAATCATGTACACCTGTGCTTGTGTGTCACTCTGCAGAACCAACGGGACCCAAGGTTAAATGAGATTCTTTTTCCGTTCTATGACCCAAAAAGAGCCATGCAGATTATCGATAAATATGAAAGGGATGATGAGCTGAAGAAAAAAGGTACAATAATGAAAACAGGAGGTAGATACTTTTTTTCTTTGCCTCTGCTGCCATCTGCTTGTGCAACCTTGAAGGTACAAAAAGTCAGACCAGATAATGACTTTAATAGTTATTTACTGAACTGAGGCTTTGGTTTAATTTATCTTATGGTAACAGCTATACTGGCAACACTCAGTTATTTGCCACATATTGATGATAAACTGGAGATTCCAGTCCTCAGGCTAAGCTGTGCATCTATAATTCTTTCTTCTGAAATAAATACATTGTTGTTATTTTTTTTTGTTGTTGTTACTGCTTTAAGTCTCCTTCCCAGTATTAATATATTGTTCCCACCAAATTTCATCTCCCTCTCGTCTTCTTCCTTCAGGCCACATGTCAAGTGACGGGTTCTGTCGGTACCTAATGTCAGATGAAAATGCTCCAGTGTTCCTGGACAGGCTAGAGCTGTACCAAGACATGGATCAGCCTTTGGCTCATTACTTTATCAGCTCCTCCCACAATACATACCTGACAGGAAGACAGTTTGGAGGGAAGTCATCGGTGGAGATGTACCGCCAGGTCCTCCTGTCTGGATGCAGGTATCTTTTAGTGGGTTGGTCTTCTCTTGCAATGAATACGGAGGCTGGGATGTTTCAGTGATTCAGTCATTTCAGAAGCAGAATTTACTCAGATTTCTGATTTGATACACTGGAAACAATTATTTTACAAACTTAAAACTATAAGAAAAATGCTACACTTTATTTTCTTCATTAATATTTTAACTTGTTGCACAAACAAGTTTTAGCTGGACCAGTACCTGCTTTACTTAAGAGATTCCTTTGAGTCAATAGTTCTGCTGGATATTCTCATGTTCCTGAATGTCTTTGACTTCACAAATAAGTCCCAGTCTTTCATCAAATAGTCCAAATAGCTACTGTTCTGTTAATATTTTGGAACTTCTCCATGTGTAATTTTTGTACTTCAGTGAGATTTCTATTTGTTTATGGACTAGATGTGTGGAGCTGGACTGCTGGGATGGCAAAGGGGAGGACCAGGAACCCATCATTACTCATGGCAAGGCCATGTGCACAGACATCCTGTTCAAGGTGAACACCCACAGCAGGGCATTACTTTCTGATATATTCAGCTGTCAGAGCTTTCTGATACTTGCTTTGAATTAAACCTTTTCTTTAATATTTTGTCACATTTGTAATTGCACCCTTAAACCTAAAAACATTTAACCATTGTGGTCCTATAATGTGCGATCAGTGAAGTGGAAAACTGCTTCCAGATTAATAGTTCTTTCCACAGAGGAAGGGGGACATCATGTGAGCACTATTTATTCAAAATATATGCATTAAATTCAGAGCCTAGACGTTAAAAAAATTTAATATCAAGATGAATTGTCATGCTTACCTTCTCTGGTTAATCCTTCTGGACAAGGCTGAATAAACTTACAAGGTTTATCTGTTTAAGCAAAAATATGCAAGTATAAACATGGGAAATCCAACCATCATAGAATTCTAGAAGAGAGAAGAGAAATTCTAGAAGAGAAATTTTGAACATTTTCTGCCGTGTCATATATGTGAAAATGTATAGTTATAGCAAACCTCACTGAACTCCAACAGATGTTTGGTCTGATTTTTTATTTTCTTCATATAAATCAGGTTTCAATGTATCATTGTGAAAAATATGTGAACAGAACCCAGGTTCTAAATGAAAATGTTTCTTTTACTAAAGTGCAAAAAGCAGAATAGAAGAGGCGTGACATACTGAAATGAGAAGGAACTTTACCTACTGTGGCAGCTTGTAACATTTTGCTGCCATCTTGTGTTCATACAGTGAAACTACATTTCTTTTCTCCTTTTTTTTTCTACACACAGGATGTCATCCAAGCGATCAGGGATACAGCGTTTGTCACATCAGATTATCCTGTTATTTTGTCTTTTGAAAATCATTGCAGGTATATTTTCAATCAATACAAACCGACATGTCAAATACATATCGATGTTCAGTTGGTTCAATGTGAATTTTTTTGTTTAACTGTAGTAAATTACAGCAATATAAGATGGCCAAGTACTGTGAGGAGACCTTTGGCGACCTCCTCCTCAGACAGCCTCTGGAGAACTACCCGGTAAAGTGTCTCTCTTTAGGATTTAAATTGCTTCTCATCGTGTATAACAACCAGCTCATAGTCATGAAAATAGAATTGTGCAATCTCTCTCTGTCTGACTTGTTTTAAGATGGATCCTGGACACCCCTTACCCTCTCCAAATGACCTGAAGAGAAAAATCCTCATCAAGAATAAACGTTTAAAACCCGAAGTTGAGCAGAGTACGTATACAGTTAAAGATATGTTTGAATTTGTCCACATGCTGTTATGTTTAGAAACTGGGATTTTGAACCCTTTGGTATTTTTCCACAGGGCAGCTTGAGGCTTTAAAAAAGCACATGGAGGCAGGCGAGACCAACACTCCTGCCATCATAATGGGAGAGGAGGTTGAGGACGATACAGAGAACGGTCAGCTGAATAGAAACTTGACTTCATCTTTGTGTTAAATGCTAAATGTTCCTAGTAAGTTAAATGCTGCAGGAGTTGAAGCCAGTCTAGTCAAGTTATTGACTACAACGTTTATCCTCTGGCCCCTTAAAGTGGCTCATCCACTGTTTTTAATGTATAAGTATGACATACAGCCAAACAACCCCAGAGTATCACTCTATCCCCACTATGCTTGACATTAAATTGGCTATTCTTAGATTTAAAAGCCTCTTCATGACTCAATAAAATGATCTGCTTGCGATTGTGCTTCGATAGGTCAATCTTTGTCTTGTCGGAGTTAAATTTAAAGCAAGTCTTTCTGTTTCAGAACATGTCAAACTTTTCTTTTTCAGCTGTGACACTGGTGCCGCAATTTATGGGAGGTTTGGGTTGATGCAAAACACAATAACCTTTAGTTTATACCTGAAATAAGAGTTTGGTTGACAAAACTGGACATTGGTGATCAAAAACCAGAAACTTGTTGATAGTTATGAAAAGCATTTAGCCCAGGAGCAGCTAGCTAAGCGGCTTGTGTCCAAGTGAAGATGTGTGTTAGTGAAGAAGGCATTCAAAGGGATATTTTAATATCCATATTCAGAGAAAAATGTCTGATATTGTGTACAAACAGGAACAGAAAAGATAACGGGTTGAAATACATTTTGAGTAAATGTAAGTAAGACAACATTTTATTTGGTGTTGAAGGGGAAAAAGATGCTGAGGAGAAGGATCTGAATTCAGAGGCTCCCAGCAGTCTGACAGAAGCCACCAGTGACAAAGAGGCAAACAGTGTTTCCCAGAGTAACACCATCAGGTCGAGGAAGGAGGAAGAGCGCAGCAACAGCATCAAAAAGGTCAGTCTGTTTAAATAACGAAACCATGAGGAACAGATTTACACAAAGAAAGCTGCTCATTCATTTCATGAATGGCTCAGCATGCTTTCTGATTAGCTTCAGTAACATACAGTGAGACAAATAAAACAGTTGGAGTATCACCAAAACACTAAATATCTGAAACGTGTTTTTTTATGATTTAACTCTCTTTATATCCGCAACAGTAGTATAGCATGTAGGCGTCTCAATATGCCTGTTCTACCAACCCAGTAAGAAAGGGCATTATTTAAAAAAAAGGATTTTTCATTTGCTTTATGACCTAGAACATTTTTGTTTTGTTTCATTTGTTTATAGACCCTAAATTTCAAGTAATTTAATATTTGATTTAAATGATCAATAAAAGGAGTAATTTTAATTGTTTGGAGGAAGATAGTTTGTCATTTTTGGTAAACAAAAAAATAAAATAAAAATTGTTGAAAACAAAATAGTTAGCTTAAAATATGAACATCAACAAACAACTATTGATTACTTGGGCTTATTGTTGTTATTTCCTGTTACTTTATAAAAAATAAGACCCCAAATCCCCCCTGAATTCTGTTTCTTCAGTTTAATTTCTTAGTTTCACATTTAGTACAGCTGAGTTTTATATTCTCAAAGGTTATGTTCATAGTTAATGGAAATCTGGCTCATGCCATATAATGTACTTTATGAAAATAAATAACTTGAGTAGAAAGTTGGAATAAGAATTTATTCGATTCGTGCCCCTGTTATCCACAGCTGTAGTTCAGCTAAATCATCCATGCAGCTGCGGCAGGACTGCAGTGTTTGTTTTAGAAAATAAATGAAACCTAAAACTACAGAACAAGTGAGACCTAACAGTTGTTGGTAATGAATGTCCTCCTAGGTCCCATCAGACAGTACCAGACAGTTAAGAATACATGTTTTAAATGATTTAGCTGCTAAACTAACTGTACGTCACAGAAAGAAAAGTAAGACCAGCCATCTTTGTAGGACTTACTGATGCTTTGGTTCTGGTTCTTTGTCCAGGTACCTGACGATGAGGTAACAGAGATTTCTGAAGCAACAGACGCCACCGATATCTCTGAGGCATCTGACCAAGACAATAACAAGAAGGCAAGTACCTGACAATGTTTCTCCTTTCTGTAGGAATTTAAAGCAAGATATATGAGAATAAATATAATAAACTTATCTCTGTCCGGTGTAGGGTGGAGAAGTGGCAGAGGACTCTGAAGAGGCTCTAATAGCTCAATATAAATATGAGTCAGCCACCACAAATATCCACCCCTATCTCTCAGCTATGGTCAACTATGCACAGCCGGTTAAGTTTCAGGGTTTCGATGTGGCAGAAGGTGAGGGTCATACTTGTCATTCTCTTCTATAGGTCAAATGTATTTGTAGTTATTCTGTACATTGTTATAGTGAGCCAAAAACAAGACAAAACAGCCATTGAGTCCAACGAAAAAAACTTTATTTAATTGTTTTCACCTGTGTTTCAGAGAGAAATATTCACCACAACATGTCCTCTTTCAATGAGTCAGTGGGCTTGGGCTATCTGAAGACTAACGCCATCGAGTTCGTCAAGTATCCTCCAAGCCTCTCTGAGAACATTCTTCATTTAGATTGATGTGAAAAAAATGAATAATAAACACCCAGTAATGTTACAGTTGGCATAATAGGAGCTTCTGCAGCCTATAAATAAAGCTCACACACATCATGTCTTCCAGATGAGCCACAATGGTTTTCAACCATATTTGGGTCCATGTCTTTTTCAGATTTTTTTTGTAAAAAGGCAAACTTGTAGCTTCTCAAGCTTAGTGTTTCTAAATAGTGTAGATGGGTCAGATGAACTTATGCATATTTCCTGCTCCTCAGAGGAACGACTTGTCCCAAGCGTTCACTCCAAAAATAGCCCTACAGTCTGTTTGATGAAGAGATGCAAACACACACACATCACCCCCCCCCCCTACAGACATACACTCACATGTGCAGCAACAACAATGCTCCTCCTCCTTTTTTTTTTTTTTAAATCACTTGAAATTTTCCTGAGCATCAGTGCAGCTACAACAAGCGTCAGATGAGCCGTATCTACCCCAAAGGAGGCAGGGTGGACTCCAGTAATTACATGCCTCAGATCTTCTGGAACGCAGGCTGCCAGATGGTCTCCCTCAACTTCCAGACCCCAGGTACCACGGCGTTTAACATGGGACTGCTGACCTCACGCACAATGCAACTGCTGCACATTGTTCCCCTATTTAGGAAAGTGCCTCTGATACAATGGTGTCTAATACACAAAGGACAGATTAATAAGCTGCTAAACGATATGCAGAAATGAAAATAAAAGAAGTGGAAGGTTAAATTCACTTAGTTTGAATTAAAATCTGATTAAGATTTTGTTTGGAATAATTAGATAAACATTTTTTTTTATGAATTGCATTATATCTTTAATACTGAATGGTGTCATTTATGTCAGCAGGCCTTAATAAACAATAATACACTTAATATTTATCCATTATTTGAAGGTTTTCAGTGCATTACTGTTTGAATGTTCTCATTTTATTTTAACAAGTCTTCAAACTTTAATATTTTTATGCATGTCTTTGATAACTCAAAATAAATTAATAAATAATTATTAAATAAATACATACAGTCCCTCTGTTTGTAATTAAATTAATAAATCTAGTTGGTCTTTATGATGTAGTGGCTAGAAAGCAGTTGTCTCAAGTTTATAGCAAAGGTGCTGTTTGACACACAGTGGTGGCAGTGTCATGCTTTGGGTTGCTAATTTATAATAGCAGCAGAGAAGCTGGTCAGAGCTGATATGAATACAATGTGAAAGCAGGACAAAAAAGTGGCTTTTAGATGCTGCAGAAGACTTAAAACCTGGGCCGAATGTTAATCTGGTTAATCAGGTCAATGATGCTTGAATTAAGGTCTTTAAATGTGCAGAAATATGGACTAAGGGAGGATGAATGCAAATAGATGCTGCAGATTTTATGTGTTATTAAACAAAACCCGAATATTCTTTTTTTTCTTCATTGTTACAGTTATTCATTTATTTGGTTCGGTCAGCCACCATAAGATCCCACTGAAATACTTTTATAGTGTGCACTCGTACTATGAGAAAATATGGGATAGTTAAAGGAATATAAATAGTTTAGTATGGGAATGCACATGATATTTTGCATTTACTTTTGCTTCCATTTTTTTCCCAAGTTACATGCATGGATGTTCATCTCCTCTATTCTTAAATCCAAGTTCACATCTGTAGCTACAGAGTGCCGCAGGGCCTACAGCATTATGTTCAAGCTTTTTTCCAAATATGAAACCAAACAGCATGCAGATGCTTTAAACATACTGGTTGCTTCCAACTGGCTGCTGTTTGAATATCAGCCTCTGACCGTACACCTGTATTTTTTTTTTTTTACTGTGAACAAACAACTTTATACTGTGAGTTATAGCTGTTGGAAAGCAGCTGCTGCTCTGTGTCCAGAAGCAAAAGTCATCTTGACCATATGGTCAGCTGCATGCCGGCCATGTGCAGAGCTGGAGGCCACTAACACAGGAACTGGAGCTCCTGGGGATAGATGATGTTATAAAATGGAAAAATATATTGTATTCAGCCAAAGAAAACCAAACATTTACAGATTTACTGGTTTATTGTTTTCATGCATTTTTTAAACAGACTTAGATTTCCTTATATATGTACTGTATATATATTTTTTTTCTGTATAATGTTCATTTTTAACACTCTTTTCTCCTGTTTGCTCCATCAGATCTGGCCATGCAGTTGAACCAAGGAAAGTTTGAATATAACGGCTGCTGCGGGTGAGCAAAGTCCCTCTATCTGCCCCCCCTTTTCAAGGCTCATCAATTACAACTTGTCACGTCTCATTACTTATTGCCAGTAGCTACTATCTACCCCTGAGAGCCAATAAGTGCCTTGAAAAAGGACGCTCCTTTTCACTCGTCTCTGCATTCATTTACATCTTCCTCTTCCCATCGTCATCTCCACTCCTTGACTAATACTGTCCCTGAGGGGATGGATTTACTGCTAATTCTAGGAGTGTCATCAGTAAAGAGGGCAGGGCATCTGCAGACAAATGTCATTATTAATATTTTATTATGTGTAGTATCCTTCACTTATAGTTTGCTTTTTTATTCTGCCTGAAATGGTAAAGAGATCTGCAGAAACATGTAAAAAGATATTTATTTCTGACTTATCAGTATTCAGTTGATTTAAATTTCTGTTATCATGGTAGTTTTAACTCTCTCCTGCACTCAGGTACCTGCTGAAGCCTGACTTCATGCGCCGGTCTGACAGGACGTTTGACCCTTTCTCAGAAACGCCGGTGGATGGCGTCATTGCAGCAACCTGCAGCGTCCAGGTGAGCTTCTAGGAAGACGGGTGCATGGTTATCATGACTCCTCACTGACATTTCCTGCATTTCTGGTAGCTTTGATGCATCGTTGTTATTTTAAAATCGGAATCTAATCCCGTTTTCCTGACATCTCCCAGGTGTTTTCTGGACAGTTTTTGTCAGACAAAAAAATCGGCACATATGTTGAAGTTGACATGTATGGTTTGCCAACGGATACCATCCGGAAAGAGTTCCGCACACGCATGGTGATGAACAACGGACTAAATCCAGCCTACAATGAAGAGCCCTTTGTTTTTAGGAAGGTAGGGAACCAGAAAAGTTTCGAATCAGCCATTTATAAGAAGCCTTGCAAAAAGTATTCAAACCCCTAGAACATTTCAACACATTCATGGTATGTCCACTTTTTCTATAAAAACTTAATACTTAAATAATCAAAGCTGTCTGTTTATTATTGGTCCATTTTTAAAAATAAGCCCCAAAAAATCATAAAAAATAAACTACTGATCTACTACACTACCTAAAGTCTTGCCCTAGTTTAATCTTATGTACTGTTATGCTGTTGAAGTTCATATATTTATAAATATTATAAGTACTGATTTTACTATGGGTATTTTTTAAGGCTTAAATTCTAAAATAACATAAAGCAGAAACAGCTGGGGAAGGAAGGAAAAAGAAAACTGGTTGGGTAACTACATATTTAGACTTAGACTTTCTTTATTGTCATTGCACAAAAAAACACAAGGTGAATCTTGACAAAAAATGTTGATTACTTGGCTACCAGTGTAACAGAGCTAAGACCTTATTCTTGCACAATAAATATGTTTTCTATAGCTAGGAGCTAGCTATATACAGGGTAAAGAAGTATATATATACATATATATTGCACTGAGTTATTGAAGAAGTAACATCAGTAAGTATTGCACTGATTTATTGCTACACAAAACAAAATATAATGAGTTACGTGAGTTTATGGTTCAGACAATGAGATGGGAAATAAATATCTAACAAAAGCAGTTTTCCATACTTGAGATCTTGAAAATGCAACAATTTATAGAAAAGCACAGCAGGAATATATAGCAGCCCCATTTAAAAGTCAACAGCTTTTTTTTTTTTTTTTACAGTACCCTGTAAGGCTTTAAATTCTCGGCCTCATCTCGATACCGTTTTCTGTTGATTTCTTTTGAGGACAATACGATGTTCACTACTATCACAAAGTCTCTCTTGATGCAATTTCCATACAAAGTCAGGGGCCGATATGACGTGATAAAACCTCGCACAACTATTTAACTTAATATCAATTTACAAAAAACTCAAATGTGTTTTTTATTTTCAAGCTCTTACAGGAATAAGGCATTTAAATAAAAAAAATAACTAAATGGGTATAATTGATTGTTATTGATGTTTTGTTATATTCTCTGTATTTAACATCATCATTCACATCAACTCTGATCAGATTCCCTGTTAAAGACAAATATCTCTAACATGCTAAAAAGGTCAAGTGGGTCTGGTTTTATGTCGAGCATCAGATATATTAATCATCAGATAATAAATGAGAACATAGCCTGAGCATTGTGGAACCAAATGCAGAGTGTATATTAGTTTATGTCTCTGCACACATACACAATGAATTAAGGATAAAAAAATACATTTAGAAACAAAAAAAGGGAAAAAAGAATTACAGGTAAAATGGATAAACAGGAAAATGAAAGATCTGAGACAGAAAGCCGTGGAGTAATGTGGAGATAATAGTGCTGCTCTCAGCAGAATAAGAAGTCTCTCAGCCATGACTGTGACTCCAGCTTTCTAACACACACCATCCATCACACCCTGCCGCAGTGCTGCTTTACTCTCTTCCTCTCTCTCTCTCTCTCACACACATAAACTTCCACTCTGCTATCAGAGAGGAGCATCATACCCAGAGCTTCTGTCAGGTTTCTCGTTTCATGTCCGCACTCACAAATACCTGCAGGTAATGCCACATGGTCACTGTTTACATGCTGCTGTCACAAAGACACTGAGTATCCAGTACACCTCAGAGTTGTTCGCTCTCATACCATATAACAACAGAAGCGTAGGTGTAGACAGCTGTTGCCTCTAACCAATGTTCCCCTTTTTTTGATCTGCCTTTAATTTCACCTCAAACCATTACTTAAACAAATGATATTTTCCTCCCTTCCTACCATGCTTCTTACATCCCTACCTTTAAGGTAATCTTACCAGATCTGGCAGTGCTACGCATCGCCGTCTATGATGACAACAATAAGCTGATTGGGCAGCGCATCCTGCCTCTTGACGGCCTGCAGGCGGGCTACCGCCACATCTCCTTGAGGAACGAAGGCAACAACCCTCTGTCGTTGCCGACCATCTTCTGCCAAATCATCCTGAAGACATACGTGCCCGACGGCTTCGGAGGTGAGGGCAGCAGAAGCACACACGTGCTCGTTGGCAGCATGGTTTGCAGTTATTTGCTTGAAACATTTCACTTTCCATCAGAAAACTACAGGTGCTGCTCGTCCCAACTTGCAGTCTTTAGCTGCAGTCAGATTATTTCTGGCTGATAATGATGAGATGTCTGTAGCCTACAGGGAGAGCAGGGGAGAAATAGAAAGTATAGAAAGCCTCTTCTCATCCTGTGCCCCGGGTGGGAAAGCTTTAACATTTGCAGTAACGGCACGGCACAGCTGATGACGACAGTACATCTGCAGACAGTTTCATACGGGCACAAGCATACTAATGAGTTGGACAATCGGAGTTGCCATTAAATAAAGCCAAGAGGCTTGGAGTCAGGAGCCATTACTGAGACTATTAGCGTCTCTCTCCCCCTTTCTAGTGCAGCACCGCTCATAATTTCTTGAAATTGTTTGGAGAAATGATGAGGCTTAGCTTTATCTGAAGGATATCTTTTTTTTTTCAACTGCCATTTGTTGTGTCTTCTTGTGTGCAGCAATTGTGGATGCTCTATCAGATCCAAAGAAGTTTCTGACCATAGCGGAGAAGAGAGCTGACCAGATGAAGGCCCTGGGGATTGACACGGTACACCTAACGAATATATACCTTCTTACAGTGATAGTATAGGTCTCTTGTAATTGGTTCCTCTGGCCAACAGAATGACATAGCAGATGTTCCCAATGGAAGCTCAAAGAATGACAAGAAGGGAAAAGGAAAAGGAGACACAGGGAAGGCCAGCGTGGTCCAACAAGCCAGCTCAGATATGGCCCAGACCTCCAACTCTACCCAAAACAACACCAATGAGAACAAGAAGGGTAAACACTGAATTTTTACAGATTTGTTAAACCAATGAACCCCGTTTGTATCCTACACACTGATGAGTATTTCTGGTGTTTTAGATGCTGCACTTGTGCCAAATGTCAGCATCGAGGACTTAAAGCAAATGAAGGTTTGTGTTTCAGTTTTGAAATATCTTTAGTCATAAAAGTCTAATGGTGATTGTTAGGGTTGGATCTAGCTTGGACTGAGATATTTATATAAAAATGAAGACATGGATTCTTGCTCCTCAATCTCCTGTGTTAAAACCTCAGACTTCAATGTTGTTATTGGGATTTAATGCGAAGAACAACACCAAGTAGCATGTTTTGAATTTGATGAAAAGGGACACAAAGGGTTTAAAGTTATCTACAAGAATCTAAATAAATGTTCTTTTCTATTTAGCCACTGTCCTCCATCATACCTAAATAAAACCATTCACAATCAGAAGTCAGTGAGTAAACAGAGCCCACCTGTGTGTATGTTTACTTTTTAATTAATACAGTACATGTAAGGCAGGACTGCAATACCAGAAGAACTGAAAGATTCCCACAGCATGATGCTGCCACCAACCCATTCAGCATGGAGGTAGTGGGTTTCCCTCTAGAAAACCACCATTGCATTGGAAAAAGGGATTTTGGTCTCATCTGACAACGGTGTCTTATTTTTTTGGATTGGCATTTTTTTCCCTGCATTGTTTGATACATTCTGCAAAAATGATTAATCTTTCACATCCTGTCAGGGTAGATGGACAGCCATGTTCTGCTCTGTTTGCAACTGTGTGATATTGTTAATAGGTTCCTATGGGTGTGAATTGGTCTTAAAACCTGCCTTAGGTTTCCTCCCTACCTGTTGACTGTGTTTCTTGGTCTTTAATACTGAGATCATTCTACACACAGGTAACTTCTGATGGTAATTAGTTGGACTGGATGTTATTTAGGGTTGTTTGAGTAAAGGCAGCTAAGAACTGTCATGTGATGTATGTCTTTTTCCCTCCATTTCCACTTCATGGTTTACTACTTTATTCACCGCTTTGTGTCGATATTTTACTTAAAGGAGAAGTTCGGTTTTTTACACTTTAAGCCCATTTTCTGTAGTGTCCAGGATGAAATCGAATGAAGGACACCAAAATTTTGACAATTGGTCCTGTCTCTGCTTTTTGGCTCATTTAGAATCAACCCCTGGCTGCTTTAGAATGGCTAGCATAGAGCATGTCCGATAATGTCCTTAAAACAACCTTAAACGTTCTTTTTTTAAAATATGCTACTCACCGTGTCGTCAGCGCTGTTCAATGACGTTCCAAAAAAAGTTTCGTGAAGAAAAAACGTTCCTGTAGTGTTTTATTTAGCATTTTGTAAATCCCATTGAGTTCTGTAGGAATAGTCAATATTCCGCTGCCACCGGAAACGGAAATGGGGCCTGTTTACACAGTTGTAGTCTTTTCGCTTCACTCTGTGTACTCCGACGTCGAGAATCAAGAATCCACCTTTCGTATTCCATTTTCAGAGTTTTTTAAAGTGTTTAACAGAGACGTTAGCACCTCGACGTCGGAGTACACAGAGTGAAGCGAAAAGACTACAACTGTGTAAACAGGCCCCATTTCCGTTTCCGGTGGCAGCGGAATATTGACTATTCCTACAGAACTCAATGGGATTTACAAAATGCTAAATAAAACACTACAGGAACGTTTTTTCTTTACGAAACTTTTTTTGGAACGTCATTGAACAGCGCTGACGACACGGTGAGTAGCATATTTTAAAAAAAGAACGTTTAAGGTTGTTTTAAGGACATTATCGGACATGCTCTATGCTAGCCATTCTAAAGCAGCCAGGGGTTGATTCTAAATGAGCCAAAAAGCAGAGACAGGACCAATTGTCAAAATTTTGGTGTCCTTCATTCGATTTCATCCTGGACACTACAGAAAATGGGCTTAAAGTGTAAAAAACCGAACTTCTCCTTTAAACTAAGGGATGATTGCAATAGAATGCTAAAGATATTCAACCAGTGAGAAATGTTCAGCTCCATCTCACTACGAAACTCCACCTTTGGTTCAGGGTGCATCAAAAAATAAAAGAAATCACTAAATGTTTCTACCTACTTTTGTCTGAATCTAGCCCTGGTTCCTGCAGTAAGGTAGTAAAACTTAGAAACATACTGATAAAATCCCTCTGAAATACACTGAAGTCTGAGGTTATAATTCGGAAAAGATAAATGGATAGGAAAACTTTTGGAAGTCCCACCACATGGCTGCTGGGCAGCCAGTGTCCTAGACTGCTATGTTCATTGTCAGCTTGTGTTATGGTCGACACAAGAACACCTAAATCTCTGTCTCCCCCTGCAGAGTTACCTGAAGCTGATTAAAAAGCAGCAGAAGGAGCTCAACGCTTTAAAGAAGAAACACTCAAAGGTAGGTGGGAGTTTGTTGGTAATGCAAAGTGGCTGCTTCTTATTTCTGAGGGTGATTGAAGCTCTGAAAAACCAGAAGCAGAACAAGGGGAAACGCTGCAACCTTTCATCTCATGCTTCATCATTTTTATGCCTGCTCACATAAACACAAATAGCTCTTTATAAACAAACATGAGATGACCACGTGATGAATGCTTTGGAAGAAATTAGACTTGCTAAAGTTCTGTGTTGACCGGCTGTCTCTATGGAGACCACAGCGGCTGCTTGTTCATTCACACTGCATCATAAATTATCACAGTATTACTGTTTTTATGCAGCATAGGAATATAAAGAAGCATTAATCTTCAGTATAAACAGAAACTCATATATATTGCCTATCTTTTATGTAGCTATTGAATTAAAAGATACAGACACAAAACACTGAAATTAATTAAATATATCGACTTGACAGGATCAAAACTCAATGCAGAAAGCCCATTGCACTCAGGTGGATAAGATGGTGTCCGTTCATGAGAAGGAAAAGGCTAATCTGGAGAAACTGTTAGAGAAAGCCATCAAGAAACGAGGGTAAGCAAGGAACCACCATAAACATTGTCAATATAATCTATCAAACTGTTTTTGCTTTCTGCATTTTCTCAGACATTGAGTCTTACTGTTTTTACTGACAGGGAGAATAACTGCCAGGAGCTGAAGAAGGAGACAGAAGATAAGATCCAAACTCTCAGCACAGATCATAAAGCAAAGGTATGAAAGGTTTTCTGCAAAGCAGATGATTCTGTGTGACAAACAGTGACTAGTTAACCAAGCCGTGCGTACGTGTGCAGGTTAAAGACATCACTGCGCAGCACACTAAGGAGTGGTCAGAGCTGATCAGTAGTCACAGCAGCGAGGAGCAGCTGATGAAGGATGTTCATGTTACACAGCAGTGTGAGCACCTGAAGAAGCTCCTCTCTACTTTCCAAGAGCAGCAGACCATGCAGCTCAAGCTCATTCATGAAAGGTGGCAAACACATCCTGTATACTTCTGTTTAACAAAATTGATCTTACCACACGTTGATATGAAAAAGTACCATGCTGCTTTTAACATTTATTCTGTGTAAATGTTCGATTTAGGCAAAGCAAAGAGATGCGAGCCAACCAGGCCAAGATGTCAATGGAAAACAGTAAAGCCATCAGCCAAGACAAGAGTATCAAAAACAAAGCAGAGCGAGAGAGGTGCGTCCCGTGGCGTGCCTGCTTTGTGTCTGTCAGATCTTAAAGTCAAAGCACTGTCTGATTAGCTGTTTTTCACATGCGGCTATTGTTTTTGTCCTTCAGGAGGGTGAGGGAGCTAAACAGCAGCAACACCAAGAAGTTTTTGGACGAGAGGAAGAGGGTACGCTGTCTGCAACATGTATAATAATAAAACCTATTTCCTTTCTTAGCATCACGTTTGTAAAAAAAAAAAAAAAGAAACAAAACATTGATTTATTATGAGGAGATGTTTTAACACATATATTAAGCATTGGGTAAAATGTGGGGTAAAATCTACCTAAATGAGAACAATTTAAAGCTGTGCATCAAGTAATAATTCAGATAATTTAGTAACAGAGTCATAAAATGTTTGTGTTCTGGTTTGTTTCCAGCTGGCCATGAAGCATCAGAAGGAGATGGAGCAGCTGGAGAAAAATCAGAGGGAGCAGCTGGATAAGCTGGAAAGGCATAACGAGCAGGTAAACAACTAAACAGAAAATATTTGAGTTAAAGAGGGAATTTCACCAACTGCAGATATGATGGTGAGTTCAGGTCATTCTGTGGAGGGAATTAAATATTTGTATCTTAGATTTTTTTAAATATTAGTTTATTTAAAGTGCTTTTCTACCAGTGTCTGACCACGCATCTAATTTCATTGCATTTTCAGCAGAACATGAATAAACTTTATTCTTAAACTGGAACATTCATGTTTGATTCACTCTTGCAATTTAAGCACTATAATTGCTGACTCCCTTTTCCTATGTATTTCTTATAATATCGCTTTACTTTAGATCAGGCACTGCCTTTGTTGCTCCAAAAATATTAAAGGTATAGTGGAGGATTTTCGCAAATTTTTGAAAAGACTTGCCCTCTCCACATAAAAAAAATGCACATGCAAAACCCTGTACCCGCTCACTAGAGGAAATGCCTAATAAACACGTGAGAGAGCATGCATAAGCCCATTTATCCTCATGCACGCTCTGTTTAAAAGTTGCTGTTTGCATCGCTAATACAAGCTTACTTTCCAAAAGAAGATTTGAAATTTTTCCACTATGTCAGACTCACCACCAGTAAGTGAAAATGGGGACGAGCCCGTAGGACGGCCTTAAATAAACATATCACCAGAATGATTGACAGGAGGACCAATTATTTAGATGATCCACCCGGAAAAAGCTACTATAGCTTTAATGATCTAGTTAGAAGAACAATGCTGGTTAAACTAAAAGATACCTACTTGACTGCAAAGTTATTGTTTTTCCTTTTGAAATAAATGTTTTGCTCCATGTAGGGTTGTCAAAAGTATCGATACTCAAAAAAGTATCGATACTGAAATGTTGTATCCGGATACAATACTCGTTTTTAAAAGTATCGATACAGTGCCGTCACCAGTGGCACCTAAGAAGTCATTCATCTAAAGTGCAGAATAGTGGAAAATGCACTTTCAGAACACTGTGTGATTGAATAATTCTGTGCTCTTTTCAGTTTCAGACGGGTTTTTTTTGTAACAGGTGCAGCTGCTGAGAATTATTTTTGTTTCTTAACTGGTTTGGCTAGTGTCATTATGTGTGCAAAGCATAGCCAAGGAAGGAACACTTAATTTGAATTTTATAAGTTTTTTTATCAAGCTTGCTTAATATTGTGCACAGCATACAACATCAAAATATTGTTTTTATTGTTTATTGTATTTATTTATTGTATTTTGTGTATTAATGAAAATATTTCTGTAGAATTTTGGAGTCTTTGTTTTTATCATTGTGGTATCGAAAATGGTATCGAGTATCGAATATTTTCCTTAGTATCGATATCGAGTTGAAAAGTTTAGTATTGTGACAACCCTAGCTCCATGTAAACAGACTATGATTATCAATCTGGTAAGGCCACAAGGATTAAAATAAAAAATGTACACGCATTGATTTTAGTTAGTGTTTAATGATCACTTTAGTAGCGATTATTAAAAACTTTAATCTTTTAATAGGATTTTTTTTTTTTTTGCCTACTAGTTAACCTGATACAAAGGTTTGTTTAGAGATTTCTGTTTGGCTTTACGCTGCTGTGTAAAGTCATGACCCAATTTTGCTTTTTTTTCATTTCATCATCTGTCACAGTATCTGTACATGTCTGACATGTATGTTCATTTGTTTATTATAATTTGCTTCACAGCTTTTGAAATCACATCATGCAAACAAACAGATTCAAGGTAGGCATCATTATCATCTGTCAACTCTGCTGCATCTCATGAGCTTTATTCCTCTTTCATCTCTCTTTGGTGTGACTTGTCTTGTTATGTCAATGACCTGCAGATCCTTCTCAAATTTCTACACTGATTTAGATTTATGGAGAATATTTGAAATGACACAAATTGAAGCAGGAAAATGTAATGATATAGGAGAGAAGAAACATATTCCTGTGGTTGAAACCTGTCCTGCTTTTTTAAGTCTGCAGCATTTGAAGGTGTCAGGCATGCCAGCTAGCAGCTTGACTCATTCATCACCATGACTCACCAGCCATTACGAAGCATAGAAAGCCAGCTCACAACCTGATGTAGCTTGTTTTCATTCTAGCCCACAATCATTTACATTCATAGCATGTGACAGCATCCATCTGTTGATATTTTGTGACGACTATTACTCCTACGTAGCATGAAAACACAGATTTGTTTTACTCTGATAATCTAAACGGTGGAGCAACCGATGCGAGTCATTACTGCAAGCAGAGATTGTAAACAGAAATGTGTTCCTAAAGAAGGATGAATTATTTGCTAAGCATTCAGCATCCACATTCCAGTCACATCTGTCTGAATTGCTCTCGTTTTCTCTCTCCTCGAAGGCCAGAGACATACAGCAGATGGTGAAGCTGGAGGAGGAGATGGACCGCAGGCCTGCCACGGTGGTCTGAGCGCCTGATCGAGTCACAGGCCCCACACATGTACATTGAAACACACTCATACACTCTCACGCAGAGGTGCAGAAACACTCCCCCTGCAGGACATCCTCTACAGTGCAAAAGAACAACATCCTCCTGAAAAAAAGAAGTCCAGTCCTCACTCTCAAACATGGAAGCTTTATCCTCTGTTCGCTCCCGCCACGCCTCGTGTCTTCTGCACCTTTATCCCGCCAATCAACTTTGTACCACTGAGCCACTGCTGCTTATCGCTGTACCACTGGGCGTAACCACTGTCCTCCAGATGGGAAATGTTACCTCGCAGATAAAGCAACACAGAAACAGACACACCCCTTCCTCCTCCACTGTGCGTACATCTCAGTCATTGACTTCACTCTGTTTTACACACAATAAAAGCTTCAGCCGTCGGTAGAATAAAGCACATGCATGCATCACGGTTCACACACAGCAGATATCTAATTTTCTTTGTCTTTTTTTTTTTTAATTAGCACCCAATAATCTCACGAATACAGTATGTAAAAAAGGGGAGAAGAGTTGTTAGACTTTATGTTATTTCAGCACAAATGATTACACTTTGTGGAATAAAGTGTACACACTCCACCAGTCCTGTCCGAAGCACTTTTTACACCATAGGTTGTTCAATGTGGGAAATGTAGCTGTGCACTACTGTTTGATTCTCTGTTTTTCAGTAAGAATGTATTTAAAGAAACAACTACTACTACTAAAAATATAAGTCCTAGAGAGAGGGGCTATTCCCTCACCAATACTGATCTCTTGTTAAGATGGACACCTGCAAAGGGATGATGGGTAATTTTACACACATTAACTTAGATAGATCTGATTTGCTATTTGATACAGAAAGTCAAATAGACTTTCACCTAAAAATTTGATCTAACAGGCTTCATTTATCAGATTCCCTTCGAATGCATCGTTCTCTCTCGTCATACTCAATAAATGATGTCATTAAAAACTTCCGTTTAAATAGATAAATCAGTCAAACATATAGGTTAATTACACAGAAGTGAACCCCACGTTTGTTAATTAAGAAGATTTTCCACCAACAGCAAATGGAAACGACTTTACGGATGAATATCTGACATCAAATTAATGAAAATTTTTTTTTGATACAGAAATGTGGGCTTAATGAAAAGTTTAATACCTTCATTAAGGAACTTTGAATTTGGCAAACAGTCTTCATTGAAGCACGTATTCTAATTTATTATGACTGTAGATGTCATTTTAAGCCACAGGATCACAAATTTCTATGCAAAAGTAACCCCATCCTTCCCTTAAAGATCTAAACAGCTGTTGCAGTGTGTGACAGTAACCCAAACGTGGGGAAAACAGAGTAGGAGGTGGTTATGTATTTGCTCTTACATGACCAGAGGCAATAAAATCTACCAATTCATAATGGTGAATTTATTTTTTACTTCCTCCATTAGACTGCACTTTAGCCACCTTATCCTTTAAAAGCTAGTGTTTACTGCTTCCTTATACTGTGCTGATTAGAGGTTTACAAGCACATCATTGGCATAAATGTTTATCATTTTGGTACAGTTACTGGCATTTTAATTGGTTCTAATTTCCAATTTAGATGAGTTCTACAAATGTACGGGTACATTGCGAAAAAGTGGAATATCTTCAAAAAGTTCAATATTTATTGTCAGTCATCTCTAAAAGTTGAACTCAGTTTCTTTCTAAATTAATTTAAATATTTCAGTCTTTTTTGTCACTTCAAAGACTATAGCTGCCTCTTGACAATCCTTTATGTGGTTCCGGTCAGCCCAGTTTCCCGGCCAATCAAGCCCAGTAGCACCATGGTTTGTGAACCAGCTTTAAGTAAATTTGGCAGCATGAGCAAGTAACACGTCCTGCTGGAAATCAAATCAACATCTCCATAAAGTTTGTCAACAGAAGAAAACATGAAACGCTCCATAGTTTCTCTGTAGATGGCTGAGTTCACTGTGAACATAAAATAAAATAAAAAACAGTGGGCAAACAACAGCCGGTCCATGAGATCATGGCTTGATGCAACATTTGTGACATTTGTAGCCCATGTGCTGAGATTCGTCTTAAGATTTTTGCTTGACAATCCTCCTAGGACTGCGGTTATCTGTTGATGGTGCACCTTTTCCTACCAAACTTTTTCCTTCCATTCAGTTTTCTTGTGGAAGGTGTATGAAGGAAAATCTTCCCTATGACTATGTCTACTGATGCAGACTGAGGAATCAATTACAGCAAAGGCATGGGAACCATTTGCATGTGACTCAATCAGCTGGTTAGGGTGCGACACCAGGAGATTCCATTTTTTTTTTAGATTTTTACCATATTCGAATGTTCTGTTTCAGAATTTGGATTATAATCTGATAGCCTCAATCATAAAAAAAAATGATTTAAAGTATTAAAGATGTGAAATACTCAACCTGATGTGTTGTGAAAATATTCACTCTTTTAAATGAGTGACATGAAATGTTGAACTTTTACGGATGAGTTTCACCAGTTCAGTGTCATCTAGTTTTAAAAACAAAAACTGGGTTGATAGGTTTAAATTCAATGAGTATCACCAAACAGTGTCAGTTATGCATGCAAGTTAAAATGCTTCATGCACCTTGTCTGATATCTGTGTAGATGTTCTTTACAAAAATGCCCAGAAATCACCAAGCATTGGGCATTACTCTGGTTAAGGCTCCGAAATATATCTAAAGTGTTTTATCGATACAATATTTATTTGACAAAGGAATGATAGAGGTGCATCTACTGTGGACTGATATATTCCAAGAGGTTTGAACTTGCATTTGTCCTCTTAATTTAACTCTTAGCCTGTAGGATGGATTTTTTCCTATGCTGTAAGGTTAGATGAAACATGGACAAAACTGGGTGAGAATATGCTGTTTAGATAAACACTGACATTGCTATTAAGAAGAGTGCTTTCTCTTTAACTTGCTAAAAACATTTAAACGAATATTAGAGAAGGAACATGTATATCTGAATTTTAAATGTATAAATCTAACCTTATATGTCCAAAAATTATCTAGGATCTGTGCCCAAAATGAATGTATTTAAACTTCTGATTCATACTGCAAATCAGGAAAAATAAAAACAAATTATTTAAAACGATGACCGTAACATAAATGTGCAGTAGAATATTGTTGTTTCTGTGTCTAAAGATGGTTTTAAAAAGAGCCCTAACCATCGCAAATGAAGAGTAGGCTAATATTAAGATGCGCAGCATAGAAACCAAAGGTTTACTAAAATAACACAGGCAGAAGTGACATTAACTTTTAAAAGGGGGATAAAAGCACTTGTTAATGTTTGGGTGTTTCTTGAAGAGAAATGTTTTTGTTTTTTCCTGTTTATTCTGTTGTAATAAAAAAGGTTGATGAGACGTTCATGTATATATATTCTGCTGGAGGTCACTTAACTGGCTCATCTTTCTGATTCACCTGTGTTCTTTCCCTGAACAGTTTGTGAACAGTCAGACATGTTGGGAAGGGACATTTGTTCAAGCACTGGCCTATTTTCTTGATCATTCGTCTTTGTGTTTCCCTGTCTGCCCTCACTGCATCACACCACACAATCTAAAGCTCTAACCACATATCTAGAACAGAGATGAAAAACCAGTAAAAAGTGCTTTTAAAGTTTATTCCATTGCTTTCAGATGTGCCACTCTGTGTCTGTTAGGATGTTTAAATTATTTTATGAATGATTAAATGCCAAATTAAGGGGTTATTTGTATGGAGGTATATATAAATAAATATATATTATATATATTAGATAATGTGTAGTTTAAGATTATTATGTTAGAAGCTTTTTTGCACTAGTTGTTTCTGTTATGTGAAAAAATGTAACATTTGGATCTTGAGTTTGTTCTAAACTAAGAAAAAAAGCAGATTATTTTTGCAGAGCAACATCCCCGGTTTCATTCTTTTCTTTGTTTTCTATTTGAATTGTAGCTTGTCAACAGACATTCAGTGTGTGTTTTTGTATTTATATTGTACTGTTGGACTTATAGCATTGACTATACTGTTGTTATCCAGCTCCTTTAATACTGTTTTATAGTACGTGTATCAATAAATCCAGGTGTAAAAATGGGACATCAACCTAAGCCTCATTTGTGTCTTAAGTCATCACACACCTTTACCTCTAGGACATTTCAATAACAAATTTCCATATGGGGATTTTGGTGTAATCCGTGTAATGTTTAGGAGGGAGGAAGAAAGGGGATTTTTTTTCTTAAACCTGATAACTTTGACATTCATGTAAAAAAAAAATAAATAAATAAAAGGTAAAATTTGCAATTCCGAAGTTACCGATTAGGAAATAGTCATATCATTTAATCAATTATAGATGCAGCTGTTAGAAAACATCACTAAATCAAGTATTATCAAATAACTTAGGTCAGAAAGAAAGATGAGAAGGATGAACCAGATTATGCCCATACAGTAGCTAAAAACTAATATTTTAGCACACTTGCAAATGTACTAAAACAACCGAGAGGCAGCCAAGAGGTCTATGGTAACTCTGCCACAGCCTTAAAATTCTGTTAAAGGAAGAAAATTGTCTGAAAGGACAACTGTTATTGGTGCATTTTACAAATCTGGTCTGGCTCAAAGAAAGAAGATAGAAAGACTCTGGAAATTGAGAAATAGAACAAAACTTAACCATATAATGCAAGTTCTATGTGTAACAGAAGAAAAGAGAAGATAATTACTTAAAATATATAATCCTCATTGTAAAACAAGGAGGTGGTGGTATCATGCTGTTGGGATTCCTTTCCTCAGAAGACATGAGGTAGTTGGGAGGAACAAATGGGAATGCTGGAAATCTGTTTATTAAAAAACCTTTAAATCCTGTGACCTGTGTGGGAGTTCACATCAACAATGACCCTGAATAAAGCTTACAACAAAAACCGGTTTGATCAAAACATATTCATGCTGAGATTCTGTAGGAAGACACGATTTTATGTTTAAAAACTCCATCTGTTCTAACTCAATCTGAGATAGTCGAACTAAAGAATCAGGAGAAATCACAAAGGATCCGCAGCTGCAGTTAGGGGATTCAACAGGAATGATTAAAAATGCACGCCACACTTTTCAAATCAAAACGTAGAAACGTTTGTTTTGGAACAGTTTGAACGGTTGTGTCTGATGTCTCCAGACCTGAACATGGTGAGAGTGGACTGTACACGCTCATCATTACTTCCCAAATTTATTTCTCTTCATCTCATTCAACAAGTGCCGGCTGAATTCATATGCAACATCCCCTCTCAAGCATCTAACGCGCCACCGCGGAGGCTCTTTATTATTATAAACAAGGCATTTCCATTAGAAAGCAGAAAGAAGCAGTTAATTATGCCTGAGTAGCCGCAGGGAAATTTTGCTTCCACTATAAAAAAAAGGCTTGAGACTCTATTTGGAGGCTTTCACCGGAAACATATGAGTTTAGTTGATTGAACTTTGCTTCTGTTGAAATAATATGCTCAAAGCTAGTGAGCAGACAGGAACAAAAATCCTCCTGGATGCGATGTCCAAGGATAAAGTCCACCTGACCAGGTTTGTTCTGGACGCGCTGGATGGAGAAATCGTTGACTCCAAAGCGGGCGGCGCACAGACGCCTCTCATCTGCTCCGTCCTGCTGCCCGATAGTCAGACCCGCTGCAGGTTTATAGAGCTTCTGCTTCAGAAAGGAGCCAGTGTCAACTATCAAGATGGGAACGGACGCACAGCGCTCAGTCATGCCTGTGAGATTGGATACCTGGACGCGGTTAAGATCCTGGTCCAGAACGGCGCAGATCCAGAGATCCAGGACTCCTGGGGGAATACCCCGCTGATGTACGCGGCTGTGGCGGGTCACACCCTGGTAGTGGAGTTTTTGGTGAGAGCCTTCAAGAGGCTTGGTCTGCAGATAGACAGGCAAAACAAAGCGGGAAACTCCGCAGTTGAAGTAGCAAAGTTCCTCGGGCACACAGCGTGTATTTCTGCGCTCACCAACACCTCCAAGAGGAGCCATGAGGCTGATGGAGGGAAGTTTGAGAGAAAAGTTGATACCTTGGCAAGGAAACTTGAAGTTCTCGAAATTTGTGATGATGGAGAAATGTCTCCAATTCGCACCTTGTGTCCAATACCACAGATAAAACCCAGCCGTTTGCCAGCGATGGAGCTGGAAAGGGAAAACAATAAATGCTCCTCTGGTCTACAGGATATCAACCCTGGATTACGCGCTCCTGTTCCCCGGCCAGGGATTTACCCTCGACCCATTTCTAAACACCGTAACAGCCTGGAAGGGATACCCTCCTCCTCGCATCACTTGCCCCCTCTCCTAAACAATCGCAGTGCTGAGAAATCAATGTTCTTCTCCCCGCAGCCAAAAAGAAACCTGCCGCATCCCTGCGCGCCATCCACTCTAAGCATCTTATTGACGCCTCTTCCTCACAACAGACGTGATACTGAGATGGGAAGAGAGAAAACTTCCCGTATGCGAAAATTTAACGAATGCTATTATAGAAAAAGATGCAGTCTGCCAGCTAGTATGCTTAGTCCTACACCCCCGGAGCGCATCGTGGAGCCTGTGCGTAAAACCAGGACAGCGAGGAGGCGCAACGAGTCGATCAGCTTGACTGAACCACTTCAGTTTAACATGACACCTTCTGCATCCACCACAACTACTTTCTCGGCATTGACTAATAAATTCTTCCGCAGATTTACCTCCCCGGAGTTCAAAAAGGACGAGGGAGACATGGAACAGGACTTGGTGCCGACATTAGGCCGCTTTCCGCGATCAGAGACCTTCCCCCAGTACCCAAAGCACTCGCTGGTGGACAGCACCCCCAGCATCGACAGCATCAGTTCCGTCAAGTGCGAATTTGACTTTCAGTTTAAAAGGACCAACTTTTAAACGACTGAATCGGTTGCGTAATGTTTGCCCTGAAGTATGTATTAAAGAAGGTAGTTGTGAAGCCCTGCTCAAAAGTCTTTTAACCAATCAGGTTTTTTTTTTTAGTCTGACACATTGATTCAGATTTTTTTTTCGGTCTAACTTTTTTCTTATTATTTAAACATAGGCTATAGTCTGCAAAAAGAAGACAATAGCCTACTTTGCAGAGATATCTAAAATAAAGATTATGGTCAGAAGCTGACCTTCGGATTCGGAAACGGCGCAGAAAAAAAAAAGGTTGGCTCATGTTTTTAAGACGGATTGGTCCAACTCCAATAGAGTTAAGATCAAGATTGAATAAGAAAAATAATTTAAGTGTTTTAATGTTTCCTTTTTTTATGGAATCTACCATTTTGTGTCAGCTTTCACTCCAAATACACAGAGCTGCAACCTTGAGGGAGTGGAGTTTGTCAGCAGAGATGAAGACTACAGCACTGCGGGAGTAGCGTCAGTCGCCGCCTAAAAGAAGTTGACTTTTCTTCACTTCAAATGAAGAGGGTATATTTTTATGTGTCTGATATCTAGAGGTAACTCAGACTTTCAGCTGTTTCTGGGGGTGACACCTGTCCACCTTGAAGGCGTGGGGAGGTCGGTTCGGACGGATGGAACTCGTTGGTGCCGGTCTTGTGCGAAATTCTGTTTCCCCATGAAAATCTGTTCCCCCTGTGTCGGGAGCGCGCATTGCAGCCAGAGAGGCGGATCTGACCATTCTGAAGACGCTCCTGATCATTTTTCGGTAAAAACAGCTCATATATGTTGTTTCCCATCTCAACTTTGTAACATCCATTTTAATCGGTTGCTCTTTTTAAAAATTGTTAAAATAAATACATTAACGAGGTCCTCTTACGCTGTTTTGTGTTGTTTTTTTAAACGCCAAGAGAATCGGTATTTCTCCAACTTTTGTCCCTTCAGCCTGACAGAAATAAACGTCAGTCACCGAACACAACAACACGTAGTGTATTTTTAATTTTTCATTGCTGATATAAGAGGATGGAAACTGGCTGATAGCAGGGCACACAAATTAAGACGTCCTGCGAAGATCAGAGAAGAATTTCTGGTTAATCACCTTCTAATGTAAAATATGACAGATTACTGGATTAAGGACATTTATAGTATACCACATCACACATATCAATTTTAGAGAAATTGGAAACAGTTGCTCTTTATTTCCCAAAGATATGGGAGGAGGAGAGGAGAGAATGGATGTTTCAGCTGCCTGAAATAATCTGTTCCCCCTCCATAACAGGGGAAGAAATTAATTTACCTGCAAGTCTTTAACTGTGCTTATTCCCCTCACCACCAAGAACAAATCCTGTGGATTTGGTCATATTTACTCTTTATTTGCAAAAATTAAAGGGGGGAACAGATTATTTCAGCTGCCTGAAATAATCTGTTCCCCCTCCATAACAGGGGAAGAAATTGATTTACCTGCAAGTCTTTAACTGTGCTTATTCCCCTCACCACCAAGAACAAATCCTGCGGATTTGGTCATATTTACTCTTTATTTGCAAAAATTAAAGGGGGGAAACAGATTATTTCAGCTGCCTGAAATATTCTGTTCCCCCTCTGCTCCAGCACCACCTCCCTCTGATTCCATCATCTCCCTCTGTTCCAGCACCACCTCCCTCTACTCCATCATCTCCCTCTGTTCCAGCACCACCTCCCTCTACTCCATCATCTCCCTCTGCTCCAGCACCACCTCCCTCTGCTCCAGCACCATCTCCCTCTGCCCCATCATCTCCCTCTGCTCCAGCACCACCTCCCTCTGCCCCATCATCTCCCTCTGCTCCAGCACCACCTCCCTCTGCTCCATCATCTCCCTCTGCTCCAGCACCACCTCCCTCTGATTCCATCATCTCCCTCTGGTCCAGGATTATCTCCCTCTGCTCCAGCACCACCTCCCTCTGCCCCATCATCTCCCTCTGCTCCAGCACTACCTCCCTCTGCCCCATCATCTCCCTCTGCTCCAGCACCACCTCCCTCTACTCCATCATCTCCCTCTGTTCCAGCACCACCTCCCTCTACTCCATCATCTCCCTCTGCTCCAGCACCACCTCCCTCTGCCCCATCATCTCCCTCTGCTCCAGCACCACCTGATACGCAGAGAAAATCCCTAGCAGAGAAAATCCCTAGCAGAGAAATGTAAATTTTCTTTTAAATTCTTATAAATATATATCAAAGCAACCCTGTCTCTCGTCCTTAGACAGCTGGAGATAGGCCCCAGCACCCCTCACGACCCTGCTTGGGATAAGCGTGACATAAAATGGATGGATGTATCAAAGCACATAAATTTCACTTTGTATTATCATACATATGTGTCTGTTAAAAATGTATTTGTATGGATATGCAATTTAGTCTTTTTTTTAATGAAGAATAATTTCAGTGAGTCAGTAAAAAACAGTTCTAGCTTTATTATTATTGCTATGTTCAAAGTAGCTGAATGAATCTGTGAAGTTAATAATTTCTCATTCTCCAATCATATGAATTGCATATCGTTGGATAACATATGTAATATGTTGTAAAATTTAATGAAATAGGTGCCATGATAATGAAAATAATCTTTAACTTTTGTTTCTTTTTCCACTTCTCCTCAACCCCTCCTCCTCATCAGATGTCCATGAAGCTTTTTCTGGAAAAAACGTCTTTGTCCTTCTGTCAAAAGTGAATGCATATAAGTTGTTTTACTCTGACATTTACAAAATTGGTCCTGGCATGGACCTGGAGAGTCAGGTAGGTACAATGACCATATTGTTTAGGAATATCACAGCAGTTAAAGTATATAACTAATATTTTTTCTTGTAACACATTGCAGTCTATTAATGCATTTTTGGCTGTCATCGTGAATGATTACAACAGACAGAACACAGGACAGGCGGCGTTCATAGATTCCTTTGCAATGACAGCAATGTGGCAGGGAAATAGTCCTAGATTAAAGGTATACAGTATCTTACACATTTCATTATGTCCAGTTGACTGTATATGTATTACTCCTCCATGTGTTAGTAATATATTTGGAATCAATAAAAAAAATGTTTATGGTTATATCCTTTTAACAATTTTTTTCTATCACCTGTGTGTTACAAAACATGCTTTGTTCTTGATTAATAAAAATGTTTAATTCATTTTTTATCATTCACAGATGAACCCAATGAATTATGAAATTATTCTGGGAATAAACAATCAACACCACCACAGGACTTTAGTGGTAATACATTTTTTTTTTTACTTTAATAACATTAATTAGCATACTTATCTCATAAACAAAAACCACATAAATAATGTCAAATGCACGTTCTAGGTGATCTATCCACAAAAAAAAAAAGTCTTTGTTCTTGGATCCACTGGGGGAATCAAAACAAGAAATCAAGAAATGCTTGCAAATCACAAGGTAGGGTTAAAAATGAAACTTTTAATGAAGAATGAAAGTCATATAAAATTGTTCTTATTAATGTATCTATACTTACAGGGCATTTATGAGGAAGAAGGGGTGCAATGTCTCACGTTGGACATGTGACACTGTCAATCATCCAAAACAACAGGATAGCACATCATGTGGTGCATTTGCACCAAAGGTGCATACATATTGTCACACAGTGTATGACTTCAGGATTTTGATATATATTTTTACACATGCACAGGGAATACTTTATTTGTAACTTAAATTTAAATCCATTAAATGAAGCTGTACCTCTCAGTTTGCAGAAATGATCCTAGCAAAAGAGGTTGTGGATTTTCCTGTTTCCACTGAGGCAGTCTACAGCATGAGGTTTGAAATTGCTGTGAGACTTATCCTTAACAGTGGTGAGGATAACATTCATATTCTTATTTTGAGTGTTAATGACAATTGCTATCACAATTACCATTATTTGTATGTTTCACTGAAACATCTATACTTAGCCCAAAATTAATACATTAACAAGGAATCTGAAAACATTTATTTATGGACATTGTTTGTACTGGGATAATCATGTGTGTTTGTGTGTGTATGTTTTAATAATGTTGTTATTACCAGATGACCTAAAAGACTTGTGTCACTTCTGTGGAGAGATAGAAAGTGACACGGACGTGAACTGGGGAAGAACTTTTTTAGAATTTTTAAAAGATTTAGTATAAGTTAAATGAAGAGGACAAGTTTTATCAAATTGTATCTTGCATAATGAAGCTTTGATAGGATCCTCCAGCAATTGGAATATAAGTGAATCTGAAATTATTGATTGCGTAGTGTAATCGCAAAGACATATTTTTAAAATAAAACTTTACATTTTTGGTTTCTTTCCTAGATCCTCTGTGACATGTGCCTGAGGTGGTTCCATCAGGCGTGTGTGGCTAGCCCACCAACTGAAAAAAACTTTTACTGCTTTGCATGTTTGCCTTAGGTTCCTGAGTTTGCTGTGGTGTGCTGGTTTATGCATGTTGTTTAATGCTTCATAAATGACATTTTAAAAACTATGTTTGATATTTATTCTTCCAAGACTTTATTTTAACATAGTTATGGAAAGATTTAAATTTCAAGGCCTCTTGCCTTTGTCAAATGAAGAGCAGATGTTTTTGAATCAAAGTTAAGGACTTGCTGGTAATTTTTTCCCCCCATGTTATTGGGAGAATGGATTATATCAGGCAGCTAAAACAGCTGAAATAATCTGTTCCCCCCCTTTAATTTTTGCAAATAAAGAGTAAATATGACCAAATCCACAGGATTTGTTCTTGGTGGTGAGGGGAATAAGCACAGTTAAAGACTTGCAGGTAAATCAATCTCTTCCCCTGTTATGGAGGGGGAACAGATTATTTCAGGCAGCTGAAATATATGGTTCCCCCCCTTTAATTTTTGCAAATAAAGAGTAAATATGACCAAATTCGCAGGATTTGTTCTTGGTGGTGAGGGGAATAAGCACAGTTAAAGACTTGCAGGTAAATTAATTTCTTCCCCCGTTATGGAGGGGGGACAGAATATTTCAGGCAGCTGAAATAATCTGTTCCCCCCTTTAATTTTTGCAAATAAAGAGTAAATATGACCAAATTCGCAGGATTTGTTCTTGGTGGTGAGGGGAATAAGCACAGTTAAAGACTTGCAGGTAAATTAATTTCTTCCCCTGTTATGGAGGGGGAACAGATTATTTCAGGCAGCTGAAATATATGGTTCCCCCCCTTTAATTTTTTCAAATAAAGAGTAAATATGACCAAATCCGCAGGATTTGTTCTTGGTGGTGAGGGGAATAAGCACAGTTAAAGACTTGCAGGTAAATCAATCTCTTCCCCTGTTATGGAGGGGGAACAGATTATTTCAGGCAGCTGAAATAATCTGTTCCCCCCCTTTAATTTTTGCAAATAAAGAGTAAATATGACCAAATCCACAGGATTTGTTCTTGGTGGTGAGGGGAATAAGCACAGTTAAAGACTTGCAGGTAAATTAATTTCTTCCCCTGTTGGGGGAACAGATTATTTCAGGCAGCTGAAATATATGGTTCCCCCCCTTTAATTTTTGCAAATAAAGAGTAAATATGACCAAATCCGCAGGATTTGTTCTTGGTGGTGAGGGGAATAAGCACAGTTAAAGACTTGCAGGTAAATCAATTTCTTCCCCTGATATGGAGGGGGAACAGAATATTTCAGGCAGCTGAAATAATCTGTTCCCCCCGCTTTAATTTTTGCAAATAAAGAGTAAATATGACCAAATCCGCAGGATTTGTTCTTGGTGGTGAGGGGAATAAGCACAGTTAAAGACTTGCAGGTAAATCAATTTCTTCCCCTGTTATGGAGGGGGAACAGAATATTTCAGGCAGCTGAAATAATCTGTTCCCCCCTTTAATTTTTGCAAATAAAGAGTAAATATGACCAAATCCGCAGGATTTGTTCTTGGTGGTGAGGGGAATAAGCACAGTTAAAGACTTGCAGGTAAATCAATTTCTTCCCCTGATATGGAGGGGGAGCAGATTATTTCAGGCAGCTGAAATAATCTGTTCCCCCCGCTTTAATTTTTGCAAATAACCAGTAAATATGACCAAATCCGCAGGATTTGTTCTTGGTGGTGAGGGGAATAAGCACAGTTAAAGACTTGCAGGTAAATCAATTTCTTCCCCTGATATGGAGGGGGAGCAGATTATTTCAGGCAGCTGAAATAATCTGTTCCCCCCGCTTTAATTTTTGCAAATAACCAGTAAATATGACCAAATCCACAGGATTTGTTCTCGGTGGTGAGGGGAATAAGCACAGTTAAAGACTTGCAGGTAAATTAATTTCTTCCCCTGATATGGAGGGGGAGCAGATTATTTCAGGCAGCTGAAACATCCATTCTCTCCTCTCCTCCTCCCATATCTTTGGGAAACAAAGAGCAGCTGTTTCCAATTTCTCTAAAATTGATATGTGTGATGTGATATACTATAAATGTCCTTAATCCAGTAATCTGTCATATTTTACATTAGAAGGTGATTAACCAGAAATTCTTCTCTGATCTTCGCAGGACGTCTTAATTTGTGTGCCCTGCTATCAGCCAGTTTCCATCCTCTTATATCAGCAATGAAAAATTAAAAATACACTACGTGTTGTTGTGTTCGGTGACTGACGTTTATTTCTGTCAGGCTGAAGGGACAAAAGTTGGAGAAATACCGATTCTCTTGGCATTTAAAAAAACAACACAAAACAGCGTAAGAGGACCTCGTTAATGTATTTATTTTACAATTTTTTTAAAAAGAGCAACCGATTAAAATGGATGTTACAAAGTTGAGATGGGAAACAACATATATGAGCTGTTTTTACCGAAAAATGATCAGGAGCGTCTTCAGAATGGTCAGATCCGCCTCTCTGGCTGCAATGCGCGCTCCCGACACAGGGGGAACAGATTTTCATGGGGAAACAGAATTTCGCACAAGACCGGATCTCAGATACAACGCGGAGGCATCTTTTGCTGCATTCATGATGATCTGAGCGTCACCTCCTGGTGCTGATAGAGGCAACCCTCCTTTCTCTCTCTCTCCCTCTCCCTCTCTCTCGCTTTCCCCTTTCTTTCTTTCTCACCGGTTCCCCTCCCTGTCCGTGTTCCTCTTTTCTTTTCGCGGGTTCATCCCAGACTGCCCAGTCAGTCAGTCAGCTCCCCTTTTTTTTCCCGGCGCCGGGGAAGCTGGTAGCGATGGGGTGGCTCAATTTCAGCACCAAGGAGAGCGCCGGACTTTTGCTGCTTTGTGTGTATGGTAAGAGCGCGAGTGTGCCGGAATGTCGTGACTACTCTCTGCGGAGTGACAACGTGCACGCGCATGTAGCAACTGCATGTATGCGTGCCTCATGATGTGCACGTGCATTTGTTTTTTTGACATCCATGAGCTGGCATTTTATGTGTGGAAACTTTATAGTATTGCAACGTGATGTTCAGGTGATGAGCTGTTGCTCCTCTGATGCAGCAGATTTTATTTTTTTTTATGTTTCTATTCCAATGCTGACTTCACCCACTGATCAATCCTGCTTTGTGCTGATTCTGCTTTTTTTGTGTGACTTCTTGTGCGCATGAGTGTGTGCCAACCATTTGTTACTAGACAGACACCAACTCTTTTCTCCACGGGGTGTGTTTCTGCTGTTCATCAGGTGTACTGACGCTGTCCGTGGTGCTGGCGGAGCAGGAGGGAGAGAACCTCTCCGGGCTCTCAGACAACCCGGACAAAGCCATCTTCGCGGTCCGCGAAAACGGAACGACGTGCCTGATGGTGGAGTTTGCCGTCAAATTCCTCGTGCCATATGACGTGCTTGCGCTAAATGGGATAGACGTAAGGATTTCCCTCGCGTGCATTTAAATTCGCTTTTTTTAGCCCGATTTAAGGTTTTTCTCTGAACCCATCTTGATGTAAAACAACTCTGACAAATTGAAAACAATTAATACAAATATTTGTATTTATATAAAAAGCACTTCATAAATATATTTAAACTATAACAGCCTTTTGAATGAGTGCAGAAAATATGAACGAAAAAAAGGTTTATTTTCCTTCTTATACTGTGCAATGCAAATTATGAATAATAGAAACAATAAAATAATTGAAACAATAAAATAAGTTTATTAAAAATATATAGGCCTATTTAACGTAGTAGTTTGTAATCGGGTGCGCGACCTGTCTTTATTCTGATGCATTTTTCTTCCAGCTCATCACAGAGCAGGTATCCTTCACACTACCCCGTGGGGCAGAAATCCAGGGGAAATGTGGAAGCACAGAGTCAGAGATCCACATCTCCTGGAGGAACAACGCTTATATGCTCCGCATTTACTTCTCTAAGGTGCATCAACGGCAACAGAAACTGCCCCTTTCCACTCTTTATCATACAATTTTACAACGCTCCTTTATTTCATAACTAGAGATGAGAAAAGGTTGCTTTTATTTTTTATTTCTATTTATCCCGACTTGAACTTTTAGAGAGATCTTTTAATGTACCCGCTGAGTGTTCAGGCCAACCTTGACCATTGCATTCACAATTTGGCAATCATGGATCATTGAGCACATTGATTGGTGTGTTTTTGTCCAGGAGTTTCGTGAAAAGGGAATTGAGGTGTGGAAGATCAACAAAATCCAGTTCGTCTACGACACCTCGGAGACATCCCACTTCATCAGCGCATACAACCGTGAGTGTCCCTTTATAAGCAGCTCCTGCAACCCCCCCCTCCCCTCGGCTCTACTGCTGTGATCACAGATTGGTCGCATTTGTTCTGCAGTGGCCATCAGCTCTAGTTAAAGGCAAATGAAACGGAGGTTAACAAATTTATAAATATGTACATATATGTATTAAAAGGTTCTAAGAAAATATAAATCCTTAATAAAACTTTTGAACTTCAAGCCTAAATTTTTTATTTTATTAATGGATTATTTAGCTTTCATTTCTAACTTTATTAGTTTCAGGTATACTTTAAGCACTGTCCACATCAATGTGTTTATCAATATATATCAGTCTATCTTATTACCAGCATTTATCGTTTATGAGTATTTTTTTGTCTTCATCACAGGATGGTTTAAACAATATATTCACCCTGCCATTATATTTTCCAACTTCATTTCAAATTTCAACAGCATTTGAGAAGAAACGCCTTAAATAAAAAGATGTTTGCATCATCTGTGTCCTTAATGAACAAGTTCCATCTTTTGCTCTTTCTTCAGCTGGAAAGCACACAGCTAGCACCCACAAGCTCTCAGCCCTGGTGACCCCAGCCGGGCGCTCCTATGTATGCACAGCTCAGCAGACCGTCACCCTAATCTCCAGCGACCACCAGAAGGGCATCACAGTCTCCATGTACGACATCCAGATCCAACCCTTTGACATCGCTTCCGACTTCATCTTCAGCACACGTAAGAACAGCAGAAGATACTTTCTCATGCTGCAGCTCATGTTGTAGACAACAGATGATGATGGTAATGAGAAATCCTGGGGGGGTGAGCTGTACATCTCTTTTTGACGTCTAACTCTCAAAGGGGGGAGGGAAAGTTACTGCTGCAGTATGGGGAGCATGTAGGGTGAAATGAGAAAAAGAAAGAGCTGGGGAGGCACGAGAGACAAAATGGGCGCAGCGGGAGGAAGACGGGAAGGAAAGAGGTTGAGGTCATTAGGACTTTATGGTATCTGTGCCTTTGATGGAGCTTTTATTGGAACACTGCGTGCAATTCGTCGTCCAATCACCTTGGAGGAATCATGTGGCCTCAGCTGCAGTAAACTACACTGGGATAAGCTTCGCTGCCTTTCTCCTTGTGTGTATTACAGCTTTCCACAGGGAGAAACACTTTCAACTTTACGCTATACATACTGTACTCTATTCTCATCAGAGGTTAGGAGTCCTCCTTACTCCAAACAGCCGAGCAGTGCTTGAAAATCCACTGTAAAAAAAGAAAACAAGGCATTCTTCAGTATCTTGCAAAGATATTCATAGCCTTTGAATTCACAAACTTTAGTAATTTTCTTTTTAGATTTTATGTGCAGATCAACATAAAGCAGTGCATATTGGTTTGGTGGAGGGCTACAATGCATGGTTTTAACTTTATTCTCAAAACACAAATCTGGTAGCCATAAACTGTAAGGCAAGACAGGAAAGAATTAATCAAAGCAGCAATCAAGTTGCCTTTGCTAACTGGAGCAGCTGCTACGATCTGCAGAATTTTATTTAACAAAGCACATGAAATAACATCAGCTTAAAGTAACTTCAAGTTTCTGCATCGTTATAGCAAACTAGAAATTAAGATTGAATGGTACCAAAACCTGACTTCATGCTGTTAATCTACAGAAGCCAACAGAGCATCAGAAATCTAGATGTTGCGTTGCGTCCTCTGTACACTGCTTATAAGTCTTTTTTTCTCTCTGCAGCTTATAAGTGCATCACAGACCAGCGAGAACACCTAGAGGAAACCCTCCCCCTTATCCTGGGCCTTATTCTTGGTCTGATAATCATCATCACGCTCACCATCTACCACTTCCACCTCAAGCTGACAGCGAATCAGCCACAGCTCCCAAGAGATCGCTCTATGTACAAAAACATGTAGTCCTGCTTCAGCAGCACCTTCAACTTCCGGCAGAGCTCTCCTAATGACAGATCTGTCTCCTCTATGTCCTGGGCCTGTTACACCCCTGATGATAGTGTCCTACTACATCGGACAAAGTCCCTGATTTGAATATGTGATTTATTGAACTGTTTAATTAAGAGTTTTTTGGACATTGTGGGACACAGTAAGGGTGTATTTGGAGGGCATACCCATTCACATCTAATTAATATCACTGCAGGATTTATGCTCTGTGCCATATCTAGTCTCTAAAGTGAGTAGAATTTTTCAGGAAAATATTTTCCCCCCAAACTTTTCCCAAACTGGTTTCTAACTTGCACAACATTTTGATCCAACTTGTCTTTTAAATATTTCTAAACCTCCTGATCATTTAGCAGTTATTCTGCTCTCTCTATCTATCCCATAGTTGCTACTGGACTCCATTTGCACTTAAAAATGTTTTTCTTTTTTTAAAGATTCTCATCTCTGTGCTCATACATCCAGAATGCAGCCGTGGTGTTGACAGTGGACCGTCTTGTCGTGTACAGTGCAGTTTTGCTTTGTTATCAGACCCTCTCTCTGCCACAATGTAAGAAATAAATCAAAAGAAAGAAAAATATAAAAAGGCAGATACAGAAAAAAAAAAACCTTTATAACTTGAAAAGAAAGAAAGCAGATAGTACCTATGGGAATGTGGAGAGGTTAAAAAATATGTGTATATTATTTTTCAAGTGAAAGTCTATGCATAAACCTCTGCTGATGCAATCATGTGCAGTATTCTGTTCTGTTTGAAATAAATTGCTGGATACATCCTTAGCAAAGTAACGTTGTTACAGCATTTATCACACCACATTCACCACTCTACTCGAACTCTTAGTTATCACATTAAAATATATTTCAGTTACACACTGAAGAAAATCTAGAAATAACTAAACATTTCTTAAATTAAGTGAATTTACCCTTCATTTGAGTAGGTAAATAAGATGGTTTGCAAATAAATTGAGTAATTTCAGTCTTAAAATATGATAATTAGATAATATGCATTTGAAATAACATAATGCCATTGTTTTTTTTCTTATTTTAATTGTAATTTGTCTTATTCCATTGGCAAAATGTTTCTTTAACCTCCTCAATTCAATAACAAATGCGCTTATTTTAAAAAATGAAAAAAAATGACTTATTTAGATTTAGATTTTTTTTTCCAGTGCATACATTATTCTTTAAAAAAATATTAAATTTTTGCCACACTAACATTTCTCAATTAATGAATAATACTTTTAGAAAGCTGATTCCATATTCACCATCTAGACTTTACTGCTAGACATGTGGAATAACAGAGTAAATCCCTTAATTAGACCAATCTGAAATACAAAGATTAGGCAAACAGGAACGGATCATGTCCTAATCTCAGAAACAAGTTCATTAGTTTCTATCAGTCTATAAAGGACTACATATCACCTTCTAAGGATGTGGGACTGAAGAATCTTTATCCTGAAATAGAGAAATCAGTAAGGGTGTTCAAAAGTCAAAAGCTGTTCTGACCCGTTTCAAACCAAGAACATCTTGATTTCGAACTCGAAAGAATATACTGACAAATAGAACTGTAACCAACAAAAAAAAAAATATCAGAGGATACACTGCTTGGATAAAATATGGATTCTGCTTTTTCAAATTTGTTTCTTGAGAGAAAACATAAGCAAAGTCTTACTGAAAGCAAATAGCCTACGTATCATTACCTGCTAATATACTTTTAAAATCCCACAATGCCCACTGTGCTGCTTATATTCTGTAACACCAACCCGGACCCTATTTATGATCACACTACCATATTACACTTTGATTCAAAAACATTTAACTAATCTTCACTGTAGACATATAAATAACCCTAAAGAGCAGAGATCATTGTTCTCTTTCCCACAAACCTAAAGTTTAAATAATTTTTTTTCTCTTGGACAAAATTTATTTTGTTCCAAGAAGTATGGTTTGCTTTTCAGAAATTGGAAATGGTTTGCTTTTTTCAGAAATTGGAAGTGGGAATCCCTAATGGAGCAAAATGCTGAAGTTGGTGGGGTCTTTGATTACTCCCCTTTATTTCAACAGTTAATAAATGAATAAATAAAATAATAATTTTTAAAAGTATTATTTCAGCTTTACTTCTATGTGAAAAGAAGAATAGCAAGGTAACAAAGATGATAAAGGAACACGCCTTTTTATCCATCTTTAAAAATGACCTTATAAAACATTTATGAATCAGTTTTTTATGGAGACATTCAACGCTATAATAAACCCACTACATGGATATTAGATAATAAAGCAGCACTTTTGAACTACACCCACATTAAGGCAGAAAAAAAACAACACATCACCCCGGCAGTGCGTTTTAACTCACCTATGAATGGGTTAAACCCACAGGCAGCTCAGCCTTCTGAGGATCCCTTCGGTTTGCTGCAGAGGTGGTCAGAATGCAAGGCTGAGCCAATCAGATATACGGATGTAAATGTTTAAAGAGTAACAAAAAAAGCTGTTTTTTTTTCTTCTTTGATGCTGTTTAACATTACATTCCTTTTTCAGAATCTAAATTTTTTAGGTCAAAAATGATTTTCCATTTCTGTTTTTCAAACTCTCTGTCCCCTATATATTACTGGGAGGTTGACCTTATTACTATTAAGGAAAAGAAGTACGTATCGTTGCTCATCTGAAAACCCTTCCTCCTCTTCATCTTTATTACATAACATTTCCAAATTATAAAATAATATTTATAAACTATATAACAGTTCTGTATACTGGTATTTACAAAACAGACCAACTGTAAAGTGTCTCTATTAGCTATAAACATTTGGAGAATTAATAAGTCAAGTTTGTTCAGTACGGTTAGAGGTCATCAGTGAACACCAGTCTCAAAGGTTCTCGTTGGATTTAGGTTTGGACTTTGACATTATTTTTATATGCATATATGCTTTGATTTAATCTAAGCATTGTAGTTCTGGCTGTTTGTTTAGGAGAGTTGTCTTCCTGAGAGGAGAACAACTTTCACCCAGTCTTAAGTTTTAAGTTAGTACCCCCTAAGAGTTTTAGTTTACTTTTGATTTTTATGATTGCCAGCTTCTTCTTCCCTGCTGAAGAAAATCCTCCCCATAGCATGCTGCTGCAACAACCATGTTTCAGAATGGTAATGATGGATTGTGGACCACTTTTCTTTGCAAAAATGTTCTGTTATGGTAAAGAGAACTTTCTTTCTTTGTGCTTCTCTTTGCCAAATATGCCCAAAGGAGGTTTTAAGATTTTTGATATTTTCTGTTTAAATGTGATATCTTAGAAATAATCTATATTTACTAAATAATCTATTCTTTCTGACTGACGCAAACTTTAAATTAACTTTTTTGTTTTATTTATGTTCAGGAACATATTTAAAAATTGGTTAAAGTGATATTTTTAGTTGAATACGATCATTAATTTATCTGCTAATCAATCAAAAGGTTTATCCATTAGAAATGGATGGAATTTTTTTCAAGTTTTGCTTTGTGAAATGATCAGTTTATTTGTATCAAAAGTGTTTTATTTATATATTTTTTGTAAGGTAGATATGACATTTTCTTAAGGTAACATTTCTTTCCATACACATACTGTACTGCACTTTACTCGGCACAGGAGGATAAACGTGCAACCGATGTACAGAGGCTTTTGTCCCCGACATGACCATCACAGGCTTGAGCCCTGGCCTGTTGACCTTTGCTGCATGTCTTCCCACTCCCTTCAATATCATTTTCTATCAACAAAAAAATAAAGGCAACTAGTGCCTAAAAATAATGATTAATAAAATGATAGCCAAAAAAATTTACCTAAACTAATTTTTAAGTTATCTTAAGTTCCAGAACCCTTTGCATTAGCAGCCTATTTTTACTGTAATCCAAAGTGAAGAATACACAAAGCTCTATGTGTTGTGCCAGAGATCAGGAACCGTCTGATAGCTTTGGAGCAATTCCCGCAATCAATAGATGTCGTAGCAAGGCGAAAGTAGAGAGGCAGTTACTAGAGACGTAGAAACAGCAAGTAGATGGACGGCAGGTGAAGCCCTCGATATTTCTGCTGCAGGATGGTAATGAAACCTTTGACTGATCCCACCTTTGATATTAAGTTTAACTCGATTAACTTTTTTTAGAAAACTCATAAACTTCTGGCTATTCTTTGATTTTAACTTACTTTAACTTTTTTTTGTAGGGATTTTTTTTTATAGATTTCTAATATTTCAACAATCAATACTCTGTAGGTTAGAAGAAAATGTTTTTAATTTAGTGTGTCAGTGGTTTGTGCTTATTTTACCTTGTTAGGAAATTGATTGACCAAAACTAAATTAAACAATTTATTTTAAACTAAAATGTTCAATATTTTCCTCTTTAAGTCCTTAAGAATAGATCCCTGAAAAAAAAATATTTTTTATACATTTTGAGAGGTTATGTGGTTTATTTGTTTATGAGCAATAAATCTAGCTTTATCCTTAATAAACATTTAAATATGATGTTTTTAAACTTTCCTGTACCGAACCATGTAGACACATTTACCACCTCACTTTTCATGTTTTTATTCACTGGGTTTAGGCCTCCTTCACTAAGAGAGAAGCTCCATTCTTTGTCTGAACTAAATCAATATTCCATTACTGTGTTTCGGTGGGAAATGGCTTATAGGAAAGAAAGAGCAATAACATCATAAATTATAGTAACACCAATCCAGGGACGTGTCGTTTAGCTTTTCTCCTAAAAGGTGAAGTTGGGGTGGAGTTGTTTGAAATGAGAACTTTTGAATTTAGAGAACATGAAAGACTTAAAAAAACAAAGAGAAATTAAATTGATGATGATTAAACGAGGCTCCCTGAAGCAAACCGACAGTGTGCTGTTCACAACAAAAATCATATCTGCCTGATATGGACATCGAAAGAGAGAAAAGTAGAGATCTGAAAAGGCAATGAAATAAAAATCCATGCAACACATCTTGATGTTTTTTGTTTTTTTTATGAGTTTTTGTTTTTTTAATTGAAACCAGCTTCACTGATAACAAACATGCAGTATCACTGTACAAGCCAAAACCACAAATAAGTGTAACTCATTCAGATGTTGACCCAGTGTCGAGGATTAGCTGGTGGAGCACGCACGGACAACACGCAGGCACACGCTTTCAGACGCTTTACAAAGATAAACACGCTTCAAACCTTTTGCTCTTCGACAAACACAGACTCACGCTCACAGTCATATGTACATATCACAGTGATGGATGGTTAAAGAGGATGTAGCGAGGAGGATTACACTGTTCCCCTGCTCCGACTGGAGATGAGAATGGCAGAGCGTTTCAGTGACAGCAAGAGACTGAGCTGGAGTAATGAAAGATGTGAGTGGAAAATAAGATTTTCTTTTAAATCAGCACCCTGATCTCTGTGTGCTGGGGTGCCTCTATTTAAATAAACCCATTAGGACTCCTAAAATGAAAGGAATAAAAGGTGAGCAATACCCATTTTCTTTTTTTGCCAAATCCACTCAGTTTGTGCTACATTTAAATATATGGTCTTACAGTATCATAAAAGCAGGGTTTAGCGTCTTTACAAATAGGTCTGGGGTATTGCTTGGATGATAAAACAACTGATATTACTGTTTGCAAACGCGCAAGAAATGTGGAACAAAAAGTGCCCAAAAAATAAAGACAAAACAAGGCCACACTACAAATAAAAAATGTCACCCGAATAAATAAATAAATAAATACTTCAAAATGTCATAGAAAATTCTGACATTACCCTTTTTTCAAACATTTAATGGAAGTTCTGTCTACAAATGTGAGATCATAAATATATTAAGGACTTTTAGTAACAGTTAAGTTTAGCTAGATTTATTTTTGGAATATCTTTTATATCTTTAAGCAAAAACTGGATTATAAACAGTAGGAAAGATCTCTGCAGAAATTCTATTTAATACTGCTCATATCACAATAGTTACGACACAATAAAATACTGCAAATTATCAAAACTGTACAGAAAATGTTACAAGTTTTCTCTAAAATACATTTTTCACGTTTGACTTGTGTGTGAAAAGAGAAAAGCGAGTGACCTTGTCTGCGTCCGAGCTGCTGGGACACAGACTGTCCCTCTAAATGATGGACCAATGACGGTCAAAAGCCTCTCTCCTCACGCTGATTGTTTTGCCCTCTGTTTCTCTGCTTTGAAGCTTTGGGGTCACATAGGTCCTTCCGCCTCACCAGCAACTCAGCACACTCTTCTGAAGCAGTGGAAGGCTGATGGCTACTACTAGTCTTCGTGCAGTTGAAGACTCTGAGTCTAGGAAGAAAGAAGAGTGCAGCCTGCAAACCAGCTCACGGTTCAGCGGAATGTCCAGATAGCTCCTCTGTACCCTCATTTTCTCCTCTTAACTGTAGACTATTTTTTTCTTCTTTTTTACTGTGTGCATGTGTTTTTAAAACATACTTCTTAAATATTCCTCCATCTAATCTACGTTACGGTTACAGGTGTTAGTGGCACACCACCACGCAGCAGGTTGGTTTCACTGGGTGAGGGCGGTGCCACCCTTAAGGGGTGAGTAAGCGTGTGTTTTTAGTGTGGAAGAGCACAAGATTAGGCCAGGAGGTCAACGATGGCGGTAGTGTCTCATGAGGGGGACGATGCAGGATGGGGGTCCAGATAACTTGAGAAATGGGTGCTGGATAAGCTCCTGGGCAGTGGCTCTTTGTGATGGCTCCCTCACCAGCATCATATCCAGGAAGGAGCGCAGCACAGTCGATACCTGGAAGATGTACAGACTTTAGTTCATTCTATGCTTTTTAATAAGACATGAAATAAACTTTAATGAACTCAAAAAGTAAGGAAACAAACATCCTACTAGAAAACATTTATTGAACACAATAAGTTATTTGGATTGTTCAGCGCAGAAATGTGGAGTCAATAAAAAGGAAAACAACAGAGGCCTGCATTTAATTAAGAAAAAAAAAATTTAAGAAAAAAATCTAAATTATACCTACCAACTAAAGATTTTGGGGAAACTTTCGATCGCATCCTATGCACTTGAGATATGGCGGACACTGATATTGCAACAAGGACTGCAATCGTGAAAATTATGTGTACTGAAAACATTTTCGTTTTGCCTTTTTCCTGTTTAAATAATATTATTCTGTCATAACTGTACACATCTCAAGGTTTACTGCCAGAAAAGTCGCTAAGTTGCTTTTCTGAAGCTAAAAAAACCTGAAATGTTGCCAAATGTTATCACTGACTGATAAGCTAATTAACATACTTTTGAGTGATCATGTTAAAACTACATCCAAGTGTTTGTGGTTGCTTTCAGTTTGCTACGAAGTTACTACCAACCTTTTTTGGATAAAAAGCATTTTGTGCCAATAAACATTTTGGGGTAATTAGCATCTGCTGTTAGCATGCCACAACTGTTTTCTGAATCCTGTCAACTTTGTAACTTTGTTTGAGGAGATCGCCTTGTCTCATTGACACTTTTCATGTTTTTGTTGTTGTTTTTTTTTTATAATTCTTGCATAATATCTTTAAAATGTCACTAAATAATGTTGAGTCTAAAGGTGTGACAACTTCATTCTGCTTCCTGAATCTTCTAAGATTCTTGTATCTTAACTTTGATACACTGATAGGGCGGCTACGATTAGCCAGGGTGAGCAGATCTGCACAGATTGTTTTTCGCTTCTGTCTCTGTGCTATTAACAAATTCAAACAATTTCCCACATTTGACATGGACAGATTATGAAAAGTTAATAAAAAACACTGGTGCATTCTGTAAAGCAAAGCCCAACTTAACGAGTCTGTGCAGCATCTCAAACCAGAACAGACAGAGAATGTTGATTTGCATATATTAAAAACATAATGATATCTACCTTATCTAAAAAGGGAAAAAAAGCATTGAACGCTGTGGGATGGTTTATATGCTGACTGAGAAAGATAGGTGGTTCTCAGGAGGAGATCTGGTAAGTTTATTGATTTATTTATTTTTTTTCATAAAAAGGTGAGAGATTTAACGCGCTTACCTGCTCTGTCTGCCCTTCGTTATTTTTTTTTTTTTTGTGAGGCTCAAAGAGGATCACTATTTTACTATATGCGTTTTTTCTCCTCCTGAAGTTATTTTTTTTTTAGATTGATAAACTGCGTTTTCTGTCCCTCTGTTTTTGCAAGGCTCAAAGAGGATCACTACTTTATCTGTTTTCTGTCCTCCTGAATTCCTATTATGGTGAAAGTATTATATTCTTTTAATGTTTCATTGATAATTTTTTTTAATGGGTCTGTCCTGTTTGCTATATACAGGTGACTCCAAAATTGACTGTTTTCCTGTGTGATTAACAGATTTTATTCAGTATTTTCCCCCAAAGCGGATGAGTTTTTACTTTATAACCGTGTCTTTCTTCCTGTCAGACCCATGAAACTGCCGCAGATTTTCTGAATAGTCCAGCTAAAACAGACCTGGGGCCTATCTCAATTGGACCTATGCAGCCCCCTTGCGTAAAATCCTGTCCGGTGTGATCATCACCGTTGACTTTCAATAAGCGCTAAATGCCACAACCTCTTCCGACACAATTTTCTGTCGCAATGGACGCAAAATCGAATCGGTGTGTTGTGTTATTTCCATTACCTTGTGAGACTCCTTTAGCCGTGGGGGAAGGTTGTCTCGTATCCTCCTCATAGCTTGCAGAGGAGGCTCATTAAAGTAAGGGGGCTCTCCATCAACCATTTCAATCACCATAATGCCTAAAGACCAGATGTCCACCTATACACACAACAAGAACAAAGTATTATGTCTCCAAGAACCCTCTAAAGGGATACAGTAACATGGCGGCATATGTTCTCACCTCAGTCCCGTACGGTATTCTCGATATGACCTCCGGAGCCATCCAGTAGGGAGTTCCCACTAGAGATTTCCTCTTAGGCACCTCTTTGGAAACTTGGGCGCAAAAGCCAAAATCTGACAGCTTGATCTGTAAGGCACAGAGAACAGCAATCAGGAAGGGCAGGAAATATATTAGATCAGAATAGTCCAGACCCCATGTGATGAAGAGCTTCCACACAAGACACTAATCTCTCCTATTAGCAGTTAATTATGACTCAGTTCATCGTGTCTTATCAAGTAGTTAGGAGGCATTATGCAGGATTTAATTACTGGGGCACAAGTTGTGTCTCATGAATGAATGCCTTTCTCACACTCCCTGTATACAAGTGACAAACAACATCAATAAGGAAAGTCAGAGAGAGCACTATAGTCAATAAAAGGAAATAAATTTAAAGAGAAAAACTGTTTGATGGCCTAAAAAGAGGACTGTGAATGAAGAAAATGAATAATAAGAAATCGTACCTATAAGTGTATCAAATCCACTTACTCTGCCATCGCTGGTCAGGAGAATGGAGTCGCTCTTTATGTCTCGATGGATGACTCCCTGTGTGTGCAGGTAGGACAAAGCGCGCAGCACCGACAGACACACTGTTGCAATCTGCTCCTCGTTCATCCTGTAGAGACATGCACAGAAGTGGTAAGAAGCATGAAGGACCACCACCTTACCCCTCCCCCACCAATTGCTACTCAATGGAAATTAACAGCCTAAGTCTACCACACTACCCTGGCCTGGAACACAATGGTTTATAAGTGATATTTATATTTCAGGTAATTAAAAGTGCACCCATCACTCTGAACAAGATAATTCTATTTTAAAACTAACAGCATTCCTCTTAAGGGGGTTACTGCAGGCTGGTTACCTTAGCTAATAGCCTGAGCAATTAGCCGGCTTTAGCCTGTTATAATTGTTTCATTCAATAAAGGGGTAGAACTTCTAATCACATCATCTGGGCAGATAGCTATTGCATGACTAGTAAGTTTAAGACTTCTCATGATTTCTCCAAAGTTTCTATACTGGGGTTTCTATTGAAGTAATGCTCTTGCTGGCAGGGTAGTACGCAGTGTTGGGCCTCACCACCCCCAACCAACATGCCAGCACCCAGAATACTACAACTACAGAATTTGATAACACATACTGTTTCCCATGTTACATTATGTTCAGTTGCAATAGGCCAGTCAAGTTTGTTAATAACTTTTTCAAATGAATATGTTCAGTTTACCTTAGTAAAATATATATTTTTTGTTTAATCTTAATTGATGCAATTGGGTCGGACAAAAATAAAAAAAGTCAGAGTACACGTATCCATATACTTTTACACAAGAAAACTGTATTTTATTATGGGAGAAATATAAAACACAAACCAACTTTAAAACAGGGAAACAAATGAAGTAAAATATAGGAAGTAGAAAAATTTGAGAGTATGATGCTGAAATAGTACTAAACCTACAAAGTTCTGTTAGAATAGGACTTATTGTTTGTTTTATTTTTACATATTGTATTTGCTTGACGCAAACCGCATTATAACCAAAAATCCACAAAGACTGCAGAACTTCTACCTTTTATTTTCCCATTTCATATTTCAAACCAGTCACTAATAGAATATATTTTCAGTCCTGAAACAACAGATGCCTTTTTCTGTTTTAGAGGCAGGAAAGTCAATCAATTTTAAAGGTTTATAAAAACTCAAGCTTCACCAAATAAAAAGATGTGGTTTAGAGATAGAGTTTGTTAAACATCCCCCTCTAGCCTACAGTGGCTGTAATGTGCAAGCAGGCACGAGGGTCCCATATGGAGAGGCAGGGCGATGTAGTTCATCTGACTGAGCCCACACAGCCTGACTGAACATTAACATCCAGACCCAGCTGCTCAGACCATCCTGTGCATTTAAGAGTGAACATGCACTGATCTCTCTTTATCTAAATATGTTGGAAAAATCTGTAAAAGAACATGCAAATATGTTGCATCTGGATTTTTGTGCATAGAAATGTGCATGCATATGTAGCAAATTATTAGGCATCAAATGCAAACTCTTCTCCTTTCGTGGAAGGATTTAATAAAAAAAAATTAGTTATAATGTGACAAACAGCCCTAAGGCTAAAACACGCACAAACTTTCCAGATTTCAGCAGATTTCCATTTCCTCCCCTAATTTTTTACTACCTTATTTTAATCACTCATGTATGCTTTTCCAATCACGGATGTTTAATGGGCTTTCAGAAATAGGGGGGGGGGGGGGGGGGGGGGGGGGACTCAAAACAAGAGCATCTGGCTTGTCAGGATTGAAAGAAGTATGCAAAAACAACCCCACTCAGCAACATCCCCTCACTCCCCCAACATATACATTACCTCTTTAGTGTACATGCTTAGGTGAATGATGGGAAAACATGTTCACTGAAAAAGGAAATCATTTGAAAATGCGGAAAAAGACCCTAATGAGCCTGGAAAGGTTATGGACGGAAGGAGAATAACACACATACACATATATTAAAGAAAGCAGGCATTCATATACATATGAAAATGAAACTCTCATTAAAGAACTTTAATTGAAATCTTTACTGGATTTCATATCATTGTGCCACTGGTAATGCATCTATATGTGAGTAAATGGAAAACACTTGATAAGGGGAAAATATGAGACATGTTGCTGTTATTAAAGCAACAAATTGCTTTACAGAAATGCTTCTGAGACTTCAGATAGACTATTCGTGGCATTAATTACTTAGAACAACAGGAACTTCTTTGCTATGACTTTAATATAAACTCATAGTTTTTATCAGACTCCATGAGGACCAGTCAGAACATTAAACCTCAGAAGCATATATAAGACTTTCTTCTTTTTTATCAGATTTATTTGTTCTGGACATTAAGAAAAACAAAAAAACAAACAACCAAACAAAGCTTGGAGCGAGTGGGGTAATGTGCATCAAATTACATCCTATTTATAAAGCTCTATGCAGTATTTCCACAATCATTACTGTGTGCTTAAACTTTCTTTTTACACACAAACAGCCAAACATCTGCGTGGGAGAGCGCTCAAAGTCCTTCACGGCGAAGCGGCGCTCGGCCTCAACAAAGCGTGTTATTAGCAGCCGACACCGTGCCACGTTAATGCTGACACTCAATGCAAATGACTGTAATTATACGGCGAGCGCAGAGTAAGCCCGCAACAATGAGAAAGGCCTCTTGGAGAAGCAACTCCACCACATCAACACTGTTTGGAAAGTTAGTGAAGACAAAAAAAATTGTCTGAACCTGATCTGGATTACATTTATCCATCTTTAGTGTCTTATAGCCCAGTGCTCCTGTTCTTTAAATTAAATTCATAAACTTGTCCAGGCATCTATAGTTTAGCACAGATGAAATGTATGGACCTAAAACTATAGCATAAACTGCCTTAAGTCAGCCGATTAACCAATTATTAAAAGTTAGTCAACGTTTAGCTGGATGTCTTAGGGCCCCTAGACATAAGTTTTGCTCCTAATACTGGGGCAGCAGCAGATAATAATATTTCGTTATTTTTATTTTATTTTATTTTAAATTTTTGTATCCTCTCATGCTCTGGACAAACATTAATACACTCAAAGCCCCAAAATAGTCATAGCTTGGGCAGATTTCCATGTAAAATGATTTTTCATTTTAACTTAAAGTTAATTTCAGACAGGAAATCAGTCAGACTTCTTTAAAAAGTGACGAAACAAGATAATAGGAGTATAAATAATGTTACAGTCATTGGGATGAAATCTATGTCCTCCTTCTCATAATTACTGACCATCTATTATAAGTAAAAACCATTAAAATACTTTAGTGATTTCCCTGGTGATGAGTTCGAGCCCAATATTTAGCCCCCTCCACAGATTGTATATCAGATACATATCGGGACTCTGGCTCGGACATTTAGAAATTGTTAATGTCACTTTAAGTAAGAAGAAACATGTTGATAATATGTAGGACCTAAACCTTGTCCACTCATTTCAGCAAAATTCAATTCTGCAATTATTAAACAACTACTATAACAATTAATAATAATAATAATAATATTAATAATAATAATAAAATGAATAACAATAATAACTATTCTGATAAAAATAATTATTCCTGATGCTGCTGGCTCTACTAATAATAATTTATTATTAAAAATCTTCTGTATATAAGTACAGGCAAAATAAGGAGCCTTTATTTATATTAAGCCTCAAAGCAAAGAGAGAATCAGCAGTAACCTTTGTAATAAACCATCTGATAGGCTGGTTACCTGGTGTGAGTCACAATGTCGGTGAGCGCCCCGCCTTCCAGGAACTCCATGACCACCCATAGTTCATCTCCCACCAGGTAACTGTTGTACATGTCCACAACATTTTCATGATGATAGTCCCTCATGATCACCACCTTCAATGGAGAATTATACAAACGTTAAAAAAACAGCTTAATGAGATAAATAAAGCATTAGTCCAGATCTATCCATTTTAGTCTTTGTCAGGGTCACGGTGGGTGAGAGGCGGGAAACACCCTGGACAGGTTGCCAGTCTATCACAGGGCAACACAGCAACATATTCCCATTATCAGTTCGTATGAAATCGTACGAAAAGTTATGCACACTATTTTGTATGTTTTGGACGTTTTTCCTCAAAAAAACAGATCAGTGCGCATGCGCTGGCAGACAGACAAAAAAAGCAGATCCGCGGACAGACGTAAAACTGGGAAAAACAGTGCAAAAATTACTTCTTCATGTCTCTAACTACGTTGCTTGCTGTTTTATATCTTAGGCTTAGGGTTAGGGTCAGGGTTAATTGCATGTTAAATTCTATGTTATTGAATGGTGCGCATCTTACCATGCTATTGAATGGGAAGATGCGCATACGACGAAAAAAACGTCCAAAATGTACGAAATTACGGTGCATAACCTTTCATACGATTTCATACAGACTCATAATGAAAATACACTGAACATAGAGACACATAAAGACAGAAAAATATGCACACACACACCTGAGGACAATTCAGAGAAGCCAATTAACCTAACAGTCATGTTTTCTGGACTGTGGAACTGAGGGAGCCCGAGTACCAGGAGAGAACACATGCTGAAAAACTTGATACAGAAAGACCCCGGGCAAGGAATTGAACCCAGAGTCTTCTTGCTGCAAGGCAACAGGGTTTCCCACTGCACCAATGTGCAGCCCTCATTACTCCAAAAAAACTTATTCATATAATGTCAAAAACAATAGAACAAACATTTTTCTTATACATGTTTCACTTCTAGAAAAAAATAGATTTATGTTCAAGAAATTGCAGTCATGTACAAAAGAGGTCCAAATAGTATATCATCAAAAACGTCAACCTTCTTATTAAATCCATAGTGTCTAATTAGAGTTTTATGATTTATTAAGAATGAAAATGAATTATGCTCTAAGGAAGTAGTTTAGAAATGTATTATGTACAGTATACCTTGCAATGTATTGTTTAAAATTGAAGTTTTCCTTCTGAGGCACATTTTATGGAGGTTTAACCTTAATAGGATTAAATCAGAAATAATAGGATTACATGAACCAATTGGTTCCCAAGTGAACACCCACTGCATCAAATCTCTCAGAAACACAGGAAACATAGTCAGGAAGAGGTCCACTCCAACCATCATTTTAGAAACAGTTTGTCTGCAAATATGGCCATTTATATGTAGAAGAGAAGAAAAATGTCCACAGTTAGTCTAGAGTCAGCATACACAGCCCTGAAATAAATACTTGCTTAAGGGTTTCTGAGTAAACACTTGCTCAGTTTGAAAATTAATGCAATTACAGATGCAGAAATGTGTTAGTGATTTATGTAATTGCCTGTGCTATATTCCACAGAAATAGTAGTGAAAATCTCTTTTTTTATTAACTGAAAAGAGATTTATTCTTATGTATATTACACAGAGTAGCATGCTTAATGATGCTATTTAAAACAGCAACAGATCTGCTGCTGCCTATTTAAGCTGTCAACAATCTGTGACAAATAATAGCTGTGTAGGATCTCATTTCAATATATTAAATTCAACAGAAAAACAAACACTCATCTACATGAAGAGGTTGGTGTTCGTAGGGATCAAGGTGAATCTTAACATACTAGTTTCTTATTCCTCACCTCATTAAAGAGCAGCTCTCTCCTCTGCTGTTTCCTGAGGTCCATCTTCTTGACCGCCACCTGCTTGCCACTGTGCTTCTCGCTGGCGATGCAGACGATCCCAGTGGAGCCCTCTCCGATCTTAATGAAGTTGTCCAGGTATTCCCGAGGGTCGCCTGGTTGGAGCAAAAACCCTTTTTTGAATCCTATTCCAAAGAAATCTTAGTATCCTCCTCATTTGTTTCTATTCAGCCACTCTCACCTGGGTTGACCACCAGCTGAAGTGCAGCTCTGAACTGCTCGTGGGAGACTCTGGAGGGCTGGGTGTCAGAGCTTGAGCCCCATGAAGGAGGAGGATAAGCCCCAGGGGGTATGTAAGGAGATGAAGGCTGTGAATAGGCCCCCTGAATGAAAACAAGACTCTGTGAAATGCAAATCAAGAGAAACCATTTGCCTGTTATAATTTTTAAGCCAATTTTAAAATCAAATATATTGTAATGGTAAACTGACACTATCAAATCCTTCTTGTCTGTCCTTGTTTACCAGAAAATTATCTCTAGATTAAAAACATTATATTTGATCTGTATGCTGGGAGAAGATTGGGGCATACTGTACCTGAGGGGTGTACGGTGGGCTGGGCTGGGAGGGAGGATGGTGGTAAGGAGAGGGCTTGTAGTGGTGAAACATAGGAGGGTAAGGAAGGTGTGCTGGTGGGTAGCCAGGTGGTTTGATCTGGCTCTGAGGTAGCTTAAGAGGTCCTCGTAGGTAGGTGTCACCACCTGCGACTTGGGGACTTTCATCACGAGATGAACGCTCATAATCACCCTGGAAGAAAATGTGCACTTTTGATCATTTAAACTTAACACTACACATACAGATGAGAAGATAAATCAATGGTAGCATTCTTTAAATGATGTTCAACAAACTAATAACATGCTTATACCAGGATGAAATTCAGATCTGCACTTTAGCAAGAGAATAGCTCTCTGGGCAAGTGCCTCCTTTAACGTCTCAGCTTTATTCAAAAAAGTTTTAAAAAAATCCACTGGACTTTGCTTCCAAGTTTGAAGAAGTTTCGCTTCCCACCTAGGAAGCTTTTCCAATTTAAAATGTCAGGAATAGCGTTGAGTTTTTATACAGTAGCCCATCAAAGCCTTGTTTTTGTTTAGAAAACATGCAAATTGAAACAGAAACAGTTTCTGTTATGTTTAACCTTTAATTTTAATTTTAAAAACTTGTACAAAACAATAGTGACAAATTATTATATTTTAATAATGGGCTTGTGTGTATATCCCTTTTAAATGCCTCATACCAAAAAAAACAAACAAAACAAAAAAAAAAATCACTGGGCTGCATGAACACCAAAATTTCAATATGTAAAAGAAAGTGAAAATGTTTTACTTTTTTCTATCTGTTTCACACTTATAAACTACCGTTTTTTTGATCAATCTCTAAAACTTTATTCAAACCCACTAAAATGAGCAGCTATGGGGGAAAAAAGAGAAAATGCTTGATGGATAGGCATACAACATCAGAAATAATGAATATTGTAATAATAATAATAATAAGCTGATTTATCTTCTTGTCTTCACTAAGGTGATGTTATTTAAGGGCCAAATAACTCAAAGAGACTCCAAGGAAGTTAAGTGTGCATTGTCCTCTGAAATAGTATCTTTCTCATTGCAAGGAGAAAGTCATAAAAAGGAAACTATATAAAGTTAAATTTGCAGATTGCCCCAAGCCATGTAGGGAACTGGTCTGTTAGAGTAAAACTGTACATAATGGCTTCTGTATCAGACTAAACACATCTTCCCTCCCATTAAAAATGGTAGTGGAAGCATCATGCTGTGGGCCTGCTTTCGTTCAGCAAGAAAAGAGGGACCATTCAGTTTAAGGAAAGATGGATGAAGCAAAATACTGGCAAAATATATTTAACTACTCCAAAAAAGTGAATCAGGTCAGTTGTCAATTATTAAGCATTTTTTCCCAAGTAAATGTTAAATACCGGTATTTGGGAACTGAAAATAAAATGTTGACTTTAAGTGAACAACTTCCCTGCTTCACTTATTTTATGTAGGATGGGGGTTTAACCTTCCAGCACATATTAACTCTAAACATGCAGCCAGAACCACAGAAATGCTTCAAGTAAAATTATATTCATGTGTATCAGAACTGCCAAGTCAAATTTCACACCTAAATCTAATTAGGAATGTCTGGCAAGAGTTTAACATTTTGGAAACCCTCCTTCTCCTTACACTTTGGACTACTTTATAGTGATCTCTAAGATAAAATCCTAATAGGTTACAATGTCGTTTTTTTTAAAGGTGAAAACATGTAAAACAGGGAAGTGAATAATTTTCTAACTTGCTATATTTTCTTAAAGCTTGTGTTATGCATGTTCCTGAATAATTCTTAAGTTCTGCACTATATGGCAACTATGAAAAGATGTAACAGCATCATCTGTCAGAGCCCATGGATACACATTTTGTCTACAGGAACATAACCCTTGAACATCAGCCATCATCGTAATCGCTTATTCCTTAATGGGGTTGCGGGGTTCTGGAGCCTATCTCAGTAGTCCATTGGAGAGAAGCGGGGTAAACCCTGGATGCTCTGCCAGTCCATCGCAGGGCCTAATCCTTAAACAACCCATCATAAATATTTAAACTAGAATGATATTTATTTACCATTCTGATGTTTAACACACAATACTAGTATTTTTACTTCCATGCTTTAGACGAGGAGTGGCGGCCTGGTGGTTAAGGCATAGAGCTTGAAATCCAGAGGTTCTGAGTTTAAGCCCCACTCCCACAGACTGCCACTCTGGGTCCCTTAACCTCACGCTGCTTCCCGGGCGCCGCACAATGGCAGCCCAAGGGGATGGGTGAAATGCAGAGAGTTCATTTTGTTGCTCTGTACTTGTGACTGTGTAATAACAATAAAAAAAAAGCTGGGAAAAAAGGAAGAAAAGTTTTTAATCTAGCAGCCAACAAATCATTGTTTTTTTGAGTAGACTGTGAAATAAGCATCAGAAAATGTGATTAAAATGATCCATACAGTATATAATCCAGTAAAAGCAGTAGTATATTCTCTATACAGGAAGCCAATTGTTACTGACCTAACAATGACCAGGAATGGCCCTTTATTACACTTCCAAATCAGATGCAGGCATTGTTATGTTTTTGTTTCCAGATTTGTGAGAAAAGTGAGCAGAGATATTGAAACTCAACTAGGGCTATTTCCTTATAAAAACTTTCCCATATGTGAAATAAGGAAAAGTAATAATAAAATAAAAATTTTAGGTGGTTTAGAGACAGCAGCATTTCATTGCAAAACTAGTTCCATGTATTAGCTGTGATTTACATACTAGACGTATGCTGTGGATGGAAGCATAGAAAACTATTATAGATTTGTATAAATATGTGATGTTATTCTGTTTAAAGATGATCCATCTCTATAAAGACCTCTGAGCTTAAAATGATAGGAATTCATATATGTGGCAAAATGTTAAAGACTAATTTAACTGTGAAAAAATTAAGGTGCTGTGAGTCTCGGACTAAATTAGATTGCTTACACCACACCTTCCTGGAATGGTATTCAACCAGCTTTTTCCCCCATCATTATTATACTGAGAGTAAATTAAAAACCCTTTTATCTTCCCCTTTATTGGTTTCCTTCTGTGGGTGCACAGCTATTTGTCTTTACCCTGACACATACACACTCCCACATGTGTACAGACAGGGCAGGAGGAGGAGCTCTTATGTGTTGGGATGGTGTATAATTACATGGTGTGGGCTCTTTCAATCAATCAGCACTAGGCAGGTGTGTGAGGGGTAGCCCCGTTTCTTTTTTGCCCTCCTGAACCTCACCCATAGTCAGCCGGCGCTGCAAGCTGGCTGTCAGCCAAGGGTCTCCTGATCCATGTTGGTTAAACGCACATTAATCTGAGTTTGGCAGGGTAATCAACAACCTAACTCAACTGTGAAATTGAATTCCGCGCTGGAACATCGTCCGGCCAGTTTTATGCTAAGGCTGCAGAAAGCGAAAGTGCCGCAACATCAATTTGTCACCGAGAGCTGCCGCACTGAGCTCTCACACTCCGCACTAAACACAGAGGCAGAGAGGGGAGAGAAGACTCCATGCTGTCTACGATTACATCCCAAACAGCTCACAACAATAGCTGAGAAAGAGAAGGATTTACTTTGGGGGGGATGTGTGAGTGGGCTTAGGCAGAGAAAAAGCAAAGGGAAAAAAGTGACAGGAGGAAAAGAGGAGGTGGGCCATGCTACTCCTTTTCTTTTATTCTTTTTCTGCATGATTTTAAACAAAAGAAAAGGAGAAAATTAACCACATAAACCTACATTTAAAGCATTTCTTTGATATTAGCCCTGAATATCCCACCACCTTAAATAAGAAATGCTATAGCTACACTTTTATAATATACCTTCATCTATTTCATGACTACTATATAAAATATTGCTGTCAAAGGAATTGGGAACAATTACTTTGATAAATCTTAAGTTTGTTTTTCCATCTTTAGCTTCACAGCAAGTTTTGTGAATCTGTGCAAAAATAAAGCACCACTGCATGTCTACAAGGCGCCAAATGCAGAAAACTTGCAATGCAGCTACAAACAAAAAGAAAGGAGAAAAAAAATGACCTTCTCTTGCATCACTTTTCTGCTACTCTTGCATTCTCTCTTGCTGTTTTTCCTAGAGAGGCTATTTACTGAGGCGCACAGGTTAAATGGGTTTTCACTGCAGCACCCTGGGATCTACATCAGCAAACCCAGTTTTCCCTCTCAGCTGCCTGACTTACTGTGAGGAAGGAAGGAAAGTGTTGAGTTGTGATAAGGATAGTGAATAATGAGCTTAATGAGGCTTCGATAACTCTGAAGAGTGAAGTAAAGACATTTTATAAAAATGACCACTTTGCTCTTGCTGATCATCATATTTTACCCCCTGATGCTACTATTTGACTGTTTTCTAGGAGACATGCAGCTCCTCACGATATAAACAATGTATTAAAATAAAAGATGGTTATCTTAGGATTAAATAAAAAGATGCTTTGTGTAGGAGGACAGTCTAGTTGAAAGGTGATTATTGAATTTCTCAGCTCTTTGCTGCACTTTACAACACATTATTTGATCACTACTGGGAGTGTAAGAAATATGAAAAGACCATAATAAAGCTATTACAATTCCAGCCAGCTATGAAGGCATTTTACGAGGCAAAGCTGGTGTTACACCTCACATCTTACAACCAAAAACCTCTTCCAGTATGAATTTACGATAGATTTGTAAGTTTTATTCCAACACGTGAATATAAAGATATTTTTTTTAAAGTTAGATAAATTTTGTTTGTCTTTACACTTTAAAAGGCATAAAAAAATCACAATTTTCTTAGCAAAAAAAGAGAAACATGATGATTATTATTTATTTTTTTTGTTTTTCTGTGGCTTTTTTTTTTATCTTGCTCTTGGGAACCCAATAATCTCTATACTCTGGTCTTGTTTACTACCACACCCCTACTACACTTATTGACAGTGGGCAGTAAAGGGCCAACAGAGAAGTGGACACCTGTCATAGAAACTCTGCAATAAAAGGTAAGTAGGCATTTAATCTCTATTTGTTTATTCTCAACATGATATGAAGAGGATATAATTATCTAAATGTACAAAAATACATTCAACCTGAAGCTAGCATTTCTCTGTAAGATGCTACTCAGTAATATTTTTCACTTATGCGTGTTGTGCAGCATGATTGACATTTTTGCAATCTTAGAAACACATTTGGGCTTTTTTGTTCCTTTATTAGGTAAAATGTGATTTTTTTTTTACAGGTGTGTAGTTTAACTTGAAAAAAATTAACCGTACTGTAAAATCTACAAAGTTGAAATAAAATATTCCCAATTGCACAGAATTTTCTTCATTGTATACAATGGATCCCATCTAAGTCAATCTGACAAGCTGGATTAGTCTTACATCTACAGAAGAGGATTAGGGCAACTGAAAAAAAAAGTTAACTGATTTTAAAATTTAATTTCAGTTTAGTATGGGAAAAAAGTCAGAATTCTTACTTTTTTCTCAGAATTCTGACTTTAATCTCACAATTCTGACTTTTTTATTGTCAGAATTCAGTCAGAATTCTGAGAATAAAGTCAGAATTTTGAGAAAAAATCCAGAATTCGGAGATTAAAGTCAGAATTTTGAGAAAAAAAGTCAGAATTCTGAAAAAAAAAGTCTGAATTCTGACTTTTTTCCCTATACTAAACTGAAATACAATTTAAAAATCAGTTAACTTTTCTTTTTTTTTCCAGTGGCCCTAATCCTCCTCCGTATACATCCTATGAAAGCCTGTCTCTATATTTTACAATATTTTATATGTATTCCTGTTAATAGGCCTCTAGTTAATAGCTGTAGTTTTGAGGTTTCTTTTTGTTTCCTGTAGTGTTTAAAGTTTTCACTAGAGCAAAACACCTGCCAGACAAGGCTAGATGTGTTTTTTATCTATCTAATGCCTCTGAAGCTGTTTTCCAGTTTTAGATGTTTTGGTAAGAGGCTAGAATCATTTAGACTCAAGGTTGTTTCAATAATCCTTCCGTTTGTGGAAAACTGTCTACTTTGTGTGTGAGAATCCCTCCTTGTGATTCTTAAGTTATTAAAATCCTGTTTCTGTTCCCCATTGCAAGGAGAAATAAATGTAAATGCTGCTTGAATGAGGAACACCGATCTAAATTTCTTGTTAAATATAACAAGACTTATATAGACTTTTTCTCTGATACCATCTCGCTGGTAAGCTCAAATCTGTTTGATTATGTCATGAACTGAGAGAGTAATGTCCTACATTACTTTCCAATCAATTGACATCAACGGTAATTGATCTGTTTGCAGCGACACTAGCCGCTGCAGAGGAGTAATATTTTACGTTCGAGCTCTTCCCGTTAAGGGAAGAGTAGATTAAAGCTGACACCATCTATCAGGCCTAAGGACTACAGTTGAAGATCACAGTGAGTTTTGGAAAGTGAAAATGAGGAAAGGGTGGATTTTTATAAAGAACTAGAGGTGGGTGAGAGATGGAGCTAAATGTAGGGATACCTCTGTGTAATTTTCTATGAAATGCTTTGACAGGTCTGTCAGTGGGAGTCCTGAAACATGTTTCCTATAATTTGATCACTCTGCAGTTTAAAGCAAACACCATAAATCCCCTGTCAATGTTATTTGCATAGTTTACATTATTTTAATGAAAAGTTTCTAATTTTTGTCTTTAAATGCTTACCTTGCCTATTGTTTGTGAGTTGGCAAGACTCTCAGAGAGGCGAGGGTAGGTGTAGGAACTGTAAGGGTGGGCCTGAGGAGCGTTCCTCAAAGCCCCACTGGCTGCATAGGGAACATTTTGCTCCTGCAACCCAGATCCTGACCGAGAACGCTGCCTGATGGCTGGTGTCGGGCTCGTCTGGGTCACATAAGAACTCTTGGGTCTCTTGTCATATTCGTCCCGCAAGCCGCCGTAGCTCCACTCGCTGTCCGGGTAGTTGATCTGCTCGCTGTGAAGAGACGCACGAGAAGGCGTGCCAACTGAAGTGTCCCGGTAGTCCTGGCTGGACGAACCTCCAACTGACGCTCTGTAGTAACCGCTGGAGCCCACTCCGCTACCCACAGTGGAGGCCACCTCATCAGCCGAGCGCCCTTTGCTCTCCAAATAGGTGTGGTAGTCTGGCGGGAGCTTTCCATAGTCAGATTTTTGAGGCATGGCGTCGGGGTAGAAGGAGCTGCGTATAGGGTGAGAGTGGCCATTCTGCTTGGTGAACCGGTAATGCCTCCCAACAGCCCACTCTCCATCTATGGAGAAGCTTGGCTTTCCATGTTCCAGAGAAAAGTCCCTGCTGGAGGTATCCATGTCGCATGAGTAGCGGGAATAGTAGTGGTTGAATCCGTTCTCCTCCCGAGCAGCAAGATGACCACTGCCTAATGGTTTGGAACTGGTTCCAGCCTGCTGGACGCCTGGTGGGCTCTCTTTACGCAAGGAGTTGGAACGAGTTACTGAAATGTTGTCAAACTCTTCTAGTAGGCCATTAATGGAGGCATCTTTGGGTGGTCTGTTCCCTCGGACAATGGTCTAAAGGAAGAACAAAAGACATTTAAATTTAACAAAAAAAAAAAAACTACATTTGAAAAACCAATGGGGGCAACCATTGGACTCATATATTAACTTATACTTCATTCATTCCAAGCTGAAAAGTGGACAAAATGAATTGAAATTCTTGCGTAATCAATCTGCCAACATTTACAGGAGAGAATTTCAATTCATTTGAACAAGGGCTTTGTAACAAGTATGAAATTAATCATCACTTGCAGTAAATGAATGCTGGAATTTTCATCTCAAAGAATGGCAGGCACTAGTCTACGCAAACACTAGTTGTAAATATAAAAAAAGCATGCTAAGAAGTGTTCTAAAAACCAAAAACAGCCGCTGTGGATTAAGGGAGTTAATTCCTGCCCCATTTCCCTCACAACAGATTAGCTTCATTTTCAGTGGGCTGATCAGGTTACATTAATAGTCGTGAAGTTTCGTTTCATGCTTAAGAGTCAAATGAGCACACCAACATGCGCCTACAATAAAATGAGTAAGTCGGAGTGAGGGCAGAGAAAGGGCCGACATGCTTGCATCTGCTTCAAAGCGCATGAAGTGTGCTGCTTATCCCCTCCTACCTTGCTAAGCCTTTTTACAAGGCTGTGTCGTGAGTCATGTGGGGACCCAAAGGCTGCAGCCTTGCACCTATGAATGTAATCTGCCTGCATACATAGCGTGTGTGCCTGTACACAGTTTGTACAGTGTAGACACTGAGACTCAAACCTCCAGTTATGATCATCAACACGTACATTAACTCTTATCTCTCTAACCTTAAATAAAACAGTGGATTTAATGTGAAGGGAGGGTGAGCTGTGGGGATTTTCTCATTTATGAAATGTTACGTAATCTGGAGAGGGCTTTTGTGGACTGATCAGACAGAGCTACAGTAACTTCCAATGCAATCATACCCAAAACAAAAAAATCTATCACACATGAAAATCTAAAAAGGTTGGTTTGCATTTAGAAATTTGGCTCCACAGCCAAAAATTATCACATTTTTTACTGTTCTTTAAAGGTCCAGGAGATTTGTTGTAGAGCTTCAGAGAAAGACTAACGTCTCCTGCATAGTCAGGCGCTCTTAGCTTAGCAAACGTCCATGTGGACTCATAGCGGATGCCTGGAAAGCTCCAAATTTACAACCACGTATGTGTTGTCACAGTAAACTGGAAGGTGGCAAAAATTCTGCCCAGCACAGAAAAAAGTTTTCACATCAATCTGTTTTAGTGACACCAAGCTATGTTTGTGACAACAACACACTGCTATGAGGAAACAGTGATAATGACACACAGGGTCATCGCCACAGACTGCCCTGCACTGATAGGTGTGCAGTGAGTTTACGCCGCCTCTTTTTCTTTTGTTTTTTCAAAGCTACAAAGCAAATTTGGTCTTCTTCCTTGTCTAATGAAAAAAAAAATGACAGAAGGGAGAAGTAAATAGAAATTTGTCTTTTAAAGTTTAGGGAATATAATATATGAAATTTCAAACAGACAACTGTAGGACAGTATGTATTGAGCATAAGCCTAATATTCCTGACTGAAGCGTCCTGAAGGAATACATCTTAATTGTGGCGCTTTCAATTTCTACTTGAAAGTTGGAATTTTCAACCAGTTGAATAAGAGGCTGGGAAACAGCTTTGACGTCCGTAATTATGATGGCTGCGTCTTGTGTCCAAAGGAGTCAGGCTTTCTTACTTAAATTATTATTTTTAATAGCTCTTCTTTAATTAACGGACATTTAGATGCTGGCAAGCATCTAAAGTTGGTGATGGATGGAGATACAGAGTTGTCCTCATTAGAAACTACAAAAGAGTTCACTTTGGGGTAAGATGTTTGCTTTGTTGAAAGAATAATGTGTTAAAAACACTAACTTCTAAATACTTACAGCTGTAATTAGAGTAAGAAGTGGTTCTAAAATGTGCTGACTTATTGGGGGTCTAATACAAATCCAGACGGAACTTTTCAAATTTTCTCCCTTCAACCATTTCAATTTCCATTCGTCCCAACTACTTTTTCTTGGTCTGTTCCATGGGTCTTTAATAACATAAGGTGTTTAGATTTTCCGTAAAAATTCAAAAAATATCCACAGGACTTGGTTTTCAAGATTTGAAGACGTTTCGCCACCTCTCCAGGAAGCTTCCTCAATTCAAATGTCTGGATCCGCAGTGAGTTTGAGTCTTATATAGACAACGCCTTGTATCGCTTGGAAACATGCAATAGAAACCGATGAATGGGTCGTTGGTTCCATCGTTAGCCTGTAATATCTGAAACTGTCTATGATTCTAGGGGTCGGTCGTTAAAGGGGGGATTGTCATTAAGGGGGGGGTTGTCTCCTGTAATACTTGAAACCTGTCTATGATTGTTAAGGGTCGGTCGTTGGACAAAATGAAAACAGTAATATCAACTAAATATCAGTAAAAAGGAAACCCTCACATTTTCTTTCTTAATTGGCTGTGGCTAAGAATCAGAAATGTTGATGGCTTACAGCCTTTATTTGCCCATTTTTCCAGCAGTCTTCAGAACTCCTGGCTGACTCAGAATATTTCGTTTTATAAAAGAAAAAAAAAGGTTTTTGTTTTTTAGTGTACATGATATTCATTTTTTTATTGGGACTAGTTTTGTAGCCTAATATTAATTGTTGTAACCGCTGCATTCTATTGTGAATAAATTTTCAATGTTGTGCTCCAAGCACACGCGGACTAGTAAACAGCCAATCAGAGAGAGAGAAGGCGGAACTTAAGGCAGAACAACCAATGAGAGTAGAGTTAAACAGCGCAGCAGTTCCATGCGCTGCTACGTGAAAGGGACAGGAGAGAGCAGGCAGAGGAGCTGCGAGAGGAAAAGAAGCCACTGCTGCAACAACTACTGCTGTAAATGATAAACATGTTGCTCACATCCAATTATTGGTAGGGACAATTAGGTCGGTTCAAAATTTTGGTAGGGACATGTCCCTATGGTCCCTATGCAAACCTACGCCCATGTGGCAAACACACTCCCCTCCCCTCATCTCATTCAGACAGCATGACCCAACAAGTCATCTGCAGGTAGTAGAAACTGAAATATTACTCCTTGCTCACTGATTTGTGTCCATCAGGTTAACTGTGGCTCACCTTTACTGTTTCTAACTGACCTAAATGAAGTTAACTGAATTCTTTACACAAAGAAATATTTTAAAACATAATATGAAAAAAAAAATGGGAATCTATCTTAAGTAGTGGTTTGCATAGAAAATGTTTTAATTAACCACTTAACTAGTGGTTTGCATAGATTCATTTTGAGATTAGATTAATTTCACTGTAATCTTGGAATGAATCTAATAATCTCTTAATTCGGCCAAAGAAATTCATGATATGTGTGTGCTACCTAAATAATAACTAAAAGTAAGTCTTTGAACAAGTTTCTTAAGCCAGATGGCTTGAAAAACATGTTGAACACATTTTCCCTGAAGCAAACCCGGCGTCTTTATAGTTTATAGTCTTTATAGTCAATTGTTTCTCTGCAGCACAGCGGCGCTTTCATTGATAAACTCAATCAGCTGATTTTTCTAACGGCCCGCTGGCTGCTTTCTCTGTTCCTCTGTGAGTGACCGCTTTTCTTCAAGTCACCAGTGAAGTTTTTCTACTTGTTACGACTACTCTTATAACCTAATAGGTTCCCAAAAAATAAAAAAAAATGCCAGAGTAGTTTTAGGAGGAGGTTTTCGACTCATTCAAAAATAAAAGGCACTCAGAGAGTTTTCTGGGTTCAGAAGGTGATTTTTTTTACTTATAAAAATAATAGAAATAATCTCCAGGTTGACTAACAAAAAAATTAAACATAAACGTTAATTTGTGGTAGAAAAACTGCTTCACTCCTCAGTCCTTCACCAAACAATCAGAGCAACCATAGCAGCTGCTTCTGCTTGTTGATCACAGCAGAAAGTGGACTGACAAGGAGGAGGGTCAAATAGGATAAATGAAGAAATTACAACAAATCTACCATTCACAAAACCTTAGCTCTGTAACATTGATAATTTAGCAAAAAAGGAATTTATGTAATTTTTAAGAGGTTCCAACAGTACGCCACGTTCAATGTAGTAAATTCACAGTATGCCTAAACAGGTTCTTGCTCCCAGATAGACATCTGCACTAAAATATCAAGGTGAAAGTCATCATTAGTATAGACTTATCTCCCAACCAAACTATGAGAATAGATTAACTGCATTAATGGCCCACCACTCATCCTGAAAATTAATCAAAAGGATTATGTTAACAATGACTACAACTACAGAACTGGATAATACATAAAATAAACTATACAAAGATATCTGTTTTTCCTGAAAACACAATAATGACCAAAAAACAATGTCCTCTGCAGTTTATGGATTGGAGCGGGCAGAGATGCGGTCAAGATTGGAATTTTCAGAATTTTTCTACGGCCTTGACCTTTGACCAGACACCACAGGCTGACCTTTTTATTATTATATCAATGTATATAATACATAATACAATTATAACATGTTTTCTACAGAAAATGTATCTTGATACTGCACTAGATCAAAGGTTTCTCCCATTTTACTCTCCTATAAACAAACTGTTATTTCAAATAAAATGTATTTAAAAAAGCTTTAAAATGCTATTTTTGCCAAATATTTCCAAGAAAAAAATAAAAATAAAAAAAAATAAATAAAAATAAAAAAATATATATATATATATACTGTATTGTACAGTATAAATAAACAGGCTGTGAATGTATATATATATATATATATATATATATATATATATATATATATATATATATATATATATATATATATATATATATAACTTTCTTAACCCATGAGGGTTTGAGCTGTTGTCCTTTTATTAGTCTAAACAATTTGATGCTTAATGGATATAAGCATTCATTTTGACACCCTGTTATAAAGATGCACAACAATTGATCTTAGAAAAAGAGTGTACATTTAAATCTTGAGGAAATAAAATGATGATTTAACTAAAGTAATAAACAAATGCACTGTTTAGGTTTGTTTAGCCTGAATTTGCAAGCTCTCTTCAATACAATAAAGTTCAATAAGTTTATGTGTATAGCACCAATTCACTCAGTGTGGTTATTATTGTCATTCAAATGTTGGTATTAAGTTTCAACCTGAGAGAGTGTGGCACAGGGGTGGTGTGTCTGATAGTAGTAGGATCCGTCTTGTTGCTAGGTTGTCTGTGTTCTTGACCTGTTTTTGTGATGTAAATTTTGAGCCTACTGTTTTGTTCTGTATGTTTTGAATGGGATGTCTGTTGTTCGAATATAGAAAATCAATAAAAACACTGATTATTATAGCACCAATTCACCACACATGTCTTAAGGCCCTTTAGAGAAAATATAATCAAATCATCATGTCAGATTGGTTGTTTTCTAGAATAATTTTCCATCTAAGGAAAACCTGCTGAGTGCCTGAAGTCACTGACATTGAGGAATATCTAATTGTATGAAAGGCTATCAAAGGTCGTTAGATTCTCCCTGAAAAGCAAGATATTAACCTGAAGTGACTTCCTAGTTCAGTTTTTCTGTGTTTTTGTTAAGAGTCAAATTAGAAAAGACCTCTTGGCTAAAATAGTTACATTTTGAATCCCTTTTTTCTGGTCTTACTACAGAGAAAGGCATGGGTAACTTTCAATAACAAAACAAAAAGACATTAATGTTTTATTTCAGATATGAGATATGCTTTCATATGATGACCCTCCTCTAGCTTCTTTGTTTCGCAAACCTCCCTCCCCCACTGTAACAGTCCAGTTGTTCTCTTCTGTTGACAGCTGTGTGGCTGCTTGGTGCCATGAACTGGAACCCAATGGGAAAAGGGCTGTAAAAGCAGTGAGTAAAATCCGACTGAAAGGCTGCTGCTGCAGGTCGGACTGTCTTTAAAACAGGTCACCGACCAGCAGGAAATCTATAATTCTAAGGACAAAAGTTGCAGCATATACATAAAGATGCGGTCACACATAAAGATCTCAGTCACAAATATGGAGGTTCACATAGTACTTTATAAAAATAGTTATGTTACTCAAAAAGGGTCTCACTTTTCATCTTAGCTTAGGTTTAAAAAGCCAGAATGAGGTTCCGGCATCCCGTCATGCTGCGTGGATTTTGGTGATTCAGAACTAATTCAATTGGCAAACAAGATCATGGAGTGCCGGTTATCTCATAAAACATAATCATCCCCATTCGGTTCATCATCAAAAGGACTGTGTCAAAGGAGCATGACAAGTGCAGGGGGTTGGAAAGAGTGGAGGAGATGAAGGCAGGCGAGAAAAACTGAGGGGAGGACAGAGGTGCAAAGGCGACAGGGAGACAAGGTTAATTGTTTGCCGAATCACTGTCAAATGGTTGCCATCAAGCTTGGAAATCTTCCCATTAATTTGAATTAAGGGTCTGATATTGGCTCCTGTTCTCAGCTCTCCTGCCCACCTCTCCCCTCTTCCATCGTCCTTACAGCTTGGTGAGCCTTGTGCCTGGGCTGCATTCAGCGGCGGCAGTGACAGCGGCTATATTTCACCAGGGTGCGCCGCTGGCCTGTCCTTTAGTGATAAGCTGTAATAGATCTACTCTCTCAACTCTGTGCAGCCTTTCAGGGCAAGGAAAGGAAAGGAGGGGAAAGGAAACTAAAGGAAAGGAAAGCTGCAGTTTGTTTAGGAGGGTAATTCATGTAAGGAAAAGAATAAGAAATGTTGGAGGAAACTGAGTCAGCTTTAATAAAAAAGAAAGATAGGAAATGATGGAGGTGAGGGAGGGAGTGACGTAGAAAGAGCATGAAAAATGAGACTCATTGAGAGATAAGAGGGGGATTAACCTTGCTGGTAATGAAGGGAGGGGTGTGACGAGAAGATGGAGGGAGGCAGAGAGGGGGAGATAATTAATGAGCTTGCCCTTCCTGTGACTCCTTCCTAGAACCCTGGTAGGGAGGATGCGCTTCACTGACCAGCAGGGTCCCGGGACAGCTGAGGAGCCTAGCAGGAGGAGGCGTGAGGGAGGGAGCAGAGGCGTGGCTCTGCTGCTCACCTCCTCTGCACTGCAGCTTTTGTTTCAGGCTAGTTTAAAACAACCCAGTGCACAGTAAAAGGATCTGCTGTCTCAGTCACAAATTCCAGTTTAGATTACCTTTATGGATTGCAATTCATCATACATTGTTTTTCCATTGAATCATTTAATTTGAACACATCCCATCTCATGATTTTATTATTGATTCTTTTGAACATTAAAACAACTCAAGATAAATGCATTAACTAGCCGTTAAATGACAGGAATTTGAATCTTAACAATATTACATTTCCTATCCTTTAATTTGTTGATTTCTGCTTGAATATTCAAAATGAAAAGATAATTTCCTAGTATGACCAATTATTTTCACCCTCTGCTGCAGAGACAGGTGTGATCTGGATGGATGACGTTAAGACTGAAGACACTGTCCGCCAATATAAGATTGCTGGTTGGGCCAAAGTGAACAGCAGCCATATTAAGGACGCTGGCATAGCCTGTCTAATCTGATCATTTAGGATGACTCCTGGCTGCAAGGCTATCTCCACACCAGGCATTTGTTGGACTATTTTTGTACAACTTTCTTGAAGTAGTGCATTGTTATCAGTATTATCACTAACTTGACACCAAAAGGTGTCACCTAACTATAAAAACTCATTTTTATTTGAGGTTTTGTGAGCTTAAGAAAAAAAAAGCCGACATATTTGGTTAATCTGAATTTTAATTGATTTTTATATAGCTGCTAAATATCGTAAGGCATTTTAAATGTAAATATTTTTTTTTTTAAGTCTGCTTAACATGTTTGTAGAAAAAAAAAAAACGTATTAATCTCTTACAAAAATCTCTCTGTAACATGGAAAAAAAACAAATATTTTCCAAAAATTCAACCTGAACTGAAAGCTCTACAAAGTTAAAGACAAATGAAACAAAACCCTTTTTACTTTCTGTATCTTATTTTAGGATGTGTTTAAAATGTTCTTATTTTAAATCTAAGTTAACTTGCTGTCAAACTTAGAGTACTAGTACTATGGATTGTTCAAACTGTCTTTATTTATATTTAGTACAAGATGGGGTTCATTCATGTTTTTTTAAATACATTTTTGCAAATATTTTTTCATAAAAAGTGTTTTTTACTGATTTTTATATTTCCACGTTTTATTTTTGTAATTTCTTTTGCTCAGATTAAGTTTTGCAAAGTGCGTTGTTTTTAAATTGTGTTTTGTCTTCCCTTCGCTTCTTGCATTTCTATTGGTCTGCATGGACATTAGATGCAATTTGAAAAGAATGCAATATGAAAAATACATTTTGAAAAAGACAAAGTGGAAAATAAAAATAAAATGTTAAAATATATATGTGTTAAAAAAATTTAGAAAAATAAAGTAAAAAAAAAATTTAACACAGAATCTGTAACAAAAGGAAAAATAGCGTTTCAAACATGCATTTAAAAATATCTACAATTCTGAAAATCAGAACGGAAAAAAGTTACTCTCAATATTATTGATTAGGAAGATTTTGAAGGTTTAATTTCTGGATTGCATTTTTTTTTCAAATATCAATTTATAAAACATGTTCTTTGATTTTAACGTTAATGGAACAAAATTCACTCCATATACATATCTCTGTGTTGTTTGACTGCTGATGTTCTTGCCAATTTTTCCATGTCCCAAAAATCAGTGAAAGCTTAGCAGAAATTCCTTAAATTTGTGCTAGAGTATCAGAAGAAAGAAAACATAGATGACTTCATAACAACAGACCAAATTTATAAATTACAGAAAAGCACAAACAGTATTTATAGCAAATAAAAGGAAGAATATCTACAGGACAAAACCACATGTGTTCAAACCGGTTTGCAAATAGTTCACTTTCTCTGCTTTCCTTAAAGAAAATAAATTATCACCTATTAAAATAAGTTTTATTTGCAATAAAATTGAATTACCTAATTCTTGCTGTATTGGCTGCACTTTTAAACAGTAGATATAAATTGCAAGATTCAAAAGCTTCAGCCTTCAATTACTAAAGGTATAATGCATTAATGATAGAAAAACACAGATCTGTGAGATAATGCTTTTGTAAAATGAATTATACCTATTTACTTTTCTGAAGATTCAGTGGCCAGATTTTTTAGTATGTGCTCTCGAAGCTCATCACCTACCACACCTCCAGCCTTTCATTCTGCTTTACAAAACCACACACGCAGAGCAGGAACGTTGCCCACTCACTACACCCACTCCGAACTCTACAGTCCTGCTGGAGCAGAGCAGACCATGTTTTTTTCACTCGCTTGCTAACATTATCTGATGCACTTAAGCAGAACGAGTAAACGTTAGTGCAACAAAAATATTCATCCACCACCATCTGCACCTCAACTCTCTTCTCTCTGCCAGCCATTGTGTATCAAACCCAGCACAGGCACAACTCTGTGGCCCTCTGTCACGACTCAGGCTGCAGAGAGAGGAAAAAAGAAAGCATTCAGTGGGATTTACTCGCACACATGCACACAGACAGAACTACTTTACTATTGCAGCTGCTGCTCTTTCTGCAGTGCATTAGATTGAACACAAGCTCCTCAATTGCAAACGACAAAGACAATATCAATATCAATGAGAGAGTGCTGAAGAGCAGTCAACCTCTGCCACTGCTTATAAGTGACTTTAAAAGGCAAACTATACATAAACGCACAGTGTCTACAGAGAGGAAATCTTGCCTGAGGTTAATATGGTTACACTTCATTTTTAGACGGTTATAGATACAAAGCAACTCTGATGCATGACTTAGCAAAAAAGAAACAAAAAAAATCTGGATTTAAAATGAAAAATTAACAGACCTCAGAAGAATTAAGATATATATCTCCCTCTGCTGGACAGAAATTGTACAGCAACATACTGCAAAGGACTCAATTCTCTAAAATTTAAAGATATGTAAATAATTGTGAAGATTGTTTTCTTAAATAAAGTAAAAATGTTCACCATAATTATCTTTGAAGCACAAATATCACTACAGTACCTCACAATTTTTAATTTTGGTTTTGTTGTACCATCTTTGCTCTGTATCTCACATATGAATTCTAGTTGTGGACCCTCTACAAGGGCTTTCCTCAAGGGGTGACCACAAACAGCCTTAAAGGTATAGTGGTATGTTCTTATTCCAGGTGGATCATCAAAATAAGCGGTCCTCCTAACTGTCAATCATTCTGGTGATATGTTTACGTAAGCCCATCATTTGTGCTCGTCCCCATTTTCACTTACCGGTTGTGAGTCTGACATAGTGGAAAAATTGCAAATCTTCTTTTGCAAAGTAAGCTTGTGTGAACGATGCAAACAGCAACTTTTAAACAGAGCGTGCACGAGGAGAAATGTGCTTGTGCATGCGCTCGCAAGGGTTTGACAGGCGTTCCCTCTCGGGAACGGGTACAGGGTTGTGCATATTCTTTTTTTTTTTTAAGTGGAGAGGGTGGGTCTTTTAAAAAATTTGTGAAAATTCTCTACTACACCTTTAAGGATTAAACTTGCAGCTTCAACAACAACCCAATTTGGGATAAACATAAGAAAGATGTGGTTAGATTGGTAAATATAGTTTTGCACTAAAAAAAAACACAAAAGAAAAACCATAAAACTTCCCAGAGAAACTGGCAGCATGCTCTTTCAGTATAATCAAAGATCGTCCACAACTCGTGGCAGAATCTTTAAAAGACCAAAATATCTTCCCATAAGAAATTCTCTCTGAACAAAATCTAAAAAAGGAATTGAATAAAAACAAATGGAAAAAATAATTTTCAAAACATGCTAATTGTTGCAAGATCTTTAACAAACCAGTTTAGATAACACTGTTATTCCAAAGATAAAGAAATTCTTTAGTTTACATAACTAATAGTAATAGTGCATTATTTCACAAAGTAAGCACAAGATCAAGATTAAATACATTTTTGAGACCACTTTAATATATTCTAAAAAAATATTACAATAAAACTATATATTAAAACATGTATATGTACACTATATTGCCAAAAGTATTTGCTCACCCATCCAAATTATTGGAATCAGGTGTTCCAATCACTTCCATGGCCACAGGTGTATAAATTCAAGCACCTAGGCATGCAGACTGTTTTTACAAACATTTGTGAAAGAATGGGTCGCTCTCAGGAGCTCAGTGAATTCCAGCGTGGAACTGTGATAGGATGCCACCTGTGCAACAAATCCAGTCGTGAAATTTCCTCGCTCCTAAATATTCCACAGTCAACTGTCAGCTGTATTATAAGAAAATGGAAGTGTTTGGGAACGACAGCAACTCAGCCACGAAGTGGTAGGCCACGTAAACTGACGGAGCGGGGTCAGCGGATGCTGAAGCGCATAGTGCGAAGAGGTCGCCAACTTTCTGCAGAGTCAATCACTACAGACCTCCAAACTTCATGTGGCCTTCAGATTAGCTCAAGAACAGTGCGCAGAGAGCTTCATGGAATGGGTTTCCATGGGCGAGCAGCTGCATCCAAGCCATACATCACCAAGTGCAATGCAAAGCGTCGGATGCGGTGGTGTAAAGCACGCCGCCACTGGACTCTAGAGCAGTGGAGACGCGTTCTCTGGAGTGACGAATCGCGCTTCTCCATCTGGCAATCTGATGGACGGGTCTGGGTTTGGCGGTTGCCAGGAGAACGGTACTTGTCTGACTGCATTGTGCCAAGTGTAAAGTTTGGTGGAGGGGGGATTATGGTGTGAGGTTGTTTTTCAGGAGCTGGGCTTGGCCCCTTAGTTCCAGTGAAAGGAACTCTGAATGCTTCAGCATACCAAGACATTTTGGACAATTCCATGCTCCCAACTTTGTGGGAACAGTTTGGAGCTGGCCCCTTCCTCTTCCAACATGACTGTGCACCAGTGCACAAAGCAAGGTCCATAAAGACATGGATGACAGAGTCTGGTGTGGATGAACTTGACTGGCCTGCACAGAGTCCTGACCTCAACCCGATAGAACACCTTTGGGATGAATTAGAGCGGAGACTGAGAGCCAGGCCTTCTCGTCCAACATCAGTGTGCGACCTCACAAATGCGCTTCTGGAAGAATGGTCAAAAATTCCCATAAACACACTCCTAAACCTTGTGGACAGCCTTCCCAGAAGAGTTGAAGCTGTTCTAGCTGCAAAGGGTGGACCGACGTCATATTGAACCCTATGGATTAGGAACGGGATGTCACTTAAGCTCATATGTGAGTCAAGGCAGGTGAGCAAATACTTTTGGCAATATAGTGTATTTTTATATTAAACCTCAAGTAAACATGTAGGCCTATTTATTATCTGTTTTCTGTACTGAAACCTTGTCTAAAGATAAAATAAGATTAGTATAAAAATGAGCGATGATTATAAATCAATAATTGTTTGAACTATAGAAATGATTAAAGCTGATTAATCAACCAAATAACCCTTTTTCCTATTTACTCACTGGAAAGCCTCTGATATAAAAATAGTATCTGTCACTAAAAGAAGAGAAACTTGCAAAGAGACATCAAGTCCTTTTTTTAAATCTTAAAATAAACATTTAACCAGTGTGTTTTAGGGTGTTGACTTGTTAATGAACTTCACGATGTTCTGTGTTTTGCTGCCCTCTGTTGGTCAAACTCTGTATTGATTTTGCTAACGTTCAGCCGGATTTGAAGAATGACATTCCCATTTCTGTAATGTAAAAGATAAAAAAAAAAGACAAAAAATACTTGAATGATTTCCAACACTGAGGAAGTCAAATAAAAATGTAAACCTAAAGGAGTGATATAAAGCTTATAACTGCAATAACCTTACAATAGACTGCATACCTTTAAACAAATGCTTAATTAGAGCAGCTTTTGATCCAGTTCCAGCAGCCTATCAGCAATTATATTTACTAAGCAACAAATCTGACTAACCTAAAAACAGCTTCGGCTGTCTTATATGAATTTTCTATCTGATGTTTATCTGAGGACTTACAATATTTTGCAAGACTGACCTTCCTGCCTACATCCATTGGCATCAGCAACTCCTTAAAGAAACCTCTATAATCATTACAACATCTAATTTCCATTTTGGGATTAATAAAATATTTTAAACTGGATTATAATAAATTCTGCCCTGCGATGGACTCGTGACCTGACCAGGGTGGACCCCGCAGCTGGAGATAGGCACCAGCACCCCTCGTGACCACACTTGGGATAAGCGTGACAGAAAATGGATGGATGGATGGCTGGATGGATGGATAATGAATTCTCTAACATTACTAAAACAAGGCCTTTTAACAAGAACTCTGAATACATTTAAACACCCAAGAAGAAGAAAGGTGAGATGTAACTTGCTCAACAAAGGAACACAGTCCTGCAAAGCTTCAGATCCCCTCAGGCTCATATTCTATATCAATGTTACAAATAAAAAAGCCCCAATCCCGACCTCAAATCCCACCAAACAGGACATTTGAATAACAGAGCAGTCTGAGAACATGGTTTACCTATAAAGTCAGCTTCCTTGGGCCATCCCATTAGCTGCTAGCTACAACAGTTAATAACCATCACCTTCTCCTGCAGAGGACAGTCTGAACACCACACACCAAATAGGTCTTAAGTCTACAAAACTGAATATATGTATAAAGTAATGATGGTTTATTTCTTAGGCTGTAATGTATCTAAGGCAGCAGTGACCCCTAGTGACTAAATTAGGGGTTACAACCGTATCTCTGGGTTCTTTCTTTCTTTTTTTTCTAAATTCAGTGCCACATGCTGCAATGCATTTCAATAGAGACATTTTTTAACTGGAATAGAATATAAAACAATTTTTCAAAGTCTCTGAAATGCCACTAAGAAGTCTTTATACGTCATCTAGGATTAAAAAAGTTGGATTGAAAACCTAGATGCCTAGAGCTTTATAGATGCACAGCTGAAATATGGTGGAGTCATGCTGCGGGGAGGGTTTTTTGTCATAATCAACTAGGCTGGACAGAGAAGACTGGCTGAGCTAAATAGAGAGCAGTTCAGGGGGGGAAAACGTGCTGAAGGCTGCAGAACATTGTAAACTGAGGCTGAAGTTCACTTTCCAGCAGGACGGCAATCCTGAATGTAAAACTACAAACATGTTTTAAATCCAAGCTTATTTACAGTTTATGATGGCTTAGTTAAAGTTTCAATGGAACCTCAATGGAAAATCTTTGGCAGGCTTTGGAAATCTGCCATCTACAAAATCTCTATCCAATCTTAGTGAGGTTGAGCCTTATAAAAAAGAAAAGTATAAAACCTGCAGCCTCTGAATGAAAAAAGATGGTCGAGATCCCCAAAAAAACCTGCAGCTGTAACTGTAGTGAAATGTGTTTTCACAAAGGACTGACTAAAAGGGGGCTGAATGCAAGAACATGCATCCTTTTTTTAGACTTTAGAAACAAAATACATTAGAAAATGTAATTATTTTATTTTTAGAGCATAGTTGAGCTGAACTGTGTAACGGGCTGTCATGTGAATTGGTTTGACATAGGATATGGTTTGTTGTAGCACAGGAAAATGTGAAACCATGCAAGGAGTCTAAATACTTTTGCAAATCAACTGTAACCTGCATTAAAAAGTGAATATTTTCTTATATTTTCATGAGTTAAAAAGGGATTTCATTTAATACATTTCTAAAAACTATGGCTTACATCAAAAGCTCCTGGAAAACAGATCATTAAAAATGTACCTGTAGTTAAGATTGCAACCTTTTAGTAAAGTACAGAAGCACATGAGGATGCAGAAAACAGGGAGGCAGCACAAAAATGTAGCCCACAGTGAAGGGAGTGGAATCACACAAAACAGCAAAATGTAAATTCTTTATAAGTTAGCTGCACACCAGGTTGGCTCTAGAGCTACATTTAAAGGTAGCACAGATCTGAGAAGGTCAGTGTTCTGGTATTTTTAAAATGGAAAGCTAAGCATGAATTTATGAACTCCTTACATCAAAACTTCAATTGTTTAACTTAAAATGTTCAGTAAGGCATCTTGCTAAATCATACTTGTTGTGTATTACCTCTACATCCATCCTCCATCCATCCATCCATCCATCCATCCATCCATCCATCCATCCATGCATCCATCCATCCATCCATCCATCCATCCATGCATCCATCCATCCATCCATGCATGCATCCATCCATCCATCCATCCATGCATCCATCCATCCATCCATGCATCCATCCATCCATCCATCCATGCATGCATCCATCCATGCATCCATCCATCCATCCATCCATCCATGCATCCATCCATCCATCCATGCATGCATCCATCCATGCATCCATCCATCCATCCATCCATGCATCCATCCATCCATCCATGCATGCATCCATCCATGCATCCATCCATCCATCCATCCATGCATCCATCCATCCATCCATCCATCCATCCATCCATCCATGCATGCATCCATCCATCCATCCATCCATGCATGCATCCATCCATCCATCCATCCATCCATCCATCCATCCATCCATCCATCCATCCATCCATCCATCCATCCATCCATCCATCCATCCATCATCACAATTGAATTTTACAAAAAAATAATTTCTTGCAATTATCCTCTTATACTTGGACATTTTGATTAGAGTATCTGTAGATATGTGCATGATGCTGCAGGAAGCTGACCTTGTTTCCTCCAGTCATGTGATTCCTGTAATGCCCAGAGCTCCATCTCTGGCTGTTCAGAATAGCGTGACCCAGTCCCCTCTGACCTCAGTCAGTGAGTGCCTCAGCTGGGAGGCTGCATGAGTCACACAGAGGGCAGATATTTGCTGCAAAAAATATTTAGTGAAGAAAGCAAAATGAAATAAAAACCTTTAGTCGCACTAAAGCTTCCAATGAAGTGTTCTGATCTGGTCGTCTGAGCACAAATAAAGGAACCGAAATAAAAGCAGGAAATAAATCAGATGTGACCGTATGAGCATGTATAAGATCCCAGTGAGACGGTGAGCTTATCTTCCTCTAAGGAGTTCCTGAGTGTGTTACTGTCAAAGAAAGTTTGAGATCAAAAAGTAGGAGAGTGTGTGTGGAATGCTGGAAGAAAGAGGTGGGGATCAAGCTGCCTGCCTTGCACTTATCTTCTTGTCACTTTAGAGATAGATAAATAGACAGCTGCCCAAAGATTAATTACACAGCAGAGCTCATTAATCTGAGTCCTGTCAGCTGGTTTTATGGCCCAACAGAAAACCTTCCCCGACTCCCCAGCTTCAACTCCTACTTATAATCACAAAATAGCTCCCACTCAGAGACAGGTTTCTAAGAAGTCTCATAAGAGGTAACAACGCACTTGTTCAGAGGATGACCACTCAAAAGCATAAAGACGCAAAGAGAAAATAAAAATAAAGTAACTTTGTCTTCAGCAAGCAAAAGCAGTTCTGTGTCTCCTTTCAGTCAATTCATTTTTCTGTATTTTTCTGTTCTGAACATTAATGTTCTTAATCGAATGTGTTTTTGGGGACACACTTTGTTCAGGTGGATTATTGTTACTGCAAGACTTTGACAGATAACAGAAAAACGGGACCCATGGGAGTTGAGCTTCTCTTTTTATCCTTTTGAGCTTTTAACCTTGATCTATAATGGAGAAAGCTTGACTTAGACTTATACCTCAGAGCTGAGGGGAGAGTAAATGTTCTCAGCAGAACACACAGGGACAGTTTTATTTACTGCTAGTCATGCTAATTGGCAATAAAGATAGTAAAGAAATTAAAAATACACTTAATATGTGTGGTAAAGCAATTTAATCATAAATGACTTATAGCTGCTAACTGCTGAGCTTCTATCTACGCTCTCTTTCATACTTTAGACTTGAAAACTGGCTCAGTTAATCTACTAAGCACAGAAGGAGCTAGTGCCACCATCATCTTCTTACTTTTTATCATCATAGAAGGTACTCTGTGTTCCTTATAAAACCCCCCGATAGTCTTAAAAAAGTGAGATTTTAAACAGAGGTTTCTGCATGTCAGAGAGGAGTGTTCATTTCCACCGTCACTACAGCCATGTTTGGTATAAGGAATTGCTGCAAAGACACAGCAACAGTGACTGTCCACTGTAGCGAATTCCATCACTCAATGTATGACTGTAATATGCTGGGTTTCCTTGGATAGAAACCTTCATCATCATCATCAGTATCATCAGCATTTTTATTTATATAGAGCTTTAAATCAGCTACAGCTGAAAACAAAGTGCTGAATATAGCTAAAAATAATAAAACACAATAAAAGAATAAAACACAGCATACAAATATAAAATAAGGCAATAATAAGAAAGCTAAATAAACATTCATGTAAACAGTACAAAACAAAATAAAAAATATCATATATTAGTCTGATGCATTTGAATGACTGCATATAAATACAAAAAAATATATATATAAAATCAAGTCCCAGCCAGGTTAAAGCATTGTTCTAACAAGCCAAACAAATTATTATGAATGGACTACTAGCTGTTGAAGGAGCTGAATATTTCCATAAAGAATGTAAGTAAACCTTTATTACCTTGGATAATTTGCAAGCAGAAAAAAATTATTATAATAAATTATAGAAAAATTAAAATAGATACATAAATTTCTCCCTTCAAAGTTGGGCTTGGCCAGAAAAGGTTGAATGTTTTAAAATAGAGGGAAGTGTACCTTAAATCATATCTGCCATTTTTACCTCACCTTAATGCCAGCAGGTGGAAACATGCACCTTATTGTGATGTCTGAGTTAATCCTAAATTTCTTCCTTATCATTCTCTTACTTTTTAGCAAATGCTTTTATGCTTCTACTTTTCCACCTTTAGGGGATTTAATCTGTGATTTTACGATGCAATACTGAGTAAGGATTCCCTTTGCAGCTTTAAATGACCAGATGCTTAATCCTAAACAGATCGTTGCCTGGCTGCAATCAACTGAAATGTTCCTCCAAAATCAAGAAAAACGAAGGAGTTTTCTGATTCCTTAAGTAATTTCTCCTCAAACCAAACTTTCCTACTGGAGCTCCTCCCTGTTTTACACATCCTAAACACATTATATCCTGATCCAACAGCCTACTGCGCTAACACTGTCAGGGCTGTGCTAATCTAACATGAAGGAGACAACAGATCAAATGTATGTTGTGTCAAGAACCAGATTAATGTTCCACTTCCTGCATTAGAAAAGATGTTATTTGAGAGATGTGTACCATGTGGTTATATACAAGTCTTCCAGATTCCTAGATCAGGAGCTGCACTTTGCAGTCTGGCCACATGAGGATACCACAGGTCCAGCCATTAAGCTGCTTTACACCGAGCTGTTCAGCAGCAGCTACTGTCGTGTGTTCAAGAGGATTAGCAGTTACTTTGCCGTTTCTCATCAAAAAAATTGGACTCCACAGTAAAGCTGCTAGGAAATTGCAGCGCTTAGAGCCTGACACATCATCTTAAGTAATGCTTTTCCTGTTTAAAATTCACCACATAAATGCCCTTCCAGAAAGTCTGCATTCAGACATTGAGGGATGGTGCTAAGCCAAGACAGTTTGAGCTCCTCTGGCAAAGTGCAGTGCACGTCTCTGAGAGCCAAAACCCGCTGCCAAATTTGGCTCTGAAGTCAATCTGACACGTTTTTGTTGTTGCTGTTGTTATTTGCACAATGTGACCATGAGTGTCAGCCGTATGTCAAGACTTAAAAGATGGAGGAGAGTGGAGAGAAGCAGAGGAAGCAACAAGAGAGGACTAAATCAACGGCATCCACTGATGCTCAGTGTCAAGTAAGACAGATGTTCCCTCTGTCTCTATGTGAGTGCACAGACACGCTTCAATCAGAAGTTATTTTGATTTAGGTCTATTTCTACTGGGGCCAATGTAATCCTAAATCAATGCCAGGGGGAAAGCAATACATAGAGAGGCCAAATCGAATTAAATGTGAAATTAAATGCATATTGATCACGCACTCTAAAATCTAGTAAAAAGTTCAATAGCCACCAGAGTGAAGTGTTTTGTTTTGTCAGTTTTGACAAATCTGGAGCAAAGACGAACTATAAATCACATATTGATGTAAAGTGCTAACCATGGCTCCTTGGTAAAAATGTAAGATGCCTTAAAATAGGCAAATCTTTTTTTATTGCAGCAGCATAATCCCACGCAGAAGAAACATATTCAGAAAAATACATTTCAAAACGGTCAGGTTCTGTCTAAGATCAATAGGTCATGGTTTGGGTTCAAAGTTATCAGCATCCTTTCTGTAAACATGCTGCCCTAACCAACTTTGGCAATAACAATATCACTTGGTCTATGTTTTACTTTTTATAGCCATGATGCATTCAGAGTGATACATCTCTGACACCTCCACTGTGAACAGTGATCATTCAGATCCTGGGTTTTCTTCTTTCTTTGGCTTTCCCCAAAAGTTAACCACAGAACTATTGTTTAGGGACTGAAATGGAATCAAAGATGATCGATTTAGCGTCAGTTGAACCATTTCATATATTAAGGATTATCCTGCTGAAAGATGCAGAGATGACCTACTTTCTTTACCAGGGGCCACCAGATGTTTAATATTAAATCTTCTGGTGTTTTAAAGAGCCAACCATATTATAAACACTGTCATGCACCTTACCATGTCCTGTATAATCTGGAAAGAACAGTGTAGAATATATCAGGGCTGAAACAATTAATCGGCTTCGATTATTGAAATAATTGTCAACTAATTTAGTAATCAATTAATCCTTAACTGGAGTTTAAAGACTCTAAAACTTGCCTTTAGATGAAAGAGCAAGAGTAATTATACCAAAATTGTATATTAATAAATAAATATTTTATCTTTAAGATAAAAAAAAACTAACAAAATGCTCTATCCAGAACTCTTCAAGTGGAAAAGTTTTAGTTTCATCTCGTCTGATTTTGTAAAAAAAAAATGTCTTTAAGGAACCTTTGGCTATCCGATTATTAATCAAAACAATTAATCGACCGATTAAGTTTTGCAAAATTGTTAGTTGCAGCCCAAGCATATAGGATCATAGATCAATGCTTCTATCTACTTGCATTATTCTCTTTCTTCAGTTTGTTCCCTCAAAGCTCAGTCTTGGACCCATAAAGTGCATGGCTTCTGTTAAAGTCCCAGTAGAGCTTGTTTACATAGTTGTATATGTGTTGGATAGAACAGAAAGAGTTGTCATGCATGGTCTCTAAGGGTTGTTATGGTGACTCTATGGCCTTGGATGACCCTGTTTGCAGCAGTTCTCCATCACTGAGCTTTAGAGATGATTCTACCTCCCTCACCATCAAGCTCACTGTTAGCACCATTTCCCACAATGCACCTTGAAACGTAATGATCATCCATGGCTGTTGCTACCTGACAGGGAAGACAAATAACAAAGATGGCGCAGGCACTGTGCGGTGAGGCGGAGTTACATCACAAACGAGGAGCGAAAAGTAGTGATCATCTGTCCAAATGGTCTGTTAACTTTGCTGACTATAAAGTCTATATATATATTCCCCGCTCTATATAGTGATTGAGGGATTTAGGGTTAAGGGCGGATATTAAGACACAGCCTTTGAGTCCTCACCCAGCCTAGTGACTTGCAGCTGAAAAAATGGCGTCTGTGTCACAATATATCTGAACCCAAAGCCATGTATGACTAACTAGAAGTTCCAAGGCACTCTGATGGATAAAGTATAGAAAAAAGGGAATCATTAGAGATACCTGTTAATGTGCCACTTCTGTTTGAGTTAAGAAAATTCTGACAGGATCTTTAAATAATTTAAGGATCAATAAATACAAAATACTATTTTAAATACTTTTTACTAACTAGAGACAGGTAATGAGTAGATTAATTTGCTTACATTTACTCCAGTATAAACAATAAATCTGCCTCTATGCCTGATTCTATTGTAACATACTTTTACTTCAACAGAAGTACTATTTTATTGAGGTAAAACTCCCTATTTAAATAAAATATCAGACATAAATTCCCAACTATTGTTTCTCCACTAAATGAAGACCAAGGATATTTAAGGACAGATGATGCTGTTTTATACAAGCTTCATTGTTTTAGGGATTGTTTTTATCTGCTGAGTCTGATGTGTCATTTGGAGGACCAGTTATTACACAGCAAGTAGTAGAAATTATGTGTTCTGTAATTGTTTAAAATATGAACATGAATAAAATATCAACATGAAAAAATTTGTTGTAAACATTTTCCTTCTGCCTGAATCTGTTATTTGATAAAATAAATAAAAAACTTTTAATATTCTATCTTTTAAAATTGTTAAGAACAGCAGACTTTTCACACACCTTCGTATTTGTGTTATTATAACTTTCTGGCTGTATTAGAAATGTGGGATTTTTTTCCTTCTAAATTCTAACAAACCCAAAATGATACTGCTGCACATAGAGGACATGTTAGAGGGTTTTTGCCTTCCTCCGTGTGTGAACACTTGTCTCGACTTCATTCAGTTCTCATTACGGACAGATAACAATATTGGAGCTCTCACACACTCCAGTAAAACACTTTCCCTTAATTAGCAGCTCTTTGCATGCTCACAGGATCAACATAATTCTCCTTTCTTAAAAGGTAAAAAAATATCCTCAGCACACAAACCTGCAATGTAACATGACACACTAGAATAAGAAAACACCAATCATCAATGTCAAAAGGAAGAGCAAATTATTTTTCAAACTTGGTAATAAATAAATGGAAAAAAGGTCTTTAGATAGAAAAAAAAGATCATTCAAAGCCAAATGCTTCAGGATTGCTGATTGTGGTGCTTTAATCTTTTCAACACCATCAGCATTTGGTCTGAGGTGTGCCTGCACTGCCAGCAATAAGCACCTGTTGCCCACAAAGCTATGTATAGCCTCCACGCCAACATGCAGTTCTGAATCAAAATACAGCACGTCAAACATCCCACCTGCTTATGAACCCCGTGTTTTAAAACCGCCGCCTCTTCAGTCTTCATTGTTTCTTTGAATGTGCCCGAGCTCTACTGTCCCCTAAACCCCCAAATCCTCTTCCCTGCTAGAGGCCAAAGCACTGCCAGCCCTGGCCCACCTGCCCTAATAAGTCCGCTGGCCTGTCTGCTGCTGCATGGCCTTACTGTAAGCTGGGATCCAAGCCCACGAGTTTCTCCTCTCCATAACCTGCCAGTTAGCTGGTAGGGGGTGGTGGACAACTGACCCACTGACATTTAAAGTAGCACCAAATATCCCTTTGGATGTCATGCAAACTGCCATGTGGTTTTTAACTTTGCAGACATTTATGACTAGGGATGTGTTAATCAGACTTTATTTGCCTGTCTTAGAGCTTTGAGGCTGTCTGAGAGTTATAACAAATCAGTACAATGAAAAGTTAAAACCAGATATTTCCGCACATCATATGCAAAGAGACACAGTTTATTTTTTTGACGCTCAAACATGTACCGTCAGCTTTTTTCTGACATATTTTAGCTGTTCTTCAGAAATTCTGTTATATTTTTGGTTTGCTGCTCAACCTTGGAGCAGGTTCACACAGTAAAAACAGATACTGTGTCTTCCTGACAATGTTTCACCCTTTTTTTCTTTTTTAAGACTATATTACCAATATATATATTGCCTGCTTGTCTTCAAGCACATTTGAACCTGAGTGAAATCCCGTTATTGATCTGTAGGGTTTTGGTTATGGGAATCATTATCATTATTTATCATTATTTGAGAGTCAAACACTGATGTTTAAAAGAAAGCCTGACTCAAAGCCTTTATGGAATTTGAGCTGATATTTAAAAAAGAGACTGTGGACCAATCAACTTCTTAAACACCCAACTTGCTCATCGAAGTCTCTACCTCCTGCTTTGTGAACCAGTGCAAGTTTTTTTGCTTACCAATTATCTGATATAAAAAGAAAAAAAAAACAGGTTCCATGAACCTTTTCCACATGTCCTCCCACTTTCTTAACCCCATTTCTATTCAGCATAGCCTTAAATGAATGGCACTTGTGCTAAAATAAAGCTGACATCTTAAGAAAAAAACTTGATTTAGATTAAAGAGCTTTCTTCCTGACTTTTTGACTCCATACAAAAAGGCATGTTGTTAACAAAGACAAATCAAACCTGACTTCACATCAACACCTTTAACAAGTTTACCCCATATTTCTGCATTCAAGTATATATTCCTGATATAAGTTGAGATCCTTCCAGCAGAGCCATAATGGGTTTACTGCAGCAAGCTATTCAGTTCCCTAAAATATCACCACCACCGCCACCTCCATCTACACTGTACCTGCAGCACATGTAAACCTACAGCTCATCTACACAAAACTCACATATCTGGGGAATAGCAGTAGATTGTTTGGAAAATATTGTAGATGGCAAATAATGCATGAAAAAATAAGAAAAGAATTGCTATTTACGAGAAAATTGAATTCGCATAATAATATCTGAGAGACACTAAATTTCCCCAAAGTTAATGTGTAAAACCAATAATGACTTTTCATTTATCATTACAATACAAAATGCACGAATTTACATTAAAAAAAAACTTAAATACAGAGGCACGAGTGGTTAGTTTGGAAATGCAGTCCAGGCCTCTTGTTTTGTGACTTATGGCGACATTTCTTTGACTTGCATTCATTTTATATGGCCTAACCCAGACCCTTACCCTAACCCTAACTATTGCCAATATATATTTAACCCTGACACTTATCTAAACTGAATTCACACCTTAGTCCTAAACCTCACCCCGACTCAAAGAAAAGAACTTTACCATATGGGGACTAAGATATTGGTCTCCATAGGGACATCATGACCTGACTGTGTAAACAGATTAAAGTCTCCACATTGTGATGAAAACAAGCACAAACAATTTAGCCTCACCTTAGCTCTTAATATAAACAACCAATGACCCCTGACAACGGCAAGCTAGATTTGAAATACTATTTTAATTCTGTTCCTAATGTTTTACAACAAAAGTCTTGCAAACAATTCAAGTTTTGGTTGGTTGAAACCTTACCACAAAAAAAAAAAAAAAAGTGAAATAAGCTGCAGAATTCTTTTTGGTGCAACACAAGATTATAATTTTCATGTGTTTAGAAGAAAATAGTGTAAAAAATTAGGCTTTTATCAGCAGTTTCCTGTAAAAACAGAACTAAGTATAACAGTTTTGTGTCATTAGTTTCCTACCAGGTATGGTTATTAAAGAAAGTATATTAATTTTGTTGAAGCACCCGGTGACTCTGATACTGTTAGTACTCTTCAGGTACAGCTAAGAATAAAATAACATTTTTTTTTTTTTTTTTTTTTTAACTAAGAGGCTTTGAATGTTTTTGAATGATTCCCCTTGTGTTTTACAGATTTTTCTTTGGTGATAAGTTCCAAGTCTTTAAAACACAGGGAAGCCTCTTCACCATCACCCTGATCTTTAGCTCCATCCAGAGATTCTGGATGGGCTTCCAGCTGGGATACTGACAAACATTAATATCACTTCCATTCACAAGACACAAGCTGGTAAAATTAAAAGATTATTTTATTTCTAAAAATACATTTTCTCCAATATAGGTCATTAAATCTTTTAAGGAAGAAATGTAATACAGGCTGCAATGTTGAAGAAATACAACCAACCAGCAGATAACATTAACAAGCCAATAGCCCTAAATAAAGATGCAAGCATGCACAAACACATTAATCTACAATCACAGACATACACTAGCATGGGTGTCAATATGGCAGATGTCCCATTAGCTCCAACAGGCGTTACATCCAAGGAGTAAGAAAAGCCTGATATTGATATGAGCAAAGGCATTTCTACTGCTGGTGAAAGCAACACATTAGCACAGCTACCCTCTCACACACCTACAGACACACTACAGTACTAGTTAAGTAGTATTTGATCTTTAAAGATTTCTAGTGTTTTAAATCAAATGCTTATATCAGACAAAAAAAACGTAACTCCAGTAAATATTGAAGTAAGTTTATTATGGAATATTTAATTGATTTAGAGGAAAAGAGCTAACCAGCCAAACTGATCTTATGAATGTATTTTTAAATAACATATAATAATAATAATAATATTATTAATTATACTCAACTTGATATTAAATCAGAATATAATTGTAATTTACTGCAGTTTTTCATGAAAGTCTTTGTCCATTTACCCACCACAACAAGGCATCATTACTGACTCACAAATATCATATTTTATTATTATGTATTTAAAGTCTTACATTGTTTCTGAATTTGGATAAAATGTTTTAACTGATATGTATTATTATCCTGATAAAGAAAATTTAAAAACTTAAGCATAACCAAGTTACATGACTGGACAAGTATTCAAAAACAATGTCTGAATGCCTTCAAATAAAAAAAAAACACCAGGAAGATGGCAGAGTGTTCTAAATAAGTCCTGATTAAAACACAATAAAATGCTATGGCATAACCCTAAAAAGTTTAAAAATGTTTCAAATGAAACAAAGAGATTAACAAAATTCACCCATAATATCTAAGGTAGGGTATTGTGGAAGATTTTAGCAAATTTTTGAAAAGACCAGCTCTCTCCACTTAAAAAAAATGCACATGCACAACCCTGTACCTGCTCTCGAGAGGGAACGCCTATTGAACAGGTGTGAGATCATGCATGAGCCCATTGCTGCTTGTGCACGCTATGTTCAAAAGTTGCTCTTTGCATTGCTCATACAAGCTTACTGTGTCCGAACATCCGCCCTAACCCCTAAATCCCTCAATCACTGTATAGAGCCGGGACTATATAGTGGACTTTATAGTAAACTCAGTTAACTGACCATTCGGACAGATGATCACTACATTTCACCCCTCATTGGTCATGTAACTCCGCCTCCCCAAACGATGCCTGCACCATCTTTGTTATTAGTCGCCGCTGTCGGGTAGCAACAGCCTATGGCGACAGGGGGCTGCTGTGACAGAAAATCCCTTAATGCTTTGCAAGGAGAACTCTCCCCGCAAAGCATTGTGGGATATATCTGCCTCCTCTGAGGCCTTTCTTTTCTTCTCATACACTTCATAGACCAGGGGTGCTCAAGTCCAGTCCTCAAGAGCTACCATCCTGCAACTTTTAGATGCATCTCTTCTCTAGCTCATCTGAATATAAAGCCTCAATCCCCTCATTTAGCTCAGCAGAGTGGTAATGAGCCACTCATGTGATTCAGGTGTGTTAAAAATGGTTGCATCAAAAAGTTGCAGGATAGTAGCTCTCGATGACTGGACTTGAGGACCCCTGTCGTAGACACTTTTTTTCTTATGACCCTGGGGCCTTATAAAATACCTGCGGTGAGAAAGGTGAGCTTAAATGAAACTGTAGCTAACCACAGATATACGCATAAAAGTGCACATGCAAAGAAAAAGATAGCTAATGGGACGAGCACATAGGACGGCCTTACGTAAACATATAACCAGAATGATATGATATTGATGACAATTAGGACGACCACTTATTTTGATATTCACCTGGAAATAAAAGATCGTCCTCTATACCTTTAAAAAAAATTACTGAAAGTTAATCACAAGTGCTTGATGCATAGCCAGTAGATTTAGTTGCGTTTATTTTCAGGTAAGTTTAGGTAAGTTTAAACAGCTTTTTCACTTTTAAGATAACATCATAATTTGAACCCAATTTTTTGTAGTGCCTGTATAAATTCAAATTCATCCGGGTCATGGCAACCACAAGCAGGCTTAAATTGGAAGGCAGCTGGACTTTTTGCTCATTTCGTTTTTTTTTTTTCTTTTCTTTTTTAAGACTATCAATTCTGTTAGTTTACACCATCAGAATTTTGGGATTTCCTCAGATTAGTTTGAATGGCAAAAAAACAGAAGAGATCCATAAAATGAAACACTAAACAAACATCTTGATGTCACTTTTGGAGACAAATGTTAAAAAATAGAAATCTTCATGCATTGAGTCGACCAAGAGATCCAATTTAACACATATGCTATAGGCTGATGCTGCATTAATTGAGAGTAAAACCTTTAAGCAATACAAATGCTCTGGAGAGGTTAGCAGTCTAGGAACAGAATGAAAAAAAAATTTGTGAATAAATAATGAGGGAATGAGTCCAAGGCCAACAGCCTTCAGGATAAAGACCGCTGACCTCTTTAAATACTTGCAGCCAGACTGCAGTCCGACAGGTAAACCTTCACATTCAATACGTCAGCCCTTTACACCACCCAGTTTGAATGAAGACGGCTCCTGAGGCCTGTCAGACTGTTGGCCATATTATTCACGCCCACCTGGTGGTTACATAAACACTAACACACACCCGTACAGCCTTAGCAGGGAGAGCTGGCGGTGTCTGCCATGAACAACAAACTACATGTCAATTAAGTGTCACAGCAAGCAGCAAGATATTGAGCCATGGGTTGAACTCTATAAATAACTGAGCCTATCTAGGAAGTGTGGATCTTACACACAAAAAAAAAAAATCAACTAGATGGATAACAACTTACATTTATTTCCTGAAACGCTGTCTTTGAATATACACATAAAATCATTAATACGACTTTGGACAAATCTTGAAAAACACGTCAAAAATTGTAACTCCAATAGCATGAAAATATCCCTTCTTTAAAGTTGTACTTTGACCCATACTTCTGTTATAGGTCACAGTTATCTTTTCCTGACAGATAATGTAGTAGCAGTGGATTTAATGTGCAAGCAAACTGACCCACATTTCCCATGTGTCACTGTGAAAAGCCAAGCAAATAAAATCCAACCTGAAGACATTAAACAGAAGATTATGTATTGCTTGACTCTTTCTGTGAATAGAAATTCATTATTCTCTTGTTTTGCAATTATACTATGAAATAAATTACACGGCAGCCCAAAGGGATAGTCAAAATGTGTTACTACTCAGCAACATTTCCTTTGGCAAACCCAGCAGCAGGTAAAATAATAATCTTTTTTTCTGCTGACCAAGCCTTTCTTTCTTTTAACACACTGCTTGCAGGCAATTTAAATCTACTCAACGATTAGCATGTCTTGTGCAATTGGTTTGAAACACAATCAGGAGTAAGAGGGAACAATTTGAATGTAAGCTTTTTAAAAAAATGCTTTGATATGAGGTCTTAATACTCAACTCACATGGCCTAGTAGTTAGAGCAGTACGATTGTGCTCTGAGAGGGTTGCAAGTACCCAATTCGATCCCTACATCCTGCGCTCTGGCTCCCTGAGCAAGATCCTTAACCCCACACTGGTCTGCAGGTCCACACAGTGGCAGCCCACTGTTCCCCAAGGGGATGGGTTAAATGCAAAGGTACATTTGAGATCAACAAAGTTAAATTATTTATTCATTTTTATCAGACATCCCTTTAAATGGGGCGGCTCTTAGACTCTTAGAATCTGAAAGTACTCTCTATGGATGGATTTAAAGAAGTGGAAGTAGTCAGATGATACAACAGACAATGTGGAATGGCCTAACTTTTGTTATCCCTCCACTGTACACCTCTGTCTACAATGTTCATATTTGCTGTACTAGACCCCCCACCCCACCCCCGCGCTGTCATACTAATTTTGATATGGGTCACTTGGCTGTTCAGTCACATACCTAAAGATCAGACCTGTATTGGATTTAAAACTAAATACAAATGTGGCCCAGATGGCATTTGAAAAAGCCAGATTACATGTTCAGGGCAAGAAAATCTGACTTGGGCCACATTTGTCTGCAGTCTGAACGTAGCCTTAGAATTCAACAGGTATGAGATTCTAAAACTGTTATAACCATGACCACATCTGATTTTCATAGTTTTGCCTACCTCAATAACAGAAAGGTGTAATAGCTTTTCACAACCACTAATGAGCATTTTCCCATGGATAAACCTCTCATACATTAGCACGCTCTCACAAATACCTACAGGTGCTTGGATCCACTTACTAACTTACCATTTTTTTTATCTTCAGCTACCACCTTATACATTTCATATTGATTTATACTGTATATACTTCAGTGACGGTATCAACGTGCTGCTGTATTGTTGGTTGTGTGGTTCATTTTACATATCTCTTTGCAGGTGATGAAGCAGACTGATGAAGTTTTGTCAATCTCTCTATCTTTTCTCCCTATTTTTTCTTTTCATTTCTCTCTCTTCCTCTACTTTCTCAATGTAGTGTCAACATAACATGAATCATTCCCTATATAAATCATAATAAAACTATTTACAAATATAAATCAAGCAGAGCACTATGGTTAAGGCCATAAAGCTCCACTTGCGAGAGTAAAATCAGTTGGGCTCTTTCTGGTATTAAGACAACAATTCTTAATGCCACATTGTCAGATAGAACACTATAAAAATAATAATAATAAATAAATAATAATAGTAATATCTCCAAAATCCTTACATTTAAACAGAAAAGCATCAGTTATACAAATTCTTGTTAAATACTGATTATTTTAATATAAGAAATAAATGCTACATAAATGCTATAGCAACTCAAGTCTGATAAACTGGTAACTGATTAATCTGGGAGCTGTTGGAGAAACTGCTAACCATCAATAAATTATGAACAGTTTAAGCTTAGCAAAAGAGCCATAAAAGAATCAAATTGACTTTCATAACAATTTCAAACTCTAAGTAACTCATTAACTGATCTGATGAGTAAAGGACTGTTTATGCTCACATGTAAACAGAAGCATACCCACAGAGGCTTTCCTCTGTCTTCTGCATTAATTTCTTGCATAATTTATTCTGTCACCAGGGAGCTAACAGATGCAAAGCCAAATGCAACAAGCAGAGCAATACTACCAGTATTTGTGGGGGGCACTGTAGTGCAGTATACCTAACATACGATCAACCAAATTACCACGAAGAAGTAAAAGATGATTAAAATGGATTACAGATTCCATATCATGCTTTTTGAAGCCATCCAAAGTCAACTATAGCTATATATATGATAAAAGAAGTATTCATTTGTTAGCTTGAGGCACACTGACAGAAGCCAGGCTGCCACCATCATTAGACGAGTGTGTTACCAATAGACACGACGGCTGAGAGAGCTGGGGTTCGAGACTTACAGCTGCAAGACGTATTCTTTGCATACTGCACCCCTATGGCTCCCTTTGTGGAGGGTGTAATTTTCCAGGACAGGGACTCACCACTAATCGGAGAGTAGAATTTATAAGAATTACTGAGACATGAACAAATAAAGCAAATTACCACCTTAAGGCATGAATTACATGAAGAAATGGCATAATAACAGTCAAGAGCTTAAAAAAGTTAATTTTACATGATATAAGCTCCCAAACCACAAAGTTCGATGCATAATATGACAGAACATCTCCTGAATTATATGATCATTACTAAGTTCTTTAACACTGCATCCTCCACCTTTTTTTTTTACTAGTTTTTTTTCTTTGCTGGTCTAGTCTAATATTACTTAGACTTTATGAAACCTTTAAAATACCTATAATTCTATTTTGCTGACCAAGACTTTCTAAATATTTTACAAGTACACCTGTTTCCCAACAACTCAAACAGACAGACAGAGAAGAGGTATTACAAAAGCGTGCTTTGGTGGAGCAGTGGTTAGCGAGCATGACCCATGTACGGAGGCCTTAGTCCTCGATGTGGCTGACCCGGGTTTAAATACAACCTGTTGTCCTTTGCCGCATGTCTGTCCCCCTCTGTTGTATCCCCTTTCCTGGCAGCCCACTGTACAAAATAATGAGCCACTAATGCTGCTAAAAACCTCAAAAAAAAAGAAGAGGCATTACAGAGTTTTCTAATGATACTGCCACCTGTAGTCAAAACACAGAACTTGTTCTCGTAGCTCTCGCTTGTACTTGACAGTTTTCTTTTTAACTTGTTACATCTTACATGGAGGTACCATTGTTGTTTGAGTTGAGCTAGATGCCGGTTGCTTCTTAATATCCACAGAAACCATCTTGAATAGAATGCTTAGATTGTTTGCTGGATTGGACTAATTCAACATGGAAGTGCTTGACGTCACATCCCCAGAAACAGAGCAGGAAATTCTGACCTGAAGTAACAACAGGAAAATAGGCTACATGCTTATATATGCAGCGGCGCTGAAGAAGTTATATTTTGAAACCATAACTTTTTCAGTCTGATATATCTTACTATTATGTACCCAGCCTCCCACTGTCTTCAGTCAGGATATTCTAATGTTAAAACTAACATTTCCTAAAGCAGTCCGTAGAGCATATTCTCAAATCTAAACCGTGACAAGTGAAAAATGCAAACGTCCAAAAGCAGAATTAGCAGAGAACATAATGTAAACTGTTCAATCTTGTCTGCTACTTTCTAAAGAAGTTGAAATTGTAGTTAGATTAGGTTGAAATCTATGTTAAAAAGGAGAGGAAAGAAGAGGACAGGAAAAGTGCCTCTATCCCAAGCTTGAGCAGTTGCAGTTCAAAGAAGATATGAGACGAAGGGTTCCTCAAACGCATGCAAACCCTTCGTGACCCATTTTCTACAGAGCACTGGCCTCCATCGGAGCAGAATCAGCTGCCATGACAACATGCTCTTCACATCACAGCAACCATCATTATCATCATCATGATTATCTTCATCATCATTTTCAATGGTGCTCTGCAGCAATTGGGAAAACAAAGGTAGCATGCCGCTAGAGTTAGTCTTATCTTTCTAGGGAGGTTCATGCGAGAGACAACACAGGAAGAGTGGAGATGATTTTTTTGAGAAAAGACTCGGCACAGCGATGCAGCTATGTCATGTGTGGAGCCATTCTTTGTTCCCCCCCTCCCCTGTCCCCACTGACATACCACCTCCACCTGAAAACGTATGGCAGTAGGCAGCAGGGGAGGGATGTGGAAACGAAACGGCTGAGTCAGGATTGTGTGAGAGTGACCGTTGGGAGAGAAAAATATAAAATAAAAAGAGGAAGGGGGGTTGAAAACAGAAAGGAAAGAGGAGGTCATACTTTGGGCAACGGCGTTTCTGACGACCGGACTTTCTGGGGAGATATCTGTGAAGAGAGCAAGAGAATTATTTTCTTGTTTCCCCCTCTTCAGAGATATCTCCTGTGGCATATTGCTGTTCCCCGTTACCAAATTTGACCAAACCTTCAGGTTTTCTTGACAGGAGGACCTGAAAGTGGTTCCTCGGGGACTAATAGATTATTTGTTTAAAGAGGCTCTAAGCAATGGAGATACAATTGTTTTAAAGACACAACAGAGAAACTGACTCACTTAAACAACAAAATATTGTTCTGTTGTAAATGACTGAAAATACAAGAGAAATCTTCACATGTGTAAGGTGGTTTAAAGAGTTCCTGACTGTTTCAATGGATCGGACATGTCAAAGTGAGGTGTTAAGAAGAACGGACGAACAACAACACATCAGAGGAGACACTCGGAGAGAGAACAGGAAACACACATTGACAGGACATAGAGACAAAAAAGCAACACCAGCATGCAAAATGGTAACAGGTGAAGCAGCGTAAAACATTAAATGGATTAATATACAAATAATGTAACTTAGTTACCAACTGTATGCATCATATTTTGCAATTAAAGTGATACTAGAATCAGTGCCATATTGTCTGCCATTCATAGTGCCTTGCAAAATTCAAATTAGAGAGATTAACATCATAGAGTTGATATTACTGGGATTTTGGTTAAAGAGCAAAAGAAGATCTTTAATCCCAAATGATTCAAGAAAGCATTTTAGGTTTTTTACACCATTTAAAAAATATCTAATCAAACCATTTGTCTTCAGAAGTCACCTGATATAATCTCAATGTAAAGCTCTTCAGCAATCATATGGGAGGTTTATCAGAGAGCCTTACTGAACAAATAGCTCTATAAACACCCTGAGAGGTTCTGTGCCATTTGAACTGGTGTTAAATTACATACCAAAATTACAAGCTTTGGATATCTCATAGAGCTTTGTTCAAACAATTGAATGAACAACTTAAAGTCGCACACTCTTTAAATGCAATGTTTAAGGAAGAATGGCAAGAAGAAAAACACAAAAAAGTCCCCTTCATAAAATAAATACATGTTAAAATTTTTACTTTTAGAGTTGACTGCATAATGCTGTGACTGATGAAATACTAACACTACTCACTACTCATTGATCTCCCTATCCCCATGGTGAGACATGGTGGTGGCAGTATTATGCAATGGGAATCTATTTTTATATTTTTCAGGATTAAAAGGTTAAGAGATCAAACCTGTTAAAAATACATGCAGTTCTTGAATGTCCAAATTTAAGTCCAAATCATACTGAAAATGAGAATCTGTGACCAAACAAAACTGATGTTTACGTTGTGTCTTGATGTGCATGGCTGGTTGACACATGCACAACCCAAAGATTGTTTGTTCTGCATGTTATGAACTTTGATCAAATTTCAAAAGTATGTCTTTTGCAAGGCTCTGTAATGGCAAACCTCATTAACATTTTGAACAGAATTTTGAAAAGAATTTCTAAAACATCACACATTTTCTATCAGTGCAATGACCTGAAATTTCCTAAATTTAAGGCCTGATCTTCAGAAGGTTTCCTTGTATTAAAACATGTGCAAACTGTTTGCATATGCAAAGCTGATCTTCATACAAGTTGCAAAACTTGTATAAATATGCAGCTCATATTCTAATGACCAAACAAAGCAGCGTTATAAGTTATGGATATGCATTTAAAATATCTTCCTTAAAGTGATTTATCAAACTTGAAAATGATTAGGCCAACGTTTTTGCATTTATCCGGATTTTATATTAAACTAAGGTGTGAACTCTTTCAATTATTTATAAATTAAGAACAACTCTATAACCAAAACCTTGTTATAAATTATAAAATGGTTTTACTTAATGAAATTTTCCTGCATTTCGTAATCAATGTTTTTATTTAGTTTCTATGAATTCGGCACACTCTGTCATACATTATCGCACATATAATGTCTTTGTGAGAGTTTAATGCATCAAAATAGTCAAAACGCTGCCATAATTTTAGATTTTTGAGGGGTTATTGTGGACAAATTGTATGGATTATAATCCTTTCTTCTCTAAAGGGGGAGTAACAGGTGGGAAGAGAAGCAGGGAGAAGAAAATGTAAGCTAGACAACAAGACTATAAAAAGAACATTTAACAAAAAGAAAAGTGCATAAAGACAAAAGTAGGTGACATATAGATAAATGGAGACAGAGACAATGCAGGACAAATGATGACAACAGCAGATGTGGACATGGTAATGACTTGTCCTTAGCGCCCAAGCCAAATGCCATCTGCAAATTTGTGTTATACCTTCATTGGCGCCAGCTGAATGGGAGTGATGTAGGAGGGGTCCACCATGGGCTTGGGCCGGTTGGCAGTGTCGGCCAGCAAGCTCTGCCATTGCTGTGGCAGTCCGGTGAACTTCTGCTCCCGTGGATCGAAGCCTGTGTGGACCCGGTGCTCAAAGTTAGACGGAGCGGAGATTTCCAGCCGTTTCTTCTTCTTCCCAAACATGCTGGTAAACCCTGGCAAACCTGGCAACCCAAAGGAAAAGCATGTTTACACTGTTCAGAAATTAGATTGGACAATATAAGGAAAATAATCTATCTGGGACCCCTATGACTTGACTCCTTTAAAGCTACCTGATCTTATCTAAAAATTAAGTAAGGGTAAAGAAAAATGTGAAAAAAAAAATCTTAAAGAAGCGCCTGGATGACATAGATAAAAATATGCACTAAAATAAAGTTGTTCTAATTTAAGACTGTGAATAGTTTTATACATATCTAGTAGATATGAGTAAAATGTTGTGCAATAAATTCAGTTTTAATTTTATGCAACTCCACTTTTATGCAACTCCACTCACAGGCCAAAATGGATGAAGGAGAACTTTGGATCTGAAGATGGCGCAAGAGGCGGTTTGGCAAGAGGCGGTTTGGCAGAGAGATGATGTTGGTGAACATCAGATTAGTTAATTTCAATGCGGTTTGTCAGGCTCCGTTTTGCTTGGACTCTATGTGTTTCTCCATACACTCCTTGTGCCTAAACTTCCAGACCTTTGGAAAAATATCCAACCGCCTAAAACAAGAGGGAGCGCAAGACACGAGGGACGCCACCAAAACAATGCAAAGCTTATCTCTCAACAGCGCGCACAACGATTGAGTTATGCCCTACTTTTGTTTTGCGCTGGATTATTGTTGCTCCCCACTGCACACATGTATGTCAAAGTTAAGACAGTACAACATGAGTCGTATGAAGGATTCCAGGTTAGGCCTACCTCCAGCCAAAACAAGTTTGAGTATGGACATTTTATCATTTTCACAACAATCCTGAACTACGATGAAGCAAGATTTGAACGCAATACAAAGCCGGACACTCCATACACCCAGAAGAAGAACACAACTAAATGGACAAAAATAATTAAACTGCTTTCCTTGCTAATACTGTTAGCAGGGGATATTCACCTCAACCCCGGCCCGGCTGTCATTGGCGACATCTCGCAGCTGATGGGACCAGGTCCAGCCGCGTCTGAGCCGCCGGCGATGGAGGCGGTGACAGCGCCTGTGTCTGAGCCGGCTTTACTCGGGCTGATCTTGCCCCGCCGCTCCGACACTACTGTGGATATGTTGAATATGCCTGAAATGGATGCATTGCAACTCGGGGAGGGTCGCGTCCTGTTGCCCAGGAGGGAGGCTGTGGAGAGCGCTGGAGGTGCGGCCGCACCGGTGAGAAAGGCAGGGTCAGCCGCCATGGGCCGCTGGACTACGCAGGTGTCATCCGGAGGCGAGTCACCGGGAGAGCGGCGGGCCACACCAATAGTGTGCGAAGAGAGGGAAATCACATCACAAGAGGACAACGCCCGAATATTTTTTTTCCCCCTCAATAAAAACGAGGAGCCGGGATAGACCATCACCACTAATATCAACTGGAGCGGTTTCTAACCCTACAGAGCAGAACGGAGCTGGACAGAAACCTACAACAGGAGTAGTAGTGAGTAAACACTCATCTCAACGGATTTTTTCAACAGTGAACCACGCTAAAGTTATATGGGACAAAAACAGTAAACCGAAGGGTATATTTGGGGCACATTTGAACATCAGGAGTTTGTTGCCAAAGCATGATGAGATTAAGACATTATTGATAGAGTCAAATCTGCACTTCTTAGCCTTAAGTGAGACATGGCTCAACAGTAAAATTCACTCTAATCTAATTGATATTCCAGGATATAGTCTTTATAGAACTGATAGGAAAACAGGCAAAGGAGGAGGAGTGGCAATTTACTTAAGAGACTCTTTTAAGTGCACTGAAGTCACCTTTGAACATGATGTAAACATTGAGCATATTTGTGTTGAAGTATCACTGTCATCAAGCATGCACTTTTTAATTGTGGTTTTATATAATCCCCCTTCTTGCAATGAAATGTTTTATGGTGAACTAGATAAATTGTTGAAAATGGTTGCCCATAAGTCAGAAGTTATCATACTGGGTGATTTTAATATTGACTGGCTTAATTCTAGCAAAAGGAAAAAACTTAAGACCCTAATGACAAAGTTTGATTTTACCCAGATAATGAAAGGTGCCACAAGGATCTCAAAGTCTTCAAAGACCCAAATTGATTTAATATTCTCTAATAAAGAAGATCAAATATTAAAATCATACAATTTTCTAACCGGTTTGTCAGACCACAATATGATTTTGATAGCAAGAAAACTTTCTAAAAAACGCCTTCAAAATGTTAACAATATTAAATCAAATATATTAACTATTTTTAAGCGCGATTTCCCTGTTTTAGACAATGAATTAAATGGCATCAGTTGGAGCAATATTTTGGAAAATGAGGATGTCCACAACTGTTGCAAAGAATTAATAAGTAGTTTGGAAGAAGTAATTTCTAAGTTCCTCAAAAAACAAAAACATTTAAAAAAAAAGATCTTTACCGTGGCTTAATGGTGACATCAGGAGATTGATGAAAGAGAGAGACATGGCTTTGAAGAAATCACTTAAAAGTAAATTGAATACTGATATCAACATATATAAAAGTTTAAGAAATCGTGTCATAAAAAATTTAAGAAAGGCAAAAATAGAATATTACATATCTACAATAACAGAAGCCAAAGGAAGTCCATCTATAATGTGGAAACAAATAAATAGCATTGTAAAACCACAGAGTACAACAAAAATGTTTGAGCTTAAAATTGGAGACCAGCAGATAAGAGACATTAAACAAATAGCCCAGGAATTTAATAATTATTTTGTGTCATCTGTGGAGGAGCTGGTCCAACAGTTTGATTTTGGAAACCTTACAAGACCAATTCAACAACAGGTTACATCAGGCACAACATTCTCCATAGAGAAGACTAGTGAATCTATTGTGCTTGATGCCATAAATACAATTAAACAAAGCAATTGCATGGATCTCTCCCACATTAATACTGCTTTCGTAAAGCGAAACAAAAATGCACTCATAAAACCTCTAACGCATGTAATTAATTTGTCCATTGAGAGCGGGCAATTCCCTGCACCCTGGAAACAGGCTAGAGTTATGCCTATTTTTAAGTCAGGATCCCAAGACCAGGCCTGTAACTATCGGCCTATAAACATCCTGCCTGTATTTTCTAAGGTGTTAGAAAAAATAGTCTCCAATCAGTTAATGGCGTACATACAGTATCATAAAATCTTACATCCTTTACAGTTTGGCTTCCGACCTCATTATTCTACGGATACAGCAAACTGTTATTTTGTTGAACAAATAAAGTTGGCAATAGACAGCGGGGAAATAGTAGGCGCAGTCTTTTTGGATCTCAAAAAGGCACTTGATACGTTAAATCATAAAATTCTAATTGCAAAATTATCCAAATTAAAATTTTCACCGAAAACTTTACAGTGGTTTGAATCCTACTTAGAAGGAAGAGAGCAGTGTGTCACAATAAACAATGAAAAATCATAATTTTTAAAGATAAATACAGGAGTGCCACAGGGATCCATCCTTGGCCCTCTACTATTTACATTATACATTAATGACTTGCCAGAGTCTTGTCCAACAGCAGGTTTTCAGTTATATGCAGACGATGCAGTAATTTATGTTCATGGAAAGACTGTGCAAGCAGTTTCTAATGAACTGTCAGGACATCTAAAAACTGTGTCAGTGTGGTTCCATAATGCAGGGTTGTCTCTGAATGTTAAAAAAAAAACTATGTCTGTCTGGTTCTCTTCTAGGACCAAGCTCATATCTCAAGAACTAAATTTACAGATAAATGGAGCTAGAATCCAGCAGGTCTCAGAAATCAAGTATCTAGGACTAATACTTGACTCACAATTGAAATTTGACAGCCATGTAAAAAAAGTGTCCAGAGTGACAAAAGCAAACTTGTACACATTCAAACTGATTAGAGATTCCCTACCGTTTCACGCTGCTCACAGTTTTCTGCACTCCATGATCTTTTCACATCTAAGTTACTGCATTAGTTCTTGGTCACAGGCCACAAGCACTACTATCAAGCCTCTTCAGATGATCTATAATAGAGCTATAAAAATCTTAGATAAAAAACCAATCAGGTCCCATCACTGTGTTAGTCTGAACAATTTAAAAATGCTGAATTTCGAAAACTTTGTGAAATTTGCTCAGTTAAAACTGGTATATAAATGCTTGCATGATAAGGCCCCTAAGGTTTTGAGTGACTGTGTAGTTCCTCTCAGAGCTGTGGGCTCAGTCACAAGAGGAGCCCACAGTGGAAACTGTCAAGTTCCCAGACGCAAAACCTCTTTCGGTCAATCAGCTTTCATTGTACAAGGCACCAAAACATGGAACACATTACCTGCAGAACTGAAGGGAGAGTCAAACTGGGTCCTTTTTAAACATAAACTTAAAGACTTTTTATTGAGAGGTCAGTCATGTGAACATTAATAACCTAACTGACCTGATTTTATTTCTGTGATGTTTTAATGTGTAATTTGCTCTGTTCTTCTTGTGTACAGTTACTGTGCTTGTGTAAAAGCCTAACTGGGGACAGACATTGAGAATTAGCCTTAGCTAAAATGTTATAGTGTGTGACATGATGCATGAAACATACTTGTCCCTATCAAATAAACGAATAAATAAATAAATAAGAAACAAAGCATAGCCTGACCCCCTTTAGTTTTTTTTAGATATGTTTTTAATTGAACAAAAATATTTAAATTTAAAATTTGTGTTGCACTCATGAGACCTGGCATAAATTAAAGTTAGGCTTTTACACATAGTTAATGTAAATATAATCAGTTTATTTTTATTTTTTTAGATTGGCCCAAGTTTCTAGGAAGTTTTCAATCAGTAATCAAAGATTTCCTTTTTCCCACAAGTATAAATTTGGTATAATGATGCCAACTTCTCTTACCTCCTTTTTAAAACGGGAAAGACAAGATAGCAAGCAACTAGTCTCAGCAACCACGAGACTAGTGTGTGATATTAATGTTAATGTAGAATGTATTGAGGTTTTCATCAAAGCAACAGGAAGAAAATATGCCAATAATAGACAATGCCAATAATAAGTTATCACGTTTGCTTACTTTATCAATTTGAGCTCATCTTAAAGGTATAGTAGAGGTTCACACATTTTTTAAAAGACCCACCCTCGCCTCTTTAAAAAATAAAATGCTCATGCACAACCCTGTACCCGCTCCCAAGAGGGAACGCCTATCAAACGCGAGGGAGAGGCCATTTCTCCTCGTGCACACTCTGTTTAAAAGTTGCTGATGCATCGCTTATACAAGCTTTCTTTGCAAAAGAAGATTTGCAAATTTTCCACCATGTCAGACTCACCACCGGTAAATGAAAATGGGACTGATCACGTAGATTGCTTGACAAGTAGGAGGACCACTTATCTAATGATCCACCCGGAAAAAGAACATCCTCCACTTTAACTTTAAAATGGTATACCTTTAAAAAAAGCAGCTGCCACATTTATTCTCACAAAAAAAAAAAGTTCTGAAAGATCAAATTTTTGCAACCAACAATACAGACAGGTTTGGTATGTGAAGAAGGTTGATATTGTGAAAAAAAATTCCCCTTATGCCATAGGAATTTAGCGGGATGACAAATGACAAATATGACAAATACCAAAACTAAACCTCTGCAGTAAAACTGAAAAGGTATTATGGTCATTGCAGTATGTCCTTCAGTGGGATTATTAAAACCACATGGCTAAATCAACACAGAAAGGAACCAGGCACAAAGATGATCATCAGTTCTTGTCTTGGTCAGAGTGTGGTTATACTTCTATAGGCTGTGATCCAACCTTGTAAAATTGAATAGTTGAGCTACTGTTTTATTGGCAGATGGGGAGCTAACTAAAGTACAATCAGCTCTGATACTGTTGATAAGTGAACCACAAGTAAATGTATTTAAAATATAATGTAAGTTGTTCACCCCACTGAAAAATGTCCCTTAGAATAAGAACATACTGCTGCAACAGGCAACCAGACTTTCTGGGTTGCAAATACTTTGCAAAGCAGTTAAATATTTGATGAACCAGGTAAAGATGAAAATCTTCAGTATTTGTAAAAACGCTCTGTAACCAGCCGAGTATTTTTTTTTTATAAAAGAGGTTTAAAGAAAAAATAAACTTCAGGGGAAAAAAGAGGTTAAATAAAAATAGAATTTAAAATGCACACTTTCCTGTTTAACTATAATGTTTGTTTAAACTTGTACAAGTTGAATTTGGTGAATAGATTTAATTTTTGGGATGTAATCAATTTCCTTTTTGACATAAAAAAACCCAAAAAGACACGAATTATGCAAGTGTAGGTTACATTATTTAGATTAGGCAGGAACATCTATATGTATTAATACCAACTTTTGTGTGCATGTATGAATATTTACTGTATATGTTGCCCATCATTTACTTCATCCAAATAAGAATGAATGAATAGAATACAAAAGGTTTAAACATAACAGAAAGGATTTAAAGAACTATTGCTTTAATCTCTGCAATCCTCGCCAAAGAGGATAAAATTACACAAGTTTTTGTCTCTCAGACAAGTGTGGCTCATCCTGTCTTTATCTTTTAGGCAGCTAAAACATTTAGAGATTATTCCAAGTGCTGCAAATTCCTTTTAAAGCTGCAGCTGGGAAGCCAACAAGCAGTGAAAAAGAAAACAAAAAACGATACAAGATCTAAAACCAACAGTTTATATATTTACATAGAAAACAAAGAAGACTGTGGTTCAATTAAGAAGGACCTGTCTTAAATAAAAGGATCACTGATGTTTGGGTCAGAGAAACAGCTGGAGGTTTGGATCCAGTCTGCAATCAAAGGTGTATTGTGTTCAGAGCGTCCTGCCTGTGATTTGGGACCTGTGTGTGTGTGTGTGCCCCATTGTCATACTATCGGTTTGGGTATTTGCACAATGCCCAGTCACAAGAGCAAAATGTCATGACTCAGTTGTTGCAGCTCTGAAAGAAAACTATTGTGCCAGTTTTCATAAAGAAGCACTGTGTTCTGATAACAACAGCTCACCCAACCTTCTTGTCTTCACTCTGACTTCCTGTTATGAGTTTAGCACAAGTTTTGTCTGCTGGGCAGATGCTTAATGCACCGACCTCCAGGAACATTAGACACAAGGTTTTGTGTATACTGTGTTGATTTAAATCATTTAAAACAATTTAAACAAACAGCTCTGATGTTTGTTTAAAGTTGAGTTACAGCAAACTAAACTTTGCTGTAACTCAAATTTTGAACAATCTACTTTAAGCTCTGATGGTCGTATGCAGGAAGGATGTCCTGCGGCAGTCTTTCACATGTCTGTTGTAGTTTTATTAGATAGCAATCGGGAATCTCTGAACTTTCATTATTGTCTATTTTTGGCCACATTTCATAGCATCAATGATATTCTAGCAGGATAATATCCTTCCTATGTATTAGGATTGTCCTTAAACTAATTCAGACCTATTTTTATCTAAAATTTGGACACTAACAGCCTTGAAAACCAATACTGCCTGGTATAACCTAAGCAGACGGGAGCCATTTGTTGACATGATCCTCCAAACAGAAAGACTCCAGCTGGGATACAAAGTCAGATAACTCTTATGACCATGATAATTACTTCAACCTTGCAGCCGTTTCACATTTTTACAAGCTTAAATAATGATGTCCCTTAAAAATATCAAAGCTTTTACAAAAACTGATCCCATGAATATTGCAGCAAGATATTCAAACTGAGGAAACAAATCACTATCTTTTCCTTTCAAATTGCTCATAAATAGAGCTCAGCTGCAAGCTACTTAGTAAAAGAGAGGTCACTCCCTGCAAAGTGTTAATTAAATCTGCTTTCAGCGAATGACTAACTCTTCTGACTTGGCAGGGACTCACTCGCAGATTTATAGAATGAAGAGTCACCAGAGTAAATTTCTCAAAGCAACTTTAAACAGACACGGCAAAAATGTAATCATGAGAATCGTTCTCTGTCATTTCCTTTGCTGCCAGGGAGGAGAGTCAGTCAGTCTAAATTAGTGGCCTCAAACAGGAAAGATTGAGAGATAGATTGATGGGAAAGCACCAGAATGTGGGGGGTTAATGAGGTTTGAAGATGAGAGCTGAAGAGGAACATAAGTAGGAGGTTACGGGAGACATAAGGAAACAAAAACAAAACGGAAAGGAAAGAAACAGAAGACATAAATAAGCACAGCGACACTGCAACAGATTAATAAACAGCAGAAAATCGCTTCAAGCATTCAACACAAATTCAAAAAAGTGTTTAAGCATAGAGAGTACCTTCATCATGGAGGTGACCTCAGAGGAAAAATGAGGGTTCTTTAAGTGAAAATGTAGATTTTTTTTTGTTTAAACAATGAACAACTTTCAACTTTCAGTTCACACAAGAAAATTACATAGAATCACAAAATATGCTGGCAAAAAGTGATGTTTAAGAATCACTCTAAATCTGTGGACTCCTTAAAAACGAAGCTTGGTAAAATTTGGCCCCAGAAAAAACACATAATTTAGATCATGCCCAATATTATCCTTCAACAAATCCTTTCAATGACTGTTTTTTTGTTTTTGTTTTTTTCCAATACAGATACATTGTAATAATTTAGGCACATAGGACACTTCTTAAGTTGTTGGCTATGTCCACAAATAATTCAACAGTCCGACTTGAAAATATTTCCAAGTATGTGGTTTTTATTAATTCATAATAAAACCAAGACATACAGTACATATCTATATATATATATATATATATATATAGGGTTTTTTTTCTCCGATCTTTTCTGAGATAGGAGAACACGTGTGTTAGATCATTTTTAAATTAAATTATTTTCTTAAATTCAAAATTAAAACATGTTTTCAAAACTAAATGGTAAATACTCAAATGTAGTGTATTCATTTCACATTAATCAGTAAGGTCTATGTTAATTAAGAGAACAGCTTTTATTTTGATATTCTAAGGCAGAAGTCTGAACGCCCAGTGAGTTCTAACAACTCCATTGACAACAAAGCTTGAAAAGTTCGAAGGAAGTTAGCCGCTCTGGCTAGCATTACCATAGACATTTGCATGACATGATATTTAGTTTGCTCTACTCATTTTTGACCATGTAAACAAAACGTTAACATCTAAAAACCTTACGTATTAGCCAAATGAATATGATTGAAACAGGCTCTAATAAAAAAAAAAAAGTATTTCACAAAGCTAACAATATAATTATAATATAGAGTACAACCTGTCAATCAGTAAGCTTCGTTATGGTTTTATAGTTTCTAAAATATTTCCCAAAAGTATCGGGTTCTTCACCGACCTGCCTTTACTTTAAATAGACCTCCAAGCCCAAGCAATTTGAATTACTGGACATCATAGCAACCTAACTTTCTTGGTCTGCCGCTGGTAGAACCCTCCAACAGCTTTAGAAAAAGTGTGATTGTAATGACCCAGTTGATGAGAGAAAGGAAGATATAAGGTAACTCCAAAACAACTCTAATTAAGTTATTACAGTACAAAAATACCACAGTGGCCACAATGTTATAGCTACAGCTAACATGAACAGATATGCTGCTTACATACTTGTCATTAAATAAGGTGCAGACTGTGTATAATTCTTAAGCTTAGAACAAACTATGTCAGTATGAGTCAAAAATGAGTCCGAAGACCTTGTTTTTCGATCTTAAGTATGACTTGGGTCTAAGTGTAAACATTGACTCATACTCTCTCTGGTCTTAGGTAGGTATTAGATGATGTTATGGATGGATCAAAGAAAGTTTGGGATCATCTGGGAGTTCTGTGATGAGAAGCTGATACAAAAACCCCAGAGAAAAAAAAAAGGTTTGCTTTGTAAAAACTTAAGATCCAGGAATGAATAAGGCTGAAAAAGGTGCAAAGCCGAGGGGCAGCCCAATCTAGAGCTTATCTGTCCTCAATACAACCACATAAGTCCGCAGTCACACTAACACTTTTATTTTACTGATTACAATGACTTTAATGCAAGACTTATAATTCTTGCAATTCTTAAATCCTACATTTTGGGTTGTCTTGGTAACACAAATGTTTACAGTCAGATCAAGCAACAGGGTCCCCAACCCTGATATCCCCATATGGCTTCAGTAATGAAGGCACTCAATATGTATGGCTGGAAAGATATGCTGTACAGCTAAAGCAACTAGTGAAAAATGTGTTGTGTCAGAATTCATCACCTGAATTTATCCTGTAAAGCAGGGGTGTCAAAGGGGTTCCGGAAAAGATCGTGTGGCTGCAGGTTTTCTTTCCAACCAAGCAATAGCACACCAGACTCCATTCATCTAATCAAGTCATCATGTTCAGATTGGACTCAATTGATGAGTTGACTGGAGTCTGGTGTGCTATTGCTTGGTTGGAAAGAAAACCTGCGGCCACACAGCTCTTTCTGGAATCACTTTGACACCCCTGCTGTAAAGAGTAGCAGCGTACGAACATTTGCGCTGAGTTGAAAGTTTGTTTTGGGGATAAAACAGCAGTCAGCTGTGTATTGCATGCCATTATTTGAGCCTCATATGATAAAGCCGTAAGAGGTTCTTCTAAAACAGAAATCCTAGTTCTAAAGAGAAAGATTTTCTCTAAAAATGACCAAACAGTTTTTAAACTCAAGTAAGACCTGTGTCAAATGTCTTATAGGCAGCTATTTATGATGGAAGGTGTAGATCACTTCACTATGATAGGGTGCAACTATGAAGGAGTCAGAGGTGGGAATGGTAATGCTGAAAGAAGATCTTCAAGTGATAAATGACGGTTATTAAAACGGTGCAGATCATGAGGTGAGAAGTAGGGTGAGAGAGACCATGGCAGGAGATAATTGAACTCTGAGGACCAAACGGATACGAACCACCTGCTGCTGTAGTCACTGCTAAAACTAGTTAAGACGTGTTAAAAAAGAACAGCATGAAGTTGTTAGATGGAGCCTTGTATACAAAAAAGATTTTCTTGTCCAGAGAAAAGAATTGGAACCAGAGACAGGTTTACATTCTGCCTTCACACTGCTTTGGAAGTATTCACCCCCTTTAAGATTTCCTCTGTTTTTTTCCTTTTTGTCCCAATCATCATCAAACAAGTCTTCCCATTTAAAATAGTGTTTGTCATCTAAAACTAAATACTGGTTGCACAACTTTTGGAAGGCAACAGGTACAATCAATTTAAAATTTTGTTCTACAGTCTGAGATACTTGATTTAATTTCTCGACTTTCTATATGAAGGTATACGTTGCTTACTGTGATCAGTTAACATTTATCTACTTTATGTTGTAATCCAGGTGAACTATGTACTTTGTAGTTTTTGGAGAAAACTGAAAAATGATAAATGAACTCATCACAAGAGGGCAAATACATGTTTTATATAAGAACAAATTTAATTGGAAAGTTGTATTTTGTATCGGAGTAAATAAAATGACAATCCTCAGTGGCAAAAGTGACAAAAAAAAAAGAAAAACTGAACAAACCATAAAATAGATGTTTTTAGTAGAACTGTATAATCTTAGAAGAGAAAAATATAGTTGGTTTTATTTAAAACAATCAGGTTTCGAAGACATTACACTTTTTACACATTTTTTTGAAAGGAATTAAAAATGATTGTTTGGTTGTTGGGGAGGTACAGTAGAAAGAGATGAGGACAGACCAAGCAGATTAGACATGATATTCTGCATTATCTTCTAGGTGAAATGTTGGTGTAAATATAACAAAGAAATCAGTAAAGCATTGTGGCATGAAGCAAGGTCTAGAAGTCTAAAAAGGTATCATTAAGGTGTGCATCTAAGTGCAGCATGTTTTTGAGTTTTGATTGATTTTGATGGGTTGTTTTTTTTTCAAAGCAAGTTTGTGTATTGACAACATAAACAAAGAATGAGGAATTCTGTTTAAATTAATTGGTTAAAAAAAACTGCTGCAAACTTACATATATTTACATATTTCAAAATAATGTTTAAACATTATAATGCTTAATCGCTGAGCGACAAGATTTACATTTGGTCTTTAAGCATCCGGAGAAAGAATGCGACCCCTGACCTACATGGGGATGAGATTATTGAAAGCTAGTGAGGCTTAAGTCTTTTAGTCCAAGCTCAACTGCAAAGAGACACAACAACAAACGTACATATCTCTGAATGTTGCTAACACAGCTAATGAATACAGCCAGTTTATGCAGCCAGTCCAAATTTACTCCTGCAGAGCTTTTAGCAGCTCCTATTTCACACCACTGCAAACAACCATTAGACTGTACTTTGAGTGTCCGGGCATCTGGGAGTTCATGCCAGAGGAACTACTTACTTTACAGCTTCTACTGGATGCCACATAACACCTCTATCAGTTTAAGGCCATACTTAAAAACACTTTGCAAATTTCAGAATATCGTCTGTAAGGTGATTCTACAGAAAAGCAATAATGAAGGAGTTAAACTTAATGCTATGACATTATAATGCAACAAAAAATTTAATTGAATACTAGAAAATGTCAAACCAAAATTCTAAAATACACCTAGCAGCAATATCTAGGTATGTAACAGACATGATAAACATTTCAACATGACTGTACTGTAAAAGTTTATTTTATTACCAATTAGATGCCAGAAATAGTGCTGAAGTGTTGCTACACACTGATGGTCAGCTGACTGAAAGGTTACTAGACTTTTTCCCAACAGGAAGGAACACTTTGTCCAGTTTTGTAAAATATAAATTTTTATTTTATTATTTTTTTTATTTAGCTGCAAAAAATCTCTTACTTTGTTACGATAATTCGATAAGCCATCCGCGTATGAATAATTTCTGCTGTCGCTAATTTAACTTACCTTTCCAGAAGGAAAATGTTCCCCTTTGTGTGGCTTTGGAGCCCCTTTTCTTTCTTTAAGACAGCACCAATGTTTTTCTTCTATTTTTTTAGGCATGATCTGAAGAATATAACACTAAGAAGCCATTTCTCAATTTTTATCCTGTAGCCACCAGGATCTGAGCTTGCGTGGCTACAATCTGCTATCTAATAGAATCATTTTGTAATGATGTTGACAAGCCGACTAGAAGTAATGTTATACATTTTGACCCTAAAAAATGTATCAAACAGTAAACCAATAATTTATTGGTTATATAGATTTTAAGGTATTGAAAAATATTGCAATTAATTTTCATTATCATACTACTATAACAATGGGTCCCAAGCAGGAACCTTTGCATTCCCTTTTTCCTAAACACCCATAAACTGATGCACGAGCAGCATCACAAACATGTACCTGTTTTGTTTTTTTTTGGTAAATATTTGAATAAGAAAAAAGTAGTTTCAGTTGTATATAAGCAGTAAATCTTGCAAGTTGATTAGTAAATGAGAGAATGCATGTTTTATATATATATATATATATATATATATATATATATATATATATATATATATATATATATATATATATATATATATATATATATATATAGTTTGTGTGTAGTGTGTGTGTTTGTGTTTACAGAGAGAGAGAGAGAGAAAAACAGAAATACTATGGCTATAATATTTATGAAAAATTAATCATTCCAATGAAAAAGTTGCAGCTCTCAGTGTAAAAACAGATTCTCTGAAGCCAAATCACTACAAACAGACATTTCAATAAATGAAGAGAGTTGCACGAGTCTCAATCTCAAACTCTGGATGGCCAGTGTCCTGCAAATCTTACATGATCTCAGCTTCAACAAACTTGAATCCATTATGAACCCATTGCCGGAGCTTGACTCCTGTCAGTGAGGTAGTTTAGCCATTTGGGAACACATCTAAAAGTTGCAGGACATCCGCCCTTTGAGTGTGATACCACTGCTCTAAGACATGTTTTTGCTTAACATTTCCAATGAAAGTGTCATTTTAGTTCTTCACCAAAGAGCAAAGCTGCATTAGAAAAATCCTGCATACCTTTGACCCATGAATGTATCAAGTCATAAATCACAGCTCTAGGGCTTTGGCTTGAAGAGCTCAAAATGCACAGAGTTGTATAACGCGATGAAAAACCCTATTTCTCTTCACTCGAATAATGTTCTATCCTTACATAACATTCACCACTCTGTGCACACAAAGCAAACATTCAATTTACAGGAGTTAATATGAAGGGATTATTAAATGGTCATATTTTCTGCAGATAATAAACACTCTTCCTTAAAAGGGTTACTGGTCCCAGGACAGAGATCCTGACTCCCAGCCTGATTTGTCTCCAAACCATCTGTCACCATCTGAGCCTCCACAGGCACTTCCCCTCCTGCGAAACAACACCTAAACACACACTCTGCAGTAAGAAAATGAACTCTGCACATGTGTGTGCACTGGTATCCATGTTGACTGTGTCTATTTCTGGTGCTACATGCTTGCTAACACTCCATGGCAACAACGTGGCATATTAATTTTGTACGCCTAAGGTTCTAATTTAGCGATGTGATTCAGTATTGAGATGCACAGCATTCATTCATGCACACAAATGGAAATAGGAGTCATACATAATTGAGAAGGCAACATGAAAGTGACATTTTTTTTTCAAACAAAAACCTGAGGGAGGGAAGGTGTTATATTTATTTAAAAGGAGAATAAGAGGGAATCCTGAATGAAGTAAAAGGTCAAACGTTTTGGAGAAGTAGGTCAACCCTCACTTGCTGCACCCTCTATGTACTTGAAGAAAACAACAGGGATAGCATCAATTTGCTTCCTTTCATAACCAGCTAAGCTTTTTATACTACCTGTTACTTCATTTGTCAGCTCATGTCTCCCTGACTTGCACTTATTTGTTCGCTTTAAACCCTTTTCCTTCAGATGATTTAATTGGCTGAAAACTGTTTACACAGAAATGCCTTTTCCCCCTCCGCTGCCTCTAGATGGATCTGCAGACTTGTAAACAACTATAGCAGATGAAGAGGCTTTTTATCTTTTTTTTTTTCCTTTCAAAATTCCTTCAACACACTGAGAGGTTTAGAGTATAATATCATTTAAATGAAGTTTGAAGACATGACATGATCGGGGAGCTTTAGCATATTAGATTAAGGCCCCGATGATGAATGCGTCTTCCCTCACTGTTATTTATCTTACACGCGCTCACCGCTCTTACCTGGAAACAAACTGCCTGTTTCTTTAGAAATATCAAAGTGCTTTAGAGAGTCCATGATGAGAGAGGGATAATTAGAGCCTCCACAGATGCTGCACTTTGATGTCAAATGTCTCCTTTGATAAAGCAATTACCCATCTTGATGTTCATTCAGCCAAACAAGAAACAGTCCCTTCCATGAATTGTGAGCCAATAGAATCCCCTGAGGAGACACAGTTCTCTAAAGTCATCAAGCTGACAAATCCAGTCAAGTCTACGACCCACTGCAATCCCAAACGTTACTTGATGCTGCTACCACTACTGTTACCCTGCTTGCATGCTCTGATAATTCCCATTGTGAGCCACACAGGACAAGAAAAAAATGCTTACGCCAGCATCCCAAGCTGTAGCACAGCCTGACAGTTTAAGCCCGGACCCACCCTATTTTACGCTCATTGTCTAACTAGGTTTGACTCGACATGTCCTCCGATTTGCCCCCGCCCAGACCTCTACCATCCTCTTCTTATTTACAGTAGGAGTCTGTCAGCGATTCAATTTTAGATCTGATAAAAACAAAATAAAACAGGTTTCCTAAATGTTATCCTGCCTTTTTTGTTTTCAGCTATGCGTGTTTTATTGATTTCTGTTCTACCTGCTGCCTTGTTTACTTGCTTGCTATTAGATGCACAATATCACAATAAAATTATGACTTTATCTATATCTTTATCTATTTATAGGGCATTTATTAGAACGTGTTTTAAGTCAAACAGTACATAAAAAACTGTCTTCTTCTGAAGTCACAATCCTCTTTCACAGGGCAAGGTAACACAAAGTGTGAGAACGGATACAGCGGAAGAAAGAGACAGAAACAGCTGGTACACAGAGGACAACTGGGGACAGGCCTTGAGCTGAAGACAAACACTCGAAGCAGAAAGAGATTTTCAGAATCATGCATTTCTCACACCAATGAAGACAGCACTGCTGTTAGTATAAAAGAAGAACCTAAGAGAGTTAAGAGGGCACAGGGCTTCTGTTATATGTATTCCATTTAATCAATTTGATGCTGTAATAGTAAAAACCCAATTCTAAGTAAACAAAGCAAATGGATAAATGGCTCCTCAGACTTTACATTAAACAGCTATTAACTCATTTGTGCAGCTATTCTAAATTTAGGGAACCTACAATTTCCAAAAGCTCAAGAAATGCATCCCTCATTTGCACAGCTTGAGGTAATATATTTATGCAATGCTGTACAGAGCCAGTATTAACAAGTCATTATAAATGCAATAACAGTTACCACATCCCTGTTCAGTACTTCATTAAAATAAATGCAAAGTACAGACTTAAAGCTAAAGATATTTAGCTTCAACCAAAGCCTTTACAGGTCAGTGGTAATATCTTGCCTTATCGCAGAGCTTAAAAGCTACTATAATACTCTGAAGAAGCACCATGTAAAAAATACACAGTTTCATCACCTCTTCATTAGAAATATGTTCAAACCTGCAGCCTTGAGCAAACTTAAGCTTTGCTCCTGCTGATAAAAAGGAAAAATAAAATGACGTTAGGAAGTATGCTGGAGTTTAAGGGTAAAGTAAGCTTTACCTCTATTTTGCAGCTATTTGCTATAGTGATTTGGGGCTTTTCCAGCAAAGGTGGGAAGATTGTACTGTAAATAGAAAGTTGTTCTTCTGCTTTACAAATGTCTCTAAATAGCTTTTTATAAGTGTTGGAAAGTTTAAGAAGTTGTGTTTCATCTGTTCTCTTCTGGTTAAGGTACATCTGAATACAAGGCGCCTAGCAGGTAACTTAAACTGCATTAGTCTCTATTTCAATATGAATTTAAAGGATTATATAACAACTTTGGAGACAAATCAAGTTTTCCAGGTCAACAAAACAATGTGCAAAAGAGACACACTGGGATATTAAAATAGGGCACAAGTTCAAAACATGTCAGTTATGGTTTGCCAAATTTAATGAGGAGTTCTGGCATCTTTTATAAACGTACTGACTGAATGACAATTAAAAAAATTGGTTTGGATTGCTGGTTACCTAATCATGGATTAATTTCTAACAGATATTTTTCATATTCTTGATTTATGAAAAGAAATCAAAAGTATCCAGTATATATAAAATTATGCTATAAATTAGATGTCTTTTCTTTCTGACAGTTATTAAGCACAGGAAGATAATCTTAAAAGCAAACAAAGTGTTTAATTTCGAATTTTGAAACGATCCATCATCCATCAACCCATCATCGCTCTCCAGCAGTCTATGGGCAAAAGGTGGGGTACACCCTGAAAAGGTCGGCAGTTAAATTCAAGAGCTTTTCACTTTCAGGTGCCAGGTTCATCAACAATAATGCTAATCAACGTTTAACTTAACTCCTAGAACAAAAGTGGCAACCACGGCATAGCTTTAGAGCCCATTTGCTTTCTTAAGCAATAATTGCATCGATGCTGAAAAACTTTTAGTTGATGTTTGCATTGGTGACAATGTTCCCAAGCTTTGCTTATTTTTTAGTCCACTTAAATCTGAAAAATGTCCAACCAAGTAGAGGCCATTTCTCAGCTCATCAAGGCGCTCGTATGATTTAGCAATGCCTGAGCTCCGTCACACAAGGCGTCAACCTACTAGTCTTATTGCTGCTGAATCCTTTTGTGTTGATTCTGGCTTTATAACCAGAGGTAAATATTTACACATTTTGGAAAGTATCTCAGTATTATTATTGATTTTAATGAATAAATTGTAGATATGACCTTTTTAGCAGTAATGATTTTATTGTATTTGTTGTAAATAAGATTGATTCTATCAAAAATAAGATTATAAGCATCCCTCTAACTATAAGTGATTCATCTCTGGAAGGTGAGGCAGCTTCTGAGTTAACTTTAGAATCTGAACCAGGTTTAGTTGTTTTAATCTAGTTCAGCTTTCAGAGTTGGCAAAACTATTGCCTTCATCTAAGCCTTCAACTCGTACGTTAGATAACTGAACCAAATAAACTGAATCTAATTAAAATGAACCTTTACAGCTAGTAAATGAACTAGAAAGAAGACTCGATTTTAGTTTCTTTAATAGTGTGCCTAACAGGATATGGCAAAAGTTATTAAATAACTCCAAAAGGGTCAGATTACTAGGTAACCTTAAATATGTTGGACTAAAGCATTCTGTGTAGCTTTCACTTCCTCCACAAAAAAGAGACCATGTCTTAAAGCTCAAATATGAAGGCACACCCTTTTTATAAATACATCTGTAAATAAAAACATCCACCACCTCCAAGGGCTTCTCTCTCTCTCTCTCAAACCACTAACGCACATGCAGAGGAGTTAGATAAGCAGTGTGGAGGTGGAGAGCTGCAGACTAAATACAGAAAGAGACATCTAGAATTATGGCAGTTAGAGCTGATTTGGCTATGCTAAGAGTCTCTCCTCCACCTAGAGTTATAATAGACTTCATATCTAACTGTATTTTCACCAGCAGTGAAAACACTACTTTACTAATCTAACATCTTTACTTCATCTACATGTCAAAAATGGTTTTGACCTAAAGGGGCAAACCTCAATCAAAAACACCAGATTATAGATTTAATTTTGCTTCTACTTCCGAATCAAAATAAATCAATTAAAGTTAAATGTTGCTCTACTTAAGAAAAAGTAAAAAAAAAAAAAATGTATTTTTGATTGCCAAATTAAAAAAACAAATGTACCAAAATTGTAATAATTTCGTGATAAAATTGGTGTAAAAAGAAACATATACATTATTTTATTTGAAGGTGTGTTGTTTTTTTTTTTTTCATAGACGTTTCCCCAGATTTTTTTACAGAAATTTTCAGATATATTTTAGCGAGCTGCAGATGAATTACAAAGTTATTTTACTTCTTATAGTTATCATCAGGGTTTATTCAAAACAATCTTTATCTGTTTTCACACATTTTTCTTATTTCAACAGAATTTTTTCACTTGTTATCTCAATGGTCAAAGCTTTTATCTCACCTTCTTTACATTACAAATGTAATGTAAAGAAGGGGACACCAGCTGAACAGCAGACACCAACTGAAGCTTTTCAAAACCCAAGCTTAATGTTTTAGAAAAAAATTACTAAATTTTGTTAATACCGAACAGTTTGTAAAATTCCCTCCTCCTGAAATTATTTTGCTCATTTTAACTTATGACTCTGACAATAACTTCTGTGGGAAGAAGAGCTCTAGGACAGAATCCTAAGCCTAACTAAAATAAAGGAAATAAAAAATACATTATAGTGGATGTCTTAGTCAGACGGCAAAGACAATGTACAAAACCAATGGAAAATTGATAAAACAGAGAATAAAAGAAGGTACGAAATGCTATCTTGCACATAAAACAAAGCTCCAGCCATATGGTATTAGTTTCACTGCTGTGGGGCCGACATCTGTATGCAGACATTATCAGCTGCCAGACTGGAGGCACAAATGTTCCTGTTTTGAAACTATGGGCAGGTTTTTTCCAAAGAGCAAGTTTGATAAAAAAGAGAGTGACAGACAGCACTGCGGGGCAAACTTTGACAATTATTTTGACAGCATATGTATGAGTGTGGGTGTGTATTTGTATCAAGCTAGATTTTCCAAATAGAGTCATCAATAAAGCCACAGCAATAAACCCTTATTGCTTTATTCTCCTCATTTTTATGAAACCTCTGAAGCTACAAGCTAAAAAAAACAGTAAATTAAGTAAAAAATGATGTAAATAGAATATAATTATAGTAATGAAATAACAGTTCCTTAAATCTAATTTGATGGAAGTCTCTTGGATTATAGCCTAGACCCAACTCTTATGTAGTATCTGCTGGTGCTTTTCTAGGCTGAAAGCACTCGATCGCTAAAAGCCTTCTCCTTTGCAGGCCATTATCTACAAAAGCATGTTAAACCCTCGACTTAATCGTTTATTATTGAAAGCTCAGCAAGAAGCCTTTCCTACCGGTGTTATGGGAAAATGGTTCACGGTGAGATGTAAAAGATGTAGGTTAAGGATTTGTCATGTCAGCCACTCCATGGTGTGGCTGAATTTAGGAGAGAAAGGCCACAGCAGACTGATGTGTGCCTGAAAGTTGATGTCCCTGTTTCTGTGTGAAAGCAGAAAGGTGTGTTTTACAGATGCAAATAGTGGGCGAAGCTCCCACAGAGAACAGAAGACACAAAGACAGAAAGAAAACTTTTTCTTTTAAATGGGCTATGATATTCAGCAAGCTGAGCACCTCAATCCCTAATGTTTAGAAGACTTGTTTCTTTTTAGAGGTCAATTTTCCACTGCACTCCTCAGTGTGTGAATTAAAAAATTTATCAAAAAGAAGAAAAGGCCTACAATGTTCCTTTTGCAGGCACAGAATGAGTTCTCCTTTTAAAAACGTCAAAGCATTGGGACCTGAACCAATAGTATTGAGTCAAAAGTAATGTGGAGAAAGACAATCTAAACATATAAATAAAATCACAAAAGTTACATTATATATGATTTACCAAAAAAAAGCTTAAAAGACTTTTATAAAACAAGCATAGAAGACAGTTTTTGTAGGAAAGGGATATGTACATAACATTTACAAAATGTTACGGTTGTCTAATTAGTTTATTTCATAATAAAGAATACAAATGTAGTCTGTTCCGAGCAAAAAAAACAGGATTCCCATGCTTGCGCCCAGTTTAATAAACTAATCAAGATTTTTGAACACTAAAGTCTTCTTGTGAGGAAAACCACAGAAGAAAATGCAAAAATCCTGTTTTTTTACATAAGTGATACCTTGTATTGTACGTAACACTTTCCATTATAAGAACCCAGCATTTCCCTGGATTTGGCTTTTCAACAATTAAAAAATGAAAACTCTGCATCTGTATCAAACATCTGTGCTATAGGCTAAACTTGTATAATAGTTAGGACTGCACAAAATCAGGTCAGGGGCCACAAAAGGCCCATGTGTCAAATTTTAAATTTTTGAGATATGGGTCAGACGTTATCTTACTGTTATCTTACAGTTGGTTCCCATCTAGAATGCTGTGGTGGACCCCATGTTGGTAACAGATGAGCTACATAGGTAAGGGTTGGGCATGGATTTCAACTGGACAAATAAGCCCCATTTACACTACCCTCTGAAAACATATCCGTGCCGAGTTTTGGACCAAGCTTGGATCAGTTAACCGTGCCTAGCTTAGCTCCTTATGAACGTTTACACACCACGCTAGCATGGTACGGTTCCTCGCCTCCTAGTGACAATCTATGGTACTACCACTTTCTAGAGAAATCAACATGGCGGCGCCCGTAACATTCAGGAAGTCTGTTTATAATTATGATATTTCAACATTTGCCGAGAGTCAGGCAAAGAAGGCAGCCTTTGGTTAATTTACTTGACAGTCGGCTTTTCGGAAGTGGATACGGAAAAACAATAGTCTAATCAGGGCTTATAGATGAAACAATGACAGACGCTGAGGTTCATCAAAACGCTAAGCAGCATCATCACTGAAAATCGAGTGGCACGGTAGGGAGGCTAGCATTTTTTATGAATGTCTGAAATTTCATGATTACGGAGGCTGACTGTAAGGAGATGACGCGGTCTGCTCATGCGCTGTTTGTTATCTGGAAACCGAGCTGGAACTGAACCGCGCCGAGCCCTACTGATTAATTAGTAACAGTTCAGCACGGTTTCGGTTGTGTATGGCACAGTCTGGTTCAGTTTTGCATGCTATTTAATATCAACATTTATCTTGGTTACCATTTCAGAAAAATCACAACTATTAATGCTAAGAAAAAGAGGACTAAGTATTGAACCATGAGGCACACCAATATTAAAGTCAACCATTTTACAACTATTTTCATCTATGCTCAAGTATAGTTTTATGATTCTAATAGATTAGCTTGAATTATCACCTTGATAACAGCAATAAAACCTCCCAGTTAATGGTATAGAATAGATCAATACTATTAACTCTGACTTTATCTAATTTATCCTTGATGTTAATTGTAAATAACCCATAGATCTGAAGAAAAACATCTAGATGCCAAAGGTCAATAAGCTATTGTGCAGGTTTTACATTTATTTTTATATCTAAAAAACCTTTCCATAATATATGTGGCAAATTGAAAACAAGTGTTAAACCAGAGCTGGATGATAACTTTGAGCCTAGCCATTCAAATATTTATTCAATTTCATTCAATTTAGTTTATTTATATAGCACCAATTCACAACCCGTTATCTCAAGGCACTTTACAGAGATAATTCCACCAGAGGATACAGTCAAATTGATTCAAATTGATTCAAGTTTTCTAACTAATGTAAACGAGCTGATGGCATCGACTCATTGACTCAAAGGCAATTCCTCACACCAAGCATGCTTGTAGCGACAGTGGAGAGGAAAAACTCCCTTTTAACAGGAAGAAACCTCCAGCTGAACCAGGCTCAGTGTGAGCGGCCAACTGCCGAGGCCGACTGGGGTTCAAGGAGACAGAAGGAGACAGAAAAAAAAACATAAGATACAAAAGGCAATAGTCAACCAGCTCCACAGCAGCCCTGTCCAGGAAACACAAACACAAATACAACGTTACTTGTCCGGTGAAAGCATTAGGTCTGGTAAATGACAAGATTTGATATAGTTGTTTGTCAGGGTTGCAGAAATGTTAGCCAAACAAGTCGCTAATTACTAAAAACTGATGTGGTACTAATGCATGAGTAGACTTTACAAAACAGAAATTCATCCATTTGTGTGTAAAATCCAGTGGTGTTAACCAATCTATCTTTAAGTTTACAAGCTGATCTGAAACTAGGACAGGATTGGGAAATGGTGCTCAGATTGGCACTGTGGTGATTTAACAGTCATGTAAGAATATCTCTGTCTGGGAATTGCACAGCAGGAGAGTAAGGTGAAAAAAATCCTTAATCTAGATAGAGCTCTGAGAAGACCTGCTGTTAAAAGCGAGGTCACATGATTCTGACACCAAATCCAGAAAGAGTAAAAGAGAAAATGCATGATTGCCATATTTTAAGTTAACAGCAGTAGACTGTGCTATTTACTCCACTGCTTGAAGCCACCTCAAGTGTCCCAACTAATCTGCAAAAACCACACAAGCAAAGATAGAGCATAGTGTGGCCTCATTTCAAAGAGCAAAAGGCAGTGTGACTCTGCACTTGTGGACAGAAGGAAAAGGGCTTAGAAAAACTGGCAAACAGGTCAAAAATATTTGGTTTTACAAAAATTTCAAACTCATTGACATATTTTCTTTACTTGCAAAGATTTTAGATACTTCTCAAAATAAAGGAAATGTTTGTAAGCATCAGTAAAAACCTGATACAAAAGAAATAGAAATACAAAAGCAGGATAGCATAACTAAACAGGTTTATATGTTCTCTAACATCACAGTAGAGCTTTTAGCGTAGTGTAAACAAATCTGTCAACAAGATTCACTGTCCTGCCTTAAATTTCAGAAAATTAAATAGTTTCATGCTCCAGGTCAAATTAAACGCTTGTTAATTGCAGTGGAGATAAACAGCAGCACAGACACAATGCAGGGGGTTATCTCAATAAGACAGCCCACTGTTAATCACAACTCCAACAATAGTCCGCTCATGGGAGCTCAGAGATAAGTCTAACCTACAAATGGAGCAGTGAGAAGTATAAAACATTGATGCACCCCACCCCCATGTAACAACTCATCCAGTACCAAGATCCTACGACTTTAACTTCCTCTCTATTTGTCTACAGCCAGAAACAGTGGATGGAAGTGTGTACCTTTTGACCTACATTACCACTGGTCACTTCTACATATCTTATCTGGAGCATAATAATGTGCAGAATGTAGCCAACATCTATACTTCACAGAGGGAAGGCCTCAATGTTTTTAAAAGAATTCTGTTCTGTTCAGAAAACGCTGTCCATCAATCATATTTAGAAGATCTGATTAGTGTTGCATTGACAGATTACGTAGATGATGAAGATAGTAAGGGGTTGGGAATTTAAAAGGATGTTGAAGTATTTCTTGACTGAATAAAGGTTGTCAAACAAGTCATCCATATACTCTTTCACACATTTCCTGTAGTGCCAGAACAGCTACAATAATAAAAAATTATGATCCACACTACATCACAAAAAAATTACTACCTCAGATTGTTTCATACTACGAATACTATTGCTATATTTCTATTAGAACTTAATGTTCCAGAAATACAATGCAGTGAATTAATCTACAGTGTTAAATAATTGACACATTTCTTTTTCAGAGAAAAAATCGGAAAATTCCACTCATACAATGCATGCAGTGCCTTTTGATTGAACACCACCTGGGAACTTTGTCAATTGACTTTATTTGCAAATAAAACTGGACGCATATCTCTAACAAGATTGCAAAGAGGCACTAAAATATTTACTCTACTTGTTTAATAATGTTCTCCAACAAATCGTGAGGACCTTCAGCGAAGAGCTGCATTTATTCAGATTAAATTACAAACAGGCATTAAGTAAATTCCAATAGCAATTAGCTGTATGGATTTTATTCTTATTTTTTTTATTTCAAAGATTTGCTAATTACCAATAAATGCCTTTATATTTAGTTTTGTTTGTGGATGAAAAAAAAATTCCCATTCCCCACATAATCCTACACTATTGTGTGGTGGTACATCATGTAAGTCTAATAAAAAACATTGAAGTTGATGGCTGTATGAGGAACACATTTGGAAAAATGAAAACTATCACATCTCTCCTTGGTAACAACCCAGGGGAAAACTGGCCCTTGGACCTGTGAGAAAACAGGCTTCACTGGCATTTATGTGCAGATAATCAATGCTCATTGCTTTCAGTTGGCTATAAACAGTGCTCCCCACAGGCTGGATCTGAAGTCTGACTAAAGTGCACTTTTACACAATATTATCAGCTTCTGAAAGATACTCGTTCTGCGCTTGTACAGTACAAATGGGAATATATGTAGGCCAATTTTAAACTCCCTGCAGGTAATGATATTTACACTGCACAGATGCCATGCCTCACACACAATGCATAAGAAATCACAATGTAATTTCCACAGAAATATAGCATATTGTACACACATAGATAAATGTGATAGAGGAAAAACAACCCTGGACAGTTAAGAGTGTCACCCATATTGATCTGACAAATGGCAATTCAATTTGGGCATAGATCCAAAAACAATATACAGTAGCTGATCAATATAGGCTACAACCTACCTCTAAACCCAACCTGTCCATAGATACAACCCCTGACTCAGCAGGACACAGAAGGCTGCATCTACAGTAGATTTTCCACCTTTTAATGGGATGTGTATTTGTACTTTTTAACAAACAAAAAATGCTGTAATAATGTAATTAGATAAATGTTCACACTGTAATGATACATCCACCTCACAAGATGAGACAATCATAACATTGCAACCACTAGAATAAGATGAGGATATTGTTATTTGATACCATTTGGGGTCTAATAATAACTAAAAACTGAAGGGCTTCTTTGGTGCTTTGTAATGTGCGCTATCAGCCAGATTGATTAACAAAATTAGGAGATTATGTAAAAATACAACAAAAAGTGATTACTTTCTGTCTTCAAAATTAGTCTCAAACTATTTCTGTGTCCAAATTAAGAGGTAGCATCCTTCGAACCACCTGGTCCATATTGACCAGGTCTTCCACGCTGCATGAAAACTGTGAAGGCCGGAAGTGAGCAGCTATGAATTCGGACAAACTAGCCTCCACCAGATGTAACTGCCTCTTTGTATCTTGTGTCACCTAGCAACAGCAAAAACCAAAGTGTGGCTTTAAAAAATTGAGCACAACCTAAAAAATCAAGATACTGCTACTCTGAAATGAAAGGTTATGCAGCAAGTTTAGATGAAGAAACAATTCAGATGTTAGGCTACTACTGCAGCATTGCTAGAAAAAATTATCTCTTTTCTCTAGTCTCTTGACAACACAGACTTGACTACATGTACAACTAAATATAGCCTCTTCTCTGTTCACCAAGCAGCTTCCGATTTAATGCTGGCCGCTAGGCAGTGGTGGGCCTTGGTGTGAAAAGAGGACATGCATCCAGCAGAGACGTTCCCATCATTGGTTCTCATCTGCGCAGCGTTAGAGGCTCAGCCGCAGACTCATACCAGTCCGCATGACTTCCCACGCTGATGTTAGCTGATAGCATACTAGGATTAGGACCACAGTGAGTCTATATAGCAAGAGTAAGGAGGGATTCAGAGTTTGTTCTCACATTTAGGACCCATGGAATAAAATATAGAAAATCATACTCCAGATAGGCGACTATTTGTCCAAAAGTCTTAAATTGATATGTACTCGGAGACTCTTTTTGACCCAAGTAGAAGTTAAAAGCCTTTTTTTTTTTTTTTTTTGATGACCCATAAAAAGTTTGGTTGTAAAAAAAACACCTGCATAGCCTGAAAGGACTGACTTGAGAGCTACAGTATCAGAATTATATGGTGGATCATGTTATACAGCTGGAACTAAGAGTTACAATACAGTGAATATGTAGCATTGATTTGAATGAAGTACTAATGTGGGATTTGCACTGCTTTTCATAAATGTGAGGGGGAAAAAATCCTGATTTGGACATATAACTAAAAACTCAGTGAAATAATGAATAGAAAGTCAGCAAAACAAATGCCTGTAGATTCCCGAAGCACCATATTGACTTGGACATTCCTTCTCATTTACTTGTTAAGATGTGAACCAATACCCACAATCTCTGAGTTCCGGATACCATTTAGTTTTACATACACACATACACAAAGACCCGACTCACACCAAGAGGACTGAGTGAAGATAGCTGAGAAAGTAGCAACCATCAATGCCTTGTCTGCTTGTAAACCACAAGGGGCAGAGCAATCACCCCTTTAAACAGAATGTTGACTATTACTGAGTACACATGCACACATATACTGACATGCATTGATGCATGATCCGTTTCTGCAGATGAATTATAGGGAATGAAATACTCTGGCACAGTTGAGTGAGGCAGAGGAAATTAAGAGGTTTAGCTGGAGGGGTAATAGTATTTCAAGGGAAAAACAAACCCAAATATTTCACAATGCATTGTAGCATGCTGCATAACATCACACGATTGGGAGAAATGTTTTATAAATAGAGTATTGTAAAAGAAGCAAGAGCACTCTCTGCAAGCTTAATACAAGAAAAAGACCTTGATCCTGCCGGGGAATTTCTTGATAAGGAGAGCCTCCCTTTGCTTTAAAACAGACTGATAAAGGAGAATAAACTGCACCAGAATCCACCTAAAAATCAGCTCAGGTTAATGCATCTTCTTGTGATTAATTCTTATTCTCTGTATATTCTCTCATTAGTTGCTAGCAGACACTCAAGGAACTAAAACAAAGACCAGCAGCCAATTTATATTGCAGCGGCATACACCTTCCCCTTCCTCTTTCCTCCTTCACATCTCCTCTGTAATGCTGATTGAGGACTTGTGCTTCTTAAACACACCAGGGGGGTTCAAAGGAAAAATTGCCAGGATTAATTGGAGCTACATGTGAGCGATCTACAACAAAAGCTGTGCAACATTAAAGAAGCTTCAGTAAAACCAAAAGCTGCAATAAAACTGACTTCCTTGCAGTACAAATAGCTATACACCTGTTCAAGCACAGTTAAACAGAGGTGATGTAACTCAGCATGGAAAGTCAGCTTTCTACCACCTCACATGTAGCATGAAAACAAGATGGATTTAATGCCTGCTCAATTTACAATCAGCACCTTGAATGTAGTTTATAAGGATCTTACATGCTGGACCAGAGAAAACTGACACTTTTTTTTTTCATTTATTAACATTAAAAATATTGGAAAGTGATTATTTCTTTCTATATCTACCAGCTTTGCAACTAAAGAATAAAATCTTCCAATAAGACCAATTTTTAGACCTACATAAAAATCTGCTTCCTGGTCCACCTGGACCCCTAAAGCATGATGATGGTGTGTGTTGAGGGTAGTGTGCATAGTAGTTTGTAGAATACTCCGCATAAAGGCAAAAAAAAAATTATTGCGGTATAGTTTTTCTACTTGGTGCTACTTCATGCATATATGGAAAATGGACATGGTCAAAAGCAATCCTGTTTACATTCTCTTACCTCAGTTGTTCATCTCTGCAGCTTTTCAGGAGTTACCTGCTACTTGGTTTAATATTCGTTCCTCAGCTAATGTGGACAGCTATGTATTGCAAGGTTTTTACTTGTATCAGTCTTCCTATTTCTGACGATAGATTCAAAAATCCGAATAAGTCACCCAAACCTAACCTGTCTGCTCTTTTGTATTGTCTTCATGTTTATTCACCAGTCTTCTAAAACTAAGTTCTACTTGAACTACACTTTTACTGAGGAAAGCAAGGTAAAAGAGACTGAAAAAAGGCTTGGTTTCTTCCTCTTAAAAGGGAGTTTTTCCTCTCCACTGTCGCTACAAGCATGCTTAGTGTGAGGGATTGCATTCGAGTCAATGAGTCGATGCAATCAACTGGTTTTCCTTAGATAGAACTGTAAACTGTAAAGTGCCTTGAGATGACATGTGTTGTGAATAGGCGCTATATAAATAAACTGAATTTAATTTAATTAAAAATGTCAGGTACTTAATTTTCCTTCCACTTGATATTCATGGAAGATCTTGCATTTCTATATTACAAAAAAATAGAATTTAGCTTTTAAACCACTCTATTCTAAAAATTGCCTGCAGTTTCATGCCAAAGCATCAAGGAGGGCACTACTATAATATTGATCAAATGTTTTCATCAACTGAGATAGACGAAGAGATTTCTGTTTTACAGAATACCAGGTGCGACATTGCTTAAAACTGTATGCTTATCATGTTAGTGCATAGTTATGTGCTCATGTAAAACTTCCAGCTCTCGCTCTTATGTCTATGCATCTCCTTATGCGATTTATTATGCAGTACTTAATAAAAACAAAAAAACATTGCAGTAAGAGGTTTAATTCTCCCCTACTTCCATAAAAAAAAACACTGTATTGAGACATCCATTCTCCACTGGAAGCACAGCTGGGAAGAGATAAACCATGTCCAAGTTGCAAAATTCTCCACTCAAATTTCATCATTACTATGCAAGTAAAGTTGTCCAGTAGACGATCTCAGTGTTGACAAACCAGCATGTGTTTGAACAGAGGCATAGCAAGAATCTTGAATGAAAGCTCAAACTGGGAATTTAATTGAGTTAATTCTAATGGAGCCACAAATCAAATGTTAGGGGTGAATTTGATTGTTTGGCCTGAAATAAATTATTGTCATCTGGTCAGAGGGTAATCCCTCCTTAATAATTAGTGAACCGCAATGAAGCTCTGTGTTGTCTGTTATGCTTATTATAAAGATTTAAGTTCGATGGTCTGGGTAAATAAGATTTCAAAGATTTTGTGGTCAGTGTGGGAGCAAATGTTTGCTTGTGTTACATTTTGGGAGTTACTTTGCAAAGCTACATTCTGCGCAAACACAAAATACATAACTAAATCCATTCTTTGAGCAGAAAATATGCAATCATATTATGACTAGCACATCTGAGGGCGATGTTTTATGTAACACAAGTGTCATTATTGAAACTAGAGGATATTGAAAGCCAGAAAGCAATGTTGTCCACGATGTTATTGCTTTAGTTTGGAATGCAAATTGTGTGAAGTATCCAACTTGTGTACAATCAAAACTGTTTCAACAACCTTCTCATTTCAAATAAAACTGAAAAGATAGAATACATCAGATTAGTTTCCAAAAATATGTGCCACTGTTGGATAATTAAAAAAACCCACTCAAAGTCACAGCAGCGAGTCAGTAACACTATCACTTACAGTCATTGTAAGGCGTGCAGATTCTCTGTCTGCACTCTTGAAGTTAGCCCTCATAAGCTGGATATTTGGAACTAATATTTGAAAAGTTAGGGGCGTATGAATAAAGCAATATGACTTTCACCATATGATCATTTGATCTTTGTATAAGAGAAACTTGAAAAGAAATGGTGACATCACAGTAGAACATCTTTGTCTCTAATATAAACAGGATGCATCAGAATCAGGAAATATAACAGTTTGATTCTGTGTTCTTTTATCAGAGAACAAAACAACTCAAAGGCTAGAAATTATGTTTTCACAAAATGTGCTTCCTTTCCTCACATCGAAACCCATAGAAAGCATACCTCTCACAACAAAGGCATGTCTGTGAAGGAAACTGAGTTTCTCTAAAATCCGTTTTTTTACATTGCATAAATATTCAAACAACAAAATCTAACAGGTAATATATATTTGTGACATTTATGTCCTTTATTTTAAGCTTAAATGACAGATATATTTTTACTTAGATCTATTGTGATTTCTAGTCGGTTCTTAGCTTTCAAAATCCTCTTGGTAGAAATTCAAAATGAACAGAGATGCAGAGGGTCAAAGGTTAGGTTGATCAGGATCAGACTTAGTGCGGTCAGAATGAGCCACTGCAGCATTTTTTTTTCATGATTACCTCACAGATGGCAGATGCCGGGTGGATGTGAAGAGGATGCTGTGATGTAAACTTTAGTGCAATTGCAGCCTGCATCATCAACCTTTGAAGTCTCCCATTATACCATTAAATAGCAGCTTAAAATCTGAATTAATTTGACCAAAAAAAACTAGTTCAAGTACTTGGAAGAAGAATTTAAAGGCCTTAACCTTATTAAAAGTATTTTAACTGGTCTTCATGTATTAGAACAAAGTAGTGCATCAATAAGAAGTTTTTCATTTTTATTGAAAGAGTTTTTTAAAACCTTGTAAACTTTTCTTTAAACATTAAATTGTTTTAAACATTAAATTAAATAGTTGGTCTTTAGTATGAAATCCTAATAAGCAACACTGCAGTTGTGGTTGTTACAATACCAAAACATATAAGAGTCATTAATTATTGTGTAACCAACAATCACTGTTAACAAATTATTCAATTTCAAAACTAATTTTGGAGTCCAGAGATCAGGTCACTTCAGCCTTCATCTCTGATTGCTGCCTGGACTTCTTTAAACTGGTGCCTTATGGTTCATTCCTGTAGGTGGTAGGAACGCTGGGGAATAGCCTTGCATTTATTGTTTTGTTTGGCCTGACAAGGTCCTGAAGGAGTAACCTGGCCACCGTGCACTTACCTAAGAGCCCAAGGCCTCACTCCAGGGTGAGACCATGGCTCTGCCTTGCTGGATAACATCACTAGCCTCAATTTCATCTTCATAAAGGCTTTTTAACCTCTCTGTCTGACCCATAACCCCAAGCCTGTTTACCATGTCAGATCCTACCTGGAGCATTTAAGTCCTATACAACATAGCCTTTAAGATAATCTAAGCTCTGAAACACCTCTACACAGCAAATTGAAAAGTGTTAAATAATATGGTGTTAGTAGACTTTGTACAAAGACAGTGTTAATTTAGCTCTTAATAGAATTATATCTGAGGTGTCACATGTTAGTAGTTAAAATTGAGTGTTAAAAATAGTGTTACATATTAAATCTGGAGGTGTTAAAATGGAAAAAATAACTCTTTGTCCATCAACTCTGAACTCCTATAGTGGATTTGACACCCAAAGGGTACATTGACAGACTCTGCCTCCAATGCTACAGGTACTGAACAAAGCTGAGGAGAACTTTGCTCTGCATTTTGCTGTCATACAGACCTTTTTACCCAGCCTAGTAAATAATTTATCTCAGATGGTTTACATTTTTTATTTGCTTTCTAACTCTATGGTTTTTTTTTTTTTTTTGAGTGAAGATAGAGCCAAGTGATAGTTATTTGCCACATTGTAGTAGCTACATTGCTTTGGTGATGGTAGACGAATATTTTATGTATTTTTTGGCTAAACTCATCACCATGGATACACCTAAAAGAATATTTTGGGAAATATTATGGTGAACACATAGAGCTGCGTGAATCCCTGTCTATCAGAAGATAAAATCTATGCAGCAAACGGCTGTTTAATTTGAGAAATTAAGCTCCTCTGCAGTGCATGAAAATATTTTTTAGTTTAAATTTATTTCTCTTCAGAATCTGGTTACAAAGCAAAGTACTGAAGTGGAAATTGGCAAAGGTTCCACATTGTTACATGTTTTGAAAAAAATATTTTCCAACTGTGATGCACTTTTGAAATACATATTTGCTGAAAACAAAATTGCTTCTTTATTTATTTATTTTTCAAAAGGGATTTTTATATGTTCAGAAAAGTAAATTTTTTAGTATGTAGAGAATGACTCCTATGTAGCTAGGAAAACATTCCATAAGAGTGTTAATATTAGAATTCTAACAACTAGTTGGTGTAATTAAGTGTTAAATTATCAACTCCAGAAAGATTTATTATTTAACACTTAATAAGAGTTACAATGCCAACTCTCCAAAAAGAGTCTGGTGTGGACCCATCCAGACACTTCAAGGGTGTTAAAATCAAATCTGACAGTGTTGAATTGAGCATGTTGGGTTTGCTGTGCACCATGTTAAAGATTTTTTCTCTGCTGATGAAGTTCTCCTGCCCAGTGATAAGCTGTGCATCTGAGATAAAGGTAAGTCCTCCTCCATGTCTGGGTCCATCATTCTTCAAGGGAAGAGGGAGGTTTGCCCTCTCCAGGTTCTCAATGTTTACCAGTGAAGAGATAATGGAGTGGGAGATGACCAGACAGATTGATGCAGTGCTGCAGTAATTTAGGCACAGCACAAATCATGATCAAAACGAGATCCCAGATGCAAGCAGCTGAGATGAACCTCTTCCACAGATAAGTATGACCCTCACTTATGGTGCATTCACACAGAATGGATGTCAGCAAATTTGTCATAACATTCAGGGTCTGTAGCATGGCAACAACCTAAGTATGGCAAACCTGGATTGGACGGAGCAAGTAAAGTCGAACTCCAGAGACATAACCAGTTTAGAGAGTATCACAATCCCCTTCAGGAGTTGCGTCTGGATGACAGTTGCTTTCAGCAGTACTTAAGCCTTCAGGGAGTACTGCTGGAGCTAAGGGGGGCAGATTGGAGCAAAACATCATGCAGAGATTGCACCAGAGTAGTAAAGAAGCGGTGGGTGGCGAGAACCAGCTCTGGAAGAAGGAAGGAGGACGACTGATGAAAGATTTAACAATCCTTTTAAGGGCTATAATAAAACGGCTTATTTAAAAGCAAACTCTAAAGAGAATTCCTTACGTTATCCTATGTCAGTATTTTACTATCTTTCATTTTGAGTGAAAAAAGCTTTGTCTCCACCGCGCTCACAGCCACATTCATACTTGACAGAAAAGTTTTTAACTTTAGCAACAGTCGTTGGGCATCCATCACATGTGTTGCATTGCTTTCTCATCTCTGGGAGAAAGCAATGCAACAGGGAGCTCAAACATTTAGAGCAGGTTTAAGAGTAAAACCGCTGCTTCTCTTTATCATGATAAATCAGCTGTAGTGGCTCAGGTATCTGCACCCTGCCACCTTTTGTAAAGATATTCCAGGCACGTCCCACCAGAAGGAGGCCAAGGGTATGGCTTAGGATCTGTTGGCGGGACAATCTATCTATGGATGGCTCTTGAACAGTACAGGTTTCTCCAGAGGAGCTGAAGGAAGGATATAGGGAGAGGGATTCTGTGCTGTAGAGACTGCTACCTCTGTAACCCAGTCCCAGACAAAACAGGCAGCAGCAATACAATAAGTACAAGCAAGAGCAAAGCAACTTTTCCGAGTGCAGAGATCCACTTTGAAACTTTGAGATTTGCTGCTTTTATTCTTTAGGTTGGATAAGATTTTAACAGGTGGGCTACTTTTAGGAATTATTGTTGATAAAATATATGAACCATGAGCCATGCTTGGAATTTAAAGCAAATATGTATTATTTGGGTTTTAACAGCATAAAACAGTGAAGGCATGTGAAGAAAATGTAAAATATAAATAAAAAAATAAAATATCAAGCTAAGGTTAGACAAAATAATTTTGATTTTACTAAGTATTTTACTATATATGTTGAATACAATTTTTGAACAAACTATCTCAAATAAGTAATAGTTTGGCGTCATAAAAAGCTTCTTTAACCTAAGAATCAGGCATGGATGAAAACATCAACAGCACTGAAAGCTTTTCCTGGTCGCCTGGCAACCTAGTAGTGATAAGAAAATTTCTAGAAATAGTAGATCCCTTAACAATAGTAAGTCCCTCTTTCACTGCCAAACTGTGTCACATAGTCTTTAAAAAAATAAGAGGAAAAAACTGTTTCCTGACCAAATTTGCCACACTCTCGTTAAGCAAATTTGTATATCTTGGTATTTCTATTAGTTTTTTAGGAGATTTTTTTTCTACTGGTTTAAAAGATTTGGTTTTTCAAAATGCTAAAGCTATTTAAGATGGGGATTTTTAGCGCTATTGTTCCAAGTGAAATGTTATGCTTTTTTTGTTGTACTGTCTGTTGCACACTCTGCAGTGTGCAACAGAGATTACAGAACAAAAGAGGCATGACTAAACCTGACAGCAATTCTCCTTTAAGTGCAAGAAAAAAATATATATCTGCCAGCTTAAAGAAAGAAAACAAATAATGAAGATGAAAGAATTGGATTTGCAAATTAGAGATGTCAGTCTTGGAAAAAACATTTTAACGTTTATTCAAACTTTACCAATTTAAATCCGAATTTAAAAACAGCTGTTTATCTAATATATAAATACATACAGTATACTCTACATGAAAACCAGCAATACAAGCAAAAATTTCTTGGGCTAAAACACACATATGTAATAAAAATGAATACATCCCTTCAGCCGAATATTTTATTAATAATTCTCAACATTTAAATATTCATCAATATAACAATGATAAGACTCAACTAATATAATAACATTTTCTGTAAAATGTAAAAGCAAAATAACATATATACCTAGAAATGTATTAGTATAATCCCTCATTTATTAGAAAATTACTCAAAGTATATATCAGTTCAAGTCTCTGTGATTGAAACATTTTAAAAGAATAATAATTTTATCCTAGTATGTTGCACTTCCCACTGTTGCAGAGAGTGAACACTATGTCAGTTTTTGAAGTTGTGTCTGAGGTTATTTTTTAGGGTAGTTGATGGAGAAAAGGTATCAAAACTAATCTGAAATCAGCACCTCCAATGTGCAGAATTGAATCTACAAGTGGGGGCCATTCAAACCAACTGTCAGCATGCCCAAAATTATTCTCAAAAAATCAGAAAATGTCATTGTGAACCCTACAGATTTTCTAGTGCACAAGTTAAAAGTATGCAAAGAGAAAACTTACATGACAGCCATGAAGGGATGAAATGGAGGCATCATGGTTAGGGAAGCCATTTCTGTAGCCGTCATATAGTCTGTGAGTCTAAAATCAGTTTCTGATTTCATTACAATGCTGTGAACGGGTTTTAAACAGGATGTACGTGAAATCCCTTTAAACATCTCTCTGCTGAAAAGAAATGGAGGGGTGTTTTTTTTTATTAGAAAAATTACAGAGTAGAAGGATACTTCAGGCAAATAGAATAACATTAAAAATAACAGGGGCAGGCTCTCCTAATTCTGTCTTACAGTAGAAAGCAATTACATATCTTTTGTTCAATTACTAAAGAAAAATTTTTTGTTGTTGTTTCATTGCATTTCAATCAAATTCCTTCCCGGAAACAAATAAAGAGCTGGATATTCTATCCGGTTACCTAATTTGTTCAGGACTGTGTTTGTGACTAATAATATACCAATTAAGATGCTGCTAAATTTAAATATTTTTTTATGTCTTTTAACGGATATGAAGCGCAAAAAATCCCCAAACACAATGACCACCAAAACATTGCCTCCTAAGCCTTGAGGGGGGATGACAAAACTGTAAGGCCCAGTATTATGAAGCTCACAGTAGAAGAGGCAGATGCAGCACTCTGCTGCCTCAAGGCATCACTGGGTAATCAAGCTTAACTAGGCCTCTTCATCAGCGCCCTCTGAAGCTTTAACCTTACGACCGGTGCTCACACACACAAATACACACATTTCTAGCACAGTGCCAATCAGGCTCGTCCAGTTTCAGACAGTAAATGAACTGAGATGGAGGTTTCAAAGTATCACTGAGTACAAAATTGCTCAAGATGGAGTAAGAGCAATGTATCTCCCTTTTATCTGTATGTAAGCCTAACTAACCTTTTCTCATTCATGTTCAAAGGTGATGCTATATCCACACCTTCTTTCTGATTCTCTCTTTTTCTGCCTTCCTGACATGAATAAATGCAACATTCTGTTACTGAAATATAAAGCCACAAAAAATAAACACAAGAAACCTAAAAAAACAGCAAAATGCAATAACCTTTGACAAAAGTGCTGATATTTGAAAAAAGGGTTTGGCATTCAGACTACTTGTTTGTGCCTGAAGTGGGATGTAGCAGGTCCCCCTGCGAAGAGAAGCGGGCAGCTGCTCCCTCTGTGGACACTTGTCTTTTTGTTATTCTTTCGGCCCTTTGATTCCCTTATTTACCCTTTTCCTTTTCCTCATTATCATCCTCCAAACACACACCCTGTCAAACACCCAGCCGTGTCTTATTCACCCATTGCTGCTTTCCTTTGACCTCCTGAGCTGAATGTTATCTCACCATCAGTGCCTCCCTCTGCATATGTTCACCTGCCTCTCATTTGTTTCTCTTCTTCTATTTTACCCTCAACCTAACATCTGCCCCTCCTTCTTTTCTACTTGACTCTCTTACACTTTACTCAAACATTTGTTGTGTAGGTTTGGAAAACCTTTTTTGATAATAATCCACTAACTTTATGCTTACATTTTTAAACCGTGCTTCATAAAAATACTTGTAAAGCTTAAAACGTATTCATATTTGTTTGAATAAAGATCATTAGTTACTAAAGCTGCTGCAAGGCTTATAGGGGAGGTCTCTGACAGCTTCGCAAAGGTGGAGTTTCACATTTTTCCATTTGTCTAGGCAAAATAGTTTGAAAGATTGGAAGAAAAGCATCTGTGTAAGAAAATTTTAAAGTTTTGTCAAAGATTATAAGTTAGATTTAGAACTTTATTCATTTTGACTAATCAATATGAATGCTTTGAACCAAAGCATCCCTTTGTTCTTCTTGCTGCATGGTGATGGTGGTTCCCTCGCTGACACATGAACCACCACCCCAGTCTTTTGGAGTCTTATCTAGCTCTATCCTTATTTCCATATAGCTAATCAGCTTTCCAGTCGCTGCTGAAAAATCTCCCACAATATGATTCTGCCAGCAGAGTTCCCCTGAGGAGGATGGTGTGTGTTTGGTGTGGTGTTTCCCTGCAATACCTTTTTTGCCTAAATGAAACATGGCATCAGGCAAGATTATTCTACTGGGAAACCTTCTTCCATCCACATTTCCATAAAGACCAGACATGTGGAATGCATGATTAACAGCTGTTATGATAAGAGATTCTCTTACCTAACTGACTTTTTTACATCTCAATCCTGGACAGGGTCACCTGTGGAGCTAGTTAACAATTACCTTTTGTATTTCTGCTTATTTTTCAGTCTTTTTCTGTCTCCTTGAACACCAGTCAGCTTCAGCAGCTGGCCGCTAAGGGTGAGCCTGGTTCTGCTGGAGGTTTATCCGTATTAAAAGGGAGTTTTTTATTTCTACTGTCACTGGATGCATCCTTGGTGCGAGGGATTGCTGACCAAAACAATCAAAAATCGTCACAAAAAGCTCATCCACGAGGCGCATGTCATGCAAGTCAATGAACGGATGCAATCAACTGGCTTTACTTGATAGAAACTTCCACCAGTCTGATTTCAGTGTCTCTGTAAAGTGCCCCAAGATGATTGTAAATAAACTAAATTGAATTGAATCTCAGTGAGATATTCAGACATCAATATACAGTTTAACACCTAACCCTGCTTTAAACTTCTCCACACCTTTATTCCAGACCTGTCGGCCTTTCTTGGTTTTCATGATGCTCTTAGTTTACAACTTTAACCAAAAGTGTTCTATTTTAGTAATGAGGTGACTTTTTGGGGTAAATGGTTGCACTGCATTTCATTTGGCCATATGAGAACACAGGCACCTGAACACAAATTCATACTTTGTTATTCATTTCCATGCTTCTGCATCACAAGTATTGCTACTTTCTATGTAAAATGACAAAATGGGAAATATTTTAGAAGAGTTAGTCAGTGCTAACCACCATCAGAGACATGTAGCATTAGCTCATCTTCTTCTGGCTAGATCACTGTGTGTACGACTCCTTCTGACTCTTATGTAATTGTGGAAATGTGGAAACAGCAGAGGCTGCCTCCTCACAGACACCAGAGAGCAGTCTAGTGGTGAGCTATAGGGACTAAAATAGTTTGTCATGTGTTCATTATCACTTTCCTCTTTCAAGTGCTCACCCCACATCCAGAAACATTCAACAGAAGAGGCCCTTCGAGTGGGTCCATGTGAGTATGTATGCGTTGGTGTGTCACAGAGAAACGGAGAGAGAACGAGGACTACAAAAGGGGAGTATGATGTATGATGAGGATGAGGGATTGTGATAACTTCAAAGGTTATTATTATTATAACTGCAGGCTGAAGCCATGCTTTGGCATCCCTCAAGCTTTGATCATTATGTAAAGCTGTTGTGCTCAGCGTTCGGGCTGAATACATTACAGAGTGGTTAAACAGGAAAGGTGCAAGCAAGCGAACGCAGACCCACACATTGACTCAGCTTATAAGTGTCTTCGGGTTTTACAGTAACACACCCAATCATTTTCTGAAGGACGTACAAAGAGCGCCCTTAAATCCCTCCTTGGCGAGTCAGCAGGACTAGAGCAACGGAAAACCTTGCATTTAAAGAGGCATGCTGCCAGCTCCATACAGGACAACCTCATTCTGATACCGCTTCTATAGGTCAGCTCTAGAAACGGAAACATTTGTTGGAACTCTTCAAGAGCATTGAAAAAAAGGCTCCATTCCCTATAAACAATTAACCAGTTTGAAGAAATTATTGAGCACGTGCATGCATACCTATACTGTGACAGACTCAACTATTGAAAATGTGAAATTACATAAATGAATGTTCTTGGTAAAGATGTAACCTGTGATGACAGATTTCTTGGTACCTCTATAAGCACTTTTAATTCATCCCTTCAGCAGCGTTAAAGAGACAGAGTAGTTTGATATTAATATGTGAAACATACTGAATATAGGCCAGAGAAAACAGGGCTCAGAAAAATTATAGATACAAATGCCAAAACTGAGGGCAACAAAATCATCTCTATGCAACTTCACCTTCCTACAAGCAGAGATACCTCTTAGGATGCTGATCTGCTGCATCGGGTATTGGTAACATTGAGCATGTGGAAAACCATGGGATTCTGGATATGCTGAAAAGTGTCAGACAGCATAGTCCCATTCACAGTTTGCATTGTCAACATTGGAGTCCAGAATTTAGTTCTTATGAACAACTGTAGAAAGATTTGAAAAATACACTGTGAAGATCCAACCCTTCAAACCTGAGGCAACTGTAGCAGTTTGTCCAGGAAGAGCTGGCCAAACCACCCACTGCTCACAGGGAAGAGCAGAGATCGGTGCTTCAAAAGTTGACAGTCTTATTGCTTTAAGGCTAGTATCTTTTTTTTTTTTTTATTAACACAGCTTCTTGTAATATGGAACCATATTAAAAGAGAAGTCTGATGTGTGTTGAATATGGAAAAAACTTACAAGATTTTTTCAGTTTCAATCACTCTTTGAGAAATTTGGGGGTTTTCTTGTTTATTTTGACAGGGCATCAACAAATTGAATCACATGCGACCAAACCACAAGATATTAGAGCACAATAGTTTTCTGTATAAAATCCTTTATTAATTTATAAAATAACGAATTTAAGATTAAGCATTTCCTGAATGATGCCAATTTCATTTATTTTTCTTAATCTTTTTTACATTTGAAGGGAAATGCACATCAGTAGTGCAGCGATGCATCCTGTCAACAGACATGCATCAGTGGACATCTTTAATGCATAACTGGATGCATGTTGCTGAAGTGCTCTGATACAGAGCAGATTTTACTGTCTTTCTGGTATATAGTTTTAAGTGTTAATACTGCATCTAAATCCGTCTCCCAAGTAACGGCTACCAGGCTGAGGGTTATTTTATACATATTACATCTTTGGAGAGAATTTGTTTTGATTTCATTTCTATAGATATAGTCATTTTTGAGCCATTTAATGAACAGGAAAAAAATTTATCTGAGCTGGTTAAATAGAAATTTGCCATATCCAATCTACAGCCAATTGATTGGGGTAAAAATGAGGTTCATGAGTTCTAAATTAGGTTCCAGAGCAAAAAAACATAAATTTTTACTTTTGAAATGCTTGATATAACACGGGGTTTTTTTCTGTTGGTCAGACATAATTCACTCTCCCATTAGATCCTGCCAAAGATCCTTCCCTAAGAAAGATCCCTAACAAGAGGTCTGATTTAGCCTCCTTTATATTTACATCACTGTCAGTGGTCTCTCCGTGTTTAGGGGCTCATGACAGCCTGTTATTGTCTCCCATGTGATCAGTGCTGCTATTAGGGCAATGAGGAGCTTAGGGAGAGGAACCCCTGCTCAGAGTGCCAAGCCACCACTTTTAATTTTCGTCTACACATTCTTATCCAGACTGAAGTTGAAAACAGGCCATCTGTTCCTGCCCCTACCTGGCCTGCATTAGCTACATCCCACTAAGGCTGTCTGCAAGAATTTGCACAAAAATACATCTTTAAAAATAGCAGTGCAATCAAATGCTTTACAATGACATCCCCACTGCCATGTGCAGCAGAGTGAATATAAAGAATAATATATGCTCTTATGCTTCAATAAAGACATGTAGCAATAAGGATAGTCATGCACACATATACTCTAAGGTTGTAGTATTTTTTTCCGTTCGACCTCCAAGGATTGACAACAATCCCTCTTGGTTTGGGCATTAGAGAGGTTGTTTGTACGACAGCTTGGAGAGCATAGGAAAGTGTTAGCACCGTGCATATAGGTGAGCTGGCCACCCGTTTCAACACCAAGGACAGCGGCCGACGCACGGAGCGCCTGACAGCCATGATCACACACATGCACTAGAAAATGACAGATTTAGTTCTGCACGGACGCATCGTAAGCAGCGACGCAAAGCAGCCCAGAATGACACTGCTGTTTTCAGCATGGAGGAGGAACCTAAGCCTGCGGACGGAGAACCGGGGATATAAACCATCAGACCAGCATTTCACCTCAGCAAAGCAGCTTTTTTTCCTTTTTTTTTTTAGCCCCTCTCCAGTGGAAGAAGATAAGCAGCAGGCACATTTGGCTTTTATTTGGAGCATAATCGCATCTTCAAAGCGCGTCTTTCGAACATCTTCCTACCTGCTTGTGTTGGGGGTCGAAGAGCTCACATGTCCCGACGGCTTGTATTTGGTCTGATCTTGTTCATATTATTAGTGTGATGAGCACCGTTATGTGTCTGCCAGCGCCATGTTATTATCTCTGGAGTGGAGGACTGAGCGCTCCTGTGCGCTACATCCGGGCTGGTTGGGAGAGCGAATGAGCGCAGAGAAGGGCGGAGAGCTGACTGGATTTGTGGAGCACCTGTACTGTGCAGCACCACACTGCTTCCTCTCATGGATACTGGACAACAGGAACAGGGGCGGTTCTAGATTCAATTCACTGAAGGGGGGGCTTTCTTTTTATAGGGACATAAAAATGAAAGAATGAAACAAATAACAGGGGAATGGTTCATTTTTTAAAATATAAATCATCAGGGGCGGAGCTAGAAGGAGGGCCAGGGGTGTCCATAGCCACCCTTAGCCAATTATTGGCCACCCATAAAATTTTTTCTCTCTAATACAGATAGTAGCAGCAGTAATACTCTCAAGGGGAAAGTTCAAACTTATTAAACCTTTAAATTTTTCATATTTTACCAATTACTTTACAACAGAATCACTGTGGTTTATTATGCACTCCAATATACTAACATTAAAGATGATAAATAAAGAATTCACGCTCTTTTCAGAACCAAATTTTGTGTTATTTGAAGTAAAGAGAATATTATATGTCTGTGTAAGTCATCTAGGAGTCTTCATTAAAATGATAGATAAATAACTACTTTAATAATAACATAAAATTCACTTAATGTGGATATTAGTACATTTAAGTATCTTTTTTTTTTTTGCAGAATGTTTATTGATAAAAGTAGGTAATGACAATGTAAAATATTTTCGCCCCAGAACTCAAACCTGAAAGACTACTATTCCTTTTATTTAGACGGCATGGATGTTTAAATATATATGTGTGTCTATTTGTTAGCAAAGGCTGCAGGAAAATATAGTCAGTTTTTATTTAGAAAATATGGATGTTGTGCTCGTTCCTGTTGGAACATTGTAGATTGACTGTGAGGTTCTGGCGCCTTTCGGCCACCCCTCAATGTACATTAGTTATTGACTGGCCACCCCTATTAGGATTAGGATTTTCTGGCTACGCCTCTGTTTGCAGCTCTTCAAACCAGTGGTGTGCACAGACTTTTTGAAGGGCGGGGCGGAAGAAGAGAAAGGACACACATAGCGATTCCTAACAACTGTTGAGGGCCCTTTAGCAGCTGTTGTGGCTTCTAAAGCCGGGCTTACACTGTGATTTTTTTCAATCGTTTCTCTAAGAAGAAAGGGTGACGACATATTTGGACAAACACATGGCTACTGCAGTCTGTCAATTTTACAGAAATAATTCCATTTCACTCATTGCACCCCCGCCATGCTTCTAGCGGGGAGGGGCAGAAGCATGGCAAACATGTTTTATTTTCTCCCGACCTCACGATTCCTGATCGGGAGGTGGTCCTGAGAGGCTGATCGCCCCTTGTTACCCCCTGTACACTGCACAACGCACAATCAGGCTGTAAATCGCCCCGAAAATCACACAGTGTACGCCTTAAGGGGGCTCTTTAGCATATGTTCTTTAACAGTTGGGACACAAGTGGGGGGTTGGACGAGGGCAGTAAGCTTTAATTCAATATATTCTAACATACTGTAACTATTGATTTTTTTAAGCTTTATAGCTCCAAAATCTTTTGAAGACTTCATCCCGATCCCATTTTTATTATTTTGTAATTACAGTTTTCTCTGAAACACCAGAATTTCCACATCAGTTGTTTAATATGATGGATAGTAAGTAGTTGCTTTTTTACCAAACACTTTTTTTTACTCTACCTGAGCAATTCATTTAAAGGCTACTTTTTACTTTTTTACTTTTTGGTGTGTTTAAAAACATGATGAAGTAGTGCTACTATTACTTAATTACAATTTCTGGGTTCTTTACCCATCTCTGCACCAGTATTAAAGTGCAGCCATAAGCTCATTCCTACTGAGTGACGGAATTATTTTACATTAATGTTGTTCCAAGTTTAAAAAGATAAACAAATTAAAACAAATGTTTTAAGACATGAATTGGGTCTACCAGTCATTCTGTTCTGGTTAAATACCTTTAAAAGCCTCCAGGACCAATATTATAGAAAATATAAAAAATACGGCAGCCAGTTTGAGACAATAAAGCATCATCTATTTCTGTAAGGACTTAGTACAAAGTAATTCCATAGAAATACCTTCCACATGCATTCACATAAAACTATTTAACAGATGAGAAAAGCAGTTTTGAAGCACAGAGAAAAAATATATATATTTTTACATTTTCTTTTCTTTTTTTCAGTGAAAAGATTGAATGGTTTGTCCTGTCTTGCACCCAGTCCCCTTGAATCAATGCGTTTGCGGTTACAGCTGGAAATATTTTTGTGTTTGTGCCTCTTTAGCTTTCCAAAGACTGACACATTTCCCCATACTTCTCTGAAAAAATGGATCAAGCTCTGTCAAACTGAAGGAAGAGCATATTTTTAACATTTTGTGCATTTGAGGTGAGGCCATTTGCAGCCTTACAGGTGCTGGTCATAAAATTAGAATATCATGAAAAAGTAGATTGATTTCAGTAATTCCATTTAAAAAGTGAAACTTGTATATTATATTCATACATTACATACAAACTCATATATTTCAGATGTTTATTTTGTTTAATTTTGAGGATTACAAATGACAACAAATGAAAATCTCAAATTCATCATATCAGAAAATTAGAATATTGTGAAAAGGTTCAAAATTGATGGCCCCTGGTGCCACACTCTAATCAGCTAATTAACTCAAACCACCTGCAAAAGCCTTTAAATGGTCTTTCAGTCTAGTTCTATAGGCTACACAATCATGGGGAAGACTGCTGACTTGACAGTTGTCCAAAAGACGACCATCGACACCTTGCACAAGGAGGGCAAGACACAAAAGGTCATCGCTAAAGAGGCTGGCTGTTCACAGAGCTCAGTGTCCAAGCACATTAATAGAGAGGCGAAGGGAAGGAAAAGATGTGGTCGAAAAAAGTGTACAAGCAAGAGAGATAACCGCACCCTGGAGAGGATTGTGAAACAAAACCCATTCAAAAATGTGGGGGAGATTCACAAAGAGTGGACTGCAGCTGGAGTGAGTGCTTCAAGAACCACCACACACAGACGTATGAAAGACATGGGTTTCTGCTGTCGCATTCCTTGTGTCAAGCCACTCTTGAACCACAGACAGCGTCAGAAGCGTCTTGCCTGGGCTAAAGAGAAACAGGACTGGACTGCTGGTGAGTGGTCCAAAGTCATGTTCTCTGATGAAAGTAAATTTTGCATTTCCTTTGGAAATCAAGGTCCCAGAGTCTGGAGGAAAAGAAGAGAGGCACTTCATCCACGTTGCTTGAAGTCCAGTGTAAAGTTTCCACAGTCAGTGATGGTTTGGGGTGCCATGTCATCTGCTGGTGTTGGTCCATTGTGTTTTCTGAGGTCCAGGGTCAACGCAGCCACATACCAGGAAGTTTTAGAGCACTTCATGCTTCCTGCAGCTGACCAACTTTTTGGAGATGCAGATTTCATTTTCGAACAGGACTTGGCACCTGCACACAGTGCCAAAGCTACCAGTACCTGGTTGAAGGACCATGGTATCCCTGTTCTTAATTGGCCAGCAAACTCTCCTGACCTTAACCCCATAGAAAATCTATGGGGTATTGTGAAGAAGAAGATGCAATACACCAGACCCAACAATTCAGAAGAGCTAAAAGCCACTATTAGAGCAACCTGGGCTATCATAACACCTGAGCAGTGCCACAGACTGATCGACTCCATGCCACGCCGCATTGCTGCAGTAATACAGGCCAAAGGAGGCCCAACTAAATACTGAGTGCTGTACATGCTCATACTTTTCATGTTCATACTTTTCAGTTGGCCAACATTTCTATAAATCCTTTGTTTTTATTGGTCTTCAGTAATATTCTAATTTTCTGATATGATGAATTTGAGATTTTCATTTGTTGTCATTTGTAATCATCAAAATTAAACAAAATAAACATCTGAAATATATGAGTTTGTATGTAATGTATGAATATAATATACAAGTTTCACTTTTTAAATGGAATTACTGAAATCAATCTACTTTTTCATGATATTCTAATTTTATGACCAGCACCTGTAGTTTTCCACAAGATCCAAAGGATTGCATGTAGACCAAAAACAGGTTAAATTTAATCTCAACAGACTTCGGTTACTTTTTAACTTTTCCTGTGTCCCCTACACAGCTAACAGCAAAACTTGAGAGTTCTTTCTTAACCCTATTTTAAGCAGAATGTTTCTCCTTTTTTTCAGTATATGGATTTCACCTCTTATTATCCTGTTAATGGGTTCCTCCACACAAGCAGCTGATTTGAAAGTTTTTATATCTGCAACTACTACAGGCCCTTTGGCTACTGCTCAAATACCTTGTGTTTTTATCCTTCAGTTTTCTTATTGCGTCTGGCCAATATCCAAAATCCAGCTAAAAAGCATCCCCACAGCATGATGCTACCACCACCAAGCCTTGATTATGCTTACTGGTGACATGGAAGGTCAGTTTTACTGTATGAATACTGTTTTTCTCATGTAACAAATAGATAAAGTTGATCTTTTCTAAAAAAAGAAATTAGCCCTTTCTTCCTAATGTTAGTTAGAATGTTAACTATTTCCTCTATGTGGTTTGTCTTACTATTTCCTGTTTTTCTTTACTAAATATATGTTATGTACGATACTCAAAGCAAGAAACATTTTATAATCAAAACCTGTTGTACATTTTTTCTAAACTGTATCTTTGACATATTTGCTGTGTTCTTTGGCTGTTTGTTCACTAATGATAAACCTATTGGGCCTCCATAAAACAGTTGCATGTCATGATCTGTGCTGGATGAACAAGACTGAGGTCTATATATCACTTTGGGAGGAGCATGGTGTATCTACAGCATGGGACAAACTGGAAAGAACAAGAAAGAGAGCAGGACACAACAGAAGAAACCAGGCAGGGACAATGTGCACATAAATACATTGGAGCTGTGATCAGTTACATGGAAACCGTGTGAGGCTTATAAAGGGAATGCTAACAGCTGAGGCAGAGTCTTGGGAAGGAGAAACCACAAGAACGAAATTATCACTCATTGTACCCCGACAGTATTGAAGTTGGTGGGGGCCTTAAGCAAAATCTTATCACAAAATGAACTAGTAGTGGAAGATGAACCTAAGAAATGAGTAATAAAAAATAAATATAGAAAAATAACCTGCATATGGATCAAAAATAAAACCGAAGAATTGTCAAAACATAAGTGAACATAAAAACCTTAAACCCACTTGAACATGACATAATTTCTTTTCTTCTTTTTTCCCCACTCAGGTTACTTCGGCTATCAGAGTAAAATATACCAAAATAACTTCTTCCCATACCTTTTAAATATATATAAATCATTTTAATAAGCATTTTCCTTCTCCTGCTAAAGTATTTGCTGTTGGTTTATCCCATTAAATTCCAATAAAACACAAGTTTATGATTGTGCTATGACAACAATGACTTTGTCAATTAATTTAGGAAAGTGTCACCTTCATACATAAATAAAAAGTAGGATGAGATAAGGAATACTTTTTTTAACAAAGGGTCTTCTACAGGCCTTTCCAGATCCGGTGCAAGACAGACCGCTACAAATGACCCTTCCTGCCTACAGCTGTCAGCATATACAACTTGTTGGGAAAAAGCAGATGAGTTATGACAGCATTTTATCTAATTATTAAAGTATATTTGAATTGCATTGAACAAGAAAAGCTTCTATTTATAGAAAAAAATAAGGAAAAATGTTCTTTAGCTCCTTCTGTATTACAACCGAAATCCCAGAGAAAAGGGGAAAAAGCAATTTTTTTGGAAAATACAAAGAATGTATTTAAACTAGTTCAGTTGTTACATAAAACTAAAAAAAAAACATGCAAATATTGTGAACCTAAGCTGTTTTTCTGAGGATAAAAAAACAGCCTGCAGTTCTGTATGAAGTTGAGAGCTTAATAATGTTAATTAGGGCATGAGTCAATGTGTTAGATTTTCTTAAATAATGCAAGACAGTCATTTGCCCCACAAAAGAGAGCACACAGTGTGACAGTGCCTGCTAGCTCTCAGTGTCACAGACCTCATTGATCTTCTTTCTCACTTCCTGACATCAAGTTTGAAGTGCAGGCCTCCTCTACAGACTATAGTCAGAGCATGTTAAGGAGCCTGAGTCGGCTTGACCCACTGTGAGATCAAAGTGTTACTGTGTAATCTCTACTTTAGAAAGAAGGAATAAATTACAGGCAAATTTTGCAATAACACCTTTTGTTGTTATTGTTAACTGTGGAGGTAATCACTGTGTTTTCTTAGCCTGTAGACAAATTCAAAGCTAAGTTTTACTCCTAAACATCTGTTGCCTATGTCACACCACCACAGACTGATGCAAATTTAGGCATGCACTTTGGAAACTGACACTACCTTTCTTCCACTTCTATCCACCTAAAAAAAGTCTCCAGGGAAATGTGAGCCCCAGCAATGCATGGGAACACCCCACTGGCTCAGCTGTTTACAGCTAAAGCCTAACTTATTCTGGGTTTACTTACTTGACACCCACATCTATGGCTCTGTTCGAAAACCTGGGCTGCATCCTCCAAGGACGCGGTCTACCTAGACTGGATCCTTCGAAGTCCTTGAAAATAAGGAGACCGGAAGTGTTTTGGCTGTGAATTGAACAGATCTACCCTTCGGTGGGTTTTACCGCAGTATGCTCTGTTGCTTAGCAACCGTGAAAGTTGACACACAAAGCAGGAAAAGAATGAAAACCGAAGTTTTCAAAGCTGTTTGTTTATTTATTTCTTTTTTATTGTAAAGTGAACAAAGACTACACTCACAAGGATCCAGAGTGGAATAAAGGTTCCAACCACCGGGAGCAGGAACAAATAAAATCAAATGTAATGATAGAAACCTTAGTCAGTTAAATAACCCGCTGCTGTCATTTTGCACATCTCTGATGTTGCTTCTATTTATATATATCTATCACTGTAAAAATGTCCATTGCTGGATATTGGTTATTTATTCCCCAGTTTTATATTGTTAAAACACTTTACAGTATTTTATTGTTTATATTTTAACTCTTCCCTATTATGTTATTCTTAGATATTTTTCTGAGGTCCACATTTATGTGACCTTTTTCAATAATCTTTCTGCTGCTGTAAATTTGCCCATTGTGGGACAATAAAGACATTTTCTATTCTATAAAAGGGATAGAATATAAGTAAATCTAAACAATGTATGAATAAAAAATATAACTGCAAAATCTCTAATATTCAACAACAAAAAATACTTAGTTAAGCGTATTGTGCAAAACAGCAATAAAAAGATAAAAATCAGATTTATAGTTCCCACTCTGCAGATCTATTAGAATCTGTCCTTAAATTACAGCCAAACCCATTTACACAGTAACAGATAAAAAACCTTTAGATAAACCAAACATTATCGCCACATATCTGACTTAGTAACCATTAAAACAACTATTTTCATTTATTTCAGCCTGAACTATTCAAAGACTTGTATTATATTAAACTGAACTTCCAATTTTCACCACTGTTTGGCGCCAAGTAAGCTTTCCTCTGATCACGGCTTGCTTGGTCTCACAATGAATCCTGGGATATCCAAGTATACTGAGGATACACCGGACCCATCCTTCAAATCGGGCAAAAAGAAGGATGCATTATAAGGACGCATAACGAGGACTCTTGGAATCTGACCAGACCTCGGCGCCGCGCTATGACGTCATCGTCCTTCGAATCTGGCCTTCTAAGGACCCGTCACAGGTTTTCGAACAGAGCATGTATTTCACATTTGAACAGAGACAGAGTCATGGAAGAGATGTGTTCTTTCAACTCACTCTATATGGCATATAAGTTATGGAGCTGAATCTATTTTGGCCATCGCAACAGATGCATTATCACATTAAAAACACAAAGTACTACATAAATTTAAAAAATGTAAATCATGTATAGATATAGATCCTAATCCTTGTCCCACATTGGGGAAATTCACTCTGCATTTAACAGAAAGGAGGTCAATTGAGAGAAAGCGTAGTTTAGCTTGTCCTTAGATAATCTGCAATATAGGAGCCTGTGTTTAAGAATGGCTTTAAGTTCACAGTTTAAACCTGTTTAAAAAATACAACAAGACTTCAAAGCTTGTGTTCATGAATGCTTTAAGCCTCTATATGTTGTTAAAAATATTTAAGGACTCATTTTCTATTTCCATAGTTATGCTGCTATAGGTTTAGAATGCTGGAGGACATAAAGGCCAACCTTTCATCACTCTGCTTTATTTATTTAATCATATTTTGTTACTTTAACACAACTTTTTTTATGTTCTACCCTGCTAACATGAAACAATGGTGTTAAAGTAACTAAATATGATTAAGTAAATGCCAAAAACGGGTGCCTTCTTTTTTTAGTGTAATTCTATTTTCCTATTCTGCAGTATTTTTTAGTTCACCCCTAACTGTATATGCTCTCTTTCATCCTCTGACATGGAAGCTGGCTCGGAGCTCATCTGAATGACTCTTTCCTAGGTTGAGCCCACTGTGGAGCTCGCTAAAAGTTACCTTTTGTATCTTTTATATGTCTGCTTCTTTCTTCTTAAACCCCAGTCAGCCTTGAAAGATGGCCGTTCACATTGAGTTTGGTTCTGCTGGAGGTTTCTTTCGGTTAAAAGGGAGTGTGCCACTCTACTGTTGTTTCAAGTATTCTCAGTGTGAGGGGTTGCTGAAGAGTCAATGAGTCGATGCAATCAGCTGGTTTTCCTTAAATAGAAAACTTTGACCCAACCTGTGATTTGGTTCAATTGTCCCTGTAAAGAGCCTTGAGATGATATGTAATGTGAATTGATGCTATGTAGATAAACTGAAATGAAAATGTTAATTGAATTTGGAACTCCGGATGCACAGCTTCACAACAAAGTGAGGCATCTGGTTTAAAGCTTTGTAAAGCTTGATATGAAGAGAAACATGTTTCACGCTGGCTGAAAGAAGACAGTCAGAACAGTTAGTGAAGTTTTCCAAACTGATGTTTCAGTTGATCATCAAGCCTCTTAATGGGGAGTGTTTGTTTGTTTTGTAAATGTCAGCTGTCAAAAGGAGCATAGCAGAACATTTTGTTAGGGTTAGCTTCCACATGAGCCTCCGCCCCAAGGTAAATTTTCATGTCTCCATCCAGTGGTGCTCTATGGAAGTGCATGGCTTTATAAGGTCAGTTTACTACATTGTGGTTTATGGCTCACACATCAACAAGAACGTATGTGGAGAACGACCCTGTCGTAATTTGTAATAATAATCTCTCTATGTGACATTCAAAGAAAGATATGCTCTTACAAACACTCAGGCCTCTACAATAAGAAAAAACATACTACAGTCCCCATGGCAACTGAAGCAATATTGTATCTGAAAGCTTTTCTCTCACTCTTACTATCTCTTACGCACACTCCCTCTGATTTCATCTTTCACTCAGTCTTAGAAGGCACAAAAGCAAACCAAATCAGAAATGCCAGTCACAGTGGGATTACCCCACAGAACTGCCTGTTTGCACTTCCCTCATTCAGTTATTGTGTGTTTAAGAAGAAAGACATGATGAAGGGATAGGGTAGCAAGCGTCTGGATGTGAGGAGTTTGGAGCTTACAATTTCTGGAACAGGGCCCAGAGCTTATCAGAGGCTAAGGCCTCCATCGTCACTTTGGAAAGCCTTTCTCCTGCCAGAAAGCTATCTTCTGCCCAACAGCAGCATGCCTCATGGTTCCCTCCTTTTTCTCTCATTGGCTGATACAACAAAAAGAAGATCTCCTCTGAGTGACATCATTACTTGTTCACTCTCATCAGCAGGCACATGTCAGAACCACATGGTAAACATCCACTGGAGTGAAGCACTGTAATTTGCTCTCAAGTTGAAACTGAGCTATATTTGTTATGCATGCAGTATGTGCCTATCACGGCTCTTCATCAAATTAGTCCTGCAGCTGAGGCCAAATTGAGTTCTTAGAAGGGTTGAGGAAGTTAATGTTGGCAGTTTATGCTCTCAGGAGGCTTACGATCCAAACAGGAAACAAACTGTAGACCGTATGCTTCGGAATGTTTCCCAGTGAAGATTTGTTCTGAAGGTATGCATGAGAAAGAAATGTAATGCCAAGCACCTTTAGAGGAACATTTGTGTATGTTAGAAGGATACCAACATTTAGAAAGGTAGCCCAACATTATCCATAACAACTCCGTAATCTCTAGAGCACCACAATGGAAATTTTACAGGTAAAAGCTGTAAGTCTGATATACCTCCAGCTTTGCACACCCAGAGACCAGGATTTTTGCTCCTTCTTCTTATATATATCTAACGTTAAATTTGTTTTCCCCTACTACCTATTTGGTGTGTTCTATTTTGCTTAAGCTAAATTATAATGATAAGCCTTTGACTGTCTGATAGCCTCCCCAGACTGAGGGATGAAGAACTGCAGCCACCATGAGGTATTATGGACCTGTTGGAAGCTAAAAGCACAACATTTGAAACAAGGACAAAGGTTCACCTTCATGGAGGACAACATGACTTGTCTGATTGGGGTTGACCCTTCCTTCCTCTTTGCAATTTTGCCGCATTCTGTGACGACCTGTTTCATATATCCCTCAAAAATAGAATGAAGTACAAAGTTGTTGTGTAAAAAAATTAAAAATTTGGTACTGGATCTTTAAAAACCTTTCTTTTCTTCTTGTCAGATTGTTTTGCTGGTATTGCTCACCAAACAGCCATTGTTGCATCATTAAGATTTATTTGTTAAAATCCAAACAAAAGTCTTTTAGTTTCATGGCCATTAGTGACAAAAATAATTACAGTGAACATACTGTTGATTTCTGTGTGTAGTCAGGGTTTAAAATTGTAAAACCAGCTGGTAGGAATGCTGGTAGTTTATATCATTCTAGGAGCATTTGCCGTTTCAGACATTTTTCAGCTCAGATGACGGGTAATCTAATAACGAGGTGATGCAAAGCACATTGACTGTGTGAATCCATGTGTGTTATTATGACGCTGTTGCCGTGGGGATTTATTGGATAATCACAGAACTATTTTTTCATCTGAGTTTGACCCCTGCAATCCGTCATGTTTATGAAGGACGGAGCAAAGCTGGTGGAGAGGGGAATAATATTGAGTATTAAAGCAGAAGCAGGAGATTTAGCAGATGAGAAACAATGAAATAAATGTGGAGGTGAACCATGAGGCGATGTGTGACCTTTCAGCCATCCCTGTGTGAGTCATGTGACCATAGAGAAAACAGCGGCAGGTCCTGACTTCCTCGTCCATCTCCAATAATTGTGTTACTCTTTGAGTGCATCACTGTCCCATGACTGCTAAACGGTGAAACTGACCACTGTCAGCATGAAAAACAAATCATTGTGCTGTCTAAAAACCTCTGGTAAATACAGAGAAATTCATCTGGAACCATAACACTTCACCTATTTATTGTTTCGCATGTTTATAGGAGTCACAACAATAGATGAAAAATGTACAGATTCAACTTTGGTGCTTTTGTTGCTTTCTTTCCTGCATTTTTATTTTAAGATCATTAAAACTTGCATGAGAAATATTGAACATCAGTTACACATTAAACCTGTGTGAAATACCCTGAAGAGAACAGAAAAGCATTTTTTTTACACATAGAAAGCTGTTTTAGTCTGGCAAAGGAATGCTGAGGTGAGGAGGGGCCTGTTGGTGTGAGTATTTGGGGCTATAAAAGGCTTTTTATTTGTGCTCAGATGCAGTCAAACATCCAGAACCACGGCAGAACCTGCAACCTGCTCCAACCTGCACCTGAGGACCGAACGCAAAGAAAGGTAACCAAAGTTCTTATCTGTTTCTTATGCAGATTCCCTACCAATCTATAAAACAACCTTACTTTTTTTATTTAAGTAAAACATTAATGGCAACACTAAAATCCAAATTTCTGATAAATTATTTTGTTTAGAAAAGGGTTATTTTACCATTATTTCGATACCATTATTGATGTTTTTCATCTAAAAGCAAGATAAATTTAAAAAATCTGATTGAAAAAATGGAAAATAGAGCAGAGGCAGCTAAACAAAAACTAAAGGCTAAAGTTAAAACCAATTGCCTTCATAAATATATCTAATAAGACATGACCATGTTTCCTCACAGACTTCAGGCTAAATCATTAGTGCTTTAAGGTACCTAGGATGATTAAAATACTTCTATTTTCCAGATTAGGGGATTATGTATTGCTCTCTCCTTGCACCAAAAGATTGTCTAAACACGCTTTACGTAAATATATATATATATATATATATATATATATATATATATATATATATATATATATATATATATATATATATATATATATATATGATGCCTTAATCATCTGCTCAAAATAATCCTATTCGAGTACAAACAGAATGTATAAGTTCTGGAGAACATTTCTGCTCTCCTATTATGAATGTATTCCATTTTTAAAAGTCTTTTATCAACCCAATAAAAGCAGAAGATGTGATGAAGGTGTTGACCATAAAGCAAGTATTGGACCTGAGCTAAAAGGCCACTCAGAACATATCTAACTAGCCACATTACAGTTAAAAATGTAATTTTCAGAGCATCCTGTGGTCGGATAAAACAATAATTGAAGTATTTAAGTAAAGAAAACCATTACTTTGGAAGAAAAACAGGGGAAAGTTGCCCGAGGGAGAACATGAAGTACCAGGGTGGTAGATCCCTATTGTCTGGGTGTCTCTGGCGGCAGAAAGGACGTCACAAAGCATGGTCTGTGTCAATATTAAGTAAACATCTCAATACATGGGGTGGTTGAGGGACCCTAATTATTACCTGAAATTGAGTTATTTAAGCTCCCAATTAAGGTGAGTTAAATAAAGGGAATGTGGAGGAGCGAAACTGAGGGAAGGTAAGCAGACTTATAGAGCAAATTAAACTGAAAAAAGTTCATCCAAATTCACAGAAATCAAAAAAATAGCAAACAAACTTTACACAAGGGATGAACTGATGGAGTAAAACCGCAATAATGGTGATAAACAGCCGAATAAGGCGACATCATAAAAAAGAACCCCGAAATGATCAAGACATAAATGCAAACCAAACACCCAATAAGCATCATTCTCTTTAGTTTCATACAGTGAATGTAAACACATGGGATAGTTTCAGTAGATGCCTGTTGAAATTAAATTAACTGTAAAATGTCAAATGAGATATTGCTTTAAAAAGCAAAGGATTCAACAACAGCTGAAGAGTTTTGAGTTTAATTGTTTTTTTAGGATCCGTTCTGGTGTACCGTAATTAGATTAAAAAAATCAGACATAACACACTCAGGTTTTCTTCTCCTGATTGATTATTCTAAGCTTTATATTTCATGGAACACAAATCATAAATGTCTCTGTGAAAAAATAATGCACATTTATTCCTACTTTAATAACAAACTATGAAAAGGACAACTGTGTTTAGGTTATAGAATCTGCAAATATTCAAAAGACAGCACCTTTAAATCTAAGTCAGAAGGTTTGGTAGGTTTTACTTATCAAATAACCTTTTTTGGGTGGGATACCATATTTGTTGCTACATTAACTCACAGATTCAAAAACTTCCAGTTATTTCATTGACTTTTTTCTGTGAGAATTTGGAAAAGGTAAACTGAACCCAGATTTGTTCTGACAGGCAGCATGGACGTAAGTAGCACATCAAATTCTCAGATCGCCACACTGGTAAGAATAATACTTTTACCCCTTGTGAATATAAATGCTGAAATTTTTGCTTACGTTTGCATCTGCAAGTTGGTTTCCTCCATCCTGTCCACTCTTTCTCTTCCACGTATCTCCCTGCTGGCTCCTGACCCCCCTCACTCACCATCCTCCCCCTCTCCTCCGTCTCAGCATGCTGACGCTCTGTGTGGCAGCTGCCCGTCCTCTGGTTCTGCCCCACAGGCCAGCAGCCTTTGGCCCAACCTACCGCCTTCTGGAGCTGCATTCCCCACCTGGCCTGGGCAGCCAACCCAGCCAGTGCCATGCTGGACCGGCCAACCAAACACGGCCTGCTGGCCCGCTTCACAACCAGCACCAGTTTCTGTTCCAGCTCCGATTTCAGTTTCGGCACCAAATCAAGTTATAACACCACCAGCACCAACCGCAGTGCCTGTACAAGCTCCATCAGTTCAGCAGCCCTGTCAGCCATGCTGGCCAGCCCCTCAGTACCAGCCGATCCAGCAACCAGCTCCCATTCAAACTCAGGTTCCTGCCGTAGCTCCTGCTGTTGCCCCTGCAGCCACCATCCATCCGAGTGTACCAGGATGGCCAGCTCACCCTGGTTGGCCTTATAACCCGGGACAGTCAGGATGGCCTGGACAGAACCCATCTATGATGCCTCTACACTGGCTTCCCCCCACATCCGGACCTATGGTCAGTACTAAAGAACCCAAAGATAAATCTGCAATACAATGGTGTTGCTGTGCTTTAATTAAGGTATATGTTACCTCCCTCTCTCCATGCAGAGTGTGCCGTACAACTTAAACCTGGCTCGAGGAGTATATGACAAAATGATGATGACGATCCTGGGTCACATCAAACCAAACGCTAAAATGTGAGCCTCATAGATGCATTCACAGCTCTTATTTTAACATGTCCTTTTCATTGGGATTTTATGGAACAGACCAACACAACCACCTGAAGATAGTCATGGATGTCTCTCTTAAGGCTGTTTAAGGTTAACCATTCCTTGTCTTTATTCGGCCCAGAGAATTACCCTGAAAATCAGTTTCCATTTCCTCCCACAGATTAAGTTAAGTTTAACATATTAACCTAGAAACTCAAGCTTGGCTTTATCTATTTGATCGGACTTAATAATAATGAAATGTCTTAAATCTGAGTAGCACATCAAACACACAGTGCTCCTTCTCTCCTTTTGAGAGTGTATCTTTATGCTTGTCCAGTCAAAAGAGATGAGGACGTAGCTCAGTTAAGTTAAAGACGATCAGTGAAGACTGTTCAGCCACAGAAAAATTGTTGTGCAAATACTTCAAAAGTATTCACACAAAAACACCCAGGGCTGCTTGAGTGTTGTTGAAACTATTTTTAGTTATCTTCTCTACATGGTTGCAGACTGCTGCTCTTTTTGCCAACATTAAATACCAAATGCTGCCCTCTGTTTTGGCAACCCTGGACCTCTCATATGATTGGCTCAGACACCAGAAAGTAAACACTGGATACAAGCTACACCAAAGTAGATCTGGGCCGTACCTCTTGGTTTGAATGGAGAAAAACATAGAGAATGTTATTTTCATCCCAGGTGATAAATAAGGATTATTTAGGTTAATCCTACAGTATATTTATATCTTGCTGCTCCTTTAAATCCTAGTTTTGCTTTGCTTAGAGGCAATTCAAATTGTTCAATTTTCATAAATTTGACAAAAGCATTGTTAACCCTCTATAGTGCACTCAGTTACATACTTTAAAAATATAAATTTCAAGCCAATAGTGTTATTGGAATCCAGGACAAGACATTATTAGCTTTGCAACATTCAAAAAATATGGATATTTTGTAAAAAAAAAAAAAAAAAAAATAATAATAAAAAAAATAATAATAATGTCAATGTAATAATGTCAAGTTGGCAAGAAACGCCAACTTGCCCGAATATATTAAGAAAACATAAGATAACATAAGGGCTTCTATAAGAAATTCATGAAACATACTCTGAGAGTGAAATAGACACTTATTTTGGTACAACATAACCTTAGAGGCATTAATGCTTATACTGGCACTTACATTTTTTTGTTAAAAACCTAAATATCAAGGTTTATTAGGCTTATTAACTGTTTAACTTTACTTTTTAACTTTTCAATTAGCCTTTTATCTTTTTTTTTCTTGACTTGTTACCTTTTTTTTAACTTAATTTACAGTAGGTAATATTATTTTATTTAAGGGCTCATCTAATTGGTCAAATGCCAAAATAAGATTTGGGGGTGGACATTTGTAAGGAGTATGCAAGTGATGAAAAACTGTAATTTGCAGTATAAAGGGTTAACAGACATACTAAGAGAAGAGAAAAAATTATCCTGAGTAGTAACTCTTTTTTTTGCTACTTCAGCTATGTTTTAGCAATTTATTGCTAAAATTTCTTATTTTAATGTTAAGCAATATGTCAGTTCAAGAAATGTATTTAACAAGTTTTAAGGATTCTAGCAAGCAACTTGCTGCCTACCCTTTTGGCAGATCTATTTAAAAATGAGAAGATTTGATCATATTCAAGAAAATTTTACCTCTTAATACTGTTTTTCCAATGAGGGAAGTAAAAAAGAAACACATGCCTACACCATTATGGGTCGGGGGATTCCCATCTCCAATTCTGGCCTTTTATTTCTAAAATCAATCATTTGTCTTCTTAAGATCTGTGTTGATCAGTCACATTAAATCCCAACTTAAAACCTAAAGGCATTTGCAGCTGACATGACACCAAATGCCATGCATGATAGTTAGTACAGGAGGTTATGCAGAAAATAAAAGGATAAAATATAAGCAGCCTGGTTCCCCTTAGGTTCACTGTGAACTTCCTGAGAGGCAATGACATCGCCTTTCACATCAACCCACGCTTTAACGAGGGGGGCAAGCAGGTGGTGGTCCGGAACAGCAAAGTGGGTGATCGCTGGGGCCCAGAAGAGAGGGACCTAAAGGGACCCTTCCCTTTCGCTGCTGGGAGCCCTTTTGAGGTAAGAAAACCAGTAAGACCGACACAACGATTTAAGACCTAAGTGAAATACATTCATTTGTTCTCACTCCTCTAAAAGGGTTACAATAAAAAACAAAGACACTCCTGGCATCTCTTTAGCAGCCAGCAAATATTGCAAGAATTTAATACCTACTGTTGCAATAGGCAGTCAGTGCCACTGACTCTAGGTTACTTTCTCACAGTTAATGTCAGGCTAATGTTTGGAAAAGGTTGAGAAGTCGTTTGTGTAGCCGGATCCTAGATAAGAGTGCTGCTTTACTGCAGGGAGACTGTTGGAGGTCAGTGGGGTCTCCTATTGTCTAACATCAATGATTATTACATGTAACAACCAAAAGGCGTTTAATATGGGGAGCTGAGTCCAGCAGTCCTTCTGCCTGCATGAATAGAAGAAAGTGAGGCAGAACCTATAGGGGTCTGACTAAAGCAGTGACTGGGATTTTTCAAATGCTTGGCTCCTAACTCAGCAGCAGATTTCATAAAAATTGCCAGTTTAGCAAAAAATGTTGTGTGTTTTCCCAGATGAAGATCCTGTGCACTCCTGAGACCTTCAGGGTGGCGGTGAACAACATCCCGCAGTTTGAGTTCCGTCACCGCGTCAGAGAGCTAAACCAAATCGCCCGGATCAACATCCTGCATGACGTCGTCCTTACTTATGTCAATGTGGAGACGCTTCCCTAAGGAAGGAACGAAACTCCAACAGATTTTCTATTCAATTCAATTGACTGGAACAAATATATGCTCAATTATAATTTTCTTTCCTTTTTTTTTTTTTTTGCTTTGTTTTATTTCACACTTGAGAAACATTTTATTTAATCTAAGTTAAAAATATATATGAATGACTAAACCAGTCTGTATGAACTAATAGAATTATTGCTTTTCCAATTCAAAAATGAAAGGAATACCGTGATGTTATTCCACTTTTTTTTTCTTCTTTTTACAAAGTACTACAACATTAGTATTTATTTAAATGAAAACAAATGTTTTACTTAATAGGATTATCAGATCTTGTTGCTTTAAGCTTAGATATATTAAGCTATAATTTAATAGCACCAGCATAATGACAAACAGCTAAATAACTAAGCATTTTATCTTATATTTCTGATTCCACTAGTGTTCTTTTATGTATGTAATACATTGAAAAAATAAATCAGAATGTGCACATATTCAATATTGTTAACTGTTTTTCCATAATGCATTAACAATGAAATATTACATATATCTTCAATAAAGCTACCATAGACAGGATCTCCAGTCTATATGAAATGAAACATTTATGGCATCTTTAGTTTTCTGTCTGAAGAGCTTAGTTGTCTACGTTATTCTTTCAATTAAATAAAAAATCATAAAAAGCTTTATTGAGGTAAACATGCTGAACTAAGGTGTTCAATGCAGTTTTATTGTTCTTAAATAAAAATCTGATTAAGAAGTTGTTTTAATTTTTTAAGTTCATTTATTTATTGGCAACTTGAAACTGTACACAGATTAACACAAGATCTTTTGGAGAAAAAAATTTCAGAGCATATAAAACGGAAACCAAAGTATAAATAGGATATAGGTGAACGATAGTAAACAATAAAAAGTACAAACTGCATAGAGAACAGAACGATTCTATAATAAAGAACCTGTTGGCACAGACATGACCTAGAAATGTAGAAATGTTATCAAAATTATCATAAAATCATTACCATTCTGACCAAATTATTGTATCTCTGGAATCACAAAATAAAATAACACTTGTGTATATAAAAGGCCAGAGTATTAGAGTCTAGCAGAAACCCCATAATCTGCCTAATAAATATGTACATTGCCCTACAGTTTCCCTAACATTCTAGGGTGCTTTGCAAGTTGAAATGCTTTATATTTAAAAAAAAAAGTTAATCAACTTGTCCGAAGTCCATTTCAACTAAAAAACATTTCAGAGTCTCATTCTCATGTTCTCTAAAGGGGATTGTTAGCATGTGCATGAAATGTTTAGTGCAAATAGAAATGGTGCAGTTCACAGTGCTAAAGCTTCTTCGCATGTCAGAATATCAATCAGGTCTTAGTGTCCAACCTCCTCTCCACAGATTTCACAAGCAGCTCAGTGTACTGCTCCAGCAGCGCCAGAGCTTTGTCGCCATCGCAGTTTAACACTGGGGCTGCTGGGGGCCCCTCGCTCTTTGAGCTACTAAGAGGCAGCGAATGCAGCTCCGCCTTAACCCTGAACAGAGCCTCGGACAGGAAGCTCCTCATCTCCTCTTGGTCTTCACTCTGTGGTTGGTCGTCTTTAAGTAACTGTGGTAAAAACACAGAGTAAGCATTAGATGTAGAATAGGATGGATATGGATATGCAGCCTGGGGGATGAGATGAACTGAACCATATAAGATATCTAATTAAACCAGGCATGGTTAAAGACACTAACTTTTCTAAATTCATAGCAACAGTTTTCAAAGTGGCTGAAAAATACATACATCTTTTAAGTGGGAAAATGGTTTGGGAATGCCTCAACTTCACAAAAAGGTCTTTAATCTCTTTCTTTGTTGCCACTTTGGCTCCTCTTATCATGTCAACTTACAGAGACTAAACAGTCAAGACACAAAAAGGATCCCATGTATGAGGAGGAAATTATGTGAACTAAAATCTGAGAGACGAGAATGGAGAATGGAGTTAGACAAGAAGGCAAATGGTAACTCTGGAGGAGCTTCAGCGATTCATAACTTGGAGGAGAAGTCATTGTTGAAGGACAGCCACTAAAGTCCAGTATAAAGTTTGCCATGAGCTATGTACCTATGTACCTGGTGGAAAAAATCCTGCTAAGCATCACTGAAGAACCTGTCCCTGACAAGAAACATGCAGGGTGCCGTCTCAGCAGGCAATACTCCCTTCTAGTTTCTCTATCATATATATCCAACAAACAGTGAGCCTGGGCCTCATAAGTCCAAAACAGTATGCTTAGACTAAAACCAGAGACGGGCCGCTCTGAATTCTTTTTCTCAAATGAAAAAATGGATTAAAACCAGAAGGTTAAATCCACTGGGAGTTAGTCATGCTTGTAATGTAGCAGTGATATTAGCTGGTGTATTATAGCACTCTGAATAATCTTAGTTGGAGCCATGAAAGGGATCCATCTAATCCTATAAACAGGCAGTTATGGTCATTTAATCTGGATCAGGTGCCCCTAAACATTTCAGCCTGTGGACCTCAAAATAACACTAAACGCCTTTTTAACAACCATTAATCATTAATTTAACCTACATTTTACAAATGTGTGACTTTTTAAATTATTTGATATAAAACATATATATATTTGGTTATTTACTTGTATAATTTTAAATGAATATTTATCATTTAATACTAGATTTAAATGCTTAAATCAAGATTTAATGTACGTCTTATTATTCAAATAGCATCTAATCGTCTCATGGGACATTTGATGGTACAGTTATTTGCTTCAAATTGAAATATTTCATGCTATATTTCTATAATCTCAGTCCCTTTGATCATCCGTACACCTAATGGTCACTGTGAAAATTATTCCCCCCTTTGCTGCCTCAGTACTCCCCATATTTGACAGTGAAAGATCTTCTGGGATAGTTATTCCCCTAATTCATCATTTCAGAATTATCAAATGGCACTAGACTTTTGCAAATAATGTGTTAAAGTGAATTAGCCAAGGGCCAATCTCTCAGCTTCTATTGCCTAAAGTTGAAAATTAAAGTCCCTTCTTACTAATCACATGCAATTCAAACTCACTCACCGCAGTGTACAGAACAATCGTTTCCCTCAAACTCTGGTGAAGATCGTTGACGGCTTGCCTGCAAGTCTCAGGGGTGACTGAATGATCTACAGCGAGGAGATGGAGAGAACAGCCTTAACGTTTATCACAGGGTGCTGCAAATCAGAGCGTGCAGATACACAGATACAGTACAGCATGTTGACTGTGGTAGCCCCAAAGCAGAGAAAACATTATGTCTGAAGAGCATTAAAGAGAAGAAGTAGCTGTGGGAGCCGTGAAATGGAGAGAAAATTAATTTCACACCCTATATCTTCCAGCAGGACAGTTATCACTTGAAGTTGTTTTTCAGTTTTGCTGTTTTCTAAACAAAATGAAGCCGTGTTTGCCTTGGTTTACATCAGTGGAAAAATGCAGGAACATTTAGCTACAATCTTAATGTCTGTGTAAAAGTCTCTCAACTACTTGTATGTACTTTCTTTATATGGTTACAGAGAGAAGAACACACTCAGAGGGAAATTCTCTCAAGCAGGCATACAGATCTCATAATTTCAGATGGAAACAAAGTGTTATTAATAAAGTCAAAAAAGGCACATAGAGCCTGCAGTGATTAAGAGGTCAAACCTTTCTGTTGGCTCAAAATCCGGTCTTCTTCTGACACCAGAGGGCGCTCTTTAGCCGCTGCACCTCCCTCCGTAACACTGGGAATACATTGTGAAAATGTCTTAATTACAGATAAAATGTTGTTCCTATAGATAGAAAAGCCTAAAAGTAGTTTGAAAAAGGATTTTTCTCCCACATTGTGTTACTTTACAGCCACAAACTTCATTATATTTTATTGGGACTATATGTGACAGACCATCAATGTAGAACATAACAGTAAAATAGAAGGAAATTGTAGTTTTCATCCAGCATCAAATCAAATATTAATCTTAAAACTGTTTAATTGATCTTCATTTCTACCGTTTTTTTCTGATCCCACAAAATAAAATCCATGGCATCCAGTTGATGAAAAAGTTGAATAATCATTGAATAGAGTTGTGCAGTTTTTAGTTTTTAGTGTTTTTAGTGTTAGCACAAAACTAGCTGCTCCATGAAGGTTTATCAGGAGAAATTAGCTGAAAAAAACAGTATACTAGACAGCAAAGATTAAGACGATTTAGGCAGTCAACTTCATTTTTATTTTATTTGGTGGCATTGGATGCATTTGTTGATATTTACAACAGATATAGAAAGAGAGATGTGCAAAACCTCCAAATGCCAGAAATTAAGCTCCGGGTGGACTCTGCACATGAGGAGCCTGCTCCACAGTGGCACTAAGTTTAAGGCTATATTTTTTATTTATTTTGCACAGCAAAAAGAGGAAAAGATAATCTGGGAATACCTCTCTTTTTTTGGCCTAGATGGAAAAACATTATTTTTGTTTAGCTGGGAAAAAGAGGCTAGTCAGACTAACTGGGAAGATGGATAGAGTTAAACACAGGATTTGTTCTATAAGAGAATCTGGTTCAAATCAAGGTATACAAACTTTTTTAGATTCTGGAACACCCTTTTTAGGGGTTTTTGCATGTCAAAGTTATGCACTAGCCTGCTTGTCACGATCAAAGGAAATCACCGAACACACACATACGTTTTCAGCTGTAATATAACACAATGTGAAAAAGTTAAAGAAGACAATGTATACCAAAGGATGTGCTTCTCTAAAATCTACTTTACCTCTCAGGAAAGGTGTCTCTCTTCTGCTTCACTGGCAGTGAACTCGGCAGCGAAGGATCCAGACTTAAAGAGAGCTGTCTGCATCGTGCTGAAAACAGGAGAGATGTGGACATCTTGTTAGATGTGGAGCTCCTCAGCCATGTATCAGTGTGTAGCTACGGGTGTGTGCTTCTCTCATTGTCTGACCTTGTGTTTTATCAGGGGACGGTGAAACAGCACAGCAAATATCCGCAGTAGAGACAGAAGCCCTGAGACCAGGGATCGGCTTCACGTCGAGGATCAGGCTGCGCCGAGGGCTCAGAGGCTGCTTCGGGAGCGGGATACGGGAAGGCTGAGTGCTCTGGGTCAAAAGGGCTCCTGTTTGACGATGCTGAGCCAGAGAGGAGCTTTTTGAGAGAGCTCTCAACGAAAGGGACGATTCAGATGAGTCGGAGGATGGGAGATGGATGCCAGATGATGAAGAGAGGCGGCTAGACTCCACCTCCAGCTCCCAGGGTGACCTCCTACCTTCAGGGAAGCAGGGGGAGCAGGACTGTAGACTGTCTCTTGGAGAGGTGGATCGGCTGCGTTTGGCCTTTGAGCTAGCTGTGGGGTTCATGTAGGAGTGCTGGGGCTTTAGTTTGGGGCTCTCCCAGGCTGGGGGTGAGGGTGGGGTGTGTGGTGATCCAGAGGAGGGGGAAGAGAAGTAAAAGGAAGGATTGGTGGCGCTATTAGTCAAAAGCAGCTGCTGAGGTCTCTTCTGCAGCTCCCTTTGGACACCAGAGGGCACAGGGGAGCGTGCAGCTGGAAAAGAAAAGAAGATAATATGATATAGTACATTTATATAATTTTTCTACATATAAAAAATAATCTCAATTTTTTTTATATGGATGTGAATTTTTAAACTGAAATATTAAGCATGAGTAAGGTGAATTCTGCTAAAAGATCAATCAGAAAAACGGTACCAAACATGGCAAACTGGTTTAAACATTAAACGTCACAGCACAGTAACAGGATCGGATAAAGAAGAAAAACTTACAGGATGCATATAGGTTCTGTGCAGAGAACGACTTCTGGAAAGCAGCTGGTATATCCAGCATGGAGGAGGTCGCTGATGTGGGGGTCGACTTCCTCCATTCAGGGGACCACGAGGTCTTTTTCTTCAGTGGACGAAGTTTAGGAGGGGGACTTTTCTCAGGAGGCCTGCTGAGATCACACACGGCATTAATGAAAATAAATAAAATGCTTGTACAAACCCTACATTTGATTGTAAAGTTTCCAGGTGAGGCTCTTAATATTCCTGTCTCGGTTTGAAACATTTCTCTGACTAGAAGTCTGAGTTTTCTCATTACCTCTCGGGTCTGATGGGGGAAGCGGGGATCCTGTCTTCCATCTCTCTCCTCTCGTCCATCAAGGGACGAACTTTCGACACCAGAGGCTCAGCAGATTTGTGTCCTTGTCCTGATTCAGTCACTCTGGCAAATGGAGCTACTGGTCTACATAGAAGGGAAGTGATTGCAGAGTGACAAAAAAGAAGAAAACATTTATTTTCCTTGTGCGTGTTTTGGTAGGAAGGCTGACTTTATCAAGCTGTGGCACAGGAATAGAATTAAAGCCACACCGTGGAAATCAGTGAGATTTAGAGCTTTGCACAGAGGTTCTTCTTATGCAACTTCTAGAAATATTAGTTTCTCTTTTACTGACAGTCCAAGATAAATGAATACTTTAAATTCCTCTATTTAATAACCAGGTTTAAAAAGTTTACTCTTAAACAAGTTCCCTGTTGCATTTCTGCATTTGCACTCAGTGGCTCCCCTCAGTCTAACCCCTCACACACGTAAAAATCCTCTTCTGTATTTTGATTGGTGGAGCAACTTTAACGAAGGATCAGCCAGTGATCACATCAACCTTTCAATTTTATCATGTTACCAACTTACATCTGCAGTGTAATTTATATGGAATTTACAACATAGAGATGCAGAAAGTTTTAAGCCTAACTCCAAAATGGAAGGAAAAGGATATATGTTTTTTCTTTTTATTAACAAATGGACATCTAAAAGTTGTGGTGTGTCTTTTCATCATCTTTTATTTTTAGATAAATTCCAAACTAGAACATAATTAAGCAGTTCTGTGAAAGCCTCAAAGTTAGGTAGAGAACACAGGAAAAATAAGTTTCAAACATTTGGGGTTTTTCATTTTTCTGGCATAAATGCACTGCAGATAACTCTAAACAGATCATCCCTACAGTGAAGCACGGTGGTGGCGTCATGCTGCAGGGACATGGAATCCTTTAAGTGCCAATCAAGGTTTATAGAGTTTTGAAATGTTGATTAGTTTTTCTTTTTATTTAGTTTGACTTCTGATTATCATCCCTATTTTAGTTTTAATTCCTTTTTTAGTATTTGTCAGAAAACGTAGTTTTTTTATGCTTAGTTTCAAATAGGTTTTTAGTAGTCTTAGATTATTATTATTATTATTATTATTATTATTATTATTATTATTATTTTATGCAACATGACTCACAAAAAAATAAGATATAAAATCCCATTAGAAACAGAATGACCTAACTGCAGTACCTGCCATCTGCTGGCGTAAAAAAAGCAACTAGAAACTAAACCTCATATGAACGCATTGAAATAAATAAACTAATATTCTTATTAAATTCAGTTGGTTTTAAAGGTATAGTGTAGGATTTTTGTGAATTTCTGAAAAGCATTGCCCTCTCCACTTAAAAAAAAATGCACATGAACAACCCAACCCATTACACCTATTGAATGCGTGTGAGAGCATGCAAAAACCCATTCCTCCTGATGCACGCTCTGTTTACATCGCTGATACAAGCTTACTTTACAAAAGACTGGTAAGTCAAAATGGAGACGAGCACGTAGGACGGCCTTATTACAAGAATGATTGACAGTTAGGAGGACCACTTATTTTGATGACCCCCCCTTAAAAAGACAATCCTCCACTATTCCTTTAATTTGTTTTGTAAACTCCTATTACAGTTTCAGCTTTTGTTTAGGTCTAGATTTTGTTTTGTTTTTCAGTCAACCAAAATGCTTTTTGATTCTAGTTTTTGTTATTTCCTTAGTTTAAGTGAACAATAATAAAACTTGGTGCTGAAGGGAACATGGATTTAGCTTAGATGCAGAACAACCCTGCAAGAAGGTCTACCAGAAGCTGCAAAAGACTTGAATCCGGGGCTGAAATCTCCATTTCAGCAGAATATTAAGGTGTTAGAATTATTCAGTCGAGATCTAAATACTAATTAGAATCTGAACGAGATTTAAAAGTTGCTGTTCACAGATATACACTGAATGGATTGAAATCTTGTAAAAAAAGAAAAGAAAAAGCAAGGTGAAATGACACATGAACTGTAACAACAGAAAATATTGATACTACAAAATGCTGACAGAATCATCCTGCAAATCAATGCCACACTTTCCTCTCTGAAAAACTGTTTCTATTTCCTTCCTATCTACTGTTAATCACTACCTGGTGCTGTTTTGTCAGATTAAATTTCAATTTAAACACATCAAACGTGTTCCTGTGCTGTACCGAAATAACTATAATCAGTATCTTCTACTTTATCAAAATAAAAAAAGCAGTTCATTTCTAACTTGAGACAACCATCCAACTGACAGCTTAGATAGATCACAAAGGTACGTAGGTTGTTTAACAGAGCAGCCTGTCAGCACCCAGAAGGGTTTATAATCATAGCCAAGGGTCCAGATGAGCCCGAGGCGGTCAGCAGTACCTGTTATTATGTCCTTTGGCCAGGAAGCGTGAAGACATGCTGAGTCTGGGGACTCTGCTCTGCTCAGCTGCAGGAAGAAATAAAAAAGGACAGAAAGATGGAGACAGAAACAGAAAGTGGAGGTGAGACCAGGAGAGGAATCAATGTCTGTGTCTGGATGGTTGGTCCGTAAAAGAGATTAAGATATTGTGAGAGAAAAAAAAAAAGTCCTGAGGCTGAGCCCAAACTGGGATCTATTGTTCAATACGTTAAACGGCCTTAGACGTAAAAACCGATGATCTACACCAGGATTTGTTTCAACAGACACTCTTCTGTCTCAAAGCAAAAGCATTAAAGGGAAATCTACCAATGATGTGTGTGGGTCTGATCAGCCCTACCTGAGCTGCAGCCTTCTGACAGGGTCTCAAAGTTCTGCCTCAGGAAGTCCTCCTGATTGGGCTCATAAAAGTCATTCACTGTCCTCAGAGCTTCATCCATACTGGTTACTAACACAGCCTTCCTCTCAGACTCCTCCTCCTCTTCTTCATTCTCCTCATCAGAGCGGCCCTGACTCACACAGTCCACATCTGCAGGAAATGAAAGCAGAGTGAGGAACTGATACAAGTGGAAGCACAGATCAGATGAAGGGAAACTATTTACTTCATGACTTTGCCCCAGCGTTAGCATTTGGTATTTAGATAAAGTACAGCTCTAAAGACGCTAAATGTCACATTCAGCTTTTAAATCCCACATTGGGCACATTTTGTCATTTTACTACAACAAAAATATGTATTTTAGTTCAATGGAACCAAACTGACCTACACAAATCACCAAATGAATATTCCCAATCCCTGCTGAGTAAAAACTTCCCCACAGCATGATGCTGCCACCACCATGTTTCAGTGTGAGGACAGTGCAGTTTTTTTTTTTTTTGTTCATAGGCTGGACAGTTGAAGGGGTATGAATGTTGACCTTACCATCCAGGGTGCGATCCGGGCTGGATTCCCTGCTGTCATAGCCCAGCGAGCAGGCACTGTCTGGGCTGCGGCTGTCCTGGCTCTCAGAGCGGATCAATTGTCTCTGTGGGGTACGGGGCTGTTCTGCCACCATGTAATCACTGCAGGACATACATGGGCATGATAAATAAAATAATGGAGAAACACTTAACATCTAAAATGAATAAATGGGCATTTCTTCCCCTTGGTAGAAAAAAAGTGGCATTGTTGATGAGATACCTCTCTGCTGGACTTGTGTCTTCTTCGTTTTCCTCAGGGAAGGTCACTGCTCTATCCATCTCCTTGGCACACTTGGACGAGGCTGAGGGCAGCCATGCTAGACGCCTTCTGGATCTCTCCTCCACATGATAATCCTGAAACAGCCTCACAGGTTTGAAAAACATCCATCTAAATCCAAACTGCTTGTTCTTCAGGTACAAAATTCCACTTACCTCAAGATCTTGAAAGCTGGAGCTGCTCTGTCTGTCTCTTTCCTGTGTGGGGTAGTTGGTGCTTTTCTTTTGAGCAAATGTCTCAAGCTGCCTCAAGTCCAGCATGGATTTTACCATCAGTTCCAGTGAGCCAATACGACGAGACCAGCGTCGCCGTGGACGTTTAGTGGGATCAGGAATGATTTGGGGGACAGCTCCTTCCTACAGAGGAAGCAGGAAAGAACAGCTGACGTGCAAAGCTTTAGATTTATTTTATTTATTTATTTAATCAGGACAGAGCACATTAATGAACAATCTTATACTTCTGTACAGATTGTAAATGAGCCAGATTATAGCATAGTTGCTAATTTACATCTGTCGTCCTGAGGCAGGAAGACAAACAACACAAGATTGCATAAGACAATATCAGTCAAAACACATAGACATACGTTCAGATTACACCAGCTTCTTCAAACTGTGTTGTGTTACAAAAACAGACTTAAGATATTTAATCTGTTTTGTTTTCTTTTAGATAAACTATCACAAAGCAGAGTATGATCATGAAGAGGAACTATCCTACAGCATCAGCTCTCCTGTATTTAGATCCCTCTGCTGGATAAAAAAACAATCCCCACAGCATGATGCTGCCATTGCCATGCTCCCAGTTTGGATGCTGTGAAGCAGGGTAATGCATCATGTTTATTGGGAAAGTTTGGTTCTTAGCTGACCAGAATACATTTTTTTTTATGTTTGATGTGGCAAACAATATTTTTTGCAGCTTTTCCAGCAGTAATCCTCAGTCTTCACTTAAGGTAATATCTGTGGTATGTAAACTCCTAGCTGTGCCAGGGGCAGCTTCTCCACAGCATGACCCTCTGAACTCAATAGCTTTCATTGGATGATTTTTCAAGGATATTCTGTTGCATCAAATCCTGGTAAAGTACTCAGATGTTTGTGGCTTTGATTTGAGTAATTGTGAGATTTAGTTTTCAGTTTAATTAGAATGAACTTTGTTACCTTTCTGTGCTCCCACTGCTGTTCTCCTTCTGAACCTAATATTGGATGAAAGAAAATCATAATTAGGTTGAAAAATCATGTCATAATGACTTCTCTTCTGCAAGGCTGTTGTATTTTCTCACTCTCTACATGGGAATATACAGGTGCTGGTCATAAAATTAGAATATCATGAAAAAGTAGATTGATTTAAGTAATTCCATTTAAAAAGTGAAACTTGTATATTATATTCATACATTACATACAAACTCATATATTTCAGATGTTTATTTTGTTTAATTTTGATGATTACAAATGACAACAAATGAAAATCTCAAATTCATCATATCAGAAAATTAGAATATTACTGAAGACCAATAAAAACAAAGGATTTATAGAAATGTTGGCCAACTGAAAAGTATGAACATGAAAAGTATGAGCATGTACAGCACTCAGTATTTAGTTGGGCCTCCTTTGGCCTGTATTACTGCAGCAATGCGGCGTGGCATGGAGTCGATCAGTCTGTGGCACTGCTCAGGTGTTATGATAGCCCAGGTTGCTCTAATAGTGGCTTTTAGCTCTTCTGAATTGTTGGGTCTGGTGTATTGCATCTTCTTCTTCACAATACCCCATAGATTTTCTATGGGGTTAAGGTCAGGAGAGTTTGCTGGCCAATTAAGAACAGGGATACCATGGTCCTTCAACCAGGTACTGGTAGCTTTGGCACTGTGTGCAGGTGCCAAGTCCTGTTGGAAAATGAAATCTGCATCTCCAAAAAGTTGGTCAGCTGCAGGAAGCATGAAATGCTCTAAAACTTCCTGGTATGTGGCTGCGTTGACCCTGGACCTCAGAAAACACAATGGACCAACACCAGCAGATGACATGGCACCCCAAACCATCACTGACTGTGGAAACTTTACACTGGACTTCAAGCAACGTGGATGAAGTGCCTCTCTTCTTTTCCTCCAGACTCTGGGACCTTGATTTCCAAAGGAAATGCAAAATTTACTTTCATCAGAGAACATGACTTTGGACCACTCACCAGCAGTCCAGTCCTGTTTCTCTTTAGCCCAGGCAAGCCGCTTCTGACGCTGTCTGTGGTTCAAGAGTGGCTTGACACAAGGAATGCGACAGCAGAAACCCATGTCTTTCATACGTCTGTGTGTGGTGGTTCTTGAAGCACTCACTCCAGCTGCAGTCCACTCTTTGTGAATCTCCCCCACATTTTTGAATGGGTTTTGTTTCACAATCCTCTCCAGGGTGCGGTTATCTCTCTTGCTTGTACACTTTTTTCGACCACATCTTTTCCTTCCCTTCGCCTCTCTATTAATGTGCTTGGACACTGAGCTCTGTGAACAGCCAGCCTCTTTAGCGATGACCTTTTGTGTCTTGCCCTCCTTGTGCAAGGTGTCGATGGTCGTCTTTTGGACAACTGTCAAGTCAGCAGTCTTCCCCATGATTGTGTAGCCTATAGAACTAGACTGAAAGACCATTTAAAGGCTTTTGCAGGTGGTTTGAGTTAATTAGCTGATTAGAGTGTGGCACCAGGGGCCATCAATTTTGAACCTTTTCACAATATTCTAATTTTCTGATATGATGAATTTGAGATTTTCATTTGTTGTCATTTGTAATCATCAAAATTAAACAAAATAAACATCTGAAATATATGAGTTTGTATGTAATGTATGAATATAATATACAAGTTTCACTTTTTAAATGGAATTACTGAAATCAATCTACTTTTTCATGATATTCTAATTTTATGACCAGCACCTGTAATGATTAGCCGGTAATGTCGATTGGGTCATTCTTTTATTGACTAATCCATTAATTAAAGTTGGTCTTTTCATTTTTAGACTACCTGTGTCCTCCTCTCTCTGGCAGCTGTTAGAGGAGCTGCTGCTTTTGCTGTCATCCAGATTATTAGTGTCTTCATTCTCCTCTGCGTCCTCCACCTCGTTCTCCTGATCGCTGTCAGAGGAGAGACCAACCAGAGCGGGAGCGCTGTACACCTCCCGCCTACAGTACAGCAGCAAATGAGTTATAATAATGGGATTGAGTAGAGCATCACTATGAAGATGACGGATCTCATTATAAAGTCACTGGTTCTGTTTTAGGTGTTTGAGATAAATATGTTTCATCACCTGATTCCACAGCGAGGTGAGTTTGGGTGTTTCTCCAGCTGGTAAAGCCTCTCCTTCATGGCAATGGTTAGCTCTGGAGCAAGGCGCCAGACAAAGACACAGCTTGGGGAGAAAAGCACACAAGCATTAAATATTCAGGTTTTCATCTCGTTTTAACTACTGAGGAAACCATCTGCAAACACATTTTCAGAGTCATTTCCGCTAATGCAGAAGCTGGAAATTGATTCCACATGATGGCTGCTACGCCGCAGGATTTCTGATCTATTTTATTATCCCTTACGGTTAATGATTCAAATATAAAGATCTTACGCAGTTAATGTGGAAATCCAGTTAATAATGTGTTTGTTTAAAAAAAAGATGAAAAATCTGCAGACATAGCCTAAACTGATCCAAAACTTGATGATCGTGACATTATCAAAGCTGCGATGGCAAACACAGCTATCAGACATACTCCATCTATACTGAGTGACGATGAAATTAGTAACACAGTCGTTGGGACATATGAGGGCTGCAGCTGAACACACAAATACACTGAAAATGACTTATAAGTCTAGAGCAAAGGTCTGCAAGCTTTCAAACCCAAATAGCCATTTTAGCAAAATAAAAGTCCTTTAGAGCCAGAAATCCTACATCACCTTTAAATAAAACACATCTGTTGGCATTGGATTAAAGAATAAACAGTTTATTTGTATTTTTAGTGTTGAATCCTTTAACACCAAGTGTGTCATGTTTAACCTTTTGAGGCCTCTACATCATCAGATTGATTTTATTTATTTTTATTTTTATTTAACCTGTATTTTACCAGGAAGTCCCTTGAGATAAAATCTCTTTTTCGAGGGATATTTTTATTGTTGAAAAACTGCAGGTATACACTGAGACACAAGAGGTAAGCTAAAAAAAAATACATAAGAAATTTAAAAAATCAATATTTAAAGATATGTAAGAGATAACTTCTCTAATTTAACTAATTCAAAAATTTAAAAGAAAATAATAATTATGTCAATCATTTAATGGTTCAGGCTTTACAGGGTTAATAAATTGACAAAACATAAACACTTCATATAGGTAGCATGGATTTTCCTCTATGGGATATTATTCTTATGTAAAAAAAAAAAAGACATAAACACATAGTTTTACATCTAATAACAAGAAATATAGATCTAAAACATATTTCTTGTTCTTTAAAGTCCCTCTATTGTCAAAATAAATATCAATTTAAGAGTCACTTATAAAAATCTACAAAAGCCTTGAAGAATTGTATTTGTTACTATACTACATTTAAAACCATTAGTTGGTTCTTTATCTTTTTTAGCCCCTGTTTAGAACTAGTGTAGAGGGTCCAAAGAGCCACTTGTTGCTCACCCCTTGGTCTTATGCAAAACAACTAATGAGGATTAGGCAGTTTGCCAGTTTATCAAACACTCTTGCTAAAATAAACTAGCTAATAGAAAATAAAAACAAATTAAACGGATGCTTTTTTTCTTTTTCTTTCTGTAGTTGGGAAAAAAATGTGACGATATAATGAAATATTAAAGATATCAAACTATATAGGAGCAGCTGCAACCCAAGGATAATTATTTATAACTAAAACTAATAAAATAACGAAAACTGGAATTAAAAAACATTTTAGTTGACTAAAATAGTAATAAAAACTGGATTTGTCAACAAAACAAAAAAAAAAACATTTTTTATCTTTGATTTTTTTTATTTTTTTTTTTATTTTTACAGTTTTTAAAATGAAAACTAACTGAAGTTAATGAGAATATGCTCAGTTTTCAGTTTTTTTCTTTATCATAGTGCATTAATATGATGTGTATCTTCTGGTTGCTGTTTTTTTATGTTTTGTTTCGCACATTATGCCATCAGATGGCAGGTGCAGCAGTCAGGTCATTTGTGTTGCAGCAGTGGCCTGTTTTGTTTATATTTGTTTTTTTTTAGAACTAAACTGAACCTAAGCATAAAAAACCTAAGCATAAACAAACTAAAACAAACTAGCTAAGAAATACAAAAACACAAATTAAAATAGAATTTAAAATCAGAAGTCAAAACTAAATGAAAATAAAAACTAATGAACATTTCAAAGCCATTCAAACCTTTCTGAAAGCCAACTGCTATTTTTCTAATGAGGAGAAACAGCATGGCCAACTGCTAAAAAAGGCAACCAGATGCTAGAGCAAGGACATCTGGTGGTAGGAGATGGGTTCTGGTTGGGTTCTACACCACAGCAAACATGATCAGATGTCTGCCTATGTTAGAGAGAAGGATGGCTTTTATCAGCTGAACATGCAGCATTGACACCGACATGAAAGGCAAGGCTTTGCTTGTTTTTGAATGTTTGAGCTCTAGTTCAACTCAACAAAATAATGGTCTAATTAAACCTAATTTCTTCCTTCTTTTATTACCTTACTTTAAGTACGGCCAAAACCAGAAATAGACATGTGTTGGATAATATTTTACTCATCATCTGACATTAAATCAAATTCCTTCTTAAGGTCTTTGCATTAATGGGTCAGAAGTTTACATACATGCTTCTGACTATTTACAGTGTTTAAGTTAATTGGAGGTAAATCTTATTGTGTTTTTAAAGGAAAAATATGAGATCCATAGACTTTCTGTGTGAAATAGTAGAAAAGTCAAAAAATATCAGACAGGTTAGGATGTAGGATTGTAGAATCTGCTGGTTTTGTTTATCTGGGTGCAAATTAAAAAATCTAAAGTGTCACCTTATTTTGCTTAATTAAATTAACCCAGCACAACATTTTTATCCTGACAGACTGAAGACAGCGGCTTATTTGTCAGCTAGTAAAATACATTGTATTACAGCCGTGTTAACGTGTCACAAATGGCCACTATTTATAATAAGTGTCAACAGGTCTGAGTGTGAGGAGGAGTAAAGACAGCTCTCTCACCTGTCTCCTGATACAGAGATTAAATGCTTGCAGTCGTTGGTGAATTTCATCCCGGTGATAATTTCTGAAAAAAAAAAAAGCATTGCATGGTATCATGTGAGCTGATTGATCTGGTTTCTTATAAAAAGTAATAGCAGCTCATCCAGGTTATCTTGACACTGGTCTCGTTACCTGAGTGTCCAAACATCGTGGCAACACACTCCCCCGTGTAGAAGTCAAAGATGTTGATGTTTTTATCGGAGCAGCTGGTGGCCACATATTGCCCTGATGGATCGATCTGAACCTTTTGGAACAAATAAAGAGAGCTTCTTTTTCCCCCTGAAGTGTCTCTATATATAAACAGTCTCTGCAGAGTGAAGTGAAAGAGGAAATGTTACCCTGAGGAGACTGCCATCTCCACTCAGCGATCCTTTGTACAGCTTTCTCTGTTTGCCACTGCTGATGTTGAAAATCCTGCATTCAGAACAAGAACAAGCCTCAGGATGTTTCCAACTGCCAACCATGTGAGCCTTAAGAAAACAAACACACACAGAGCCCTCACACACTCACCTGATGCAGCGGTCCTGACAGCCAACAGCTGCGTACTTGCAGGTGGCGTCTACACTCATGTCGTAAAGTGTGGTTTTCCTCACCATGTGGTGAGAGCGCCTGAACTCTGTTCCTTTGTCAGTCTGCAGCATGAAAAGTCAAAGTTAGACAAAAACCTGCACAGTTTCTCTTCAAAGACAAAAAGAAGTCCGCCACTGTAACTAAACTCTGGGTCACTTCTGTATACTGGTTCACCATGAAACCCAGCAGACAAGACAATCATGTCTTAGGTTTATGATAGATACTGTAACTTATGAAACTAAATGAAGCTAAAGCAGATTTACTCAGCATGTCCTCATTTTACAGTGCCTTACAAAAGCATTTACAGCCAGTAAATGCACCAGGTAGGTCAGAGAGAAATTAGTTTAGAAGCTCAAAGAAGAGGGGAGGTTATAAAACATTATTTGTGCTTTGGTCATCTCACAAAGCAATGCTCTATATACCACCCTTACGTTGCAAACCCATAAAGAAATGAGTGTTTAGGTAAAACATCAGGCCAAAGAAGGGGAGCATTTATCACCCAGAGAACCGCGGCAACTCTGGATGAGCTGCAGAGCTCAATCGGGAGAATCTAATTTTCTCATTGAAGGAAAGTTATCCTGTTTTCAGTTCAACACAAGACATGCAAGGAGGCAGCAAGTATGTTGAATAAACTCTAATGTAACCTTTAGCCTGCATGCAAATGTAGGCTAAAGATGCCACACAGCGCAAATGTGCATATCCACCTGATCAAACCATTCCATGGTGGCAGCATTGTTAGCAGATCTGTATAAGTTTTAAACAGTTGGGTCCTGTTCAACTACATTGTGTTTTGATACTGTTGCAATGCAGGGTGTAATTACTCACTAGAAAAGATCAGTTGATTTGTTTGTTTTTACATAAATGAAGGTTCCTGTGATTTTTTTTTCTTAAACATTGTTTCATTTGTGCAATCATAATTACGTTCAAGGCAAGTTTATACTGAGTAAACACTTTCCCCATCAGCTATGCGCATCTGTGAGAGCTTGTTTCATGTCCCACAGTTCTTGTCAGATAAAAGGTAATAACAGAATGCTGCGCAGGCGTTACCTTGTGTGCCGTGCGGAAGTAGATGCTCTTGTCTGCTCCACAGCTGATCATCCTCACCTTGTTGTCGTTGGCTAGAGATCAAAGTACAATTACTTACTGCTGTATTTATTGGAAGGTCTTTATGATGGGAGGATTAATTAAATGAGTAAGCTCTTATCAAAGTGCTGTTATTGGTGTTTATCGTGATTTACAACCTGTGGAAAAATCTAGAGATAGCCCACCATCAGCGAAATTACAGACTAAACAATAAACTAATGCACCTATGTTAGGTGCATGTGAGAGGATGACTCTGATCCAGTATACAAATAAACCCTCAAATTAACATTGCATCTACATTTCATTAATTATGTGAAGAAGAGCTGCTCTGAGCTCACAAAAGTGGGACTTTGTGTCTGACTGTGAGGTGATAACTAGAGGGATTACGACAAGATTAGCCATCAAGATGTCTGCTGCTTCTCAAGTGGCTCACAGGCAAATCGGACGGCTGTTATGGATGAGGAGTGCTCGTCGAGCGTCTGCACCAGGCTGTAGCTATCATCTGCATCCAAGACGTGGATCAGACGGTCCCTGCTGGCTGTGGCAAGCAGCTTCAGACCTGACAGTAAGGAAACAGCGTTAATACCCTGCCAGTTCACATTCATCTTAAAACCGTCCATCATTATATTCATATAGGCCCACCTGTTTCAGGTTTACTGTACTCCAGACAGAGGATCTCAGCATCATGGGCTTCCACTTTAAGAATCTCCTCCATGTTGGTAAGGTCGTGAACCCTGCTCAACAGTAATATTACGTTACAGAGAGAAGGTCACTGAAGTCTATCAGCTGGCTGCTGCTTTTTCTCCCATAAATCACCTCAGCATCCCGTTGCGGTCTCCAGATGCCAGGTGTTTGCCGTCTGGACTGATACAGATGGTCCTGATGCCCGCTCTGGTTTCTGCTGTCTGCACGTCTCCTGATTTGTCTGCGTTCACGTTACATTCTGGATCCAGCAGGGCGCCTGTGTTTCCATCAATGTAGATGTTCTTCAACAGATCCTGCAAAATAATGAGTACAGATCCAGTAAATCATGGCAAAACTCAAAGTTTCAATACATTAAAAGAAGAGCAAGAGACATATAGGTTAAACTTGCATGGCTGAGGATGTTCTGCGAGTTAAGAGGAGGTTGTGTGGAGTCCTCCATCTTCCATATTCTTATGGTGCTGTCAGCTGAACAAGTGAAGAATGTACTGGATGACAGTCCTGCAGCCGGCCCTCCAGGAACATCCGGGAACACCTGAGAGGATAACAAGACCGGGGGATATTCATCTAAATCTGCAGGATGCTGTCACAGCAAACACTTTCAAGGCTCACCATTTACCATTTATGTGAAACAATCAGTGTTATTTTTATTTTTTGCAGTGATGTAGACAGAAACACAGTAATAACAAGGCCATAGTTTTGTACCCTCAGTCATATAATGGAGGGTAATTTCCCACATATGATGTCAGCAAGGAATTACAGAAGAAGGAAAATGAAACTCTACCTTTGCAGAGAATGTATTAAGAAAGTCCTGTCGGTAAGGAAGTTAAATCATAACCTGCTGTTTTTGCTAGAAAAGCAGCGTTTGTGCATAGATCAATGAACCCAGTTGGACTCTAATGAATAATCTGGTGACTATTTAGGTTTCCGGATTAAAGCAGGAAGTGTAAAGGTGGCTGAATATAAACGCATGGTTTATTTATGGTGATTTGGTTTATCATGTCAAAGCAGAAGACGATAGCTTGATGTTTGTGGTTTTAATGTAATATAATGTGAATGAAATGCAGGAAGTTATCTGATCCTTCGATATCCATCAATAACCTAATCATTCACTCTACTGCTTTGTTGTTAAGGGGCAACTGAGAGGTCATTATTGGGACTCAATTCTGCATGTGCATGTGTTTACCTGTAAGTCCCAAACGGAGGCAGCGTGGAAAAGGGCAGAGTTCACTTTCCCAACCCGGTGCACCTCTCTAACATCCCACACATACAAACTGTGGTCGTTGTACACACAGCTGAGCCAGCGGCTCACAGGATCATAGGTGACCGCAGTGACATCAGGGTATCGGCCTTCTATTTTGATGTTAAATAAATGGCTACAAGAGGAAAAGGTGAAATAAAGGGTTAGAAAAACAGCTGTGAAATAAATAGAGTAAATTTCAGCTTAGTGTTTTTACAAAACAAACAAGAGCCATTTGGGAGACTTTCAGACTGTGAATTGATGCCATTTGAGACAGGAAGCTCTATAAATAGAGCCTTCGATCTGGCCTTGCATTGGATGGCTGCCATGAAAGTGCTCAGTTACCCCTGAGCTGCTCCTCACCTGGCCTCGGTGACGGCTGAGACGTCAGCTCCAAGCGGGTGAGGCCGCGGCAGCGTGCAGACAAAGTGGAGGTCGGAGGGGCTGAAGGCTCGTACCGTTCCATCAGCGCAGCCACAGAAGATCATGTCTTCAGACAGAGACAGGGACTGAGCCATGCCAGTCTGAGAGAGACACATGGAGAGAAAGTGAATATACAGTGTTCTGAACAGCCATAATAAGTCTGCTGAATGCATAAATACAAATATAGAGAAACTAATGAAATATATAGGTTGCAAATGCTGCATTTGAAATGCCTTTGAAACTATTGTTTGACTTAAATGTCTTGTTCAGACCTTTTAACCAGCTATAAAATGTAAAACCTTTATTTAAAACTTTTTGCAGTTTTTTTTACCTCTTTTTTTCCAGAAGCTTAGCCAAAGGCATAATAGCTTACTAACATCTTTTATCTAATTCATCACTTTTTAAGAAAGTGATAGAGGACTACATTAATCATTTCCATCAATCATTATAATGAAAATGTGGGGTAATTTATCTAAACACAGAAGTATTACATTATGAGGTTAATAAACAATGTCCTTACTAATTAATTTGCTTAAATGTATAATACATTTTTTACTCTAATTTAAGAACCACCCATCACAAAAAACTACTCATGCTCTAATCCATGTATTTGAAAGCCTGCAGTATTACACATAACCATTAATCATAGTAATTCAATTTTTTCACCAGTTTTTGATTTAAAAAAATTTGTTTTAATTTGTCTTTCATGATATTTCCACCTCAGACATAGGCAGCCATCTTTGACTCTACTAAAATTGATGTTTGCCACTTGTTGTGCTTAGATCCGCTGCAACAGAGCGAAAAACAAGTAAATGATAAATGAGTTTGATCAATTTTCTCCATCACTGAGACTGTGCTGAAGAAGAAATTACCTCAGACATGTATCAGAGATGATACATTTGCTATTACCGGATCACTCATTTAGAGTATTAATGGCTGAAAAGCAATCAAAAGTATAATAATGATTGGATGACTAAGATGCAGAGTGCTTGGACCAGACCCAACAGCTCCAACAAGTCACATTTAGCTGCATCATGTAGAAAAGCCGTGCAGGTTTTTTAGTTTTTGGACAGGAAACTGAGTCATTGGGTCAAAACAAGGCTGATGTGACTCACCTTCAGATCCACCCACTTGTCCAGCATTCTCTTGCTGTTAAACTCACACAGCAGACCTGAGGAGGTAATGCAGAAAGTGGAGTCCGACTTGGAGCCTCTCCCACAAGCCACATCAGAGAAGAAGTTGTTCCTCAGCTCCCCCAGTAGCCCTGAGCGGCCCAGCAGAGGGATGGCAGCTCTGGTCTGTATATGAAAGGGTGAAGTTAGGACCGGTTATGAAATATGGACTAAGGAAAGCAGGCATCAACATGATCTAAATGAAATGGAAAACTGAATATCAAACAGCAAAGCATCCTTTGATACCTTATTGGCCTTACAGTGGTCCAGATACCAGAACCTGACGTGTCTGTTTCCCACAGTTACAAAGTAGGAGCTGTCTTCAGAGAAAGACACACCTGTCACCTTACTTGACACCTTGTTTGCAGCCACGACTACATCTTTCTGTAACAGAAAAAAAAATACCAGATTTACGATTGACGAATTCACTGAAAAATCCAGGTCTAGAAATATTCTAAAGTCTAACTTGACGTTTCTGTTCTTGTTTAGAGCTTCATGGGAGATCTGTCCCTGCTCATTGTTTGTGTGTTAAACAATAAAGAAGTTGGGAGCCACTCGGCCTTTGAGCACAAAGGCTGGAAGTGGGAGGAAATGGGTCAATTTTAGACCAATTGTTAAAATAAGGGCACTTTAAGGTGAAAGTTGACGATTAAAAGACATTTGGATGGATGGATGGATGGATGGATGGATGGATGGATGGATGGATGGATGGATGGATGGATGGATGGATGGATGGATGGATGGATGGATGGATGGATGGATGGATGGATGGATGGATTGATGGATGGATGGATGGATGGATGGATTGATGGATGGATGGATGGATGGATGGATGGATGGATGGATGGATGGATGGATGGATGGATGGATGGATGGATGGATATGGATGGATGGATTGATTCTCACAGATTTGCGCTGGAATATTAAATGTATGCTTTTGCAGTTGTTAATTTACCTTTGAAGAGTGCTGTAAAGTTTATGAGAGGACCTTAGTTTACAACTTATTTTTCTACATTTATTTTAAACAGAGTTTGGATCAGTAACTTTTTCATCAACATAAAGTTTATGGTTGATTAAATATAATCTGTCTTTTTTCTATTGTGCCGATATAGAACAAATGCACTTTGAAAGACAAAGAGTTTATTGTGTTTTTTTTGTTTTGTTTTTGTTTGTTTTTTTATGGATTAAAGCATGGGTTCCGACACCTATTTTGGCTGCACACCACCTTCTCAGTCCCAGCTAGGTTGACGCATCCCCATCTCCCCACACATTCAAAAAAAGAAAATGCTTTCTAAACAAATCAAATATTTTTTATAGCCATATTAAAGGCAAAAAAACTGCAGTTAAATGAACTTCACCCGCTTATCATAACACATAGTATGGAAATCCAATTAGAAATGAATTGGAATAAAATTGCAAAGATCCGCAACAGGATTTTAAGGATTTACTTTCAGGAGAACAAGAGACGGACTCTGATCAGTCAAACTCTACAAAAAACAGTTAATCTAACTGTTCTCCCTATGTTTATTTCATGTACCTGCTTCTCAATCTACATCTGACTCACAATTTATTTACGCTTTAAAATAAAAATCATAAGAAGCTGAGTTTGATTTTTTTCCAATAACGACTGAAAGAACTTTGATCGAGAGGTATGTACTGTAGTAACAATAACAGAATGAGAGTTATTATCTCAGCAGCCCTCATCCCCCGCCTCCACCTGTTGCTGGTTTCCCGGCTCCTGAATATGGGCAAAAACTCCATCTTTTAAATAGCTGCTCCCATAAAACATATTACAGCTCATGCTTGAGCATATTCAAGATATCGCGCCTACCTTTAATTTTCCTAGCAGCAGCAGTGTGGGCATGATGTGGGATCAGCATAGGGTTCAGAGTCACAGTGCTGTTTGCTTGGAAACATACTAGCAATGTACTACAATGCTTAGAAGAAAAACTTCTTCTATTATGCATCTTAAAATGAAACTTATAAAAAGAACATACTCTAATTTAATACCTTTTCCTGTGAAGAAATTCTATTTCTGTTAAAGTTACAGTTTGAATGTAAATGTTTACAAAGGAAATGTTTATTTACTGCTCTTTATTATGTGAGGAAAGAAATACAATTGTGTAACTATCAGCCCCTTATTACATGTTTCGTCTTGCTCCCCCCTTAGCGGCAGCTAATGTACCCCTGCGGGGCACGCACGTTACTTTGGGAATCCCTGGATTAAATTAACAAAACTTGCACATTTTACTCATCATTTCAAAAATATGTTTGGTTAAAAAAAAAAAACTATTACAAAGAACATAACCGTAAAGACATATATCACATATAGTGTGAGCCACGGTGGTGGCAGCATTATGATCTGTTATGCTTTTTGTTTGTGCCAAGTTGGATGAATGTATGAACAGATACTTGTTAGTTTTTTTACTTGAAAACTAAAGATAAAGGATTTAGTCATCATTTTATAAAAAAAAAAAAAACTCAGCTGTGATTTGAATCAAAGGTAATCTTATCTGCTTTCAGTTTTAATATGTTTCCAGGTTATTGGCCTTTATTAATTTTTTTTGTTTTTTGATCTATTCTTTTTTTATTTTTCTCCATAGTAATTTGTTTTTCAGCTGGATTTACACAGTGCAAATAAAACAGCCTCATAGCAGCATCTTAGTTTACTCTGATTAGACCAGTTCGGACTGACAGAAACTGTTCATAGAGGAGCTCGAGACAAACCTTCCAGGCCCAGACGTTAACCATCATGTCATGCTGGTTCCCCACACTGACTATGTATTTGTTGTTGTGGGAGAAGGCCACACACGAGACGCCATATTTGTGCTTCTGGAGCTCGGCCACCTGCCTTCGCTCTGCAACATCCCACAGTCTCACTGCTGGTAAGTGACCACTCTGATGAAAGGAAATACAGAAGAAGGAAAACAGGACAGTATGCAAGTATTAATGCACCGCTTTATTTCATACCTTTGCTGTTTTTTGTGTGTTTGCTTTTAGAAAAAAAAAAAGAAGAAAAATTTGCCTGTGAAATCCATCACTCACCTGTCCATCCAGTCTAACTGTGCCTCTAAGAGCTAATCCTCCCTGTCCTCTGACTGAAAATAGTTGACTCTAACTGCCAGCACGTTTGCCTCCAAGGGATCAAAAGGTTGGCAGGGTATTTGTGTTGTCCTTTTTATTAAGGCTGCAATCAATTGGTGTGGGGACTGCCAGTCTGAAGGATACTAAGCTAAAGAAAGTCTGTCCTGCATGCAAAAAAGACGGAAAGAAAACAAGGAAAGACGAGACAGATAGGCTGCATTCTGTCAGCTTTGCCTTGTATGCAAATGAGCCTCTGCTTGATAAAAGAGGAAGTGTGAGCGATATCAGATCATTAACTCATGGGTAACATCAACTTTTTAAAGACTTGAATCACACTGTGTAAAAAAGCAGTGATGCTTTTGTTCAGCCTTGAGCTAAAACGGTACAAATAAAACTCTGAATCTCTTGACAGCAGATTAAACAGCTCAAAGCGAAGAGGCCTGTAGGGTCGCATCCCCAAGTACCTCAGATTGAAAGGTGCAACGTTTAAAAAGGGTGTAAACAGTTGGTGCGTTTTTGGTCTTTTGAACTTTGATTTTCCGTAGGCATAGCAACCAGCGCGTGTCCATCCACTTGCAGAGAAAAGTCTGTAATCGGCTTTGGTTGGCAGGGGAGGATTAAGGTAGCCCATTGAGCTGAGGCCCACGTTGTAACAGCAACACACTGGAGTAAAAACGCTTCACTGACGAGACATGTTAGACTGAGACACAACAAACTTTATACCCATGGAGACAGATGGATCAACATCAGCAAATTTGTATTCAGCGACAACCCTCCATCTTGGAGGGATAAAACATGAAAACTACCACCTCTGTGCAGAAATGTAGCCTGTTTGATTCAAGTTAAAGTGCAGCAACATTTCTACTGTTAAAGGAATTTATTCAGGTAAATAAGAGGAATTTAAACTGACCTCTCCCGTCACCAGGTACTTTCCATCAGGGGAAAATGATAGAGCTGTGATTGTTTTCCTGGAAAAGTGAATCAAAGCATTTACCATCATCTGAGGTTTTGTGAAATATTAATGGTTTATGTTCCATTTTTATCAGTGCAGTTCAGATTTCGACAACACTTACCTGGAAGTATTTATAATGTGGTGCTGTCTGTTCTTTTTGGGGTTCAGCAAGACCACCACACACCTTCAGAGAGAAAAGAAGAAGAACAACTCAAATATAAGGACATAAGAGTTTGAGACTCAATTGGAAATCTGGATAAAACCCTTTTTTAGACACATACTAAAACAAGATTCATCCAAAGTTAAGGCAGCCAATGTCTGATGTTGTTAGATGTGAGTCATTAGTGGTGCAACCCCCAACTGTGTCACTGATGATTTTGTACATTGGAAACAAGCAGGACAAGTAGACATTTTTAATGCCTTTTCTTCTTCCATATTCAAATCACTCAGACAGAACAATGCCTCCTGTTAGAAGCCCTTCCTCTTTGCACTTTGCTCATTGGAATCTCACAGATTAGCAGTCATCCTGTTTCAGAACAGCTAGTTCTTGAGAGCCATGCCAGCAGACTACATTCCTACCGCCACAGCCTGTACAGATTTAAAGTGGGACAGCAGGTGGAATGCCAGATTGAGCTCCATTTAGAAAGTTTAATGCTTAAACTGACAGGAATCTTATTCACATATATTGATACAGAAGAGCTCAGACCTGGACATACATACACATCTCATACTAACAAAGTGTTAGATTTTAAAATTACTTTGCAGAACTATTTTTTTTATGTTTTTAATGATAAAACTGATTAGTATTTTTTGTTGCAGATTTAAAACACAAAATTCAATTCAATTCAAAATGCTTTATTAATCCCAAAGGGCAATTAAATGTTGCAGTAACTCATGATGTTATATTTTACTCATAGTGTTAGCAGGTGTTGTAAGGTGTTGATAGCTGTCGGCAGGAAGGATGTTTTGTATCGGTGTGTATTGCACCGGATCTAGAGAAGCCTCTTACCGAAGACACTCTGTTGTTCTTTAACAATCTTCTGAAGAGAAGGCTCACTGTTGTCCATAATGTTCTTCACTTTATGAAGAATTTTTCTTTGTGAAATTTCTCCAGATTTTCTAGAGGATTTCTTAGAACAGAGCTGACCTTCTTAATTAGCTTGCTGAGCTTTTTTAAGTCATTAGCTCTAATGCTGTTACCCCAGCAGAGGATGGAAGAAGAGATCACGATCTCCACAACAGACTTATACAAGATATATTGCATCTTGCTGCAGACGCAGAAGGACCTAAGTTTCCTTAGGAAGTATAATCTGCTCTGTACCTTCTTGTAGACGGCTTCACAGTTGTGTTTCCAGTCTAGTTTGTTGTCCAGCTGAACACCAAGGTATTTATACTTCTCAATCAAGTCCTTCTTCTCCCATGATGTTAACAGGATTCAACTTGTTCTTATTTCTTCTGAAATCTACAATAATCTCCCTTCTTTTGTTGACATTCAGGGTCAGATTATTGTTTCCACACCATGTCAAAAAGAGGTTCACAAGCTCTCTGTGTTCAGATTCTTATCCATCTTTGATGCAGAGTTATCTGCGTATTTCTGCAGATGACATGACTCAGTCAAAGTCTCACTGGAAGTCAGAGGTGTACAGAGTAAAAAGGAATGGAGAAAGTACCGTCCTCTGTGGTGTTCCTGTGTCCCTAACTACTAGAGCTGACTCTTCAGTCTAACAAACTGTGGTCTTTTTGTCAGGTAGTCTTTGATCCAGGTGATTGTTAATCCTCTACCTGAGTCTTCTGGAGTTTCTCATAAAGTAAGTTAGTTTAAATTGTATTAAATGCAATGGAGAAATCAGAAAACATGATCCTCACAGTACTGTCTACCCTGTCTAAATGACAGTGGGTTTGTTGATGCAGGTTTATGATGACATCATCAACTCCAACTCCATGGCGATAAGCAAACTGCAGGGGGTCTTGAAAGCAGCTTGTTTGTTTGCTGAGGCAAACCAACAGAAGTCTCTCTAGGACCTTTATGATGTGGGATGTCAGGGCAACAGGTCTATAGTCACTGAGGACTGTTGGCTTTAGTCTTCTTTGGTACTGAAACAAAGGAGGAGATCTTCCTCATCACTAGAACGTTCTTCAGGGTCAGACTAATGTTGAAGAGATGCTGTTGAATCCCACAGATCTGCTCTGCACAGGCCTTCAGGACTCGGGGGATGACATCATCAGCACCTGGTAACTTACCGTATTGGCCCGAATATAAGACAGTCTTTTTTGTTAAAAACGGTGTGAAAATGTGTGGTCATCTTATAATCGGGGTATAATCAATTATACTGGCTGACAGTTGTCTGGTTTTGTAAAGCCAGTGACCTCACTGTGGCTGCTCATCTTTCTGTCACAACAGAGAAAATGGGACAAGGATTGTACAAATGGAGAGTCGCTGCCCAAAACGGAGTGGATCAACAGTCAGACATGTTTGCAGACATTGGAGGCGGAGTTATTGCGCCTAATATAAGCAAAGAAAAGCTTTTCAAAAAATTGCAGAGCTGCAGAGTGAGAGTAGGAGTGACAGCAATTGCAGCGAGACAGAGGAGACCTGTGGGTAAAAGCCTCATGCAGGTTTGTGAGATGTTCCATGAGCAAAGTTCAGATTGCATTCGAGTTGATGTGTTGCAAGATTTCAATTAAATTTTTTGTTACTGTGTTTTTAAAAACTTTTTAATTGTTTAATTGCACAAATCTTTCAATGCAATATTATTTCAATGAAATTGTGAGCACTTTAATATAAAAAAAGTTTCTTTAGACCAAGTAAATTTTTTTTTTTGGTCTTTTTGTTTTGTTCCTAAAAATGGGTTATAGAAAGAGGGGGTGATCCTATAATCAGGGTCGTCCTTTATTCAGTTTAGTACGGTGTTATGACTCAGTCTCTCCAGTTGCCTCTCCACTTGACTCCCAGGGATAGACAGGTGAAAGGTGGAGAGAGCAGAACCATCTTCTGATTTGACTGATTACAAACTCATAGAAGCAGGAGAGGTGATGCCAGAGAAGGGCAGGATGTCCATTTGACTGTGGGCAGGAGAGGAAGATGCTGAGCTTGGTCCTGAACAGAATCTATTGAAGAATGTATTCAGTTCATCATCTCTGTCCAGACTTTCATCTGTCTAATCATCCTTCTGCTTGAAGCCTGTGATCTTCTTTATCCCTGACCACATATCTCTGATATTGTTTTGCTGGGGTTTGTTTTCCATCCTTTTCCTGTATGCCTCCTGCTTTCTTTTATCTTGACCTTAAGTTCTGTTTAGTCCTCATTTAAAAAAAAAAAAAGCTACCAGAGGTACACCTTTACATGACCTGCTCTGCAAAAACATCTCAGGATCCTGAATCATTGAGGCCCAGTGGAGCAGTTTTATACATGCTGCTGTATCTCATATAGATCTATGAATATCCAAATTGTCAGTCAGTCCACATTTAGCTATTTCGATGATCAAGCTCCACAGTTTCCAATTCCAGGTTTTAGAAATGGAGGTCTAATAAGGTCAAATTCTAAGGATAAAATCCTGTTGTCAGAAAAATTATGTTTTTCTTTAATGTTCCCAAATAATATACTAACTGACCTAAAGAGAAATGGTAAAACATTTAGTCAGATGATCAAGGCAATAGTGACCTCTTGCAGTTTATCAGATGAGACTCAGACACTAAACATAATCTACACTACATTCTGAAGCATGATCACACAAGTGTCATGGTAGGGGAATTATTATCACATTAGTCTCAAGTTTTAATAGTGCGCATAGAATGCTTTGAGCTATGATGACACTCTTTGAAAAGAAGGCAGCATGTTAAGAGGTGGGTAGCGTTTCAGAACCAGACCAATGTTAACATTCCAGTCCAAAACCTGGACCTTAACCGAAAAGAGAACTTCAGCTGTTTATCTCACAGAGACATAAAGGATGTCCCTAAGGAAGCCATGAATACGATTTGGACTTTCTCTGATTGAGGGAGTCCAATGGGCCTTCCTCTTCCTAAGATCCCCTCAGATAATTTGAAGATAATACCTGATCACAGAAAAGTGCACACTAAACGTCTGCCAGAGGTAGATATGATAAGCAACCATGTCTGCTGCTGATAAGTCAAAGAGCAGATGTTAGGATAACTGTCTCACCCTGCAGGATACGCCACAAGTCCAGATCGGGGATCGCAGGTCAATCCACTGTTTCCTGAAGTGGTGATCCCCAGCACCTTCTCCAAAGTCACCTGTAGAGCAAATTACTCTTTTTTTAAATGGATAGACAGATGGAAGCCAATAGTTGCATATCTAAGCATCAGGTTCAGTGGATGTAATGCAAAGCAGTGACAAGATGGGATGCAATGGAACTAAAATACATCAGACAACATGGAGATGCACAACAATAAAACATAAAAAACTGAACTTATGTATAAACAATATAGAAAATTTAAGGGGAAAATAATTTCTCTGGCTTAAGACTTTTCAAGGCCCTTTAAAGGAAATGTTTTTTTTTTTCTATAATGTCCTTCAGTACTTCTTGAATGTTGAACTATGAGCTGCTCTTCATATTTGTATTTTCAATTAACTTTTTTCATCACATACAAAGAGTGATTTAAAAGTGCTGTTGAAGGGTAAAGTGAATGCAAATGGGTTTACGGTGTTCTATTAACAAACATGCTTTCATATTAACAGATTAAACAGCTGATTGGAACAATATTAGGCCAACATAATCATAACCCTGCTGTTTGTTCTTGGCCTGTAAAGCCAACCAAACATTTTACACAAGCCTAAACGGAATTTAATCTGGGGATCACTCCAAGTTAAAGCAGATTTCTAATAAATTGATAATTAAAATGATTGTATCACAAACCTAGAAACGTTGGTTGCTTTGAATGTCTATAAAACAAAGATAAATTAATAGATTTCAACCTATTTCAAATTAGACTTAAGGTCCTAAGAAGCAACCAGCAGATGAGTTTGTTTACATATCTCTTGTATGGTGGTAACAATATTATTATAAAATAAAATAGAGTTCCAAATTACAAAATAACTCTGTAAAGTGCCTTGATATATAATGTGTCGTGCCATGTGGCATTCTAAATAAATTATATTGAAATATAAAAAGCACCAGTTCTGGTTTTACTATACACATATCTAAACCTCACTGTTAGGTTGTAGAGCAGGGGTGTCAAACTCATTTTCAATGAGGGCCACATCAGCGTAATTGCTGTCCTTAAAGGGCCAGATGTAACTTATAAATGTAACTAAATGTAATTGAATGTAATGTAAAATAAATGTAACGACCCCTTAATGTTAAATAACTCATTATTTATTATAACTTATTCAAGTGACAATTACAGTTGCATAGAAAACATATGCTTGCTTGTTGTTCTAACACACACGTGTCACACAGCCGCTTCCTACCTAGTCCTCCTCGTCGGTCTCTCCCCCTCCGCCCGAATCACTATCATCGATATTTTGAAGCATTTCTAAAACCTGTTTCGCTGTTAGGTTTCTTCTGAACGCCACTTTTTTCATATTAGCCAAAAAGTTCAAGGTAGAATGTTGGTTGCTAGACAACGAAATTTACAATGCAACTAATAGAGCCGTCAAAATGGCGGTTGTGGGGGATCGAGGTAGAATTAACCATATTTATTTTTTACGTTTTAATTGTATAAAAAAAAAAAAAAGGGAAAATGAAGGAAATATAGAAACTGGAAAAGTCAGTTAACATGAGCAACATAATCTTAAATATAGTTCTTTCCCTTTAAAATCTCAGAACCATCAAAATGACAGCTGTGGGAGTTCTAGCGGGCCACATAAAATGACGTGGCGGGCCACATCTGGCCCGCAGGCCTTGAGTTTGACACATGTGTTGTAGAGGAACAAATGTATTCGCCAGTTTGAAAAAAAATATATAAAAATTTTTGATCTAAAAACAAAAACTTCCTTTAAAAACAAAAAAATCTTTTGTCAACTTTTTGATTTTACCTGTTCAATAATAAAGCAAATGGGTTTTATTTTACAAAGAATTAAAAAAATATACATATACTTCCTGATTTCTTAAGAAAATTGATCTTTGCAGATTCAAAACTTATGTTGTGTTTTTCCTGTTTCTCTTAATAAAAAATGAAGATTGTGAAATGTTGTTTAATTTTCTCATTCCACTGGTCTGAGTGCTATTTTAGCCTAATCTAAACAATAACAAGCAGGTGACTTTTAGGTCTGAGCTCATTTTAATGATCAGATATTGGTTATCTGCGAGTAGAAAGCACTGAATGCTTATGGTCTTATAATGAAACAAAAATCAAGAAGACTGAAAGCAAAGTCATTAATAAAATATGAAACCTGTTTTGCTCCTTATTCAATCTGCTTATGTTTCAGTGATCATAAATGGACCCCAGGTCATGTTTTGGACCATCTTGCACTCCACAGATACACCCTTTAACTTTGTTTTAACCCTTTATAGGGAAAGTTATCATTTTTGATCACTTGCATGCCCCTTACAAATGGAGCCATTTCTTTTACTCTTAGAGTGTTTTTTATAAATTTCTTATAGAAGCAATTTTTTTTTAATTTATACGGGCAAGTTGGCGTTTCTTGTTACATTGACATTAATTTATGCCATCAAAATATACATATTTTTTTAACGTTACAAAGGTAATAAAGCCTTGTCCTGGATTCCAATAACACACTACAGAAATTATCTATAAATTTGTGAAAATGTCTTAAAATAAGTGTATTTAGCCTTAATTTGAGTAGGTAAATAAGAAATTCTCCTAGTTGAAAGTGCATTTGTATCCTTAAAATCAGATTGATATTATGCACTTCAAATAGGAGACTGCATTTTTTTTTCTTTATTATAAATGTAAATTTTCTTATTCCATTTGCAAAGTATCTCACTTACCTGCTCAGCGAAAAAATGCACTTATTTTAAGAAAAACTGACTTACTTAAGTTTCAGTTTTTTTGCAGTGTTCTCTTTGCTTGAAATTTAGATATTTAAAGTCTTTCACTGGATGCGCTATACACCTGGATGCTGTCAGCTACAAATCGAGTTCTAGGAGGAACTTTGGGTGAGTTCCTACCTTGCTGGAGAGGTTTTCCTTGCATTTCTTCTTGTTCTTCATTGATGGAGTGCGCAGTAGATTCCTGATGCGGCTTGTGATGGTGAACCCATCGCCAGGCATGGTGATTCCTTCCTCAGGTAATAAAAACCAGGAGCAGGAGACAGATCCTCTTCTAGGAGTAAACTCTTAAAGTGTGACAGCGCTGGAGCTGCAGGGACATGTGGATCCTAATCTCTGTGGGGTTTATCCTGCTCCAGAGCACTCACTTCTGCGCAAAATACGCTGCGTCTGAACGCAGACCTGCGGAACTGAATGGCTTTAATGTGAACTGCAGGTCCCATGATTACATCAATGATTCCCTTTGTTGGACTTCTGTTGGTTTAATGGGATTACAGAGGAATAGGGAGCCAGCCCGGCATCTGATTGGCGGATGTTTGTGCGCTCCAGGCTGCTGTTGGAGACTAAAAGGCTCCATAATCGCACACATCAGTCGGCTCCTGATGGATAAGTAATTCAGGGTCCTATTTAGACTTTTTACAATGGCTGTTATGATTCACTCTTCAACTTGGACCTAATCAAAGGATTTTCTCCCCTTTTTAAAGCTTTTGCCTTCCATCCTCATTTAGGATTGGTAAAGTTTTAATAGTTTACTGTTTTTCTGGTTCAAGATAATTTGCACTTTCTCCAGAAATCAAACACTGTATTCCTTTCTCTATAGAATGAGGGGGCATTAAAGGTTAAAAGCAATTAATGCAGAGAACAACTAGATGCTCCATTTTTTTCAACTGAAATCATTTAGTCCTTCAAGGATACCAAACATTTGAAAAGGGAAGCAGATTAGTTTTTTATATATATTTCTTAACATAAAAAATATACCAGTAAAAACATTAATTTGGACTGACTAGTTTAAAAAAGTTTTTTTCTTATTGTGAGATATTTTTCCAGTTTTAAGTCAAGATAAAATTTTATTTGCTGAATAATAAAATATTTTGAAAAGATTTAAAGTTCCTGTGTCTAATTTGGGAAGTTTTCAAACATTTTTTAATTATTTTTTGTTTAGTTTATGTTTTTTTTTTTAGCTGCTGTGTGACTGTAATCTATCAAACATCCTCCAACAATATCAGCCTCTCCCTCCCACAGGTTGAAATGCTTTTGACTGTGGTCTCTTTGGTCGTTCCTTATGTGCTGAAGCTTCATTTCTGATGTTCAGGTGCTGCAATATTTCCACGTTTTCTGAGAACATTCCTCCTCACTGAGTGGTCATTTTTGCCATCTGATCTGCTTCACTGAAAATACTGTCAAGGCTTATGGCAGAATAGGCTTTAGATTGATCAATTTTGGAGTTGGAACATTGAGCTCTAATGCTGGACAATTACTGAACAATCACTAAATAAAAAGCATTGTTGTAAAACATGGTGGTGGAGGGATCATGCTCTGGGGTTACATTTCTTCAGATGTTCATCAAAGCAGACAACACTCTGCTAGAGAGGTATAGCCAGGCATATTTTATTTCTCTGCATCTTAATGAACCCAGATATGCTCTCAAATCCACATTGCTTCATGTAGTTTTACTTTGCTTTGTGTGTGGACAGAATCTAATGGCATAGCAGAGGTAGATGTCTGGTTTGTGAACCTCAGGATCTCATCATTGCCTGTTAAGATGATATTCTATCAAAATCTTCAGGTTTATGTATCGAGGCGTCTGTTCACAAGCGATGGCAGCAAAGAGCAGGAGATGAAGGCTTCATTTGAAGCAAAGCTGGCACTGCTTTGATCTGCTGAAGTAAGAGCAAATATGGGTTTACCTGCACCTCTATATTCTGACTGAAATCAGTTAAGATTAGTTGAGAGGCTCCATTAGCAGGGGGAGCTTGTCGTAAAAACTTCTGCTTATTCTCTTTAAAATGAGGCAGTTAAAGTGGTTCTGGTATCTGACCAGCAAAGTCCACTGGAGGCCTCCTTTTCCTGGAACATCCAATGAGAACTTAAGACCCAGAACTGACTAAGATGGAGATCTTGAACATTCCTCAGTCAGAATCTCGAAGGGGAGACAAAAAAAGGAACCCATTACATGAGAGAACAATTTTTCAGCTGAACTGCAGAATAAATACCTTAGAATTTATGTTTTTTTTTTTAGAGACTTTGCATTATCTAATTTTTCTGTAAAATAAAATCCTTCCAATTGTGGTTGTCCTTTCTGAAGAACTTCAAAAAGCATGCTCCTTTATATGGCAAACTGCTTTCCAACATAAAATTAAAAAACTTCCATTTCAAGACCAAATATTTTATTAATCAAATTAACAAACCAGTGTTTCAAAATAAGCATAACCAAAGTTTTCCATTAAAAAAACAACAAAAGCGAACAAAATATTCACAGAGGCTATTTCTAACAGATTAAATTCATACAGAATAGAGAAATAAACATCTTATTGTTTTAGTTCTACAGGAAACATAAAGTGCAACTAAAAAAATATTTTCTTGTGACGATAAAAATGGTTGGGTAGTACTGTCCCTTCTGAAGTTTAGAACACTCTGAAAACCCTAGCAGACAAGTTTATGTAAAGCATAATTAAGTTAGTAATCCATAAAAAAAAGGGTTAAGTCACAATAATTTTATCTTAGAAAGCGTTCTGATGTAAAGCTGACACTTTGCTTCTACATTCAGCAGGTCAGTAATTTTCTTGGTGTTCAGCTCTACTCTACAGTTTGATAGCAGTTCATGACCGTATCTAAAAAAACATTGAAAGACAGCAGCAGCAGCAGTGTATAGTGGAAAAGAAAGGCCCTGATGGTTTATTTATTCATTATTTAAACAGGCACGCGTGGTGAAACTTATTTAATGCTGACACCAGTTAACAACAGAAGGAGGCAAACTGTCCGGTTTGAACAGAGAGCTGCGAGGCACCAAACTGAGAAGGTCCATTTAACACCTGAAACTACACAAACTCCAGCTCCGGTTCCAGTTCTGGTTCCAGTTCCTTTTCCAAATCTTTCCAGGAGCGTTTCTTTTCGCTGGGGAAGTCCTTTCCCAGAGAGCCACGTGTTAACGGCCTGGAGGTTAACGCGGCCCCTTGTGAGTTTGTTGAACTGGAGATAGAAAATTTGACGAGGGAGTCTGGACTTCGTGCTCGCTTTACAGCCAAAGCTCGACCTTGTGCTTTTTTCTTCCCACTAGGTCGTCCTCTGCCTCGTTTGACCAGGACGGGTTTGTCTCCGACTCCCCTTTCTCCTGAGGCGTCCAGTACCCCGTTTCTAATGTCCTTCACAGTGAAAGCGTTTTGTTCCAGCTCGGATACCTGCTGTATCCCAGCAGCACTTACCCTGGTCTGTTCTATGTCAGTCTGGCTATCCGAAGGGCCGCCGCTTTGGAAGCTGACAAACAGAGGGCTGGAATTCTGCTGTGGTTCAGTAGCAGGAGGAACCTGACCTACAGGTTTCAAACATAGGCCAGCCGTTGAAACATTTATCAGGAAGGGAAGGGACCCTTCTTGGTTCTCCTGAGGGCCTAGTAGGTTGACTAAAGGTGTAACACCTGAACTCTTTGGAAGGGAATCCGAAGGTTCAGATTCGTCCATTGTCACACTTCTGGCTTCCTGAGGCTGCTTAGAAGAAGAGGTGGAGTTCTCTGATCTCTTGGAAGGGTTCGGTCTCAAAGGTTCTGCAGTCGCTGAAGAGCTGGGCTGGTACGCCGGTATCGCCCTCTTGGACCGCATCAGCATCAGAGTGTAGCCACCATTCCCCACTGTGAGGAGATAGAACAAGTTATCAAACAATCAAAGCTAAACTTATCACAGGGAGGAATTGAGGTTTATTTCTAAATGGGCTTTCAAACAAAAATAGAAAGTTTAAGGGAACGGTAAGTACGCCTAATGTTTTCATGTGTTTGGGTATTTATCAGTAATTACTGATTAAACCACAAATCCATTTTATTTTAGAAATACAAAGAACCTTTTGGCTTTACAAAAAATAAATAAATTTGGCATCAATTGGCTGATTAAAATAGGCCTTGTGTCAGAGAATAATGGGTCAACTGGATGGGGGAACAGAAGCTTTAACAGTTTCTTGTTACAACCAAAGTATGCAGAATGATTGAGCAGCAAGCTGACGGACCACATCCACAGAACTAACCGGATCTTTCTGTCATCTAAAAACTGGAATCTGGGGTACCCTCATCCCTGCTCACTAAAACCCAACAAACGGTCTGATGACAGGGTCAGACACTAAACATCACCTCTACTGGTTTAGTCTCACTGTCTTTTGGGATGAGGTGAAACCAAAGAGTCTGCAGCAGCTGTGTGACGTTATCAAGTAAAAATAGACGTTAAAGTCTACAGAGCAATTCTGAGACCTTGTTAAAACTGTGACATGGATAGTAGGGTAGTTCTGGTAGCATAAAGGGAGCTACCCGGAGCAAGGTAGAACTAATACATGGCTGGTAAATGCAAATAGTTGCTTGAATTGACTGTGAAATTAATGTAACACTGAGAGGCAAACTTATACAGGTGCTGGTCATAAAATTAGAATATCATGAAAAAGTAGATTGATTTCAGTAATTCCATTTAAAAAGTGAAACTTGTATATTATATTCATACATTACATACAAACTCATATATTTCAGATGTTTATTTTGTTTAATTTTGATGATTACAAATGACAACAAATGAAAATCTCAAATTCATCATATCAGAAAATTAGAATATTACTGAAGACCAATAAAAACAAAGGATTTATAGAAATGTTGGCCAACTGAAAAGTATGAACATGAAAAGTATGAGCATGTACAGCACTTAGTATTTAGTTGGGCCTCCTTTGGCCTGTATTACTGCAGCAATGCGGCGTGGCATGGAGTCGATCAGTCTGTGGCACTGCTCAGGTGTTATGATAGCCCAGGTTGCTCTAATAGTGGCTTTTAGCTCTTCTGAATTGTTGGGTCTGGTGTATTGCATCTTCTTCTTCACAATACCCCATAGATTTTCTATGGGGTTAAGGTCAGGAGAGTTTGCTGGCCAATTAAGAACAGGGATACCATGGTCCTTCAACCAGGTACTGGTAGCTTTGGCACTGTGTGCAGGTGCCAAGTCCTGTTGGAAAATGAAATCTGCATCTCCAAAAAGTTGGTCAGCTGCAGGAAGCATGAAGTGCTCTAAAACTTCCTGGTATGTGGCTGCGTTGACCCTGGACCTCAGAAAACACAATGGACCAACACCAGCAGATGACATGGCACCCCAAACCATCACTGACTGTGGAAACTTTACACTGGACTTCAAGCAACGTGGATGAAGTGCCTCTCTTCTTTTCCTCCAGACTCTGGGACCTTGATTTCCAAAGGAAATGCAAAATTTACTTTCATCAGAGAACATGACTTTGGACCACTCACCAGCAGTCCAGTCCTGTTTCTCTTTAGCCCAGGCAAGACGCTTCTGACGCTGTCTGTGGTTCAAGAGTGGCTTGACACAAGGAATGCGACAGCAGAAACCCATGTCTTTCATACGTCTGTGTGTGGTGGTTCTTGAAGCACTCACTCCAGCTGCAGTCCACTCTTTGTGAATCTCCCCCACATTTTTGAATGGGTTTTGTTTCACAATCCTCTCCAGGGTGCGGTTATCTCTCTTGCTTGTACACTTTTTTCGACCACATCTTTTCCTTCCCTTCGCCTCTCTATTAATGTGCTTGGACACTGAGCTCTGTGAACAGCCAGCCTCTTTAGCGATGACCTTTTGTGTCTTGCCCTCCTTGTGCAAGGTGTCGATGGTCGTCTTTTGGACAACTGTCAAGTCAGCAGTCTTCCCCATGATTGTGTAGCCTATAGAACTAGACTGAAAGACCATTTAAAGGCTTTTGCAGGTGGTTTGAGTTAATTAGCTGATTAGAGTGTGGCACCAGGGGCCATCAATTTTGAACCTTTTCACAATATTCTAATTTTCTGATATGATGAATTTGAGATTTTCATTTGTTGTCATTTGTAATCATCAAAATTAAACAAAATAAACATCTGAAATATATGAGTTTGTATGTAATGTATGAATATAATATACAAGTTTCACTTTTTAAATGGAATTACTGAAATCAATCTACTTTTTCATGATATTCTAATTTTATGACCAGCACCTGTAGATCAAAAGGTTATTGTTAGCTTACGTGGTTTCAGGGAGGAGGGGAGTATGAGTCTGCCAGTTTTAGATCGAATCAGAGGAACTGCAAACGGCCTTGAAGGGACGACTATGGTTCTTTTTACAACTCCTGATGATCCAGGATTGTTTGTATCCAACAACTGTTGGTCCGTTGTTCCAGAAGCAGCCCCAGTGCTCTGCCCCGAGTTTCCAGAAGATTTCTGGTTCCCATCTAGCTGTGAAGGTGGATGTTTTGAAGCTCCGGGTTTTTTCCGCTGAACCCCAGTCTGCAAGACTTTAGGTTGAGATTGCAAACGTTTGTCCCCAGCCAGCTGCTCTGGGGTCTTTTCCATCTTTTTTGAAGAATGAAACATAGAGAGTAACATCTGAAAGGTTTTTTTTGCAGTGTCCGACTGGTTGGTTTGAACCTCGGGGCTGAGATCATGCTGCGGAGGAGAGGACGACTCGGAATCAGGAGAAGAAGCAGTGGCTTGAAGAAGAGCAGCTTTGCTCTGCAGCAGATGAGAAAAGAAAGGCTTCCATTTCATATTCCTCTCGCGCTGTTTCTGCCGCTCAAAGATCTCCTTCAGCTTTTTCTGAATCAGGTTCTCGGGCTTCCCTAAACACGAAGGATTGAAGAACAACAAACACCGTGAGCGGCTGCATCTCCCACTCTGAGACAAAGATGAAATCTGTTGATCAAACAAACTATTTACCAGCCAACACAGAGAGCCTCTTTAACAGGACAGACTGGTCCCGAGTGAGCCGCCGTCTCTCCGTCTCAAGACACCAGGACGCCTTGAGCAGGTTTTTAATTTCTTTCAGAGCCTGGAAACATAAAGAAAAAGGGATAATATATGCATTCAAATATTAAATATGCTAAAAAAAAAAAGCTGTAACTAGCTAAACCCATTGACACCTCAAATCAATACAGGCGTCTAAAATGCCCTTTAAAAAAACAGCACCCCTCATGAACTTCTATATCTAATCAGAACTAAAACCACAAACCTTTAAGTGTTTTCACTGGAAGTTTAAATGATGCACCAGTGTAGAAGCTAAAAAAGCATGGTATAAAAAAAAGAACCATAGAAGTGATCATAAAAAAATACTTGTAATCTTTTTTATAGTTATCTGGACAGATGGTACAGCAATCTAAGCCCCACACCCACTGAAAATAGGACTTCATCACTACACATGTTAATAAAGAGCTGATTTTCAGCACAAAACTGTCCACAGGAACTTCAGTTAATCCATTTGATAAATTAATTAATGCTCTATTGCGGGGAAATCTTTAGACACTCGACAATGGCTCTTTCTTACAAAAAGAAGAGCCAGTTTTCTTCTTTTATATAGATTAGGGCTGCAACTAACGGTTATTTTGCAAATCGATTCATCTGTTAATTATTTTTTTGACTAATCGATTAATAATCAGATTACCAAAGGTTCCTTAAATAAGATTTGTTACAAAATCACACCAGGTCAAACTAAAATCTTTCCACTTAAAGAGTTCTGGATTCAGCATATTAACAGAAGAATAAGCTTTTACCTTAAATGCAAAATGTTATACTTTTTCTTTTTCATTTTGGTAAAATAATGTTAAAGGGTTGGTTGATCTGTCACCCAAAGGCATATTTTACAGTCTCTAAACTCCAGTTAACAATTAATCAATTACTAAATTAGTTGAAGATTATTTCAATAATCTATTAATCACAAATAATTAGATATAATAGCAAAAGCAAGTGTTGGCCTTATTTTTCCATTGGCTAATGGCAGTGGATTTCTAAAATAAACTGACTAAATAGAAATATACTTTTTTAAACAAGTGGGAAAAAGTTGCTAACATAATTTTACACAGCGAGCCATTGAAAATCTGCCATTTTTTGTATGTTTTTTCCCTTTATTATAAAGGGAGGGGTGGGGGGTTGTGGTTTCATTAGCTGTAATATATAGAAAAAGGGATTGTTAAGTTATGGAGAACTGCTCTGTTAGCACAAAAAAAAAAAAATCAGTATTCTGAAAATTCAGCCATTCTAGGAAGTTTTCAAACTATTCATTTTGATTTATCATTGTGATGACAGGATGAAAACGTACGTAAGGTTATCAGCATGTTAGAATGGCCTAGTCAAAGTCCAGACAGAAGAATCTGTGGTCTTAAACATACAATCTTAACAATCATCTTTAGCAGGGTGCAGTTACGGGGATCAAGTCTTAGGATTCCACTACTGACCACTTCAAGCACGTGAAGCCTGGAGGATCTGTGATCCAGCTTCAGAAGACTCTGCAGTCTGTCGAACAGGACTCGCTGTTCACATCGTCTCTGCTTCTCCAAAATCGAGTGGGTCCTGCGTACCCTCTTGTTTTGGTGCTCAGCATTCATCTCAGCCTTTTGATAAATAACAACAGAATCAGTGCACTTAACTCCAGGAGGATAGGGTTTGGTTATTTAGAAATGTTCAGAAGGAGTAAGAAAGATTATCAGGTTTGTTATGAATATATGTTACCTACCGGTTCATTGAGCTCCTTCACATGTGTGTAACCATCTGCAGAATCCCTGAAGTCAAACACAGGCAGTGAAGTTTAGTCATGTGTCAGGATTTGTGATGTTTCAACGAGAAAAGGTCCAAATTTACCTCGACTGTTGTAATCCCACAGAAGCCTGCTCCTGTAGTTTAGAAATGGACTCTACTTGTTTTCCATCTACAGTTTCAATGTCCACCATCTCGTTCTGAAGAAAATGGAGTTTAAGAGTCACACGACGATACGAAAATACGGAACATTAACAAATGGAAACTAAGGTCTTACCTCTTCTTCATATTCATCATCGTCTGAAAAGTCGGAGGAGCTTAATTCTTCTGGGGACATATCAAAGTACTGACTGTCCGTCTGCAGCAGCTCATCTTCCTCACTGTTCCCCTCTGACTCCATCTTCTCCTCAGAAGGCCGACCAGAGGAGGGGTCAGCATCGAGCACGTTGCTGCTTAGTAAGTTCCGGACTTTGCTGAAGGTGTCAAAACCAACACACTCCATCAGCTGGTTTAGATTAGGAGCTCTGCCTTTGTTCTCGGATGAATCGTTGCTTGCAGAGTTCGCCGACCTCGCTTGTTCTGTGGCTCCTTCAGCTCCGGGTTTTGGAAGCTGGATGAGGGTGAAGCCTCCCGGCAGGGCTACGCCGGGCGGCTGCTGGCCTCCACCGGCCTGGGTGGATGGAGGGCAGATTCTGAATGAGTATGTCCCGCTCTCAGCCAGGAAGCTGGGGCTTTTCAGAGACGGAGAGACTGTGAGCGAGACGGGTGAGGACGTAGAGCTGCTGTGGATGTTTGGCTGGACTGGGATGAACAGCTGGGCAGAGGGGCTTGGGCACTGGGACTTCTGTGAATCTTGCGCCATGTTGTTTGGAATGTTACTTAAAGAGTTTGGTTTGAGTAAATCAGCTGAGGAAAAAAGAGAACATGGAGAAGGAGTTAGAAACAAAACAACATGACAGATCTGCTGGATTTGTCCAAAACACAAGCTTGACAGCGGTGTGATGGGTTTAAACTGCAAACCGACAATAATTACAGTGATCTGGAGCTGAGATGGAAGATGGAGAAAATCTCACCTTTTGGATGCTGTATTGTCTTCTGGTCCATAGCCAGAGGGATAAAGGCGTTTGCAGCCTTTAGATGCAGTGGTTGCGGTGTGTTGGCTGTGTTCTTGGACAGTTTCTTCTCAGGCTTTTTATCCACTTGCAGTCTGCCGGTGACGTGGGCTGCCAGGCGGTTAGCTGGATGCAGAGAGCCCATTCTACCCAGCAGCACCGTAGCGTGATTGTAGTATTTATCATTGACCTGCAACAAAACACATATCTGCATTAGGGTATCGGCAGGAATAGTTAAAATAAATCATAAAGCGTCAATATCTCATAATTAACCATTAGAAATCAGGTGGAATATCAGGAGAGCTAGAGTTTAAAAAGTCTTGCTCATTCTTTAAAGCATGGAAAAACATGACTGGCTCTGTGTCTTCCTGCAGATAAACCTTAGATGAAAGGTTTGAGGTTGAACAACATACAATAAAAGCCTGTTCCGAGGAGGAGCTCATCACTAAAATGCACAAAAACCCTGATAACATTTAGCTAATGAACTTGGGCTCCATCCACATAGAAATTAGGTGGAAATGTAAAGGTGTTTTTTGTTTAAGCTCTGCATCCAAACGAAGGCTGCGTTGTGGGAGAGCGTAAACAATTGTTTTTGAAACCGGGTCATAAAAAAAAAAAAAAAAAAAAGCTTCCTAATTACACCGGTTTCATGTTTTACCCGTGAACTGATTTTTTTTTTTCTTTCAACTATGATGTTGAAGCTCCACCTTCCTCTGTAACCTCCTTCCTATTGCTTCAATAACCCCCAATGAGCCATGTGCGCATGTCCATTAAAAGCCGGCATATGTACTTTATTTGAGCCGTTTACACCGAAACCTGCAAATGACCTCTAATCATTGGTGAAAGTGGTTGTAAATAATTTCATAATTAATGCCACACTGAGAGCCAAGGGATTAATGCTTGGGGCGATGGGTAAAAGCAGTGGACAAAGAAAGCATAAGCTATCGTCTTAGAAATTTGTTTACGAAAATGATTGTTTCACACATGTGGTTTCACCTGGAAGTTGAATTTCAGGTAAGTAGGTTGAATGTTTAAAATTGTTTATATAACATTCACCTAGTGGTGGCACTTTATAGAAACAGCTTTTATTAAACCATGGATTATTCTTGCAGTTATTAACCAGTAAGTAATTTGCAAAAGTCACATTTTAGTATGAAAAAGGATAGAAAAATAGAGAACATAAACCACAATTATTCTTTATGATGATTAATGAAGTTTCAAACACCTTGATGTACAAAAACTAAATCCTCTGCTTTACAATTTAGCTCCAATTTAGATTTCTCAACATCTCAGACTGAGAAAGCTTCTTTAACATAAAACCAGTGCCTCTTTTATTCACTAATGTCCATTGGAATCCAAACGCCTTTGTTAACTCAAATCTTTTGTCTGCACAAGGATATTTTTTAGTATCAGCCAAGCAGATCCCATTACAGTAACTGCAGCTAAATTAGAAAAAAATATCTTGAGACTTATGTTTCTTTGAAAATCAAACTGATATAATTAAGGACTAAATGAAAATACACCCTTAGCAAAGTGCATGGCCTTGATTTAGAGTACCTGGATGAGTCCAGAGGCTTTACAGCCTGAGGGTTTTTTCTGGGCTCTCAGCCTCCCAGTGGGAGTCGTTCCATTTAGTCGTTCCTCCGCTACTTCTTCCTTAGCATGTCCATCGACGCGTCCGTCGTCACACTTCTCACCTTCAACAGATTCCTCCTTACAGCTGCTCCCTTTTTTTGCTTTACTGATTTGCATCTAGGAGAATTTAGGATAAAATAAAATAATCTGGTCACTCTACAACACACTTTAAATTAGATTGCCACTGACCATGGGCCACATCACGTCATAAACCTACCCTGTAGGTGATCAAGGTGACGTTGGGTTTCTTTAAGACAAGTCTGGACACAGGGTGGACGCAGTAAGGTCCGATGCAGAAACGCTGGTGGAGCCGGTCCTGGTTCAGGCGTTCACACAGACCCTTCAGCACCATTTTCCCATCCTTCTTCCACTGACACAATGATTGGATCTGGATTTGCTTTTTGACTTTCCTTCCTACAGCTGTGGTATCCAGAGGTGTTTCTAGAGCATTAGCACAGAAGTAACCATGATGCACGTATGCATTATAAGAGATATGAAATTAGACAGCAGCCTTTTAGTGTTTTTGTATCGAATAATTCCTTACCTGGTTTTGGATCTGTGGCTTCAACAATACTCTCCTGTTTATCAGCATTCTGCGTTGCGTTGTCCTGTTGTGAGAGTGCAGTGTGCAAGGTCATGACGGGTGGTGGCAGGCTGTTATACTCCCTGACGCGGGCACACGTCATCTTGCTCTCCAGATACTTATAGACGGGATCTTTATCCTCCTCGCGTATCTACAATCATTTTCATTTTTAATCACTATTAACAGCATGGCTATGGATGAGAAAAACATGATCCAATAGAGGAGCAGAATGCTATTGTACCGGGGGTGCAGGACAATAAGTCCAGGTTTTCTGGACCTTCCGTGCAGTTTTTGGAGTGTAAAGCGGCTCTAGATCCTCATCTAGAACGCTGCGGTTCCACAGTTTACCAACAAAGTGAGGCTGGGCCCATTGTTCCATATCTATGAGAGATATAGAAGAGGACAAAATCCTTCAGTTGACTTTTTCCTCAATCTTAAATAGAAGCTGGTGGACAGATATACATTTAATTTTTTTGTTTCTGCAAAAAGGAAAATCTTTTCACTTTTCAATAAATACATTTACTTCACAAATATGGACCCTGAACTACTGAGATCCCGAACTAGGAGTGCTAAATTGGTTGCGCAATCAAAGTATTGTATTGGTGGGTGTCATCTACGAATACTGTGCACGATTGGTGACGCATGCAATATTAGCTGTCTTACCATTAACCATCAAATTAGGCAAACTGTAGCTATAAAAAAAACAAAAACAATAAAAACTGTGCTGCGAATAATTGGGGTTTTCACCTATACTGAAATTAGTACATTCTGCAAAATTGCAATGTAAATGTTTTTTTTCCCCCACTTCCCAAGAATCAGGTGATCAATAGCCAAATGTTACTACTGCTCAAAAAGACCAAGAAAACAGGGGGTAGTAGGAGGATCATGACTCTGCTATGTTTCTTTAAAGGCTATCGTTACTTTTTTACATTTTTTTGCATTCTTTTTTCAGCGAAAACACTGCACTGGTGGCCATTAATGTTCAGTTGTTTTTGTTTGTAAACATGGCAGAGTATCTACAGCCAGTCATGGTGTTGGTCTATAGTCATGCTGCTTTAATCTGACCTCTGCTTTAATTGTTTGCATTAATTGTAATCCTGTAGCTCCTATTCGAGCCCTGCGATCAGTTTTGTTCATGAATACGTTCAATGAACGACCTTCACTGAATACGTTCATATTTTTAGTGGACAGTGAACCGAACGGATCAGTTTTGAAGTAAAGAACAAGAGCGATGTTCCCTCTGAGAATAATGAGCGAAACACAGCTCACATTCACATTCAATGATAACACCACTTTTCATTGTCGGGTTTTACGACACTTGATATGGCAAACAGCAGGACAGACCAGCATGTCTAATGCTAGTACTAGTTTGCGTGCTTCCGACTCATGTACTGTTATTTCTGATGCCAGTTTTGTAGAGTGCTTAGATGAGTCTGTAGGTCAGCCACGTTCACTTCAAATTTAAAGCAACACATCGAGCATCTGAGCTATCTTGGGAAAATCTGCTACTGAATGAGAATATAAAAAATCTATTTGATACAGATCTTTTCAGCAGAACCTGAATGTTCCTGTGTGTTCCTGAAGTTCTGTGTTATTCGGCTAAATAAAGGCTTCACTGCACGCACAGTAAACCTTAAAATGCATCAAATATTTTTAATTTTTTAATCAAACATTTAAAGAGAGAAATATGTTCTAGTGTGCCGGATTATGGCTTAATTTACTAAATGAACCTGGACTAGTTAATTGATAGGTTTGTGAACGTAGCTAATTTTTGAAAAAATTTGAACTTTGAATGTGAGCAAGATCATTTTCATCTGTGCGGACTGAACTTTGAGCTCATTCATTTTAACTATGAACTGGCACCACATTGCCTGAGATCAAACCTTGGCATTGCTGGATTGGTATGTCCGTTCTCCTGTCATTTCTAAGAGTCTTATCATGTCAAAATATGAATAGACTTTCTCTCTTTCTGCCATCTTTGACTGAGCTTCAATGCCTTCTTATAGGCACAATGACTGCAGACATTTTTGCGAGCAATGCTGCATGTTACTTTCGGAGATGAACAATATAGACATAAACTGAACTTGCAATCAGATTCATTTCTTTTATAAACCGAGTTGTAGGTAGTTGGTAATTACCTTTTAACACCCTCCTCCCAGTATTTTGTAAACTCTGATTATCATCATAGTTGTGCATATTCGTGAAAACAAATACAATATTGCTGTTGTGCTCGTTTTAGAGAGAACACTCAAGTAAATCTGTTTTGTGTGTTTTTAAGAGTTTGCATGCGTTTTTTTATATTTGCAAACCTTTAGTTCAGGCCAAAACAGTCTTTTGCAATATGACCGAATGAACTTTTATATTCAACCCTGTTTAATTAACACCCAAGATTAAAACCAATATGCTGAGCCTGCCTGTGTTTAAATTAATCTTAATATAAAGCCAGCTCTTTGAGTTTCTCAGTTTTCTTTATGAATGTATAAAAAAACAATAAACAGCAAAGTGGAATCTATAGACCACATCAAATAGGTCAAGGTGAAAGTTGTGAAGAAGTTGAAAAGAGGGTTAGATTGTACTACAGAAGTCAGATCGAAGTCCTTTCTAGAGTTTCCTGGCCAATCAAACTTAAAAAACAGTTTTTTAGAGACGTGCTCTATACAATCACAATTTTTAACACCAAGAGGTGCAGAGAGGGTAAAGAAGAAATCCGCAAATGCAGTTCTTGACAGAAGGATTGTAGAACGTTTTCAAGAACCAATTATCTAAAACACCTAAATCATAAAGATTTAGCTCTATAAAGAATTAATAATATCATAGTTAGTTAATGCAGCTAAGCTGAAACAGAGACATCCAAAACTTGCAGAATTTGCAAGAGACCTCTAAAGAATTGATTCAATACATATGATGCCTACATGTTTAATATATAACCTATTTAAAACGTTCAAACCGTGTTACCCTCTTCTTCCACTTCCCAGTTATACGAGACAAAATGTGTAAATGTTTAAGTATCAGCACCACCTAACACAGTCAGAACAAGAATAAAAGAAAAGAGCTGAAGGATCTTACATTTGGAGCAGCTACAGGCAAACATGCAGTCAGGCTGTCTGCAGTGGTTGGAGACTGCGCTGTGCTGTTGCAGGCTATGACACACACAGCCCAGTCTGCAGAACTCCTGACCACAATGAGGTCCAACAGTAACATCTTGAAATGGGATCTCAGAAGGCATGCTCTGATTGACAGAAAGAGGCGGTTTAGAAGAGGCACTTTTATCCCATTAGTCAGCACTGGCAGCTATCCATCTGATGAGCCTTTTATTTTACCTCTTTACTCATTATCACAGACAGAGCTGAAGAAAGTCTTTCCGGAGTAAGATGTGTTTTGCTTAGGTTCTGGTTCAACGCAGCGGTTTCCATTTCCATCAGTTTGAGCTGGAACCTTGAAAAGCCTGCAGTCTTGTGTGAAGGGCCCTGGCTCGGACTGAAGCCCAACATGGGCCTCTGAGTGGCTCCTGGCTGGCTGATTGGCAATCTGAAGCAGACAGAACAAAATGAACCAAAATTCAAAGTCAATAATACATTAAAAACACCAACTGATGGGAAATTTTTGACTGATTAAAAAGTAAAAGCTCGATGCACAGAAAAAAGGTTATATACAGAGTTAAATAAGGTTTAAGTTTCAAATATAGCTGCTGCTAAACTAAATGATACTGATAATTAAAGGTATAACAATGTTATCCAATGAACTGACATTGTGATTATTAGTTATTTTATCTTCAGATCGCTTTTCACTGGTCTTACTTTTAAATGTATGAGACTGTGTCCAATTTGAATAGAACCAAAATACTGACTGAAAAACAAAAAAAAAATCCTTCAATCATGTAAAAGTCTGTAAAGCCTTGAGGTCATTAGATCACTTTACAGTTTTTTCCCTTCTGCATAAATCAGCAACTTTCAGCCTCACCTATTCATTTTAATGCATCCGACAATGTATGTTATGGCTGTGATGAACATGAACATGCATAAATATGGAGTGCATTATGACATAAATCAGTGCTCTGGTTTGCCTCAAACTGGGTGACTGAAGATCACCTATCAGTGACTGATAAAGATGTTTTATGTTGCACTGCAAAATAAAGCCTGGTGATATAACTAAATTCTTTTTAAATAAATTAAAATCTTCATACATTCTCAGTCTAAATTGCAGGTAGGATTGTAGCTGACTCATCCCTCCTTGAACAAAAGCTGTTTCAGAGTTTGACACTGACTGGAGGCTGCTGTCCATTAGGACCCGAACTCAAAAATAGCTTCTTCTCTTCTGCTACTAGCCTCAAAAACACGGTGCAAGTACATAAACTATACACATCTTATATCTAACATAAAAAAACCTTCTATGTCAGTAAAGGTGCTCCATCCAAACCCCGTGTAAAAGGCAGTTTGATATTTTTTACAGAATTGGAACCAGGTGAAGAACAAAGCACTTTTTGCCATCTGGTTATTAATCAATAAAATAAAATAAATAATACCCTGATTTATTGATAAGCAAAGTTATCTACAGTTGCAGCCCTGAATCTGCCTTACCTCTTTTCTTTGCACTTTACAGCAGAAGAACCTGACTATTAACAAATAAAGAAGAGAAATGTAAGAAAATGCTAAGCATCAGCGAGGGACATATGCCTTGCTCCTACCTTTGTGAATTGCCATTAGCGTAACTACGGCCAGCAGAACCATCTGGATCTGAAGTTTTAGGGGTGGTCCCAGAATTGGGGTTAGCCGCCGGAGAAGAGTTAGGTAAAGTTTTGCGAGAAAGAGGACAAGGTTTGTTGGTCCCAACAGATGCATTGGAGGAAGCATTTCGGTGCTTGAGTGCGCTGTCCAGAGTTTTCACATAACTGGAGCCCTTCTCAGGCAGCTGATAGGACACAGCATCCTCTGGTAGTGTGGAGAAGGCAGCAGCCCGTTCACTGATTTGTTGAGCTTCGCTCTCCAAGTACTCATCCAACATGTTGCTGCAGAAGGCAGACAGGTTCTTTGGTAATCCTTAAGGAAGGAAGGGAAAAAAAACAGTTTAGAAAGAATAATGAATCAGACACAAACGAATTAAGCTACTGGTTTCAGCTGAGTTGATCTTTTAGTAATTAAGACAACTACACTAATCCCACTGCTTGATTGAAAAAAAAAAAAGTAACCCCAAAGCTACAAGAGAAACAATTCTTACCTTCACTATTAGAAGTGGGTGTTTCTGGGTTTTTCGTGAACTTGTTCCGCCATCCCTTTATTTTGGTTACATCCCTTGTTTTTCCTGTTCTGGAGATAAAGGGTAACTCCTCATCTGCAAGGGACAAATAATGAATTACTGATCCAAGCAATGTTTGGCCCTTCAGACATGAAGTCAAAGCACGAGTGGCTCCATTAATCCCTAAAAGTCGACGGCATTTGGTCAATAAAGACAGCTGCGAAACGTTTCCAAAGGCGACTTTAATGGTAAAACTAATTAGATGATGAGCTTAGCTGGTAATTGTTTGAGGGGGGTGACAACAGAAAAAAAGGTCCCAGCTGAAAGCTGAGAGGCATTAAGCTGGGTTTCTCTTCACGAATCATACTAGATGCTATATTAAACCTTTTTTTTTTTCTAACATCAACAGACAATTTTAACAAAAAATGAGAAATAGGGGTGAGATAAATTACCAGTAAAAAGAGGAGAAGGTAACGTTAACAGTTTCTCTTTATAAGGAATGTAAAAAAATATGTTTGGTAGAATAATTTAGGACACGTACATATTTATTATTTAAACATAAACAAATATGCACTGATTCTTGCATTTAATACAAACCAGAGCTTTCTGCTCGTCCCATCCCTTTTAAAAAGTAAACAAATAAAGGAGGTAGTGTCAGCAAAATACACCTTGTTTAGAGCCAGTACCTAAAATATTAGCTGTAAGTCCCGGATTGGATTATCAATTACAGCCTCACTACAATACAATTGTATTTTTCACCTCCACAGCAGATGGATGCACAAGAGCTAATAAAACATAGGGAAAGTTCAGTCAATGCCTCTATATGAATGACATTAACATTGTATCTGTGTTTCCAGATTTTAACCATACTTCAGCATACTATTTATGTTGGTGATATGCAAGATGGATAATCTTTAGTTTACTCTGCATCCAAGAATAATGAGTATAAAAGCCAGGGATATATTCAGAATTCAGACCAAATCTATTTATACTATGGAAGGTTTTTGGCATCCAAGTATTTCCATAGATTTTTCCATTTTACCAAACAGTGAAGTGACGCTCAAACATTCAGACTGAAAGTGAGATAAAACAAAAGCAACCAATACACCTAACATGTACTAGTCAGTAAAAAAAAAAAAAAAAAAAAAAACATTTATTTAATGTCCTCTGTATTGTCTTAAGCATCTTTTATAATTTAATTGACCTTTTTGTTTTCTCTATTCTCTTGCAAAATATTTAACCTGTTTTTTTTATACCTACAAGCAGTCTTGTAGTGGTTATCTATTGGGACATTTCACTTTTATATCTGTCACTTTCAGTGCTTCCTAGACTTTATCTACTTGTCGGTTTTGGCCTAATTAGGAGAATTGAAATTTGGCATTTTTTTCCCCCCCTGTGCCTAAAATAATGTTGCCATGGTAATGAAACACACGGCACCAGAGTTCACACTGCAGCTGAGCCAGTGTAAATTAGGAGTAAAACATTCAAGCTGATGAAGCCAATATGCACCCATACAAAACTGACAGCCAGAGTTACAGGAAATTATGTATAAGAAGAAGAATATTTTTTATGTTCTCTCTTTCTCCTACAAGGACACAGAGCTTTTGAGATTTTCTCAGTAAAAGTTAACGGTTTTCAGAGCTAGAAACATTTGTCAACCATTCTAATTGTTTTATGTCTCTTTTGCCGTCTGAGTTCATTATTGATATTTTTCTAGATAAAAATCTGCCCAGTATCTAAACTGGAGGTAGAAATGATCACATTGAATTCACAGGAATACAAATATTATCCCTGCTGCTCCTTGTGCTGTTTTTTTTTTTTTCTTTTTTGCAAACTCATATTGCGTCCTGCTAACGATAAAGTGTGAGATATGATTTCTTTAACTGTAAGAGCAGCGCCTCTGATGGCACCAGGGCCTCAGACGTCGCATCTCTCCATGTATAATATTTTGTCTTTTCTGTGATTTTTTTCTTCTGGGTTGGAATGTACCAAAACGGAAATCCCCTTTCTAGAATTAATAAAGTATCAATGAATTTGACCATCAACTCCAACATATGCAAATCTATTTATGTAAAAGGTTTCAGTTCCAGGTCCTGACAAGCTTGAGACAACCATCAAAACAAGGTGTGAATCACGAGGGGAATCATTTTAATGTCAGGTCGACTCAAGTGGCTGTACTAAATCAGACCTGAATGATTCAGCCCTTTAACCGATTCCCACACAGATAAAAGACAAACAGTAGATAGACATGGACTAGTTCCCGCCTATAGCCTTTCCAGGGATTTGCAGTTTACTTGTTTGGGTGAAGCTGAAGGTGAAATGATTTCCATATTGATTCTGGGTGTGCGTAACAACTGAAAGGAACTCGCTGCTAATTCAGCTGGTTTATGAAATCAACAGAACCCATAGGTAAGTTTTTTCATTTAGCCAATTTCAGCGGTGAGACAATTTTGTGTTATATATTGTGTTTTATAAAAGTACTTCTAATATTGAAGGTTTAAACCTTATCAATTCAATTAATCCATTTAATCCTTTCATCAGCTCCGGCTTTAATCTTCCTTTGTACTTTAACTTTACAAAATAAAAGATTTATTTTCAGTCTTTAAATTATTAATCCATGATGTAATGGCTATTTATTTTATGGCATTATGAATTTAGAGTTTCTACTTTACTGTATTTTTTAAGAAAATCAGATGAGGATTTAAATAGTTAATTTTCTTGGTGACTCAACAAGACATATTAAATGCTTATGATTTCAATTAATTTAGTAGGAAATTGTTTCTATTTTCCCCCTGTTGTGTCACTAGGTGTTTAAGTCCATAAATGCATCCTCTAATCTTCAAGCATTCCATAAGATCCTTAATCTGCAGCCCTTTTCTGTACTTAAGCAGTAATCCTGTATGTAACATTATCAGATCTAGAGATAATGTAGGCTTTCTTGCAGTGTAAGCAGCTGATGAGCGGATATTCCAGTGAGGAGACGTTCTCACATTTCAAATGACTCAACTTACTTTAATCGAATTGTGAGCCAGAACTTGCTAAAATGGTCTGATTGGTATTTGACAGAAAAATTTCCATCCCACATCTGTCTAACTTACCAGCAGGAGATTTAGCTGCTGCGCTACCCTGGCTGTGCAGGCTTGAAGGAGGTTGTGGAAGACAAACACCCAGATACTTCAAGTCAACAGGCGAGGTTGGGTCTAAGGAGCTTAACTTTAAGCCCACTGGATACAGATTCAGAGTCAACTGGTCAATAAATTCATATAGTCCCAATACTTTCTACCTGCTGTGTTGTTTAAATGAACTCACCCTCTTGCAGCACTGGATGGATGACTTGTCTCTGTTTGAGTTTGCTCAGGTCCTCCAGAAGGAGAGACGCCAGTCGAGCAGTTTTCTCCTCCACAGTTTCTTGAGTTTCCTCCAACGAGCCGTCACAGAAGACTTCTGCAGAACCATTAACAGAAAAGCTTATTTAAAGTTAGAGATACACCGATACGACAATCGTTTGAAGTGGGCACACGTTGACCAATAATTAAGTGCATTCAGACCAAGTGGAATGGATATAATGTAGCTTCCCTGCATTTCTATGGAGCTAAATTTGAGGCAAATTCTGTTTCAGCTGAAAGTAGAAAACATTTTAAACTGAAAAACTCAAACTTTAAGACAAAAATATTTAACTAGAAGGGGAAAGATCTGAATCAAAATAAAACTTTAGAACTAAAAAAATTATTGAAACTGGAAGTAACAGAAACATTTTTTTCAATTCCAAATCACATAAACAAAAATTATTGATTAGGCTTTAAAGATATTTCTAGTTCCCACAGTTACTGAATGCAACAGTTGGGAATATTTTGTCCAGACACCTAGTCTCAGGCTGTGTCTGAACGTCTGCCCTAACTCCTAAACCCCTTAATCTCTATATAGAGCCGGGACTATATAGTGGACAGATGATCACTACTTTTCACTCCCCATTGGTCACGCGACTCTGCCTCCCGCGCACGGTACCTGCGCCATCATTGTTACCTTAGCCGTTGTGAAAACAAATTCCATGATGCTTTATGATGAGAGCTGTTCTCGCAAAGCATTTCGGGATACATCTGCTTGTCTAGTAACCATGGATGATCGTTACTTTTCCAGGTGCGTTGTGGGTAATTTCAAGTCTACTACTTCTTCATCCACTAGAAATGTGGACACTCATCTAAAATGCCGTAAACACTATATAGTGCTCAATATATTGGTTAGGGCGGACATTCAGACACAGCCTCAGTCATCCTTCTAGACCTGATTTCACTGAAGCACCGCCCCCATGAACAGGGAACAGCAAAAATAATAAAATAATAAAAAAAAAAAAAGAGAGAGAGAGATCTTGAACCCAAAACATCTTTAAAAATATTTATAAAATGTTAATAATAGAATAATTATAGAATATTTTTAGTTTAAAGAGATATACTTTTTTTTTACTGAAAATTTACTTTAAATTGACTTAAAATAGCCTTCTTCTTTGACCCTTAATGACAAAAACATTGTTTGATGAGCAGACCGACTCCTTAGTAGTTTGGCGCAGATGCATTTATAAGCCTGTAGCCGACTTTCGTGAATTTACTTCGGTTCGGAATTTCCTGCACTGTTCTGAGGATGGTACGTCAAGTGCATCCATGTTGAATGGGTCAAATCTAGCAAACAAATTCATCATATCAAGATGAATCCAGCTTAACTCGGACACCAATTTTAATTTCAAAAATTGAAATAAATAACATGATTGCCCATGCTGAAAAATAGCAAAAGAGTGCTGCAGTTCAGTGTTTGGCCACAGGTGGCAGCATCATAAGAAAACTCAAGTCATGCCTCTTTAAAACAAGCTGTTTATGAATAAGCTATTGCAATACCGACTCTGAGAATCAGCCCCAAAGATATCAGACGCATTTATCCGCGAAACGTTAGACAGTTGTGTAAATAATTGGTATCGGCCTAAACAAAACTGTATTGGTCGATCTCTTGTTAAAAGCAGCTTAATTGTGAAAAAAAAAAATTATTTTTACAAGCAGTACATACATTTGTACTGTATACACTGTGTGCAGAATTATTAGACAAATGAATATTTCGACCACATCATCGTTTTCATACATGTTTTCCTAGTCCAAGCTGTATAGGCTTGAAAGCCAACTACCAATTAAGTAAATCAGGCTGTGTGCATCTCTGTAATGAGAAGGGGTGTGGCCTAATGACATCAACACCATATATAAGGCGTGCTTAATTATTAGGCAACTTCCTTTCCTTTGGCAAAATGGATCAGAAAAGAGATTTGAAAGACTCTGAAAGTAAAAAAATTGTCAGATGTCTTTCAGAGGGGTGCAGCAGTTTGGAAATTGGCGAGCTTTTGAAGCAGGATCATCGCACAATCAAGAGGTTCGTGGCAAATAGCCAATAGCGACACAAGAACAAGTAGAAAAAAAGAAGACGCAAAATAATTCCCCATGAATTGAAAAGGATCAAGCGTGAAGCTGCCAGGAAGCCGCTAGCCACCAGTTGTGCCATATTTTAGAGCTGCAACATGTCTGGAGTGCCGAGAAGCACAAGGTGCTCAATACTCAAGGTGCCCAATACTCAAGGTGCCCAATACTCAGGGACCTGGCCAGGGTAAGGAAAGCCGAAAAAAGGCCACCTTTGAACAAGACATACAAGACAAAACGTCAAGATTGGGCCAAGAAATATCTGAAGACTGATTTCTCCCAGGTGTTTGGTGTGACGAAATGAGAGTGAGTCTTGATGGTCCAGATGGATGGGCACCAGGCTGGATCAGTAAAGGGCAGCAAGTTCCTTATCGACTCAGATGCCAGCAAGGTGGAGGTGGGGTACTGGTATGGGCTGTATCATTAAAGATGAGCTTGTGGGACGTTTTCGGGTTGATGATGGAGTCAAGATCAACTCCCAGAACTACTGCCAGTTACTGGAAGACACCTTCTTCAAACAGTGGTACAAGAAGAACCATTCAAGAAAAACATGATATTCATGCAGGACAATGCTCCGTCACACGCATCAAAATACACCACAGCGTGGCTGGCCAGAAAAAGTCTAAAAGGAGAAAAAATAATGACATTGCCCCCTTGTTCACCTGATTTGAACCCCATGGAGAACTTGTGGTCCTTCATGAAATGTGAGATCTACAGGGAGGGAAAACAGTCCACCTCTCTGAACAGTGTCTGGGAGGCTGTGGTGGCTGCTGCACGCAATGTGGATCTCAAACAGATCAAGACACTGACAGAATCTATGGATGGAAGGCTTTTTTCATGGTGAAGAAAGGTGGCTATATTGGTCACTGATTTGTTTTTTGTTTTTGAATGTTGCAAATGTTTATTTATGAGTTTTGAGTTGTTATATTGGTTTACTTGGTGAAAATAAGCAAGTGAGATGGGTATACATTTGTTTTTTTATTACGTTGCCTAATAATTCTGCACAGTAATATTTACCTGCACACACAGACATCCTCATAAAATGGCCAAAAAAAAAAAAAAAAAAACACCAATTTCCAAAAATATGAAACTTTGATATTAAGGAGTCTTTTGGGTTGATCGAGAACACAATTGTGGCCAAATAATGAATATAATCCTCAAAAATACAACTTGCCTAATAATTCAGCACACAGTGTATTTAAAAAAAAAAAAAAAAAGAAAAATATTGTTCATGTTCTTACCAGACTGCTTGGTCTCCATCGGTTCAGGTAAGGTGACAGGAGGTTCGGATGAAGAGTCGTCTACAAACTTGTCTTTGAAGTGAACCTCAAGTGCTTCCTGTCACAAAGTAATTTAAGTACTTTTCAGCAGAGATATCTCAGTAGTCCCAAAAAGCAAATTTTCCTGATGATGGTAGCAAATGCGATCTTAATCCAACGAAACACGACTCTTATTAGTATTTGCCTTACTGCTAGTTTTACCTTAGAGGTGAACGACACAAACAGCAGGCCTTCGATGTCATCCAGCTCTGGCTCCATGGCAACTTTCAACGATTGGCTGTTGGTTTCTTTGGGAGTGATAGCCGCACGTTTCCAAGATCTTTTAAGGTGCAGATTCCTACGTTTCTTCATCGTCCTCCTCCTGTAAAACCGAGTTGAGGTTCCTGGGGCTGCCTTTGAGGAACTACAATTGTTGGATCTTGATTTAGGGGGAATCATGGATCCTGAGTTCTCTGTGATGGTGCCGATGGGGCCTCCTTTCTTAGGTTCAACGTCGGACTGGTTCTGGATGAGCAGAATATCACCCAGTGCATGTTTGCCCCTCATACAAGGAACGTATCTGTCCCCATTACCAGATGTTTTGGACATAATAGGCTTCAGCACCAGTCTCGTTTCTTGTGCATTTGTAGATGGAGCTGAGGGACCTTGACTTTTTGCGCTAAATAAACAAAAGGGATTATTAATTAGCAAATTAAGAATAGCAAAAGATTTTAGTAAATGTCTGTAGTACATTCTTACACCTTGGTGACACCAACAGGTTAACAGAAAAGGCTGATCTGCCCCCTGGTGCACATCTGTTTTTACTAACAACAAGCATCTGTTTAACGAATGTAAAGGGTTTAGTATGGTAATTTTTCTTATAAAAATTATTTCTTTTAAAAGTTTAGCTTGGCATCCTTTCACCTTATCTAGGACAATCTTCAAATATTCATTTGGTATGATTTGAATCACATATGCATAAGTGTACTTCCACAAGCCGTCTACGACCTCTAAATGGTTTGATTTCCAGGACCGTCCTGGGCTTAAGTCCCCTCTCCTTCCCATCAACAAACCTCTCCCAGCTGAATAACAGCATCCCCTCAGCATGATCCCTCCAACACCATGTGTCAGTTTGGTAAAAATGCCTTCTGGGTTTTGTCCACCAGCTACACTATTTCATTACTCTCATCAATTAATTTATTTAATATTCAGTCCAACTCTGACATATTGGAAAACAAAGTATCTTACTGCATGTTAAAGGTATAGTGGAAGATTTTCGTGACTTTTTGAAAAGACCCACCCTCTACTAGCCTAGTAAACTAGCCCCACCCGCCATTGACCAAAATCAAGTGGTCTAGCCTCAATCAATGCCCCAGGCCCTAGAACTGGTGGGCCAACCACAACGCAAAGATGTATTTTGTATTTTTGGATGCAAAGCGGGAGGGGTTTTGAGGGCGTGACAACAAAGCTGTGCAACACTGGAGAAAGCACAAGAAGGAAGATGGCAACAACTATTGAACAGTAGCGTGCACTGCGGCAGCAGCAGCTTTCAATGGAGCGCTCCATTGAAAGTTAAAAGTTCTCTTTCTGTTGCTGTTGTTCAATAAAAGAACGTTTTAAGATCATTTGAGACGAGAATATTATACTTTAAAGAGTCACTATATGGTCCATTTACCGATTTAATGTGTAATAAAAAAAAACTATTTCCAAAACTGAGAGGACCGCGGCAAACAGCGGACCTCCGGGGCTAACACCAGCCAGGGCTAACCGCAGCCCGTCTGCAGCGGCCTTCTCTCTGGAGAGTCATGTGTGAAGGACCGCTGGCTCTGATGGCGATTTTTGACTCTGCTTTGGAATCAGTTTTAGAAAGATTAGACTTGGGATTTTCGTTGAAACATGAGCAGGAAGAGGCTCTACGCTCATTCATTTTTGAAGAGGACGTATTCGCTGTTTTACTGACAGGCTGTTTGTTTACACTACCCACCAGCTTTCTGTCACGCTTACTACGTCACAGTCAGTTGTGCTTATTGGTCAGAGCGTTGGCCAATAGGCACAGACATGGTTTGAAAGACAATGAGTTGCTATCATCAACAATCTTCCGATGTCTCATTCCTCAGGGCCAGACTAAATTACACATTTAATTTCACATTTAGTCTGGTTTATCAAACTAACCCGCTACACTTAAAAAAAACAAAAACAAAAAAAAAAACACAACCCCTGTACCTGCTCCAGAGAGAGAACACCTAATAAGAGAGAGCATGTATGAGCCCATTTCTCCTCATGCCCGCTCTGTTTAAAAGTTGCTGTTTGCATCGCTCATACAAGCTTACTTTCCAAAAGATTTGCAGTTTTTCCACTGTGTCAGACGTAGGACGAGCACGTAGGATGGCCTTATGTAAACATATCACCAGAATGATTGACAATTAGGAGCACCACTTGTTTTGATGATCCACCCGGAAAAAGAACATCCCCCACTATACATTTAATATGGAGAGCGCTACATCCAATTATTCTGTGGATTCAAAAGCTCAGATCAACCCCTAACTTTGTAGTGCGTAGCTTCAGTAGATACCCACTGAAGCTACGATGGTGGCTTAAAAAGCAACCATCAGACAAAATATCTGAACGCATTTCAAAGCATTGTAAAAGAGGTCTTGATTCAAAAATTGTATTATCTGTCCACTTATGGTAAAATAAATAGAAAATGTAGGAACTGTAGGAAAAGCAACACAAACATCTTTACTGCCTTGAAGCCCTTCCTTTATGCCTGATCAGCTTTTTAGATGTTTTTATGTGTATTCCGTTGTTCCTACAGTTTCCTCAATTTGTTTTTGTTATATTTGACCAAACTTTTTTTCTTCTCGTTATCATGTGTTTTACTTTACGACTCACCTTGTCGAATGTAAACTTGTGGGTACCAGGCCCCCACTGCAACAGCTAACCTCGCTGACCTTTCCATCTAAAATACATGAATATAAAGCTTTTTTAATCAACTACAGTCCTTTTAGAAACAAGTTTCATTTTTGAAAATCTTCAGTCTGGTCTTCAGTAGCTATAATGTTGATCCTGGAGATAATGTTGATAATGTTGATCCTGGAGATAATGTTGATAATGTTGATCCTGGAGACCAAATCATCCTGGTGCTGCTTGAACTCATGGCAGCGTTTGAAACGGTGTACAGTTCAGTCCCGCTCACAGGTTTAAGAGTACAATTGAGTCCTCCTGTCCGGTATAAGTCATACTCTTTGAATCTTTGGCACAAAACTTAAATGTTTTGGCAGATTTCTTTCAGAGAAACATTTTTCTTTATTGATTACTGACCAGCAGGCCACTCTTTCTTGTGGTGACCTACAAGCTTATGTCCTTGGGTTTTGGACGGATAATTTTTCCCCCCCCACTGAATTTTAAATGCTGTTAAACCCCGTCTCCTAAAATGGATCTAGTAGTTGTTGTTTTTTTAGGTTTTATTCTAGATTTTATACATCAATGCATTTGAAATAAACTACTATGCATTTGGGCTGTCAGTGTGTCCTGATTTCACCTCAATATTCCCTCTGATGTTAAAAGTTATACCATTTAAGCTTAAATGTTAAAAATGTTACACTAGTCAGACCAGCTGACAAGGTGACATTGTGGCCTCAGCCTCCAACACCTCCCGCTCACCCCTGCCCCCCAAACATGCTCCGATTTTAACATGGCTCTAATTACTCCTCTATAATTATGTGAGATACTTAAATATATCAAATCAAGTTTCAAGTAAAATTCTATTTTAAATAATAAATTCTATTTTAAATAATATGTTTCTCGTGGTTCTGGTTTATCAGAGGGGGAATTATGACAGGCAGACAGGTCCGTCAATTTTGCAGACAGAGCTGCATTTCACTCATTGCATCCCTGCCATGCTGCTGTGTTTACATCTGAGAGGAAAATAAAAAAAAAAGAATCCTTCTTTGCGCGTGCCCAATCCCATCTAGATCTGATTTGGCCTTGACCGTCAGGAGAAAATCAAGCATTCTCCCGAGCTCCCTATTCCTGATCAGGAGGTGGTTATGAGAGGCTGATCGCCACTCGTAACCCCCTGTACACTACACAACGCACTATCAGGCTGAAAGTCGGCCTGATCGAATGATTCTTGCATGACTGGAAAATCGCCACGAAAATTGCAGTGTACGCCAGGCTTAAAGCATGTGCCCAGGATAAACTTTTAGATATGTAACTCCAAAATTTTTAATTAGTTTTTATGACCACCCAACATACTCAATCTTATGTCTTTTGGCAGACCAAATCGCCATGGTAATGATGAGAGATTTTGTGGGCTAAGCCCCTGATGATGAGAATGCCTAGCTTCACCGCTGACTTCAATCAATCAAACCAAACATAATCTGTCATTTCACTGCTATGCCAACGATGAACAACTACATCAACTTGTACAATTATGACAGCTATGAGGCAATCATCTGTGTTTCAGTTATTAAACAGTGGCTGGTTATAAACACGTTTACATTTAAATGGGAAAAAAGCTGAATGTATTGTGAGAAAATTAGAGCAACTAGCCTTGGTTTGTCTTTTAGCTGTTCCCCTAGTGGTCTTTGACTGGAATGTATAAAGCATCTCCCCATTAGGTATAGGTTTGATTTTTAACCTTTAATGCTTGTTTCTAAAGCTCTGAAATATTTTAATATATTGAATTACAATTAAACTGTTCATGTGAATAACTAACACCTATTGTTAGAGCCCAGATCTACAGTATATACGATATATATTTTAACCGCTGCGTATATTAGCTGCGACATATGAATCAAGATGCTATTACCAAAAAAATTTGATTGACAGATGACAGTTGATATATGATTGGCCGAATTTAGGTGTACAAGCTGATGTATAACTAACTGGCCTGCATAAAATAACAGAAAAACCCCCCCACAGATTTTAAGACAGGATTTTTTTTTTTTTTTAAATAGAAATGTTCTAACTTTTGGGACAATATGGTCTGATAAAGAGTACCGTACATTTATATACATGTTTAAGCCAGAATGATTTGACATTTAAATATGACTTCCCTACGACTTTAAAACACCAATACATCAAATTCCTATTCTATTGCTATCAAAGTTTAAATTGTCCATCTTATGATCAGTTCTTTTATTTCTATCTAAGATCACAATGCTCTTTAAGCATCATAAGATTAAAAAAGCTCCAGTACATGTGAAAACTTAGACTATTTTTTTCCCGTACTCCAGCCTTTCAGTTGGTGGTAATATGTTTAAAGAGGGTTTGCTGCCACAAAAAAGGAAAAGAAAAACTTCCAGCTAGCAAGCAGATCTTTGCATGCAAGAAGTAAGCACTTTTTCTAACAAAGGTTACAGTAAAGTCCTGCCACAATGGACTTTGGACGAGCAAGCTTTTAACGTAATGAAAACACTGACACCATGGAGTCAAACCACGACAAGCTTGTGATTAGTGCAAAGGAAAATAAAAAGAATATTGCAATATTGGTTGAAAACAATGGCTGTTTTGATTTTAGGCAAAATCATACAGCCCAAGTACTAACTGTTCCTGTTTTCCTTCATTTTTTTCTCTATGATTTATCAATCTATAATAGGGCAATCCTGATCCGATATAGGTATCAGAAATTGATCTGATATCGCCCAAAAAATTAATATGGGATTATATTGGCCAGCCACTAAAATCGATAAATATTGAGGGTCAAATAATCGTCAACGAATTTAGTAATCAATTAATCATTAACTGGAGTATGGACTGTAAAAAAAAAAAGCCTTTAGCAGACAGAGCGACCCACTTAGAACAGTTATTATACCTAAATTATAAAGATTATGTATGTAAACATTTCACATTTAAGATAAAAATCTTTTTCGCTTTAAATATTCTCTATCCAGAACTCCTCATGTGGATAAGTTTTAGTTTCACCTGGTTTGATTTAGCAAAAGTCTTCTTTAAGGAACCTTTGGCTATCCGATTATTAATCAAATAAAATCGTAAAAATAATTGACAGAATAATCGAGTTGCACAATAATTGATAGTTGCAGCAATACTTTCATCACCCAAGCATGGAGGGGGTAGCATCATGCTCAGTGCCTGATTAGGTTCTAGGACGACGACTTTGGAAGTCTTTAAATCAACTTAGCTTGGTGATTAGGACTTTGACAATTTTAAATGACCAATATCATTTACATCTGATGAGTTGTTCAATTATCAATCATAGCTGTTCTTACATGTGATTTCTCTCCAACATGCTATGGAACATTTCACTAAATAGTAGTGGAAGTGCATTTTAAACCTTGAATCTATCATGGAAAATCCAAACATATTGGTTCAGACTGAAGCAATGCTTTTTGTTACTTAGAATTATTTTAGAAACAGGAAAAAATGACCAGCTTACCTCAAATCTGTCACCTCCTGTGGCTGGTAGATGGGCTCAGCAAGTGTCAGAACCTCAGTTCTGGTTTCTGTCCTTGCAGCGGGTGGAAGTACTCTGTTAAGACGGGGGTTGTTCCCGTCCTCCCTGAAACCCTTGGCAAATGGGTTGTGATTGATTTTCAGCTGGGTGATTCTGAAGTTTTGATAGGTTGTCACGGCCATGAATTCAGTCTGGGGGAATGTGAAGGTGATGCTCTCAGGTCCCATCACCATAGGTCTGTCTGCTGAGGGGGGCTCCCCGTCGAGAATTGGAATAACGTGAAGCCTGGGAATGTAGCGATGCATGGAGTGCAGGATCATATGACCATCTTGGTCCTGGAAGCAATTAGTCAGCTTGAGTTTATAGAACGACACCAGGCAGTTCATCCACTCTGAGCCCAGACAGGGGGAGTAATGGTGAGGAAAGGCCCGGATCAGCCTCTGGGGTTGGTGCTCTGTCGGCCCGTGGACCTCCCATTTAGATGCGTTCCACCGATACCTGTACTGAGCCGATGGAACAATCGACAGGACAAGACTGTACATCCGATCAGGGTCTAGACCAGAAATGCGGTACCGGCAGTAAGGGAACATTCGACGACCCTGTTTGGTGAGGATCATCTCAGTTCCTAGCTTGCTGAACTGACTCCATATGCCGTTATTCTCCAGCGTGACACTGACACCTTTGTAAGACAACACAGCAGGAAAGTCTTTCACAGAGTCTGAACAGCCAAAGGTGGTAGAAGACAACATAGAAACCCAAGGTGGAGAATTAGAAATGGAAATCAAGCTGGGTTCTGGGCTCTTTAGAGAGTCTGTTGCAGATTCTATCTGTGAGGTAGCAGGGCTTTGGTCAAAACGCTCTTCCAGAGTAGATGAAGGTGCAACATCAGGCTTGGCTGGGCTTGCTTCAGCAGGTGAATAACGAGCGGAGCTACATTCATTGCTCGCCATGGAGATGGCTTTACTTTCCATTTGGCCGGTAAGATCAGGCCCTGGTCTGGTTAAGCAGGACTGAGGTGATGAAGCAGGGCGGTCTATGGGCAGAATATCCGGCAGGTTGGAGATGTTCTCCCCTTCCTGCAATTTATGGGTGACCTCCATGGATGCTTGCCCAGAGTCAGAGTCAGACATCACTGATGATCACACTGCTTAGGGCCCCTAAAAAAATAAAATAAAAATAAAAACAAGAAAAACAGTTAAAAAGCCTTAATGCTTTGTGCAGATCATACACTACTGACAACATACTCCTTAACCCCCCCCCCCACCCCCCCATCTGTCAGGCTAAAACAAAAACAAATTCATAAAGGAAAGGGAGAGTTTTTTTTTTTTTAGGTTTTTACAAAATAAAAAGTGTGGCAAGTAAAAACAATACTTGCATCACTGATAAGATTCTGGAAAAATAAAAAGCGGAGTTTGGTTTTAAACGAATGTACCAAGCTTTAAATTTCTCATGCAAAACCGTTCAATCAACTCAAAGCAGAAAAAGGCAACAAAACCACAATTATATCTCGTTGGTGCATAAAGGCCAGAATACCACGGCTGCGTACGACTTTTTAATCTGTGTCCCGATGACTGCGTAGGGAGACTGCGACTATATCTGCCCCCCCACCTTATTTTAATTTTTTTTACTTCTCTCTGTGTACTATACACGAATTAAAACCACTTCCCATTTGACTTGGACAGATCATGAAAAGTTTATGAAAAAACAATTTAAAAAAATACCAGCGCAGCTATGAAGCAAAGCCTCACTTAACGAGTCCATGCAGCATCTCAAACCAGAACAGAGAATGTTCATATGCCTATAATGAAATAATACGGAGATCCATGTCAAAATATGGATCTTTTTTTTTTTCTTCAAAGAGGTGAAAGAGCTGTTGGAAACTGTAAATCATATAGTCGTTTGTTTACATTTTACATGTCTTAATAGCTGTACTGAACAAAATTTATTTTCGTATACACTATGTGTGTACAAAAAGAAGATAAAGCCTAAGACTAACCGCACTACCTTGCTCTATCTGCCCGTTATTTCGTGAGGCTCAAAGAGGATAACTGTTTTACTATGTCCGTTTGATCTCCTAAAGTTATTATTATTTTTTTATATATATAAACTTCTGTCCCAGTTGTTTTTGCTAGGCTCAAAGAGGATCACTATTTTTTTTTAAGTTTCATTCATTGCTTTTTGCACGAGTCTCTCCCACTTATGTATATATATATATATATATATATATATATATACATATACACACACATACACACACGACTCCCAAACTCATTATTTTTTTCTGATTAACAGACTTTATTTTGTATTTTTCCCCAAAGCAGATTCGTTTCACTTTTAAACTGCATTTCTTTCACCCTCAGACCCATGAAATTGTTGCAGTATTTGTGCCTAGTCCGTTTAATATAAACCTGGGGTTAATATTAGTTGGCCCTACACAGCCCCCTTGCGTAAAATCGTGTCAGGTGTGAACATCCCCATTGACTTACAATAAGCGCTAAACGCCACCACCTCGTCCGACACGATTTTCTGACCATAGTGTGGAGCTTTTTAACCAATGTTGCACAACACCCTGAACAGACCCTCTGCATTGTGAAACACAGCGGTGCTAGCAGAATGCTGCGGCGTAGCTTTCTTCAGCAGGATCGGGAAGCTGGTTGGTAATAAAGGGAGGATGAATGGAAGTAAAAGCTAGAGAATCAAGAAAAAAACAAAACAAAATTGTTGTCTTAATTAAATGTTTACTTTTTCAGTTTGATTCCGACTGTAAACATACACTGGTTTGGAGCAGAAAGTATATTTAAGTGTTGGCTCAAATCAAAATACAAAATCAGTACCAAGCCCTTAAGACTGTTGTACCTAGATTCTCCATACTGACTGGTACTGAGCGATTTTGACTTGAGGAATACACTGAGGCAGGGATTGCTTTAACTGGACAAAATGTGATCAAATAATGAGAAAAGCAATGCAACTACCACCAGAAACATGAAACAACCCCACAATGTGAATTACTAGTTAAATACACAGGTACAGAAATGTAAGTAAGCATGGGTGCAATACAAAAAGAGCCACAATATGAAATGGGGACACCGGGTTACAGAAATCACTACGCCCAATAAAGCCTGACATACACTGTACGATTTTTTTGCCCTTTTCAGGCGATTCCCCAGTTGTGCGAGAATTTTTTGATCAGGCCGAGTTTCAGCCTCATCCTGAGTCCTGCGTCGTGTACAAGGGGTGATCAGCCTCTCGTGACCCCCTCCCAATCAGGAATGGTAAAGTCGGGAGAAAATCAAACATGTTTGAAATTCAGTCGCCATCGTAAAGTGTTAGTGGACAAATCCTGGTGTTGATGGAGAGCTACTAGCGTCTACAAGGCGATTTACCAAAACCTCCAGCACTGCGCATGTGCCAACAAGGGAGTTCTTCTCCAGAATGACGAGTCCGACCAGCACCATCTGTCGGTGATCGGTCCGTCTTGAGGTTTTTGGACGTACAGTGTGAGCAGATAGATCGCATCAGAGCGTCGGGCCCACAGCGCGAGAATGTGCATCGTGAGCTGTGAACTTTTGTTGAACAGTTTGAGCTGTAACTGCATGCAACAATTGAAAACATCGCACAGTGATTGAAAATCTCGTGACTACCTCCCGACAAAGAACCGTAAGATCTGGAGAAAATCAAACATGTTTGAAATTCAGTTGACTGCCGTAAAGTGTTGGTGGGCAAACCCTGGTGTTGATGCAGAGCTACGAGCCGATTTACCAAAACCTCCAGCACTGCACATGTGCAAACGAGTAAGTTCTTCTTCTAAACAGACGAGACCGACCAGCCCCATGTCTTGGCACTAAGTCCAACTTGTGGTTTTTGGATGTACAGTGTGAGCAGGTAGATTGCATCAGAGCGTCGACCCAAAGTGTGAGAACATACATCGTGAGATGCAAACTTTTAAACTCTGCACTTTCATGGTACAGTTTGAGCTGTAAATGCGTGCAAATATTGAAAATATCACACAGTCTATGCCCGGCTTTATGAAAACATCTTCCCAAATTGCACATATTCAAAACTCATTGAGAATGTTTGCAAAATATGCAAATACAAATCCCTTATTAAGGGCTATTTTTTTCTTTATAAGAAAATAAAAAAAAAAAACATAAAAAGACAGCAAATCATTCCCACCCTGAAAAAGTTATAAACACAGGCCACATGTGGTCTTTTAGGACCTGCCAATGTTGATAAGTTCTACCAAGTGTAAAATTTATATTAGTAAACATTTAACTTCCTTAAAGCAGTTTTTTTTTTGTCAATTTACTCAGTGTTTCATCGGGAGGGCCAAGTTTCTTCTTGCAATATTTAACAGGATTCAAATTGTTTGTTTACTAAAATGATCTTTATTTGAAACCCGAGGAATAAATAGAAGAAACCTCTTTTATTTGACGTCTATATTCCCCTACGATCAAATCACCTTTAAATAAAATCAACCTAGTTAACGGCAGTCATCAAGCCCCCACACTCACACCAGCAGAGAAACGCTTCACAACAAAGGTGTTAGCAAAGATTAGAGTAACTACCGGTGTTGTTACAGCCTTTAATAACAAATGTCACCAGGGTTAGTTAGAAAGACGAGCTGTTAATATCGGTAGTCAAACAACAACCTTTCTTTCTCACACGCTGCAGCAGCGGGGAGGAAGGCCGCCCTCCGCCGCTCAGAGTTGGAAAAGTTGCCCGTTTGGTGAAAAGCCCCCCCCTCCCAGCACCCCCGCCACACACCTCGTGTCACACCGCCGCCGTGGAAAGATAACGTCCGCGGCGGGACTCCAACTGTTGCGCGTCTTCCCGGTCGCCCAAACGAGCCTCGGTAAATTCCTCGAACATAAACACAAACAGGCAAATGGAGGCCGAGAGCCACGCCGCTGAGCTCCCATCGACCGACCTGTGCACGCCGCTGAGCCAGAAGCGCGTGCACATCGCGTATCACCCCCCCACTCTTCAATGGCGCGTGATTCCCAAACCGCCAGCGCGAGGGAAGAGGGAGCCCAGCCACCTCCAAGAGCTCATTTTACCATCATCATTCTAATAATAATTATTTCCTTCTTATTCTCACCTCGAGCTCCTCGTCCGCGAGCCTGTAGAGACAACTCTAAGCAAGTTGGTCTGGGTCTGAACTGTGCAAGGCGTGACACTTCGCCTTTCTTCCTGTGGGTTTCCTTCACTTCAACCTTTTAGATCTCATCTCCATTCTCACCCTCTGTGAAGCACACACACACGCGCGCGCGCGCGCACATATCGGCAATATGACGTCACACATCCAGCAAGGCGGTAGAGCTCCAGTAGCCAATGGGCGAGCCGCTCCTCTCGGACACATCTATCGGTCACTTGGGTTTAGCGTGGCTCAAATGGCTTTGAACACAAAAAAACAAAAATGTCCGTATGAACTAATTCCATGGAAGGGCGGATTATTTTCTATTTACAAACTTACAGGAGTAGATATTTGACATCCCAACTAAATCAAAGTAGACAGGCTTAACAAAATGCCATCAAATCTGATTGGCCTAGGGGTTTAACAAGATGGCGGCGCTCAGTGACCATAAGCCCAACATGCATTGGTCTGTTCATAAGAAAAAAAAAATGCAACTCACGTGTTAGACTATCCCAAATCAAAAACTATAAGAAAACTTGGTTATCCATTCAATTATGCTACCTTACGGTGTTTTGAATATCAAAAGCTGCTCTTTGAGTCAGAACAGTCGGTCATATATTCACAAATAAATGCAAACAATAAAAAAAAACTTCCTTAGTGTTGTTGACCCATAGACTTTCTAAGGTCACTCTAAAGCTTGCGTGTGATGGTAAAACACAAAACAAGGATGAATTCATGGTTAAATAGAGCTTATAATTGTCTTATTTCCTTTCATATGTGCAAAAATACCAGTCCACGTTTATATGGGTACCAGGTTGGGGATAAATGCAGTAAATAGATACATCATTTTCAGTATTTCTCCACAGTGGCAAAACCAAGATAGTTTAAAAAGAAATATAAAGTTAGATTAAGAAAAAATAAAAAAGCTTCTATATTGATGTTGCTCAGTAAAATACAAATATTTGGGTATAAATTATGAAAGTAAAGGAAATAAGACAGTTGCAGTGTACATGTTTAATAGGTAATTACATTATAGTACATATTGAACAATTATAATTGGGTTATTCTTGATCTGACTTGTACATCCAAACTAACTGTTGGATGATTTGTGCTGCTGGGATTTTACCTATGTCAAACAAATCCCAACAAGAGTTCTGCATTGATGTCATCAAGAGCTTTAAGATGAAAACATCTTTGCTGCTTTAAAACAACATATAGACACTAAGTAGTCTTCCAGATAGAAGCAGACTCAGTTCATTTAAGGTGCTCTGCACGTCATCCAACTACTGGGCTGGTTGGAAAGTTTCTGCTGCTTAGACAAAATATAATGCAAAGAGGGTGAAATCTTGTTAAGAAATTAGAGAACAATATTTTTCCCAAACATGGCAATAGTTTTGCAGTGAATGTAAATCTATCTCATCCACTAATGATGCTTCTAAAGGTTTAGTATTTTACTAAGCTTCTATAAAAAGGAGACTTTTTTTAACTTTCATTCCAATGATCAAGCAATATGCCAAACTGCACTACTTCCTGAGCTTCAGCCAGCTCCTCTCTTTCCTCTTCTTCATTACTGGACAGACTGTTTAATCCAGGGGTGTCTGGCCAGTGTCGTCATGGTTACTGAAGTCAGACATACCTGGATTAATCAGTCTGTCCAGTAATGAAAGACAAAAAACATAGGAGCCAGCTGAAGTTTAGGAAAGAGTTTGGCATATAGCCCATTTAAATCCAGTTTAAAGCCTAAGCAATTGTTTACATTTCCCAAGTGAAAACAAATGACTTCCTATGCCATACACATATGGACTAATAGACACATAGGATGTTGAGATAAAAAACTCAATTTCAGACCAAATAGGACAGTCACTCAGGCTAAAAGTCCACTGAAGGATTAGATAAAGACTCCAGTCTACCTGAAATAATCCCATGGCTGCCACCACAGCCACTGTACTTCGATGAAGTCCATGACTTTCCCCACTGTGGTGGTTAGGGTATCTAACACCATTCTGCGGCGTCACTGTATTCCTCTTTTTCAGGAGCACCGTGATGGTCAGGCAGCTGGTGATGGTGACAATGATTAGGGGCAGCAGGTGGCACAGGAGCATGATCAAGTATTTATACACTTGGTTGCGGGTGGGACAATAATTCTCACCACAGTGAAAAAAATCAGTAGAGCAGCTGCCAAGGTTTTCCGTGATGTTTTCTACGGATCCTTGAACACTAATGACTAACATTGGTAGACTGAGGAGGGTGGAAATCATCACACAAACTCCACTCAACATCCAGGCAGATATGATGCTGTCCAGGCAAATCGGGAGACTGCCCCTGCTGTTGATGTCTCTCAGCTTCTGGTAGCGGTAGATGCTAATGACGACAGTGAAGAAGATGCTGGCAATTTCGCCAAAAGTAGTCATGAACTTAAGAAGACGACACACCCAGGTGCTGGTTGTGGAAAAAGTCTCAAGAATGTCAACGTCATAGATGTTTATGATGGCAATTTCTTCTAGGTTGGCTGAAGCGAGTCCCAGGAGAAAAAGCTCAAAAGATTTAATGTTTGATACTTTGGTTTTGAAAATGGAAACAATGAGAAACATATTCCCTACGAATCCTATGCAGGAAACAAACATTCTCAATCCAAATAGGTCAACAAAAGTCTGACACATTTTTCAAAGTAATCCAAGAAAATGTCTCTTTTCTGTGCTCTTTTCAGAGTGCGAGGCAGCGAAGTATCTCCCGGGCAAGAGGCAAAGTCATGAAATTAATTTTGTCTTTCCTTATCTTACTGCATCACTGACCGTGCAACCTTGTTATCAAATTCTCAAAGAGGGAAGAAATCTAGATTGGTAATTGGCTATGCTGATTATACAAACGAGAAAACAATAGGCTGTTGGAAACATGGAAGGCTGGGAGCAATTAGAGTCTTACCTCTGAGCTTTTTAAAACATTATCTAGAGAGCAATGTCTTTCTTCAGAGAGCAGCAAGTTTTTTCTAGTACCTGGTCTTAAAAAACTGTCTATAGCATTTAATATTTTCTGCTATACTCCCAATTGACATGTTCCTTTTTTTTTCTTCTTATTTAGAAAACTTTATTGCAACTGTTGAAGTATGCATGTGTATTTGGAAATGGAATGCACTGTCCACAGATCCTGGTTGTACCCAGCCTCCATCCTATTGACTGCTGGACATAGAGACAATCCCCTTGACCAATCTATCAGGATAAGTGAGGTATAGGAAATGGATTGATCGATGGATTCAGCTTAATATAAGCAGATATAAATATTGAAATATAAAACATTATTTTCTTCTTAGAGTAATACAACATACACCTTTACAGCATAATATAATACAGATTTTAAACAGGAATGATTAAATCTTAACTCTTAATTAACTTTTATTGCTTGGTTATTGCTCTTAGAAATAATTTATTTGTATATATATATATAGATATATACATAGCAGTATATATATGTTTTAATATAAATAACACAGCAAAATCCTTCTTCATCTCGACCATCGACATGCAGCCATGTCCCGAATTGTCGAAATTGTTTTTAGAAATTTTTATCTATTTTTTTTTAATAAAGCATTTTAAATGCTACGATGATCGCATTTAATGAATTTTAATGCCAATTAAGGCCTTAATTTAAAAAATAATAATTTAATGACTTTTAATGATTTTTTTATACAGAAACCCTGTAAAAGCTTTATCATAGGATAAATTGTAGATCTCTCTTCAACTTCTGTTTCCTGAGACTTTAACTTGATTCACTCGTGTGAGTTTTATTGAATAGAAGAAAATAGCCCAATCACTGCAGCTTCCCCTGTGTGTACGATGAACAAACAGAGGAAGCACTTTAATGGGGCAGGGGCTTCTGGATCTCATGGTGTTGGTGCAGGACCCGGTCATGTTCCAACTTGTCTCATTTTGTGTTTGGGACTGTCTTGTTAGCTTTCGCTTTCTTTAACTAAGCCCAACATCCTGATTCAGCTTGATTATGAATCCCAGAGAGTGCATGTAACTACGATGAAGCCCCACACTGACAGCAATTTGGTAAGCCCTGTGTTGCACAATCAGCCTGGACAGCAGGGGAAGTTGTACTTTTACAACCACCCAGCAACTGCTGAATACAGATTAAAACAATACACTGTTCTAAATAATTCTTACTAGAGTCATAAACTAAATAAACTGTTCCTCATTATTTGTTCTGTGTTTCTTTTTTTCAATTTAACCTTTACTATACTGTTTTATACAGAAACACAAAGAGCTAAGAGCCTGTTGGTTTGCAGTCTAAATATAATCTGACTTTAATGAGACAATCTAAACCCAGAAAAAATGCTCAGTTTTGTATCATTGGGCAAATCTTACTCTTCTGGTCAAAAGCCAGGATTTGATAATTCTTAAGCACAGTTAAATTTTTGTCAATAAAAAGGGTTTCTGACAAATAAGAAACATGATTTTGACATGAACATTTGATCAAATCTGGTTAAATGTTCTGGATATATGCTTTAATTAAAGACCTAATGTGGAAGAGCTATTATAATGCATAGCCTGCTAATCAGCCACTGTACAAAAAGTCTCTGATTTATGGAGGAACTACATTTGATTACTGATTAATGAAAATAAAAGATGTGTTTGACTCTTGTGATTAACTCTTAGCTTCGTGGCAGCTATTAAAAAGCTTATCATTGATGTTAATTATAACTGTGACACTAAGTTACAGAAACGGAAGGGGGGAATTGAAATACGTGATTTATTTTTGATCTACCAAGAGAAATGGGAGGAATAATATTCATAAGACCTTGCGTTTTCATTTTATTTTACCAAAAAGTGTTACATGTAAATAAAAGGTTTAGGATAATTCTACACTTATTAGAACCAAGCTTCCTTAATTTTATAACATTTCTATTTGTTGTAGGGCCATATAACACTAATAAAGATTAAAAGAACGCTACCATTAAGAATGTTAAATCATTGGAAAAGGCAAAGTCTTATGAATTTTATATTTAATCACCAGTACCATAATTTTGGTGCCCCCCAAAAACTGACCTAAAATCAATGTAAAAAGGACTTTTAAAACTGTTTAAGCAGTAGTATTAATAACCCATGTTTTTTACTAGTTATAAATATAGCATGACATATACTTTATGCTTGTTAAATTTGTTTTTTTAAAGCTTTAATTTCATATTAATCACTTTCTTGATTTATTTAAATTCTTATTTATTTATAAGATTACCTTTTGTTTTATTCTCTCTCTATATAATTATTAAATTTTGTTATACTCGATCAGCCATTTTCTACCATTTTCTCAGTTGAAATTCAGGCACCTGTCTTCCACATCCACGACTCCATGTTTTTAATCAACCACCTGCTCCTTGTTCAATAATCAGCTCTTCGGCTTAAATATCTCTCATTTAGTCAACTTCTGGACAGATCATCCTGTCTTCTTCTCCAAACACACAATGTGTTGTTTGGATTCTATTTGGACTTAAAATTGTACATTTTTAGTTACATTTTTTAATTAAATAATTTTCCTTCACCTGCCTTCCTTTAGGTAAAAAATTAGCTCACTCAGTGATAGTTTCAGCAAGGAGAGGCATGTTGGAGTAGCTTATGTTCCACAACAACCAACTAGATTTAGATTAATGAGCCAAATATTTGTTTGGGATAATTTCCTTTCAAATACCTTATCTTTCCAACCACCTCATACATACAGACAGAGCTCTATAATGGAATTGTAACTGCAAACAATTAGATGAAAGCTAAGAATTAGAGACAATCGCTCCAGGAAGGTTTGATAGATAGATAGAAAAAATGACGAAAAGCATCTAATGACCCCAGTTAAGTGTGAATCTGTTGTGCCACATACCTTTCCTTTCAAAAGCTCTGGGAAAACATATAATTGTGTAGCATCATGGACTAGAAAACAGAACATTTTACAGAACAGGAACTATAGTGGCCTCTGCCTGAAAACAGTTAATCTGTCTTTTTTGTAGGCTTATTTTTTAGCTGGACACTAATCCAAAGCATAATGCCCAAATCAATGCAAAAGGGTATTCAATCCCCACCTCTGTCCACACAACTAAATGCTTTTTAAAACCTGCTAGGTTACCCAAAGAGAACAGTGGTGATCCAAGATAGTCTATAGAGATTCTTTGGATATGGATAATAAGAGCAGATCGCACTATTTTAGGGAAAAGCGTAGTTGTTACACTAAAATAAAATGGGAATAGCATCCTTTTTAAGCAGCTCTTTCCCCCTGGTATCTGTACCAGATCATCAGGCAGGAAATGTCGACTGCATACCTCTCTCTACGGCTAATGAAATCTTTCCTCTGAATTCTGGTTAACCACTGCCAACGCACTACACTATCCCCAGGCAAGCGATGAAAGCTATATTGCTCATGTTTACCAATGACCTTGGTGTTTTTGAACTGCAGTCATCATCCTCAGCTTATCTGAGTTGGGGTTGTGAAGACAACACGGATCTATAATGGATACCCAAACATCCCTATAAAAGGGGTTCTACATTGCATTCCAGGGTTTCCCCAAATGTTTGGACTTACTGTCATCACTGTCTGGGCTGGAGCAGAGATAACAGCCTGATCCTGAACATGGAGAAGACGAAGGAGATCATTGACAATTTCAGGAAGAACCAGCCTAACCACGCTCCACTGCTCATCCATAGCTCAGCTGTAGAGGTGATCAGCAGCACCAAATTCCTGGGGGTGCACATCACAGACAAACTCACCTGGAATGTAAACACCACCTAAATGGTCAAAAGGGCACAAAAGCGCTTTTACTTCCTGTGGAGGATGAGAAGAGCCCATCTGCCCCCACCCATCCTCACCCCCTTCTACAGAAGCAGCATAGAGAGCTTTCTGACCAGCTGTCTCACTGTGTGGTGTGAAGGCTGCAGCACCTCAGACTGGAAGAACGTGATAAAAGTGGTGAGTACAGCAGAGAAGATCATCAGGGCTCCCCTTCCCTCCATTAAAGGCATTTCATCCCACCCCACCATGGACTGTTCTCCCTGCTGCCCCCTGGGAAGAGGCTTTGCAGCATTCAATGCAAGACCAGCAGATTCTGTAACAGCTTCTTCCCCATCAGACTGTTGAACTGTTGAAAACTCTATTTAAGTCACAAATCAAGACTCTGCATCACACTGTACACATCATGCTTGCACTACATGTACACATCATGCTTGCACTACATTATTCTAGGGGGAATGTTGGCCTAGTGGTTAGAGCATGAGAAGGTTGAAAGTACCCCGTTTGATCTCCAGAGCCGGTACTCTGGGTTCCTGAGGAAGAGCCTTAACCCCACACTGCTCCCCGGGTGCCACACAATGGCAGCCCACTGCTCCCCAAGGAGATGGGTTAAATGCAGAGAGCGAATTTCACCATTGTGGTACAATAAAGGGATTTTCATTTATATTTTCAAATCCCTTTAAATAGAATTCAGCTTAGTGTTCTACTGTATTTTGAACCATATTTATTTACATTTTGATCACTGTTGCACTTTATAAATGGAAATGTTCATTCCGCTGCTAAGCTGCTCATTCACTGTTGAAAAGCTGTATGTATTGAAATTTCGTTTTGTATACAAAATGATTGTGGGACATACAAGTCAAGTCAAGTCAGCTTTTATTGTCATTTTCTACATATGTACAAGACATACAAGGGAAATGAAATTACGTTTACTCTCTGCAATATACAAATATACGAGAAATATACAAGACTGACATTTAAAAACTGACATAAAGTGCGGGACATGACAGGTAACAGTGGTAAGATAAATATAAATATGAAATATAAACATTACAATAAAAAGCAATAAAAACAGCAGCAATAGTTTGTTCCAGGCTGAGGTAGTGCAGGTAAGGTGCAGTCTCTGGTACAGTGTATATATATATATATATATATACAGTGTATACCTTCGAAGTCACCGAAGGAAAGTGTTCAGGAAGCATTCACACCTGAACCAAACCGACTGACTCCTTTGGATTTGGAGGAGCTTTACTTAGATGGGATGTTTCTCCAGGTGAGGGAGCTCCTAACCTTCTCCTAATAGGGAGTCCAGCCACCCTGTGAGGGAACCGTCTTGTATCAAGAATAGCCAATTTAAAAAAGGACATGGGGATAGGATGTCTGAATGAATCAGCTGATAACAAGGTCATGTAAATAAAAATGCAACAAGGTCTGGTAAAGCAGGTAATCACTGTCTAGTTTCTATAAAGGCTTTTACAGCAATCTTGCTTTATGCCTATTGGAAAGTTGTTAGTATCTTCAGTAAAGTTTCCTGGCCTGAGTGCAACACCAACAACCTCCATGCTTTCTTTTCGACAATTTTTTTTGGTATATTTTGTTTTTGTGCGTTTTATTGTTATTTTGAGAGCCATTGATGAATTAAACAGTTTCTAAGTCTAGAAACACTCTGATTGAAATCATATGTCACTTATTGTTTTTTATAATTATTATTGAATGAACAAGACTTCAGATAAGGACCTCGTTTTGAATATTTCATTTTTTAAATTTGATTTCCATGGTAACTCCTTATAGTGCTACTGAGCTCAAAATATGCACAAGGGTGAACTTAATCATAAAGAATATTTCTCAGTTTCCTCTTTCTTCTTTATGCAAATATTGAAGTTAATAAATGCATGGGTTGGATGATATTTTTTTCTTCAGATGAAATTGTTATGACTGCAGTAATATACTCATGCATAGAGGGGAACAATAAAAAGCAACTTTTACAGTTTGCAAAGCCTAATTACATTAAGCTATGTGTTATTTTGTTAATCCCGCACAAGGCTACTGTTGGGAGCTGGAGAAATTCCACCTTTCTCCAGCAGAGTCCGCCGTGGATCCTCTGAGGGAGCCTCCTGCACAGCTGCAGCTCGTCAAGATCATCAGAGGATCCACTACTTAAGCTGTCTTCAGACCTTGCCTCAACGCCGCAGTGTTGTTCCAGTTGGTCAGCGCTTAAGCCTAGATCCTCAGAGTATTTCGATGACTTTTGAATCCAGCTTGGATTCTAATCCCTGTTTCTGTTTTCCAGGAAACCTGTGCCTCCTCTGTGAAAGCTCAGGAAGAGCTAACCTGCCGAGCCGACCCTCAGAGCCAAACCTGAAGATTCACAGAGAACCTCCAAGCAGCTCTGGACTAGAGCTGGAAAACCCAAAGCCAAGGTCTGTTCAAATTAGACGTGAGACGCTGAAGCAGCAAACGGACTCTGCTGATGAACTCTTCTCCAGAACCAACAGTGACTCTCCCAAAGCTAACCTCAAGAACCCTCAAGGTACAATCAGTAAACTTCAGGAAATCAAACCTCCGTTGACAACGCTAACTGAACTATCTCTCACACAGACTCCGGTGAACCAGAATCCAGGCCCCGAACCTGAACCAGTATATTCTGTGTGTTTGTCCATAAATAAACTGTTAAACTTTCATCCTTGTGTCCGTCAGTGGTGTTCTGCATTCTTAGGTCGCTTTTAGTGAACCCATCATGACAGAACACTGCGGCCAAACTCAAGGCCCAGCAGATCACTACATCCGTCGACTAGAGGAACAGGCTGCCCAAATTCATGGACACGGCCTGGCTCTACGTGAGTTAAACACCCACATTGAAAGACAGAATCAAGCTATTCAAGGCTATGCTAACTACGTGAACAGCGCTAATGCTGCGCCAGTACAGCAACCATTTCCGGGTCCAGTCCCTCCTCCGAGGTCACCAGCTGTGACGTCATCAGAGTTCCGTCCTAGTCTCCCAGAAAGATGTTCTGGTAACATGAAAGATTGCAAAGGATTTTTATTTCAATGTCGGTTGATTTTTCAGAACTCCCCTGGCTGTTTTTCCACGGATCACAAGAAGGTAACTTTCATTCTCTCGCAGTTAACAGGAAGAGCCTTAGAATGGGCTCAGGCAAGATTTGCCGCTGACGGTAGCTTAAACTGCTACTACTCTGATTTCATTTCCGAATTTACCCAGGTATTCAACCAAGAAACTGACCAAACTATTGATTCTAGAGCTCTTTTCAACCTTAAACAGGGAAACTCTTCGGTGGCAGAATTTTCCATTAACTTCCGGGTTAAAGCGGCAGCTTCCGGATGGAACCAAAGCGCCTTAAAGGGAGCCTTTTTCATGGCATTAAACGAGCACATTAAAGATGAGCTCGCAACCCTCGACGAACCTGCTACCCTCGAAGATTTAATTCGCCTCTCCATTCGATTGGATAATAGAATCTGTGCCCGAAACAGTTCTAAGAAGCAGGGTACACTTTTTCCTGCCTCACATAACGTGACTGTTTGTTCTCCCTCTACAGAGCAGCTGCCCATTCAGAGGCCTAAGTCCCAGACTCTACCGTTGCCTGTTCAGGCCTCTCATTCGGGCGAAAGGGATGTCAAAGCCATGCAGGTGGGACACACCAGGCTCACTCCAGAGGAGAGACAAAGGCGTTTTCTAAGCAAACTATGTATCTACTGTGGTGAGAGTGGACACTTCATTGCTTCCTGCCCGGCTAAATCAAAAGCCTTGGCCCGCCAGAGGATCTGAGGAGTCTGGCGGGCCAAATAAACACTAAGAAATCTCCTCGACTGTTGCTGCCTGCCACGCTTTTCTGTGCTAATCAAAGCCTCTCTTTCTCTGCATTCATCGACTCAGGCTGCGAACGTAACCTAATCGATTCTAACCTCGTCCAGCAACTCCAAATTGAAACCATTCCACTGACTCAGCCTCTCAGTGTATCCGCTATTGACGGAAAAAGACTCCATCAAGTTACCCACCAAACTCAGCCCCTCGAGCTACTTCTGTCAGGTAACCACCGAGAGACAATAACATTTTTTGTTTGTCCCTCTGCATGTTCCCCGCTGGTGCTTGGTTTCGAATGGTTGGAGAAGCATAATCCTCACATTAACTGGACTGAACGTCACCTGGAATCATGGTCCATCTCATGCCACGAGACATGCCTTCATTCTGCTGCCCCCTTGGTGGGGTCTCCTAGAGGTGGGGGGGAGATGGACTCTCCTGACCTTTCTTCAGTTCCTTCTGAGTACCATGACCTAGCCCCTGTCTTCAGTAAGGTCAGTGCGACGTCCCTACCTCCACACAGACCATACGATTGCGCCATCGAACTTTTACCTGGTGCTCCTCTACCTAGCAGCAGACTGTATAATATTTCCAAGCCCGAGAGAGAAACAATGGAAAAATACATCAACGAGTCATTAGCTGCTGGAATAATTCGCCCATCATCCTCTCAATTGGGCGCCGGGTTCTTCTTCGTAGGGAAGAAGGATGGTTCCCCGAGACCATGTATTGACTATCGAGGTTTGAACCAGATTACTATTAAAAACAAATACCCACTGCCTCTCCTTGCCTCTGCTTTTGAACCCGTACAGGGAGCTACTGTGTTTTCTAAACTGGACCTACGAAACGCTTATCATCTCCTTAGGATCCGTGAAGGCGACGAATGGAAAACTGCCTTCAAAACACCCTTGGGCCAATTCGAATATCTAGTCATGCCCTTTGGGCTAACTAACGCTCCAGCCTGCTTCCAGGCCCTCGTAAATGATGTTCTCAGAGACTTTCTCAATGTGTTTGTTTTCGTGTACATTGACGACATACTCATCTACTCCAAAAACCTCGATGAACACAAGAAACATGTCCGCCTTGTCTTACAGAGACTGCTGGAAAACAAGCTGTTCGTGAAAGCCGAGAAGTGCGAATTTCATCAACCTTCAGTCACCTTTTTGGGGTTTGTGCTCGAGGGCGGCCAGGTAAAACCTTCTGAGGACAAAATTAAGGCAGTTTTAGACTGGCCAGTTCCTGAGAACCGCAAACAGCTACAAAGGTTTTTGGGTTTTGCTAACTTCTATCGTCGGTTTATCAGAAACTACAGCCAGACAGCCCTTCCATTAACTTCTCTGAGCTCTGTCAAACGCAGTTTTCAGTGGACTCCCGAGGCTCAAGCTGCATTTGAAAAACTAAAGTCATTGTTTTCCAGAGCACCAGTCCTTATTCAACCTGATCCGGCTAAGCAGTTTATCCTTGAGGTGGATGCTTCAGATTCCGGTGTTGGAGCAGTCCTATCCCAGAGACTCGACTCTGATCAAAAGATACACCCTTGTGCTTTCTTCTCCCGTAGACTTTCTTCCGCTGAGCAAAATTATGATGTGGGTGACCGAGAACTTCTGGCCATCAAACTGGCGTTGGAGGAATGGAGGCATTGGCTGGAGGGAGCTGAGCACCCGGTTCTTGTATGGACAGACCACAAGAACCTGGCTTACATCCAGTCAACCAAACAAGCTAATCCCTGCCAATCCAGGTGGTCAATCTTCTTTTCTCGGTTCAATCTCATCATCTCCTACAGACCCGGATCCAAGAACGTGAAGCCCGATTCTCTCTCTCGTCTCTACTCCGTCGATCATTCCGAGACACCTGAACCTGTTCTTCCGGCTTCCTGTACAGTGGGAGTGGTCAACTGGGAAATAACTGACCTCATCAACTCAGCCCTGGCCACTGAACCCGATCCAGGTAACGGTCCTTCTAACCGAACCTATGTTCCATCTTCCGTCAGGTCCCGTCTCATCCAGTGGATGCATGCCGCCAAATTTTCTGCTCACCCAGGAGTCAGTAGGACTGTAGCTCTCATCTCCAGACGCTTCTGGTGGCCCACTCTCCACAGGGACGTTAAGGAGTATGTGTTGGCTTGCCCCACATGTGCTCGTAACAAAGCCTCACACCAACATCCTTCTGGCCTGCTTCAACCACTTCCTGTTCCCTCGCGTCCTTGGTCCCATATCGCCATTGATTTCGTCACCGGCCTCCCTGTCTCTCGAGGTATGTCCACCATATTCACTATTGTTGACCGTTTCTCGAAGTCTTGCCATCTTATTCCCTCAGAAAACTTCCCACGGCCTTCCAGACAGCCCAGCTTCTCATCAAACATGTTTTCCGGTTACACGGCATTCCCCAAGAGATCCTCTCGGACAGAGGTCCACAGTTCATCTCCCAGGTCTGGAAGGCTTTCTGTTCCGCTCTCGGCTGCAAACCCTCTCTCACCTCTGGTTATCAGCCCCAATCGAATGGTCAGACTGAGCGTATGAATCAGCAATTGGAATCCACCCTTCGCTGCCTCACATCAAACAACCCCGTGGACTGGAGCCAATTTCTTCCTTGGATAGAATACGCTCATAACTCCCTCAAATCTGCATCTACTGGACAATCCCCATTTCAGGTCAGTCTCGGCTATCAACCACCTCTTTTTCCCGCTGACGAGAGAGAGATTTCGGTGCAGTCCGTCAACCAACACATCCGCCGTTGTCAAAAGATCTGGAGGGAAACCATAGCCACTCTCAACCGGTCATCTGAGTCAACAAAACGCTTCGCCGACGCCAGGAGACGTCCCGCCCCCGCGTACACCGAGGGCCAGGAGGTATGGCTGTCCACTCGAGACATCCCCCTCAAGGGGATGTCTCGAAAACTCTCCCCTAGATTCATCGGACCCTACAGGATCACTCGAGTCATCAACCCTTCAGCCGTCCGTCTTCAACTACCTCAGTCCCCCCGAATCCACCCTACCTTCCACGTGTCTCAGATCAAGCCTGTCTCCTCGAGCCCTCTGTGCCCACCGTCCGACTCCCCACCACCCGTCCTGGAGGTCGATGGTCATCCGGCCTTCACGGTTCGCCGCATCGTGGACTCCCGTCGACGAGGTCGCGGTTGGCAGTACCTCGTCGACTGGGAGGGCTACGGACTGGAGGATCGCCAGTGGGTTCCAGGCTCGTACATCCTCGATCCAGCCCTTATCGAGGAGTACGAGCGTTCCTGCCAATCAACCTCTTCCGGACCGCCAAGGGGCGGTCGTTGAGGCAGGGGTACTGTTGGGAGCTGGAGAAATTCCACCTTTCTCCAGCAGAGTCCGCCATGGATCCTCTGAGGGAGCCTCCTGCACAGCTGCAGCTCGTCAAGATCATCAGAGGATCCACTACTTAAGCTGTCTTCAGACCTTGCCTCAACGCCGCAGTGTTGTTCCAGTTGGTCAGCGCTTAAGCCTAGATCCTCAGAGTATTTCGATGACTTTTGAATCCAGCTTGGATTCTAATCCCTGTTTCTGTTTTCCAGGAAACCTGTGCCTCCTCTGTGAAAGCTCAGGAAGAGCTAACCTGCCGAGCCGACCCTCAGAGCCAAACCTGAAGATTCACAGAGAACCTCCAAGCAGCTCTGGACTAGAGCTGGAAAACCCAAAGCCAAGGTCTGTTCAAATTAGACGTGAGACGCTGAAGCAGCAAACGGACTCTGCTGATGAACTCTTCTCCAGAACCAACAGTGACTCTCCCAAAGCTAACCTCAAGAACCCTCAAGGTACAATCAGTAAACTTCAGGAAATCAAACCTCCGTTGACAACGCTAACTGAACTATCTCTCACGCAGACTCCGGTGAACCAGAATCCAGGCCCCGAACCTGAACCAGTATATTCTGTGTGTTTGTCCATAAATAAACTGTTAAACTTCCATCCTTGTGTCCGTCAGTGGTGATCTGCATTCTTGGGTCGCTTTTAGTGAACCCATCATGACAGCTACTTCTCTGAACTGGACCCAACATTCCATAAATATATCAAGATACCACTTTTTTTCTCTTGATTGCAAATATGCTCCCTTAAATTAGTATTACGATGTTAAAAAGACAGTGGTTGTCCAAAATAGGGATCTGCATTTTTTAAGGTCCAAAGAGCCATTTGTTCCCGTGTCCATCAAAATAATAGTCATTTAGAGCCGCAAATGTTACATAACATTTCAAACTTTAAATATGCTTTACAAAATCTGTTGCCATATATTTGTAGTTTTAGGTTTAGAAATTTGTAAAATGCATGGATTTTCCTTTATGAGATTTGGCTATTTGTGAAAAACAAAAAAACATAGTTGCCAAGGTAATGAAAAGAAAAATAGATCTAAAAACATATCGGTGGTTCTTCTATATTATTGTGTTGAGAAAACTCAGTTATACTTTGAAGAACCTGTTGACCTTTCAAAGAGGATGCATGTTATTATACCATATTAAAAAACAATGTTTGGTTCTTTAATTCTTAATTTAGCAACTATTAAGTGCCATTAGATGGTTAGGAGCTAGAGCCAGAGGTTGCCGACCCCTGTTCACTATCTAACATGGCTTCCACATTAGCAGAACATGGTGATAGTTAAAGGTATAAACCATTTATTAGCACTGCTAAAGGTTCGTAGCTCTGTAAACCAGGTCATCTAGTGAGCTGTTTATTTGTCAACACGAGTTTTTAGTGTTTCAACCCATCAAATGTTCTAAAAACTGTTATAATTGTTCACACTGATTTAAATCAAAATAGTTGACATGATACTAGAAAAGACCATGATTTACATGAATCCTCTACAGCAGGGGTCTTCAATGTTTGCCAAGGACCCCCAAACTGATGGTGAGATGGAGCGGGGACCCCCTAATTATATATATTGTATGAAATTGTGTTATATTAAACTGCCGCTATAGTCTCTCTATTACAGATGGAGTAATGTAATGAAAGTAGTTTTGCCCTGGGGTTATTAAAGTATTTCTGATTCTGTTTCCTCGTTGATGGGACAGGTGTTGTGAATGAAACGTTGCCCAGCTTGAAACAGCTCCTTCGTGTTGCTGAATGTGTGCATTGATCTTCTGCCTCCATTTATCTGTTTACTACAGTGTGTTGAATTCATATTAATGTGTATTTAAAGATATTTCAATTAGTGGAAAAAATTGCAGGGGAATATAAAAAAAAGTATAAACCGTCAAAACTTTCGTGACCCCAATGCAGTACCTCCGGGGACCCCCTTGGGGTTGCGCACCCCCTGTTGAAGACCTCTGCTCTACAGTACTGAGCTATCATGGCTTAGCACCATATGAAGGGTAATAAAGTGTGTTCACTGGACAACTGTGAAGTCATTCCTTTAATCATATAAGGCATAATATGGTCTTTGCAGATGGTAGTAATGGTTTGAACTTTGTCCGGGCATGGGTGATTCTAGAAAAGGGCCAATGGGGGCCAGTGCCCCTGTAGAGCTCGTCCTGGCCGTTACCAACTGGAAAGGACATAATAACTGATTGGTCCCCTTAACCCATTACTTATTTTTTTCTTTTTTAATAATGATATAAAACTTGAGGTGATTTTTATTTAAAAGAAGTAAACAGATATGTAATATTCCTGAATCGTGAATATACAGAAACATAATATTCAAAAGAACAGCTTTAGATAACTTATATTTTCCATTTAAGCTGGGCATACACTGTACAAGTTTTGGCCCTTTTTTGTGCCAGTTCTCCAGTCGTGCGAGAATTTGACGCCAAGTTTTAGCCTTATTGTGCGTCCTGCATTGTGTGGTATACAGGGGGTAACTAGAGGTTATTAGCTTGTCATGATCACCTCACAATCAGGAATCGTAAGGTCAGGAGAAAATTAAATATTTTTGAATTTCACTCAGCCCTCATAAGGTGTTCATGATTAAATCCTGGTGTTTAAGCAGAGATATGAGCGTCCAGAGCCTCAAGCACCTTGTATGTGCAAAGAAGGGAATTCCTCTTCTTCTTCCAGATTGACAAGTCTGACCAGCGCCATCTCTCGGCGGTGAGTCCAATGTGTGGTTTTTGGACATGCAGTTTGAGTAGTCAGATCGCATCAGAGCATCGGACTGCACAGTGTAAAAACATACATCGGGAGCAGTGAACTTTTAAACCCTGCGGTTTCGTCGTACAGTTTGAGTTGTGGCTGAGTACAATGATTGAAAATATTGTACAGTGTATACCCAGCCTTAAGGCTTCTAAAGAAGCTGTCAATACTTGACATTGGCAACTAATAACAAAGATGACGCAGGCACCGCGCAGTGAAGGAGGAGGTATGTGACCAACGGAGCAAAAAGCAGTGACCATCTGCCTGAGCGGTTAGTTGACTGAATTCACTATAAAGTCCCCTATATAGTCCCCGCTCTATATAGTGATTGAGGGAAGTAAGGGTTAGTGCGGACGTTCAGGCACAGTAAGCTTTTATGAGCTATATGAACAGCAACCTTTAAACAAAACATGCATTTTTTTTTAAGTGGAAAGGGTTGGACTGTGTAAAAAATTCACGAAAATCCTCCACAATACCTTTAAGTGTCTTACCACTTAGCATTTCAGACACTATGCAGACATCAGACTGCATTGGTAACTTATTTAAAGTTGAGTAGAACTATATATTTATTAATTTATTACTACAACAACTCTGCTGATGGTGTTGCATCGCTGGCCACACCCATCCTTAAATGGTCAACCAATGTGGTTGACACACTATCACCTTTTTGACTAGAAATACATATATTGCTTTATCAACACATTTTTTCAGTTGCCTGAAAAAAAATAAAGAAAGAAAGAATTTCAATTGCAACTACATAAAGTTTTAAACAACGACGTGGAGATGTCGCATCATTGATCTATATTTAGATTCCTGGTATTTGTGGCCCTACACCCTGGAGCCCCTCTGCTGAGTTTGCCTGACCTGTCCTGGTTGTTTTCCACAGCAATCCCAGTTACCAGTGGAGATTGTTGGCTTGTGAAAGGGCCAATTTAGTTGTGGGTGCTTCTGACTCTCTGGGCTAAAATGGATGGTTTGTGCTAGCAATCAACAGCAGAAGGTAACACAATAAAATAAACAAAAAAATGTCTTAGTCTGAGTAGAAGGGAAGAGGTGTGTGATAAAAAGAAAGGAATGGGAAGACTCTTACTGTAGATCCCGACCTCATATTATCCAGCAATGCCAGTGACTTTATGACCCAAGTGGAGTTAGGGGACTAGCCTATTCTGTTTGATTTCAGGCCCCCCAGGGCCAGGGGCGGAGTTAGATGGGGGGCCAGGGGTGGCCATGGCCACCCTCAGCCAATCATTGCTCACCCCTGTGGGGTTTTCTCCCTCTAATACAGACGGTGGCAGCAGCAATACTCTTGAGTGGAATATTCTGACTTATTTAACATTTAAATTTTTTATAAGTGAACAGTTACTTGATAACAAAAACACTTTGGTTAAATATGCACATCAATATAAAAAGATTAAAGATGGTAAATACAGAATATTTTATCTTTTCAGAATTAGATTTTGTCTTGTAGAGTAAAGAGAAAATTATTTTTCTGCAAGTCATCTATGAGTCTTCAATGAAATCCCAAATAAATAACTGCTTTAATAATAACTAATCCATTTAATGTAGATATATTCATACATGTGCATATAAATTTTATTCAGAACCTTTCATTTAGACACCATGGATGTTATAATATATGCGTCTATTTATTAGCAAAGGCTGTGGGAAGTATAGTTAGTCTTTATGTAGAAAATATGGATGTTGTGGTTGTTCATTTTCCGTTTGGAACAGTATAGATTGACCCTGAGATTCTGGCGCCTATCTACTTTTGCAATGGCGTAACGACACAACAATGGTCCCGTAAGCAACATTATCTGGGTGGGCCTCATATGAAGTACAACACTCTGGATTGCTCATAATTCCAAGTCGTAGTGTAAAAAATAAAACACTCGAATACATTGTTCTTTTAAGATCTTTATTGCAATTTGAAAGATATTATATGAACGTATTTTTTTACCAACCGTCTAATGAACTATACACAGTTATTAACATAGTAATAAATGTACCACTGTCTGCTTTGCTATCGGTGTCGTATTTAAACGGCTCACCATCATGTTGACATCTGGCAGGTCTTGGGATATAAATAAGGTCTGGTCATTCATGTTAAAATCCGGTGGGTTTAGAGAGGATTTTTTTGCACCAAGGGGGCCAACCAGGTGTCAGTGACGGGGCCCCTAAGAAGTTGGGGGCCCGTAAGCAAATGCAGTCTCTGCTTACCGATATTAAAGGTTGATTTATACTTCCAAACCAGGTCCTCTGCGTAGGTGTCGCAGTGAACAAAAAGCCGACCCTGCCCCCTCCGCAGGCACTCTGCTGCACGTCTACCAAATTGTAACTGACCGCAGACAGTGCTGCAGACAGGAGGCCGGCTTGTTTTGTTGTCATGACCGAAATTGCGGAAAACAACTCGTGAAGTTTGACCCGCTAGAAGAGCGAGGTGCACGAGAATGTCACGGTCTTGGTTCTGTTATGCTTTACTTTGCTCCATGTTTTCTAGTTTTATTGGTTTAATTCCTATTTCGTTGTATTTTCTGGACAAATTTTAGTTCTCAGGATTTTCTTTGTTATCCTCTGTTCCCCTCGTGTGTGTGTGTGTGTGTTCCTTTTCCCTTGGCTTCCTCGTTGCCTCCACTCACACCTGCTCCTTATCTGCTCGTTAGCCCTGCCTTTGTCTCAGTCAGCTATATGCTCTCCCTCTGCTGTCACTTCTTGTTGTTTCCTTGTCGTTGCTGGTTTCTCTAGGCTGTTTTCTTCCTACCTCGTCTCTCCTTGGCTCCACATGTTCAGTTTCCCCTGATGTCTCCATGGTTATGGTTTGCTTAACATTTTAAGTTGGATTTTTGGATTCCTGCCTTTGTTTACTGTTTTCTTCAATTAAACTGCAAGAAATCTCCTCGGCCTCTCTGCCTCTGCATTTGAGTCCTCAAACCTCAACCAATCCGTGACATGGGACCCTTTTTTAACTTGGCTCTCCGCTCTTTTTCTCCGTCAGGTCCCTCCGTCGTCTGACTAAAATTCCCCCCACTTCCTCATCACCTCGGCCATATCTAGACCCACAGCATATAGCGCAGACCACGATTTAATATTGAGCATAAATCAAAAATGTCTGCGTCAAGCTCACAGCGACACACAGCTGAAGGAGTATAACCAGCCCCTTATGCCATTGCACTTTTGGGCCACCCCTCAGTGTACATTTGTTATCGCCTGGCCACCCTTATAAAAATTTTCTGGCTACGCCCCTGCCTGGGGCCCCCAGTGCTTGTGGGGAGGAGACTTCTAAAGGAGGAAAAAGTTCAGTTACACCTGAGCTCGGCCCTAAATTTGAGACCCATGTTACTGTGAAGCGCATCCTTCGGAAAGTCCAGAGGGAAGCTTTTAGGATCTCCTCCCACCCTGCCCAGCCCAGCTGCCTGCACTTTGGCGTTGGTTCCCCTTTAAAAAAAGGCACGCCATGCTGCCATCACATGCTTCAGCATAAACAAAGTAGGATGTTGGCGGACTGCTTGTTGTTATGCAAAGCTCATTTGCTCCTCATATTTTAAAAGAAGCCTGGGAAGATCCTGTTTTTTTGTTGTGTTTTTTTTTTTCTGAGGATTTGTCGGAGGGGGGCTCAGCCCACCCAGTCTGGCAGCCAGTCGTGTTGCGCCGCCGCTGCGCTCTGCTGCTTGTTGTTCAGTAGCTGGTGCGCAAACTGAAAGCTTGGCGTTAATGCGCGGATTTAAAGCGACCTTCTGCGAAACGATAAAGGTTATGTTGGAGGAGTGGACGGGATAGCGTTACAGAGGAGAGACCACCACCAGCAGGAGCAGCAGGAGGAGCACGGAGGAGCAGGGAGCTCTGATCGGGGGGAAGGAGCGGAGAACTCACTCACTGGCTCCTTTCAGCTGAGGCTGTATGTAGTGGAAAGCTCGCTGATATCGCAGCTAATTCTCTCCATCGTGGATTTTCCAGTCGGATGAGGATTACCTTTTGGTTTGAATAGTTTTTTATCTTCATACACTCGAGAAGGAAGGAGAGGCTGTGGAGCCACACACACCAACCTGACGGTAAGGAGCGACTGCTTCCCATTACCTTCCCTCTTCTCGCTGTTTTATTTATTTGTTTTTATTTATCCATTTATTTATTATGAGTCTTTTTGCTTTTTTTGTATCTATTTCAACCAACCAACCTCATGGGATAAGGTAGAAACCAGGCAGGATGATGGAGGAGATTCCCTGGGAGGAGTGTTGCACAATTGGACCCCCTCCCACTTCCTAACGCCCTCTTTGGTGCCACTTCCAGAACCAGAACAAACAGGCCATAATAATAAAACTAAAACCTTGAAATATCACCATTTCACATAACTGTATGGGATCTCATTAACTCTCAGTGCAATGCTTTGAAAATCAAATGTTCAAGCCAATAGTTTTTATTGGAATCCAGGAGAAGACCTTATTACCTTTGTAACATTGAAAAAATATGGATATTTTGATGGCTAAAATTAATGTCGATTTAATAAAAATAAACTCCAATTTGCCCGAATATAATAAGAAAAACAAATGTGATTCTATAAGAAATTAATAAAAAAAACACATGGTGAAAGAAACACTTTTTTTTTTGGTACAACATTGGAGGCATTAATGCTGATACTGGCACTTACATTTACAATATAATTGTTAACTGGGCTTATTAAATTTTTAACTTTTCAATCAGCTTTCTTAACTTTTTTCTTGACTTAACTTTTTTCAACTGTAATATACCATACAAGGGTCTAATTGGTCAAATTCCAAAATAAGATGTACAGCCATGTAGATGTATCCTCGCTGAATTGCTGGATATTGATCTTGTGCTTCTAGACCTAACTGAGGGACAGTGGGATACTCCATTTGTAATGGGTATGCAAGTGATGGAAAACGGTAACTTGCCCTATAAAGGGTTAATTGATCCATGTTGTTTACCTGGAAGCCAGTGTGTCTGCATGTTGGGGAGGGGGTGGTTTGTGCATGGGTTGAACATGGACCTGGGAAAGCCTTGCAGAAGTATTAACACCCCTTTAACTTTTTTTATGGTTTATCACACAGCAACCATCAGAAATATATTTTATTGAGATTTTAAATAATGCACCGATGCAAAGTTGTGCATAACTGGTTTATCCTTGATTTCCTTAGGTCACACTCTAAAAAATATAAATCTAAATAAGAATTTTTTTTTTTAATAGGTACATTTTTCTCTTGAATTGGGCGCTTTGGTCAAGTCTACTTGACCAACACACACACACACACACACCTTATTTTAAGCGTTAAAGATGATCATTCCATTGGTAGATCATCTTATTTTCCTACTCAAATTGAGGTAAAAACTCTTATTTAAAGACATTTTTACTCATTTTCACAACATTTTTGTAGTGCAAGGCAGAATGTGTGGCTTTTGGCGAGTTTTAGCCTACTTGAAGCTGCCTGAAGGGTTCTAATGATGGGTTTTCTTCACTCCACAGGTTCTGTGGCTGTCAGGTATCTTAAGCTAGTGAAAATGTGATCTATATAAACTAAAATGTCATTTACTGGGGTATAAAAAAAAAAACAAAAAAAAAAACTTTCAAATGATAGAAAGATCCAGCGTTAAAATTTAGCCTACCACAGCAGTTAATAGCTGATATTATGGGGTTATTTAAGAGTAAAACGTAACCAGAATCTGGAAAATATATTTAATAAAAAAAGAATGGGCAAAAAAATCAAATATTCTGGCCATATTTTTTAATGTGCACATGCATATGTTTTAATCCCTCGTTTTATTTCCTCTAGTTTGTTCAATCTGTAACAATGTCAGGTTCTTTGTTTTGTGGCCAATAAAGCTGATTGATGAATGTTAAAGCTTTTTACTGGTTAGAATAGAAGCCATTTTACCAAATACTTGTTATATTTCTTTGTTTCAAGCAAATTATCCTGTCAAAGTTGAATGATTTCGAATAATTGGAAAAGCAGACCTTGGACAGGGTAATAAAGCATGGATCCAATTTGTTTTTTAAATAGTTGTTTGAAAACAAAACATCTTATTTTTTGTTTTTCAAAAAGAAGAAAATGATAAGCCTCAATTGTCAGAACTAAAGACAACAAACCATTGAATTGTCCATATATTTTCCATTATTATTCTGATTTCATAAGAACTGCCTTCAGGAAAAGCAAACAAAACTCTTTAGCTGCCTAGAAATGTCAAGTGGTGTTAATGTTTTGGCAATAGTCTTTATGATAGTGGCTTTTTTTGGGTCATGATGTGTTTACCTGCTGTGAATCGAGGAGCCTCTAACGAGCTATTGTGAACCCACTGAACAAAACCACCGTAACTGGGTGCTGATTTTGCTCTCTTTGCTCAGGTGGATGGAGAGGCTTCACAAATGCCAGAGCAATTAGCCCACATTGTAGTTTGTCTGCTCTGCCAGGGAGCTCGTATAAACGGGTTATGCTGTTATAAGACTTGACAGATAAACCTCCAGGGGGAATTGGCTGATCCTCTGCACTGAAAGCAGAAAGTGATGTATGGAGTTATTCCTGTTGATCACTTCATAGTTTTTTTTCTCTTAGGACTAGAACCAAGATATAGCCCAGGAGCTCTTTATAAGATCAGCCAAATCTAAATGGCACCACTACATCTGCTGGTATTCATCCTATTTAGTCCAATAAAAAGGCTTCTTTGCCATCTACTCAGAGTTACTTAGAAATCATTTAATTTCCTGTGAACGATGTTAAATATTATATGATTAGGATTGATTTGGACCATTTTGTCCTTGTTTTCATAGTACAAACTAGGCAGCAGCATCATATAGACATAATAACAAAGGTCTAGAATACCTCTAAAAGTTTGCTATCAGACTTTTATTCATTTAAAACACACCATGACGACAAAGTAATGGGCTGTAAATGAAATGCAAAAAGTCTATATTTCCAAATAAAGCATAATTAATCTTCTCTTGGCCTCTAGCTGTATTTAAATTGAGCTCCCAGAGAGGTTTAAAAGATACTGATTAGTTCTTTATTAGGGAGCATCCTGGGCATAAACCATGTTGTTTTTATTTCACCAAGAGTGTATTTTCATTTAGAGTATCACATTTATACCCTTCCTCTTTTAGTGCAGTAATATCAGATCAGATGCCTGTCTTCTTGAGAATGCCTCTTCTAATTGTCTCACTGTTGGCTTTTAGATTTTTTTTTTTCATTGTTTTTTTTCCATCAACCAGATTTGATGATGAACTGTGCCCTACAGCTTTTCATATTCTTGCATTTACTTCTGTGCTTTGACTCGGCTCTTTTAATCAGTGGTGTCAAAAGTACTCAGATTTGTTACTTAAGTAGAAGTATAGATACTGCAGTTTAAAAACACAATTCTTTGAGATAGGGCCAAGGATGAGGGAGGACTTGTTGGTCTCCATCTCCCGATACGCTCTCGCCTGTGTCCGACCTTTAAGACAGTTCAACATCCTTTTCTGAATCCGACATTGTTGACAATTCTAAATAGACAATTCACGTTTGCAGTTTGAAGAACACCTGCTTGCTTCTGATGATTTCCTTTAGCTAACCAATGAGTGTTTGCATTATATGACTCATCCAATTACACTAGTTTTCACTAGATGTGGATGGCACCAATTATCTGCATTGCATGGCGCACATGACGTGCGTGTAATAAATATTTATAAACATTAAACCAGTCACGTTACTTTAAACAGAATTTAACACTGAAATAAAATCAGGTATTTATGTATTCATGTTATACATTAAATTTATAAATAACAATAATAAAAAAAAATAGAAATTGCCAAAAATTGCATCCCATGCTATCTCAGAGGATTTGACACTGTGACTGTATTCCTGTATATCCATCAGTAGTTAAAGGACAAGGGTTAGCAAATGCAAATTCTGCCTGTAAAACAATAACAGCGTAATTGTCGCTGTCTGATCTGAAGCCTCATTTGGAGCTTTTAAACAGGCTTTTGAAAAACTTTGAAAATTTGCTGCTTGTAATATTATAGTTTTTTTTTTTTTTTGAATAAAAACCTAGCAGATGTGCATAATCAAAAAATAACAGATATACAGTTATAGAGCATTCAGTATTGTAGGAAAGCCCACAATGTTTCTGAATAAATACATTATTGTATGAGTAAATTATTGTATGAATACATCATTGTATGAGTACATTATTGTATGAGTACATTATTGTATGAATACATTATTGTATGAGTTAAGTTCTTTTCCGTTTGTCTTTTTCCTTGTAAGTATGAAATGTCCCATGCTCCTGAATGCACCATAGCTCTCTGATGCTCGTGAATGCATCACACTGGGCTGTGAACGCTGTGCTGTTGATTTTTCCGCTTAATACAAAGCTTTATAGAAAGTACAGATACTTGTGTGAAAATGTAAAGAGTAGAAGTCAGAAGTAGAAGGGAAAAAAAGCTATGGAGTAAAGTATAGATACCTAAAAAGTGTACTAGTAACGAAGTATTTGTACTTTGTTACTTCACACCTTTGGGTTTCATCCAGTCGATTCATTTTTGATCAGCTTGTATGTTTGTGGTTTTTGTCCTGTCAAACTTCTAGGATGTTTATCCAACTTCTTATCACATCTGATCAGCTTCCTTCTCCCTGCTAAGAAGAACTAGTATTTCCACAGCATGGTGTAATGATGTGTTGGTGATGCAGTTTGTTCCATTTTATTTTCAGCTGAACAGATCACCTTCTTCTATATTTACTCTATTTATCTGTCCCCTGCACTGATATTGTAAAGCTGTGCTGGTTTTCTTAGGTGCGTCATTTACCTTTCTCCTCCCATTTAATCTTATTGAACTGCATTGATGTTTTTGGTTGTATCAAAGTTCTTTAAATGTTTGTAGAATATGTATTGAACTTGTTTAGTAAAAGTATGGTTAGAACAATTCTGGGAAGAATGACCTACATCGTTTCCCCTCAATCTTTTTAGGTGATAAGGAAAGTGGCCCTTCAGTGGTTTGTCCACTCTAGTCAGAGGAAGTAGATATGTAGGTTTCAGTTAAAGGAGAAGTTTCTAAAAAAGCGTGAGTTTGTATTTCTATCCACATGGTTCACAAATAATGAGGATTCTAATCATAAACGGGAGTGGCTTTTTTTTTAATGCCAGGGTTCAGCATGGCAGTAAATGTGGGATAAACCAAAAAAGAAAAATATACTGGTTTATTAAAACAGATATGAGTTGTGGCTGATCTGAAGTCTTCTGGTTGACCAGTCTATGCCATCAGCAATGGCTTCAAGCAGATATTCAAACAGTTTTATCACAGAGAAGATGGTAAGAATTTTGTACCAGTAGAGATACAATGACTGTACGTATCCGAACCACATAAATCAGACTGTTTAATGACCAGAATTAGAGTAATAAAAGCCAAGGCCTCCAGTTAGCATGTTAAATGCTAAATATAACAGCGAAATTAGAAAAACACAAAATAAACATGAATCATTGAAATATTTTACTAAAAGAGTATAAAAGGAGAAAAAAAAATTAAAAGAATAACTTATTGAGATTGTAAATATATTTTCCAATGGTGTCCTGGCTAAGGCTGCAGATAAAACACCCCAGAAATTCCAAATGACAAATACAAAAAATATTATTAAAGTCAGAAAAATCATATGAATAAACATTAGAGCAGTTGCAGGAATGTGGTGATCTGTTTTCTCAGGCTTTTCAAAATAGAATAAAAAGTCTGAGAAATTTAGAATAATCCTTTTTAGGTTTATGGTGTGTTTACATCTTGCTCCGCTCCGTGGTCCACACAGCAGAACTCAGACCTAGCTATGGATTTAGTCTTGGTCTGCTTCTAGAAATACTCTGGAGTGGTTCACTTTAAAAGAGAGAACGAATCAGGGTCAATCAGGAACAACAACAGGAAACACGCCTCTTGGGCTCACCTAGCCACTCTGACAGTGAAAGTGAATGTGCTGAAGTCCTATCTGATGTACCGTCTTCTGCTAAGCAGCGCTGCTGCCTGCATGCAGGGGGAGGGCACATAGTCTCACAGTTTTTCAGCACCTCATACTAGCTGTCAAAGGTGGTGGTGGGTTAATGGTGTCTTTTTTTTTTTTTAAGCCACAGGCCTGGGCACCTTGCAGTTACAGAGCTACTCATAGGGCTATACAGGAAGGTATTCATTTGTTTTTGTTTTTTGCATACAAAAAAAGTCTATTATGGGTTGATACTTACACCTTTAAATCCAAAGAGGTTTTCCTAGCTTTAAGCCTAACTGTATGCTCTGTTGTGTGCCAAATGTAGCTCTCAGAGCTGACATACAGCAGTCCTGCAGGCACTGATCTGCCGGGCCCATCTCTGTTGTGGTTGAACATTAATCTTTCAGAGGTATTTTTTAACCGACTTATTCTTCACTACACGATGAATCTTTTGCGGATTTTCTCTTTGAGCCAACAGACCGCGCCCCATTTTACTGATATAAAGCAAGTGTCATAAAATTTAATGTGGAAGTTGTCTAATGACTCTTGTCTGGACCTGCTATTTCATAGCTATGCTGGACTAATAAGTGAGCCATAAAGGCAATCCAGAGCGAATTAGAAATGGATCTCTGCCAGCAGAACATTTCAAAGCTGAAATGAAAGATGAAATACCCATAAATTACAGGTGATTATGACTTATTGTTAAAAATAATGTAGAAACAACTGTATGTTTTAAGTCCTGGCTCTCTGTATTGACTAATAATCCTGCGCAATTATTTTGCATTTGGTGGTTTTAGTGCAACTGTCCAGATGATTATCTGCACAAAATCTGATTATGGATAATGAGGCAGTTGGGTGATGAATGGTACAGATGTAAAGTATTGTGCTAGTGTCTTTATTTAGCTTTTGTGTTATCTTTAATCTGCTTCCAGACAGACTTTCTTGCAGTTTTTTCAGAGATCTTTATCAACACATTTTTGTTTGTTACGAACAGCCGTTGGAATAGAGCAAGTTGTATAACAGTTCTTACAAGATTATAACAATATTTTATCTTACAGTTTTGATTTAAGTATAAGATTTTTTGCAAGCAGTTTTTAGATAATTTACTGGTTTGACCAACTGGGCTCCAAAAAGCTGCCCTTGAGGGGAGTGAAAAATCCTCTACCTCAATAGTCCTCAAAATATGGGGTCACATCAGATACTGACTGGTTTTCTCCCTCTTCCCAATAAAAAAAGAAAACTGTACCGTTTAGAGTGGCCTTTTATTGTGGGCAGTCTGTTGCACACCTGCGCACTAATCGGCATCTTGATATGGCATACCTGTGAGGTGGGATGGATTATCTCAGCAAAGAAGTAGTGCTCACTATCACAGATTTAGACTCATTTGTGAACAATAATTAAGGGAAATGGTTAGATTGTTAATGGGGAAAAAGTTTAGATCTTTAAGTTAATCTAATTAAAAAAGGGTGCAAAACCAAAAGTGTTGCATTTATATTTTTGTTGAGTGTAAATACACATAAATTCATGCACTATTATGTTGACAGACATACTTTATGCGATATTATGAGGGTGTTGGTTGTTTTTAACCCCTACGGTTGCCCAGTTTTGGGTATCGTATGACATTTTGTTGGTTTCTGGGCTTGATGCTGACATTACTAAAGGATGGGCTTGGGTTGGGACCTTCACGACTCATTTGGTCTGGTATCTAAAGAATGACACCTCATTTCCTCCTCGTTTGGGAGGGAGAAGTTAAGAAAGGAAACATTCTTTGTTCTGATGGGAATGAATATTTGTGATGGAGCAGGTAGGACAAAAATGCCCAGCGCAACTAGCTTTGAAAATATTAGTTTGATGCTAGAATGGGAAAAGGGTATATTTTTGTTGTTTTGCAGGGTGAATTAAAGAGAGCAGATGAAGGACTTTTTGCTTTTACAATCCCAGGATGGATATTTGAGTCCAGCAATCATTCTTCATCCAGTATAGATGTAACACTGAAAAATAGAGAATTTTTCAAATTGCTGCACTGGAAAAATAATCTAGAAATAAGTAAAAATGTCTGAAATTATGTGTATTTACCCTTAATTTAAGTAGGTAAATGAGATAGTTTGCCAATGGAATGAGTGCTGTTACTCTTAAAATAAGATAATTCGATAAAATGCATTTGAAAAAAGACAATTCAATTGTGTTTTATTTTAAATCTAAATAGTCTTGTTCTGTTGGCAAAATGTCTCTTTTATCTCGTCAATTCAAGAACAAATACACTTATTTTAAGAAAAAATGACTTGATCTAGATTTCCATTTTTTCCAGTGTGTGAAAAATGGGGTAAATAAAAGAAATAAAACCGAAAATTATATTAAAACACTTTGCATATATAAAAAAGAGCATTCCTTGGTCTAACAATTTTGAGAAAAAGCGAGTTAAAAGGAAAAAGAAAACCAAAAATGATTTAAAAACGGAAAGCTATGATGTCTGTATAATATATTAAGTCCACATGTTTCAAGGAGACACAATATAGAAAGTCTGTTGTTTGAGGGAGGATTGTTACTGTTGTTTCCGTCCCCCCGCTTCCATTGGTCAGCTTTTTCAGACATGTGTCACAGCGTCAACAGGTTTCACAGTAGACCACCTGCTTCTGTCTGAATATAATGATGTTAGTCTTCAGCACATCTACTTCATCCAAGGTGCTTTGGATCCGTAACAAAACAACAAAAACAAAACCAAGGTTTTTGCTTTTAATACAAACTGCTTTTTATTAATCCTTCGTTTTTTTTAAAGTAAAAATGATTCACTCTGCTTGTTGACATTTGCTTCTTTTAAACGTTATTCGTGCAGCTTTGTACCTGATATTCGTGCAGCTTTGTATCTGATATTTTCTAAACATTTTGTTGAAGGATAACCATGACAAAAAGGCTGAACACATGTCTTTGCCTGAAGGGTAAAGCAAAGACAATATTCAAAATGTTATCTTTAAACATACTGTTTCTGCAGCTCCTGTTTGATCATTTTTTATATCTTCTTGAAGATCTTTAGCTCTTATACTTATAAGGAGCAGCTCTTTTTCACCTATATTCATACCTCTATGACCCTTATTCAAATCGAAATCAGTTGAGTTGGGTGAATTGCTCACAGGGGCTTCTGCTTCTTTGCTGAAGTCTTGCAATCCTTTGCGGTGTTTAACTGATACTCCACCAAAGATTTATCAGCGTGATTATAGCCCAAAAATCAACAGAGTAGCAGTTAAAAGGCAAAATAAAATGTACACTTTGGGTGAAATATCAGCCTGTTTGCCCTTGAGGGACATTGCAGCTACTAGACGTAAAAAGCTGCAGAGCAGTTTTTGGAAAAATATAACTTTATGGGTTTTTTTTTGTTTTGTTTGTTTTTTCAGTAATTGATTCTTAAAATATAAGTCTCTACCTTTTTTTTATTTTTTATTTGCAACTTTAACAAAAAGCATATCTTATTTGCTTTCACCTTCATTTGCCCTTTAATTCTTTGTAACTCTTGGATCTTTCATACACCACAGTTATTTTCAAGTTTTTTATATATATGTGTGTTTACGGTACTTCTGTGTAGTAGATTTCTTCAGAAACTCCTTCTGATCATGAGCAGGACTATTGTCATGGTTGCCCGATTTCATTAAGAAAAGATTGTTTTTATTTATTTGTTCTCCTGGTGGATGCTTTTATCTAATTAGATCTGTCGAAGCAGTTTCACGGCTCCTGTTTTTACCTTCCGAGTGTTGGCAGCTGGCGTTTTGGTCAGGTTTTTAACAGGATGATACCGTACTTTAGCTGTATTTTTTAAATTAACCTTGCATGGCCTCTTTATTATTTAATCTCTGCCCTGATTGCTGATGTTGTGTTCATTGCTCCGGCAGGTCTAGGTGGCTTCTGACACTTTAATGCCTGTGATCAGGTTTAAATGTGTCGGTGAGGTAATCTGTGTTTGCTGGGCCAATGATCCTTCTCTAAAACCTTTGAATCGGGGCTGGTTGTGTCTTTATTTTTTTATTCTGCAAACATCCTTGCTTTCCTGGAGCAGAAGGGGGGAAAAATCCCTATCTTTTTTTGTTTGCTTAGGCTTTAATATCTACTTTATTTATTTTTGATAAATCTTTTTATTGAGAGGTCAGAGGTAGAAACTATAAAACGTTACTCAAAAACCACCCCCCTCCCATCCCTACTGGACCCAAAAATACAAACAATAATAGTAATAACAATGAAACAAAAGAACCCGTACCAACGGTACACTTCAGTTTTTGTTTGTTAAATGTAGTTAGGCATCAGATTAAACAAATTAAAACAGTAGGTGATTAAATAAATTAAGAATAGCTATATCTACATTCTAAGGTGTTCAAGGCCAACAAAGTGTGTCTTTGTGAATGCTCACACTTTTAAATTAAAACCATAGAATCTTTCAATTTATTGCAATGTTGGAGGGAGTATGATACAAAGGTTTCCCAAACAGATTGATGTTAGTCTGAGTGCCTTATAGCAAATTAGATTTTTTTTTTTCCAAGTGCAAAAATAGCTTTACATCTTTCAACCACTGAGCGACAGTAGGTGGCGCACTTGACTTCCAGTGAAGTAAAATCCACCTTCATGCAAGCAGAGAAACAAATGCCATAACGTTCTGTTATTTCTTAGTTAAATCTACTTCCTTGTTTGGTACCAAAATAATGCTATCATTGCACAGGGCCGTAAAGTCACTCCAAAGACTTTTGACAGTACATCAAATTTGTCAGACCAATGGCCTTTCAACATATGGCAAGATCAAAACATATAACTCAAATCTGCAACATTAATATGACGTCTGATACAATGCTGTCAATATTTGAGTATATGGAAGAGATCCTTACTTTACTCCAGTGCAAGAGATGCACAACCGTAAACGTAAAAAGAGTGCACAGTGGCACGTTTTGTGCAAGACTAAATCTCATTGAAAGTGTCTTCTGAGATTTTAGTTCCAAGTTCGTTCTCGCAATGATTTCTGATCTCGTCCAAGTTGACAATGTCCGTTTTCATGATGATTGCACAACGGTGTGTGGTAAAAACCTTTCAGAAAAGGCTTTAATATCTACTTATATACACTAAAACCCACTAAATGGACAATAAGGAGGGAAGGAGCCTCAAGCAACTTATAAAGGTTCTGATTTTTTTTTTATTTTTTATTATCTTATTTTCCAGCCTAGCGGCATACTGTGTAATTTTGCTTGACATGGAGTTTTGCGATTATAAAATAGTCATTCGGTTTTAAATAAGCCATGGTGGAATATCAAACATTTATCCAAAGATTTTTTTTTCAAGCAGATTTAAAGAAAAAATGATTTGAGGAAAGCATATGTCTACAGAGGCTGAGCAGCTGTGGGGAGCGCGGTGTACTTTGTCTCTATTAGCTGCTCTGACTGCTGGGAAATATGTTAATCAGAGTCGGTGAGAGACTAAAGTAAGACTCCTAGCTTTGAACTGATACTCCTTGCAAAATCGGTCTTGTCTGGGTGAAACATCCTGCGCCACTATGTTTAATCAGTTGCTCTAAAAAGGTGGATTGGCCATTTTTCAATAGAATTACCTACCTGTATCCATTACTCAAACTAATTTTAAGTCTAATTTTATGGATGCAACCCTCTAGCTGTCTTTCTTTGACTCAATTGTAGCTTTTGATTTATAGATTCTGTCAGTATCAGAACTTCAGAAGACTTAATGCAGTTTTTTCTTCTAACTGCATGGTTTTAAACTGTAAATATTGCTTTGTTGTTTATACAAAGTTGTGTGCCTGAAGGCTTGGTGTATACACCAGAGTTATTTGAATCTGATTTTCCATTGATGGTCTCAAACATAGGGATGAGCCTTTATGAGATTATCTTTGTATGGCTGTATTAAATTAAATGGCTTGGTTAATGGTGTTTATGTTGTTCACTTTTGGTTGCTTACAAAGATTTTTTTTCCTAAAAAGAAATGCCACATCCTGCTGAGTTTTTGTGATTTTAGTTTTTCACGCTTTGTTTTTGCTCATTTTGTTAGGAAATAAAGCCCTGCTGTGTATATTTTCCATAGAGAGACCACATGAATAAAGGTAAAACTGTGCCTGTGCAGAATTGGTAAACAGTCGAAAAAAATGGAGGCAAGCGAGTGTGGAACTCCTAGTGGAGTGGCCAAAATTATAGGGATGTCCCCATACAACTGTTCCATTTTTTTTTCTTTTACATATATATGATACTGATAATACATCTTTGAGAAAGCAATGACTGACACTGATATCAGACTGAATCATACCTCTTTAACTTATTTTGTGGTGTAGAATGTAAGAAAAGGTTTGAAGTTATGTTACTGAAACCGTGACCAATAGTTAACAATGGGTATGAGAAAGACCAATTGATGTAATATTAACAGAAGCAGTGTATTTTTATCAGCACGCCAATATGAACGATTTTAGATGATAAACTAACTTAACTATTAAGCCCTGAACATTCCGTCTCCAAATTTGAGTCGAGTCCGACAGAAAATTTTGGCGTTTAGTGCTTATAAAGAATGAACACAACTGACATGATTTTCCTGCAAGGGGGCTTGCGTTGCTTCGACTGAGGTTGACCTCAGGTCTTATTTAGTTCAGTAGCAATTCCATGGGTCTGACAGCAAAGGGACGCAGCTACAAAGTAAAACATGTCTGATTTGAGGGGAAAATACAAAGTAAAATCTGTCAATAGCAAGAGAAAGCAGGATGTTTTGGAGTTACACAGTGCGGCAGTGTAAATTCTCTGAAAGGTACGAAAAGGGAAAAATTATTTCCCTCCCTCTAATTGCAGTTAAATTAACTTCAAATGGAGTAACCTTCCTGTTAAACTTGCTTTTTATCCAATATTCACGCACACAAAAAATATACATACTTATATAGATTACATTACGTATGTCATAGTGCTCATGTTCTACATTTTTGCTTTAAATTTACAGGTAAATGTTGGGAAACTGCCATTTGAATATACAAGCCCTACATCGGATTTCATTAACAGTATGTGCTAAAATTAAAAGAGCAAAAAAAATGTAGTTGTTTAAAAGGTTCCTGGATTGTTGGGGCTGCCGCTCCATGATTGTGTCGAAGTGGGTGTGTGTTTACCCAAAAGCAGGGCTAAAACCCAGGACATCATGGTTTGTGTTCAGCTACTTTAGTTTGATCCTGTTTGCCTCTAATTTATTAGAGAAAATGGGCTGTCATGCTGACCTTTTCACGATGTCCTCTTCCTGTTGGGAGACAAAGTTTTCCATCTGTAGCACTCTTCTGCTCCCCAGTGACAGTCTCCGCCTGCAGTGACAACACCATTATATCCCTAATAAAACATAAACAATGGTCATTTCAGAGCCTCTAAATATCAGTAGCTGGTACAGAGAGGTCAGCCTGTTACTGCAGAGCAAGTCCTGAGGGCCGTTTCTATGGATGTGAGTACTAAAAGCAGACCAAGCAGGCAGCAGACTTGAATTTCTGGAGAATTCATTTTATGTCTTGGGTTACATGTAAAGTCTACGCTCTCTGATAGTCTCCTGTTCTTACTGACCCCTTTAATAAATAACTCCAAGTGAAAATGCTAAATCAGGAGAGGTAGGAATTTGGGAAAGTTCTGAAGGTATGCATGGATTCTAATACATGGAAGACGCAGTGAATAGCTTTGCCTCACGTCTGATGATGCTGTCACTCAGAGACATTGCTACATCCCCTTATATTGCAAATCTGCAATCATTTATGGCATATTTTAGTCTTTTTAATGAATAAATGTAGTGTGAAAATGGACAGCGTAAGGCAAAACGTAACATGCCACACTGATAGGGGGCAGTGCTGAGCACAGACTGCTAATAGGTTCTCCTCAGCAGTGCAAAAGGCAAGGAGGTTTTCACTGTTCAATTAATTAAATTTGATCTAACAAAAAAAAAAAAGAATATTTTTCAGGTTTTTATTTTTTGTTTTTATTTTTATGAACTGGATTTTTTTGGTTGCAGCAGAAATCTGTAAGTGCAATCCAAAGGAGCAGATTGACTTATGATTGAATGGGAAGCATAGACTGAAATAGAGCTGTATGATTATTTTGCAAATTGATTAATCTGTCGATTATTTTTTCCGATTAATCAACTAATAATCTGATAGCCAAAGGTTTCTTAAAAAATAAGTTTCTTACAAAAGAAACGAAAATATTTTTTTTCATCTTAATTGCAAAATGTTTATATATATATATATATATATATATATATATATATATATATATATATATATATATTATAATTTTTTTTTTACAATTTTGATATTTCTACTCTGTCAGCTTAAGGCATATTTTACAGTCTTTTACATATTAATCGATTAGTAAGTTGATGATCATTTCAAAAATAGATTAATATGATTAATTTTTTTTAGCCCTTGACTGAACATCACTAGAAAGGAGACTAAAACAAAATAAGATAAATACATTTTTTTCATTACTATATTGTGTGGTTTGAAATATATTAAAGCTCAATAAAAAGCTTTGCAAATGACTAAATGGTCCAATTAAGGTAAAGCTAAAATATTAAACTTTATTTAGGGTTCATATGTTTGTGACTCCAGAGGATTTGTTGTCTCACCAGTGGTGAACCTCATGCCATGTCACACAGGTGCAGTGTGGTAGCAGTCTATGGTGCAGGCCTTATAGAAGGCACGAACATCTATGACACGTGGCAGTTGGGGATAAAGGAATACCTGTGAGGCTGAGGCAGTGGGGATCAGATGCTGTTTTATTCCTTCTGTTTGGAAACATTACAGCATTGGACCAGGGGTAATAATCCTCGCTCAGTATCTGGGTGGAAGACACCATCCAGAGACAAACTGATGGTGTCTGCTGTAATGAGAAGGTAATGAAGTGTTTTGGTTGCAAAGCTGGAAAAGCTCGACCTCTGGCTCAGGACTGAGCATGTTTGTTACTAAATAAAATGTGCTTGAATGTGTGGCTGTTTTTCTCTTATCTTATTCATTTGGCGAGCTTAGTTGATGCTGTTCAGCAGAGATTTAATATGGCTTATATCTGCCTGAACATTGTTTTAAGATTCCTAACAGCTGATTCCTGCTGATGGACTCGGGTTGCCTTTCTGGTAAAGTTGGACAAAATAGAAAGGCAATGTTCCTTTTTGGCTTTCTCCTTTGTTTTCTGAGGCATTTTGAAGAACTGGCAGGCATCTCTGTATTTATTCAGCAGATGAGGAGGGATTTACACACAGAGATTGCTTACAATTTCTCCTGGAAATTGTGGAAAGTTTTCATAGTTTCAACAGTTTATTCCGCATCAACATCTTGTGAATTGCAGTGCTGCTTTTAGTAATGTGTTTAAAAAATACTTTTTTCTTCTGCTTTTTTGTAATACAGAAAAAATATATACACCCTTAGAGATTTATTCTAGCATTCGCTTTCAGTAACAATCAGATGTTTCAGATCATCAAACTAATTTTGATAAGAAAAAAGAGTAAATAAAAAATGTATTTTTTTCATGATGATTACATTATGATAGGATCCTGCTTCCTCTTTCAGCCCTAATCAAACAGCATTTATAATTTCAGCTGCTTATCCACATTCACTTTGGCTAAAGAGTCCTTACCAGTCTGATGTATTCAGATTCAGCCTGAGAAACTTTGCATAAATTGCTCCTATGGGGGGAGTTTCCAGTCTAAAACTACTACCCACCCAAAAGCCAGTACTTCATAACCTTATGCTCAAACACTGGGGTTATATATCAAGTCCACGAGAGAAAGGTCAAAAAGCCCAAAATAAAAATATGAAAACTAAGCAAAAGGATTTAGAGAGGCGTAGTCAAATCTAGATTTAAACCTAAAAAACATGGCGTTCCAGTCGGACCTTTAAAAAGCTGCTGCCATCCAAAGTTGATCAATTAAAGATCCTTTTACTAAGAGGAGTGCAGCAAAGTTCTCCAAAGTGATTGGATATAAATAATTTTCCTTTTTATTTTTTTTGCAAATGCTTAATGGTAGATGGAACAACCAGGTATTAAGTTCAGAGGCCATAGAAACAGGTTGGTTTGATAGCTTTTTCATTTTTATACATTTTGAACTAAAAGCAAAGGGAGAAGAAATGCTTAAAAAGGTACAAATAGTTTTCCATAGAAAAGTCTGTTTAATAAAATGGATTCCCACACAGTGAGGCAGTGAGGCCATGCTCTAACATCCAAACCACCCTGCTACTTTTGTTTCTATCTCTTCATATGTTATAAAGAAGCTGATTAGATCCGCTCCTGTGAAACTCTGACATATTGGTTGTTTGACGATGCACAGAGACAGGATCTCTCAGACTGCTGTCCCACAGCACTAAAGGATCAGCCTATACTTTTGAAATTGAATTTGAATTGATTCGATCTGTATATATTTAGGATCATGCAGCATGTATGTGCAGCTTTTCCCCCATTTATCATTATTATTTGATCTGTTTCTACTCTTGAAAAAGGTCTGGCGTTGGGAATAAGTGGCAAAGACGCTGATTCATTAATGGCAGGGTATGATTCTTTTAGCTTACATAACACTCTGCCGAAGGGAAAAAAGCTTTTTAAGCACCTCTGTGGCATGAATGAAAGGTAAATCAGAAGCAATCTACAGGCGGGATAGAATACGAAATGCAAATCTATGCCGTTATATTTTACAAGAAGAAAAAACATAAAAGTTTTGTGGTGCAACATGGCATACACATGAAGATAACTGAAACTATTGATACTGATTATGTAAGAATCATTAAATAGATATTACTGCAGTAATATGGGAAACGTATTTACTGGGAATAAGAGCATGTTAAGAAAAAATTACTAGAGCAGCAATTGGCGATCCATTTTCCGTCACGCTTAATCCCAGCTGGGGTCACGAAGGGTGCTGGTGCCTATCTCTAGCTGTCTATGGGCGAGAAACGGGATACACCCTGGACAGGTCACTAGTCCATCGCAGGGCAACATGGAGACAAACAAGACAAGACAATAACGCAACAACAAACAACCAACCATTCACGCACACACTCACAACTAAGGAGACTTTAGAGAAGCCAATTAACCTGACAGTCATGTTTTTGGACTGTGGGAGGAAGCTGGAGTACCTGGAGAGAACCCACACATGCACAGGGAGAACATGCAAACTTCATGTAGAAAGACCCCGGGCCGGGAATCGAACCTGAAACCTTCTTGCTGCAAGGCAGCAGTGCCACTACTGCACTGAGCAGCTAAACAATCATCTGAAACCCTATTCATAATCTATTTAAGTTTCCATTTTTTTTTCTAATTTTTGTTTATTAATCTATGTTTCTATATCTATTATTTAAGCCACTGCTGAAAATGTTGGTGATTAAAGAATCATACCTTTCTTAATGAGAATTGCATATGTGGAGTTTTATTAATAAGGAAGTGCCTACAAAGAAAAAAAATGAGGAAGCAGTTTTCATTTTGTTGTCTAAAACTGTGGTGAAACTATTGTCTTAGCAGCTTTTTTTATGCAAAAATGAAATATTATTTTAAATGACCGGAGCTGAGTCGTGATGTTTGGGAGCAGCCTGCTGAAATAAAATTTTAGTCAATAGACTGAAAAAGTCTGATAAAAAAGGGGTTTTGATACTAAAACTGGTCAGGAAAATAAAAAATAACTTATAAATAAGTAAAACTATAACAAAAAACAAATAAATGGAGACCAAAGTTTATTTTATCACTGCTCATTGGGAGCAGGATTTTAAGAGGGCTTGAACATGAAACTCTGTTAGAGAAGAGTACTAAAGAGTGGCACCTATGGGTCATGGCGTCTCCATGACAACTGTTTGTTTTAAATCATGGAGGACCTTTGGCTGACACTTTGCAGCCATGCAAACAAGGGAAAACTGTCTTACTGCTGCTCAAATGGTCATTCTCAGGGTTTTTCTTTACACATTTACCTATTCATTAAAATCTGTTTAGAAAGAATGACATACTTTGGTAAAATCTTAGTAAACTAGAACTTTGACATGCAAAAAATTTAAAAGGTGGTCAGTGTTTTATAAACTAATTGTTTGCTACGTTACCTTTCTCCATCAAAGTGAGCGACTGTCAATGATGTAACCCAGGTCTCACTCTGTATAAATTTAATTTTGATTTTATGTTGTTTTGAAACAGCAGAAAGCCCTGGAATTATATGCTTATTCTTATTTATTTCTCATTAAGCCACTGTGTAGACTTTGTAGACATGATATACCTTTTTTGGCTGGTGAGCACGGCACAAATTGCTGTAATGGATTGGATTTGGCCTTCAGGTCTTGAGTTTGACAAATGTGCTCTAAAATGTCCTTTTTTATTTTAGAGCACGTCCTCATGTGCTGTTAAATATATAGTAAATATAAATAATAAGATGGGAAAGTGTGGTTGGAGCATTGAAGTTGCTTTGTGACATTATAACACCTGTTTTGCTTTTTAGAGATAGATGATCGGCCAGGAAAAGCAATCAGTGGTTCCCTTTTGTAACTAAAGATCCCAGACATGGTGGACCATTTTAGGGTCGTCATCTAGCAATGGTTCAACTCTCCAAAGGTTTCCTAATGTCTCTAAACCTCCCTGAAATCTGCCTGCTCCATTACTTAAAAGATTTTCATTGTCAGGATTTGGTTGTGGTTTGAGGACCCAAATGCAGAGACAGTGAGGCAGAGGTGAGTTTTTGTAGATTTAATGAGAGGTAAACAAACAACTGAGGCAGGAATCTAAAAATCCAACAAGAAAAAAGTTAAACCAGAAACCATGGGACATCAGGTGAAAACAATCATGGGAAGGAAAAACACTGTAAGACGGTGTAGGTCGAAGTTTGACGAGGAACCAGCGCTGAGGAACTGCACCAGGAGTGTATTTATGGGAGACTGAACAAAGAGAGGACTAACAAGCAGATTGGGAGCTGGTGTGAACAGAGCAGACTGGAAAGGAGTTAGGGAAAAAGGAGAACACTAGAGGGCAGCAGAGGGCAACAAATAAAAACCTGAAAAATAACCAGAAAAGACAACAAAATAAGAATGAAACCACTAAAACTAGAAAACATGGTTTAAAGTAAAACTGAATACTCAAAAGAAAACGTAACAGAACCAGGACTGTGGCATTCATTACATTTCCAGTTATTTAAATACAAAGAAGACACGTTATTGTCAATATTTTATAAAAGAAACATTTAAACTTGTAACTGTAAGTAATTTGACACATTAAGCCTTTTGGGAAACACACAATTTATTTGTGTTTCAAGAAATGAATGAAAATTGTTTGACCATAAAATAGGAAAGATTGGAGCAATATTCAATTTTGGAGAAAAGGGAGGATTGTTATCCCTAAAACAAACATAACATGGTAATGTGATCACATACTGCTTGCCAAAGAATAAAGGGAATTTTGCAGTCTCTTTTTATATAGATGTGTAAAATGTAATTAGCTGATTGGACACATTCATTTCTGTTTCAAGCTGTTAATATATAGAAAGAAGCTTTTAGGAAGAAATTATAATAAGAAAATTATAAGAATTACAAACATCTTGTAAGTAATGACCAATAGTAATTTTTACCTCACTTAATTTTCCAGCTTTTTGTCCATTTATTTAAAAAGGCTTGAATAATCTGTTTGCCAGAGATCCGAATCTGAAAACCTTCCCTATGTTTGCTATGATTGTGAGAAGATTTTTTTTCTTATTCACCATATGCAATAAAACTAATAACTACTTCCACTTTCTTTATGAAATCACACAAACCAGCATGTACTTTGATGTTTCCTTCCTGTAGCTCAATAAGATTTAGATTAGTGCAGGAAACATGTAAATTGATGCAATGATGTGGATGATCATGTAATTGCCCCGAGTTATATTTATACCTTTACTATCTCTATAAAAGGATTGTATCTCACTTGGAGCTTGGAGAATTGCAGTTCTAGACATAAATATTGCAGTTCAGGAAGTCCTTCGAGTTATTTCACCACATAAACACAATAAAGTATTGATTTTTTTTTTTAGTTTTGCAGGATATAATAAAATGTGGACAGGCAGTAGTGAAATCTTTTTTTTTTCTCATATGAATGTGTTTATTATTAGTAATTTTATCCAGTACTGTAACAGGATCACCATTAAACGTGTGAAATGTGGGATTAAGCTTTTAAATCTTATATTCATCGTATAGGACTCTATTGATCAAAGTGTTTGAATATGTTTTGAACTCTGGTTGACTCTAAGTGGTTTGATCGCGGTAGTTAAGGCGGGGGGCCGCCAGGGGCCACATATTTGGTTTCCCGTCGCCCCGCACCTCCTGGCCAGAGGAACAGCTGTGGATCCGTGAAGCCAGTTCTGCCTTTCGGTTAAGTTTCAGTAAAAGCCCAACCAGGAAGAGCAAACATCCAACACACAGAAACAGAACAGTAGAGAGAGAGAGAGAGGGAGGCAGCGCCACCGACCGTCCTCTCCGCTCCGCTCCTCCCCAGCTCTCCCAGTTCGCGCACCAGTCCTGACTCCCCGTCTCGCCGCCCTCCTTCCCTGTGGATTCACTCGACGCTTTTTTATTAGTATTATTTTTTAATGTTTTAAGTCTCCCTCCCCTTGCCTCTGCCTCGCTAAGAAATAAAAAGCACCTCCTCTGCTCCTGGATGTGTGAAGTTGCTCCGGCAGCGGAGCGCGGAGCCCATTTTTCCGCTTCGTGCAGCAGAAGCGACACACGGAGGAACCGCTGCGAGCCTCCCAGCGCTCCACCAGGACCAGCCACCGTGTGAGTAATACACAACCCGGACTGCAAACATGTGTGTTTAAATAAAAATAATAAATAAAACATATCTATAGAGGAGAGAGTGTGCCCTTTAGTTGGTATGCCTTCGGGTGAAGCGCTCCCCTCTCCTCCCGTATTTGGAGCCTGGCTACTTCCACTCCATCCTGCTCTATTCCTGGGCCTGCCTTTGCATTTTTCTACACTCTTGGTGTAATTGCGTGGATTTGTGCATCGGTAGCCCATCCAGATCCCTGCTGCAGAGACAAACCCGGACCTAATGTTTCCTCCTCGGTGCGCCAGGCTGCGGGTTCAGCCCGAAAATATGAAGTAAGGAGCGCCCGGCTGCCTCACCTGGACGCTTGATTGTTTATTTATTGTTTGTTTTATTTCTGCGTGGCGGGGGATTGCTGCGATTGCCCAAACTTGCAGTTAGAAGCGAGTAGTTGCGGTGTAATACAGGTGTAACAGGGTGGTGGATTATTCAGGCTGCTGATTATCTTTGACTCATAAGCCTCTGAATGATGACGAGCTTTTTGTTTTGTTTATGGAAAAGTGATTTTTCTTGGATTTGTTTTTTTGTGATAAATCTGTAATAAGTGCCCTTTATAGGGCACTCAGTGAAACACTTTGAAAATCAACATTTTAAGCAAATAGGGTTATTGGAATCCAGGACAAGACCTCATTACCTTTTGTAACATTCAAAAATATGGATATTTTGATGACAAAAATTAATGTAATAAGAAATGTCAACTTGCCCAAATAAAGAAACACATTTTTTTTTTGGTACAACATAACATTTGAGGTTAATGCTGATACTGGTACTTACATTTTTCAGTTTATAAACCTAGATATAATGTTAACTGGCTTATTAACTAAACTTTTTAACTTTTCAGTTGGCTTTATAGCATTTAATTGACTTAACTTTTTTTTAAACCTAATTTACAGCAGGTAATATATCATTCAAGGGCTCTTCTAATTGGTCAAATGCCAAAATAAGATCTACAAACATGTAGACGTATCTTTGCTGAATGGCTGGATATATGTCTTGTGCTTCTAGACCTCACTGAGGGATGGAGGGGACTCCATTTGTAAGGAGTATGCAAATGATCATAAATGGTATCTTTCCCTATAAAGGGTTAAAAACACCCAGATTGTAGTAATGGGTACACATCTCTTATTAAAAAGGAAAAAAAGTACTATTTGACATTTTCTGATTGTAAGAGGCCCCTAAAAACACCTGCCTTACTTTAAAGAGCATGATATCTTGTCTTTTCCAATTAGAAATAATGTATTTTGCCTTTTTGATGCACATATAGGTAAAAGAAAGTTCCTAAAACATTTAATGAACTTAAAAAAGTAGTAATCTATCTTTGCTCTTCTTTATAACTTACTATTCTGCTGGTATATTTCCTCACTTCTTTTAGCTTCACCTTGAGGAAGGGAAACCTGTCATCTGTGAAGGTATACTGTAATTTACAGGCTGGCTTTAAAAATCTGCCTGTAGGGCTGTTACCTCACAGGATGGTGGTTTTAAGGTTTGAATCCCCTGCCTGGGAAAAAAAAAAAAAAAAACTGTAAGTTCTCCATGCTTGGCCTGGCTCAGCTTCTAATGAGCTTTGATTTCTGATTTCCTTTCCAAAGATATAAATCATACAGTTGTCAATATGTCCGTGACCCAAGCAGTCATCTGCAAAACAATGATCTTAAACAGTAGGAATGGACAGAGGTGTAATCCTGATCTAAATCTCAGATATAAATAAAAAAAACAGCGCACAGAGTGGCATTTTGTTTATCTTTTTGTGTATTTTTGGGAAAGTTGCATTTTTTTAAAGGTCACTGCTAAAAACGTTTTTAGGCACTAAAAAGTCATATTATCCATATTAAACCTTAAATGAAACATAGGGATTTCCTGCAACATTTCATTGCTTTCAGAAATGCACTGCTGGTCTTTGATTGTTCTCTGCTTTGTAATGATGACAGTCGCAGTCTGGTGTTATTATGCTTGGGGGGGGGAAAAAAGAACTACAAAGCCCATAATACAGCAGCTCTGTCATTAAGGATTTATTACTGTGTATTTAACCTAGCCTGTGAACCCTTAATGGCATTCTGCTCTTTAAAGTTGCTTATTGTAGTTTGTTTAAGGAATTTAAATGAACAAGTTTGTGTTACCCTATTCATTATCAGTCAGGTTGTTTTTTTTATCTGAAAGATAATATTGGAATAAGTTTAGAGGTAAAAAGAAAAGCAAAAGAAAAGAAAGCCATCATACTGTAGCTTTTAAGCCTTTGTTACATTAAAACTACAAACATCTCGTTTTATTCAATTTAAAAGACAGACCAACAGCAAGTAGATCATTGGTGTGAATTGGAATGAAAATATGCATAGTTCTTGAAATATTTTACAAATAATATCCTTGAAAGCGAGGCCTGTTTGAAATCAGTACCTGAAGGAGAGTCTATTGTCTACCAGCTTTGCACATGATTCTGAATCTTTTTTTTCATTTGCAATAAAAGTTTCCCTCAGTTTGATCTTGCAATGTGTGAAAATGACTCAGGAAAATGATGCTGATTCTTAACTAGGGATGGGGATCGAAACCCGGTTCCATCAAAGACCCGGTTCCACTTTTTTCAAAACCCGAAAATCAATAACGTTTGGGCTTATCGATACCACTATCGAGTCTGGTCGTTTTTTTTTTTTTCTCCCGGAGGTCCTATAACATAATTGTGTGTCCCTCGAGTCGCGTCACAGCATTTAAATCTAATCAATCCAATCACTGCAGCATGTCCACCAATGTTTTGGAATGAAATTGTAAGCAAACAGATATTAAAAGTAAAACAAGTGAAGTCTGGCACTTAACTTTGCTCGCGACTCGAGAATGGCTGAACGGAAAAGACTCCTCCTCCTCCGGCTGCTGCCGCCGCACCACAGTCGGGCCCGTCTTAATCATCCACTCAGAGTACCACTGGTAAGCGCACAAAGACTTTGTAGCTTGTCCGGTCAGTTAAAAATAGTAATTGTGAAATCCGTCTTGTAATCGGAAGCATACAAGCTAGTTAGCTTGAAAAGTAAATAAAGTTTCAGACGTGCTGCGTGATGATGTGTTCAGATTGGCTCAGTAAAACGACAATTATGTTATCATGATGAGTTCAAGTGTAACGTAAAGAAAACGGGAAATTTAGTTTTTGGCGAGAAACATGAGTAATACAGTTGTATATTGCTCTAATTATTTTAGAATATATAATTAAACTACTGATGCCAACATTTATTAAAAATTACATTTAATTTAAAATACAATTATTTATTTGTTAAATATTTTCCTATTCACTAAAAACATGATTTAAAGTGACAGTAGACAATACATTAACCAACAATTGTGAAAATATATTTTAGTTAGTTTTATGTCATTTCGAAGTGGCCTATTACATTAGCCATGTTTATTGAAGGCTAGAAACGTTTTTGTTATGCTCACTTGTTAAGCAATAAAAGCAATACCAGTTCTGTTAAAAAAAATTTGTTGCATCGTCTTTCCACCAAATAACAGAAAAGTATCGATAGTGGTATCGATAAAGACTCGGATCGATAAGGAGTATCGATAAAGGTATCGATATCAATAAATATTAACGATCCCCATCCCTATTCTAAACTGGAATTTAATCTGAACTTGGACTCGACCACAGGTACAAATGAACTCGCTCTGATCCAAACTGTTAAAAGGTGAACTTCTACCCCTGTTTCAGGGTTTTTAGAGCCTAAAAAAAGGTTTTCTAGACTTTCATATTTCACATCTACTTTGCCCAGCTTCTCTGTTCTTGCTAATAACTGCATTCCCACAGCATAATGCTGCCACTGCCATGGGTGTCTTCGAGGGAATTTAGGTCATTGGGTTTAATTTTGTCCTCATCTAAGCAGAGCACTTTCTTCTACATATTAGCGTTCTGTCATATGTGGCTTGATGCAGACGACACTTAAGAATTTCTTTTGACTCTTTGTTGTGCGCAGGACTGGTATTGTTTTGTCAACAGTTACCATGGTCCTCTAGAGTGCCTCTCTGAATAATACTCTCATTGTCTAGTGTGTTTATTAGCGTAGATCCCTATGTCTTATTTGGTTTTAGGCAATGGTTTCGCCTTTTCAGATTGATTGAGCAGCAGGACAAAGCAAGATGTTAGAAATAGGATATTGTTTTATAGCTTAATCCCACTTTAAGCAAGATTCATAATGATATTTTATAAATGATTTGTTTTTAAATGTTTAAAAGGCATATATCAATTCCTTCCTGACCCTACCACCTAACAATAACATGCTACTGGGTTTTTGTTTTCACAAAAAAACAGTTAAATAATTTAGAAATTTGTTATAACGTAAAAAAAAAAAAACAATGTTTAATTATGACTTCTTTTGGATAATATGAATATAAACTAAACAAAAACTTAAAACTAAGTGTACATATGTGGTAAAAAATATAAATACATTGAAATGAAATAACATTTTTAACCAAGTACCCTTTCCAAAAGCCTCCTTAGTTTCTTTTAAGAGGAAAGAATAAAACGGAGCTTTAACACATAACATAGGCAACCTGCTAGCCAGAGGAGGAGATCTTCATCCATCTATAAAAGAGAGAGAATTTAATTAAAGTATCTTTTAAAATTGAGTCAGTTTTTGCTATATTTAAATAAGTTAAAGTGCCTTCCTGTGTTTGCCTTGAGCAACGTTTCTCTGACTGAGTCTAGCTTTAGAGATTCATCGTTTGGAAGCTGCTTAAACTTCTCAACCTTTCATAGTTCTTGTTGGGTACAGAGCCGCTAACGCATCTGTGGTTCCTTCTGGTGTGAGTCAACAATGTAATCTGTTTGACACTTATTTATATATGCAGATGATCTCCGTTTTGCTGTTTTAAAACAAATGCTTCTCCGTCCCGTTGCTCGGCAACCTGTAGATACACCGGACGGGGCCTGCAAGGCTCGGCCAGGACCTGTTATCCTGATTGCCGTCTGCCTCAACAACAGGCTGTTATTAAAACTCTGTGACCATGAGCTTTTATCGCTGTCTTGCTTTCTGAAATCCACACTGAGTAAATTTGTGTCCTCCCTGTCAGAGATTAGATGGATCTCTAGCTGTCTGCTCCTTTCCTCTCCTCTAACCAGAACTGTTAGCTGCTATACACCATATATTCTCTCTAGTTTCTCCTCTGCAGGTTCTTTCTCTTTTGTTGATTGAGGACTAACAAAGGGAGCTCTGATTGATCAGTTAGCCATCTTTATCAGCAAATCTATTCATTTAATTGATTTCCACTGAAAAGGCTAACTAGAAGAGACAGCTCTGCTCTCTTACCAGAGAACATTCATGCTTTATTTTATACTTCAATCTTTTTAAGGAAATATTAATTAAAATTCCTTTGAAGCAGGATTCTAATGGGATGAATTTAGGGTAATTCACTCCGCCAGCTGTCCTTTTCATGGTATTTATGGACAGGATATCAAGGTGGTTGTGTTGAGGAGGAAGCCTCGTTTGGCTACCTTAGGGACCCATCTTTCTGTAGACGTGCTTTTGACTCTCGGGGTGGGCTGAAGCAGCGCACAGCGGGGTGCAAAGCAGCTGGAAAGAGAGTCAGCTTCACTAAGTCTGAGGCCACAGTTCTCAGTGTGTTACAGGGCATTCGCAAACAACTGCTTGAATGCAATATTTATTAGAATATCACATTTCAAATGTCAAGAATTCATACTTTATATATTTGATATATTCATACTTTTAATAATTTGTCCAGTCGGTTGGACTCTATTCTCACTAAGTTAAGAAAATGCTTTCCATAGCAGTTAAAAATTAAGTATATGTCTGATACTGATCAGCTCAAATGTGGTTAAAACAATCTATTCATACATTGTTTGAAATGACTAAATACAATTTCAGCCTTTTCGGTCAGTCAGGATGAGCACACTTTTGCTTTATTTCCCTTTTAATCTGTAATACACCGGTTTGACATGTTTGGTATCCTTCACCAAGATTCTCACAATAGTTTGATGCAATTTTGGAGCATTACGTGGCATACAAACCTGACTTAGAGCAGTTTTGTTAACACCTTTCCTCTAATACATCTTATCCCTGAATACAATCTGACTTATGTTGCATTTGGCATGGTGGCTTCTTCATCCCTGAGCGGCCTTTCAGCCCATGTCAGTGCAAGACTAATTTCTTTGCTGATAAGGATACTCTAACAGAACCTTAAATCAGGACATTTATGAAGTACCTGTGTTTAAATGGGGATGTTACTCGGATTTCACAAAACATTTCTCACTGAACAGTATTCCCGTTCTTACTGAAAAGTACAATGACTGGAACTTCCTATGCTGTTCATATTTTGATCAGATGGAGGAACTTTTAGGTATCTGGAATTTAGATTAGGAGGTCTGAATGGGGGTCCTTATGTTTTTCTCTTATCTTTATTACAAAGCAGTTTGTTTGAAGGTTTGCCTCATTATAACCTTCAGGTGTGGCATTTAATTAACTTTAGCCTATATCGTCATCATTTCAGATTATCTATTAGCTAAACAATTAAATCATATGTAAATTCTGAATTAAAATAATTTGACTAAATCCCAATATATATATATATATTTTGACATTTGGCAAAAAGAAATAATTAGGCTAACCCTAAGGTTTGGTCTTACCTAACATGAGACAGTGAAAGAAAGCAATACTCTATGATGTATCTTTTCATATTTTTTAAGTTAAACAAATTTTCAAATTTTCATTTGAAAATTGTAATCTTGAAATTTGTGACATCATGAAAAAAAGTTAAACAGCTGTTCCTCAGGTCATGGGGATTTTACATTATCTATCTCCTGTTTTAGTCATTTAGCAGATCCACACTCAAGTAAGCAATTGAGTTCTGTTATGCAATGTGGAGGCTTAACGTGCAAATGTCATATTCAGGTCAGATGACACATATAAACCATAGAAACCAAAAACTTTTATCACTTAACTGCTATTTTAAACAAAGCAAGGTGCAGCAGATGCAAGTTTACACCAATATCAGATTCAGTTTCATTTGTCACCTCAGAGACCTGTCACCTTTTTGTTCTCTTAATGGTGCACATCTGTACACTATGCATAAACAGTTACCATGGTTACAAAAGTTAGACAACCTGAGTCATGAATCCAACAGAGGAGGTGAATCTGAAATCAATGATGGACAGATGTGGAGTCTAAATATCTGCCAGTTTCTTTTTCTTTTTTTTTAATGCGAACTGACCTGACTCAGCAGACGAGATTGTTGCTCCCCTGATGTTGCCTCAGATCTCTTCGTCCTCCTCATCACAAAGCATTTTGAAGTATTGTCTTTAGAGCCTCTGTTTCGAGTATTGAAGAAGCTTCGTGGTGCAGATTTTAAAGCCAAGCAAAGAAAAAAGGTTCAAACAATGAGTCTAAGAAGAAGAGAGGGTTGGATTGGTGTCACTGCTGAGAAAAGCAGTGACAGCACCATTTATTGCCTCCTTTAGTGAAGATGGGTAAATCACAGAAAATGCATTCTTGCATGCATAATTTCTTAGTTAAAAAGTATTCCAGCAAAACAAAACAAAAAACAAACAAGCTTAATTTATTTATGTAGTTGTGGGTAAATTAAATCTTTTATGTTCACACAACTGGTGGGCATGTAGATCCCATTTATGAATAATTTCAGCAATCAGTCCATTAGAAATAATCCTCTCTGATCTCAAACTGGATGGCTGGTATTAAAAACATTTTTTTTACCCGTTAACTGACTGCATTTGCAGGATAGTGATTCTAGTCTTATATTCACATTCAGCAGCAATTGATAAAGTAATAGCAGACAATAGGGGCTGTAACAACTGTGGGGAAAAAAACCCATTTAAGAATATATTGATCATCAAGAATTATTATAGGACTTGATTTAGAATTGGATGTTTTGTTAAACACAGTTAATATTCCATTTAATGGTTAGCACTTTTTGCTGGACATCCCCAGAGGTGAGCATTAGAGATCATTTACCTTGCTTTTCATCCTGCCCACTGGTTATATTAAGATGGATAAGTTTTTATCCAGTACGGGTGATAATGACTAAGAGAAATGTGCCTCCATGACATGTCATATTTATACTTTGGAAGAAACGGTTATTGGTTACTAATGACAAATTCCATGAAAGGCTAGAAAAGATAAGTATGAAGAAGTTCACACTGTAGATTGTCAGCCTTTTTGTTTTGGCAGGCATATATTCAACAAAAAAAGCTTTGTTTTTGATTAGTACACATGCAAAAGTGTGGAACTAAAGGGCTGAACTCCATGTTCCAATGTGGAATGTTTTAGAAGCAACACCAAGACACAGTGGTGTTTGGACACTCACTTTTTACTAGTCTTTTTTTTTTCCATTCATTTTGTGACCAGTTTTTTTTTTTTTTTTTTGCCACATTGTCTATGGAAAAAGAAAGGTGGGCTGCCCCAATGGTTTCAGTCAGTTTTTTGATACCCATTAGGTACTAACCTGAAACAACCACAAGATGCAAGTAAACATCACCTATAGATATAAACAAAAATAACTAATTAAAGTCCAAATCCAAGCCATCAGACACATGAGCAAACATTGGTTCTGTTTCTGGTAAAATCCGTTGATTATCTTAGACAACTTTTTTTTTTTTTTTTTTTGGTTATGCGTTTCCATACAGCACTTCTATGGTGCATTCAAGCACAGGTCTAATGTTGGATTTCTTTGTTGATTAAATGGACTTTTGAGTTATTTTAAGTTTGTTTTTGCTTTTAATGTCATCACAGACTAATTCTTTATTTCCTCATTAACAACCTTGACTTTTTTCACCACTGATTTTTGATCTTTCTCTGTGTGATGAAACGAACTGAGCTGAATACACTGCAAAAAATTGAAATCTAAAGTAATTTTTTCTTAGATAAGTAAAATTTTCTTGAATTGAGGAGGTAAGTAAGACACTTTGCCAATGGAACAAGATAATTTGCATTTAAAATAATTTTATTTAAAATAGTCTTATTTCAGGTGCATATTATGTAATTATCTGATTTTAGGAGTAAAAATACCCTTTTTATTGGCAAGTCATCTTATTTACCTTCTCAAATTAAGGGTTAATAAAATGTTCTTCAGATCTGTTGCAAAAGTCGGGGTCTGTTGCTGTGCTCACTTAAGTGGGAAAAAAAAGTTAAATGCCTGCTTAAAAATACCCTAAAACATTTGTAGAATAGCTAAATTCTGTTAAAGACAAGAATTTGCGGTAAAAAGAGATATCCAGAAACCTGACGAATCATCTTGTCTCTTAATAAAGCCAAAAAGAAGTTAATCGAAAATGCTAAATGTTTGTAGAGTTTTACAATTCTGGCTTAAAATCCTCTAAGTGGATTGTTCTTTCAGCTAAGGAAATGTAGGTCTGTATTAACTAAGTTAATGACTATACAATTCTAGAATGAGTTGACAATTTTCTTAATTGATTTATTAGTCACAATTAATTGTTTCAGCCCTAGCCAACACAATTGTAACCTATGATCCAAAAATCTTAATTTGGGTAAATTCAAAACTTAATGGTCAAAAAAATTTCTTCGTGGTGGTGGGGTTGACCTAGTGGTAAGAGCAGTCGGCTTGTACTCTGAGAAGATTGCAAGTACCCGGTTTGATCCCCACAGCCTGGGGATAAATTTCTCATTATTATTATTGTTACTAACTGAAATAGATCATAACCATTTCTTTTATCTTAATCTAAAGCTTTATCTCTTTATATCAAACTAAACAATTTATACAAGGGATGAAGTCTGTACCTAAATATAATATATTTATTGAAGGTGTTTTATTATTAAAAAACGGTGCGTTGGGTGTCAGAAAATCCAATGTTGAGCAGTGCCGTGCTTTTTTTTCTTTTTTTTTTTGTGGTTTTTATGGGCTTTTTGTTGAAACATCCACTTAACAGCGGCGTCCACATAGCATAATTTTGTTCCTTCATCTGTATCGACGTCTGTCCTGGAATGGTGATTACATTAGCGGGCGTGGTTCTAGCAAGTCCAACAATCAGGAGCTTACCTGCAGACAGTGGGTGCAGACAATGTTGCTGCTTGTGTAACTTTTAACCTATTGTTTAAGAAACCGGGAAACGATGCACACATGCACACAAGTCAAATTCTCCTGCGCACCCTCTCGAGGAAAAAAATACCTGTTTATTTTTATTTTATTTCAGAAGGATTGTACAAGTAAAATTTGTGTTAATGGTTCCTTTAATGATTTTCTATTGTGACATCCATAGTAAAATATTCAGAGATCTTAAAAGAATATGAAGCTAGCATTAATGAACCAATAAAATTAGAAGTGGTGGGGAATTTTTCATCTTTATATGCTGAGTAGATTAAAGGCATGCTGTAAAATCTATTAACTTATGGCTTTCAAACTATTAAGCTTGTCAGGAACCAGAGTATTTTCTAACAGAATGTCTTTCTTTTTGTCGACTCCATTTGATCTCAAGTGAAGCCTTGAGAAACTGTCCAAATGTGAGTATAGCAAAGGAGTCCTGGTGCGTCTGCTGTTTGATGCCCTGAGAGCATCTAAGGCTCTGCTTTCCGACCAATTAGAGACAGGGCACAGGGTGATTGATCTTCCCATAAATGGGAAATTACTTCCTGAGGATCACCAGGCCCAACTGTGTTTAAAGAACTAAAGAGCATTTTGGTCAGAGAGCATCCACAGAAGAGAATAGCATCCAGGGGAGGTTTCACCATGAAATATTGAGCAGCATTGTGTTTGGGGTTTGAAATCACACTGGAGGATGAGTGTTTGATTGGGTCAGCCTCACACTGGAAATTGTTGATTGAGTGATATGAGAGAGGCACTTGGAAAAAGTGGAAGATAGCGATTGATTTTTCAGGTGCCAGAGCCATTTATGTGGCAGGATATTTAATGAATTTTACTGGAACAAAATTAAAAGCATCCTTTAAAAAGGTCCTCTGAGACCTGAATGTCGCCCTCAACCTACAAGGTCACACAAGCAAAAAATAACGGAAAGATGGAGGATATTTATTTTCTGAGAAGACTCCTATGTTCCTAGGAGTTTTTACTGTGAAACAAGCAGCAGGGCTCTAATAGTGTTTCTCCACCAGCTTTGGAAAATTTTGACCATTCTTCCTTCCAATGCTGCTAAAGCTCAGTTAGGAAGAATGTAGATAATTTGTCATGTTGCTTTTTGAAGGCATACCTGTAGATTTCCACTTTTTTTTAATTTAAGCTCCACTTTTACCTTCTTTTAAAGGCCAGATAACCTAGATCCAACATTAGCTACCGGGTAAATACGTCCTTATTAGCTCTAACGTTTCTACCTATTCCGATTGAAGGAAAGCATCCCCACAGAATGATACTGCCACTACCATGGTACACTTAAGTGGGCTTAGCATGATGCCATGTTGATTTTCTGCCACATAGTTATTTTTAAAAGTTTTTTAAAGAACAATTTTTCAGAGAGCAACTAGTTGAACAGTTGTTTTTTCTACCTCTATTTACATGATAAAACCTAAAAAAGCAATTGGAAAGCACAGACCTCCACCAAGCAGCTAATTTCCCCCCATACTTTGACCTACACATATAGCTAAAACTTGAAAATGATCTGGATTAATTTCAAATGTTAGTTTGATTTTATTGAACCAGAGATGCACTTAATACAAACGATTCACTAACAAACAAAATCTGCTTATCAAGACTTCGAGCGAGGCATGGATCCCTTTTCTTTTTGTGTTTTTGTCCTCAATATACCGTATTTTCCCGACTATAAGGCGCACTTAAACGTCTTTTTTTTCCCTCAAAATGTGCGGTGCGCCCTATGGTGCGGTGCGCCCTATGTGTGTTGTAACTGCGACTTTTGAGACCACCTCATTGAGGAGATGATGAAAGAGTGGCTGAATGTAAGGAGACCAGGTATTTTTTTTTTCCACTCATCACCATCACTGTTAATATGTAACTCCATGCGTGCCCATCTCACAGCTGATGTGAAAAACATGGGGAAACAAATTAACCCTGTGCTCGCTGTTCAACCGCTCAACATCGGTGTGAACCGGACCCAGCAGGTGCAGCAGAAGCAGCGAGTTTACATGCAAAGTAAATGGTTGATGCGCGTATAGGTGCAGCAAAAGGTCCTGCAGCGCGTTTTGAGCAGCAGGAGCGTTCAAGCATCTGCCAACGCGCTGCTGCTGCTCGAGATGGAAAAATTGAAGTTTTGCTGCTGGACGCGCCGCATCAACCAATCAGAGAAGCTGATCTGGGAGCTGACAGCGAGACAGACACAGCGCTCTGATGACATATGATATTAACGCAAATGGAAAAGGCTGGATGGATGAGGAGATGATGAAAGCGTAGCTGAGGGAGGTGTAGCCTATGTGAGGAGACCAGGTGGTTTTTTCTACGCATCACCATCGCTGCGTGCCCATCTCACAGCCGATGTGGAAAAAAAGGTGAATCAAATGGATACTGTGCTCGCCGTTATCCCGGGGGGTCTGACAAAGGAGCTTCAACCGCTCGACATCAGTGTGAAGCTAGCCTGACGTAGTCCGACTCAATTCTAGGCAGAATATGAGTCTGATACTGCTCCATAGAGCTGTGATTATGGGGCGTGTTTCGAACGAACCAGGAAAAAAAATGCCTCTGCACTCAATTGGATAGACCTACAACCAATAAGAGCAACGGAGTGCGTCACGTATGTTAAGCGAGGCATAGTTGTTGTCCACAAAAATCAAAGCGTGCAGTTTCACGCCTATAATAAGAATATGAGACTTGATCGCGTTTCTCTGTTCCTCTTTTAAAATTAATTTGCTGTCCATATCTTCTAGAACAGACATAATAGCAGAATCTACTCACCTCAACTCTCCAGCGGCAGCCATTATTGTTGTCACCCAAACGCGCATTGGTCACGTGGTTGATTACGTTACTGTTTGTCATCTGTCCATCATCGTATAAAGCCCGCCCTGACAATTTGATTGGATCGCCTGACAGTGGGCTTTAATACTCGCGCTACTATGGAGCAGAGCCAGACCGAACTTCCCCGACCTCAAACTTTGTGGGCGGGACTAAGTTCGGAATGGCACCCAGGCTAGTGTGAAGCGGCCGTTCAAAGTAAGGCTGCGAGCGGCGTGGGAGCGATGGATGACAGACGGAGACCACAGTTTCAGGATAAGTGGAAGGCAGCGCCGGGCAAGTTACGCCACCGTTTGCGGATGGATTGTAGATGGACTAACGTGTCTGCTGGCTCTGTTGTTCAAGCTTTTGCAAAAGCCGGCATTATTTCTGAGGAGCTGCGCTGCACGGAAAGTGACTGACAGCGAAGAAGGGGAAATTTTAGCGCAGCTGTTTTATTCAGAAACAGAGGATGATGACTTTGATGGGTTTGATTAATACTTTGTAATAAATACATGAATAAAGCACAATCATACTCAGTTTTGCTCCCGCTCTATTTTTCTACCTGAAAACTTAATTCAACAGCAGCCTCTGGGCGGGTCTCCTCCTCTTCACCGCGGTGGCTGGCAGGTGTTTTTTCATCTAAATAATCTAAATCTTGCAGCTATATTTGCTGTGATCAGTGGGAATAAAGTAGTTTTAATATGTTTTTAAGTGAGAAAGTCCACCTGAAAACTTAATAATTGCAGTCAGTTCATCCAGATTATCTATTTCTGTCGGAGGCGCTCAGACCCCCATATACCAGCGGTGCGCCGACAGGAGAAATCCTTTCATCAGCAGCCTCTAGGCTGGGCAGCCTCCGGGTTCATGCAGTGGCTGGCAGGTATTTTTCATCTAAATAATTTAAACTGCAGGCACCCATAAAAGCGAACATATTCCGTCGGCAGGTTTCAGGATTTTAAGTTAATTTAGGAGTGATCACAGCGCTGTGTCATCTGAGATGTGTCTGTCTCACGGCCAGCTGCCAGGTTTGATTAATACTTTGTAATAAATACATGAATAAAGCACAGTCATACTCAGTTTTGCCCCCGCTGTATTTTTAAATACGCAGTAGAGGTATTTAAAGGTAGTAGAGGACATGTACCTGTATATAAAAAACGCGCCCTATAGTCCGGTGCGCCTTATGTGTGTGTTAAATACAGAAATGGGACACATAACAGAGACTGCGCCTTTTAGTACGGTGCGCATTATGGTCGTGAAAATACGGTAACAATTCTTGACTTGTTGAGTCCGATACTGAGGCTGTCAATACTCACTGCTGCCACCCTCTGGTTCAGGGTTCAGGGTGCTTGTTCTGCCAAATATCTCTATCTCACAATGTTGAAGAACCCTTAAAAAAAGAAAAAGAATCCTGCATCCAAATTATTCTCTGGATCATCAACAAAATTGAACGGATTATTTCTTGAATGTCTTTAAAAACCATTCATAGCTTTTGAAGTAATCCTGCTTAGAACCAACAAACTCGACCAAAAACATAACCTCCTTGGCCGGGATATTGACTACAATGTTTGCAAACGTTACTCAAGTCTCAATTTAAACAAAACATACAAAACAATCATCTAGTAACTCATCAAACTAAACAATAGCAATGAATAACAAATGGAGAGAACAGCAATGCATGTGCTCTCGAGGCATTGCTGCATATACATCCAAATTTATCTTACCGTGTCAGTCAAAAGCTTCCTGGATGGGAAGCGAAACTTCTTCAAACTTGGAAATAGAGACTGACACGGGAGTGGATTTTCACTCCTGTCCCGTCCCACTCCCACAGAAAAAAATTGTGTCCCGTCCCGATCCCGGGCCAGAGTAGAAATCTAAATCCTGTCCCGTCCCACTCCTGGTGAAATTACTTCCATTCCCATCCCGCTCCCATTCAGAATGATTCCCGCTCCTGCACCACTCCCATTCTTGTTGTCTTCAATAAGATTTCACTTTTTTCAAACTTTTTGAAGTCGAGTTCACCACTAACTGTTGGTCCCTCCATTGTTGTTTTTCAGCGCGGATGAAAAACTCAGAGCAGAAGCACTGTTGGTTTTTGGATCATGTAGTTTTTTTGACTCGCATTATAGTGTAGGCTTCAAGGATAAAAACTACAAAATGGCGGCGCCAGTACTGGATTTTTTTTCTTTCTATTTTATTTTATTTTATTTTTTGCATCGATCCTAGTTTTTTTTAGTTACTATTGGTTTGCTCCCGCTCCCGTCTGCTCCCGTTAATGTTTAATCCTGTACCGTCCCAATTACGTGATCGTTACTAATACTGACTCCCATCCCACGGGAAATTTCAGCCTCTACTTGGAAACAAAGTCCTGTGGATTGTTGTTTTTTTTTTTTACTTTTTTGTTATTACTAATCCTGCTCCTTTTCAATAGCTGAACACCCATATATTTGACTGATACCGGTACATGAAAAAAACAATATTATCAGCCAAAATATATCAACCGGCCAATGTATCAGTCTATCTCAGCTGTGCTTCCATTGTTGGTCACTTTAGACATATGAGCAGTACCGCCATATCATCTAAGATCAGGATTTTGTTTTATAACCCAAAGCTGCTTTTAACTTCTCAAGCTTTTATCCTCATCTTTCCCAGCAACTCTACATGAACAACTATCCTGTACCTGTTTTTTTTTTTTTACAATCATAAACGGCCAGATTATCTTTTGCAGGGAGATGGCAAGGGCATCATTTCCTGAAGCCATTTGGTATTGTAAATATTTAGTGAGGAGGGGCACTGTGCAGACGCTTTAAGATCACTGATTCTGTTTCAGACTATCTGAACAACCTGCTTCCCTGCAGCTAAACCTTGCCTTACTCCTGCCAGCTTCACACATGGACTCCTCTCATTCAGGCAACACAAGCCCAGTCAGATTGGGGCGGACAGAAACCGACATGTCTGAATAGTCCTGTCAGCATTCGACTCTTAAAGAGCTGTCAGTACAGAGAAGTTGTTAACCTATAACGTGTTCAAACTGCAGACAAATATGGATTGAATATGGACTTTAAGCAGTCTGCAGCTTTTGTTTAGTCCAACACAGATTAAACTTAAAAACACAAACTGGTGTAATTGTCTTTTATGCTTAACAATTGTACGATGACAGCAGCTGTATCTCTTCACATCTCTAACTAGAGGGGAATAGACCATCATGTGGATAAGAATGCATGTCAATTGCTTGTATGGGGGAGGATTTCATTATCCTATTGAGACTAATTATGGAACATAAGTGCCTAGAACAAAAAGCTCTTTTAAAACTAGAAAAAAATGTTTATTTCTGTGATTTTTACGCAAAAGTTTTTGCTGTGGCTTGAAAATCTGCATGTAGCTCATAGCCTGTTAAAATGTTTGCTAAGTACAGAAACATTTCCTTCTGAGCTGCCATAGCAGCTAAACTTGCCTCATAATTAATAAATATTAGCTTATTATTTGCTGGGATAGACACAGAATCACAGCTTTATATGCTTCTTCTAAAATCACTCTCGATGTCAGTGCGGCAGAAAAACAGGGATATCTCTTGACTTCGTTTTTTAAGGAAATTGTTACGTTACAACCACCAATTATGTATTTTATTGAGGTTTTTCTATATATATTCCCTATTCAGTGTTTCTCTGTCAAATCACACATTAAACACGTTAGTTTTGATGACATGATATTGATTTAATGTAATTTTGCATTAAAATCATGCAGCAAGATGTATCAGGTGTTTCTGAGTTATTATTCGTCAAACAGGCTTATTTTAACAAATATTACAATTTAAAGCTCCACATTTAATAGCTCCATGCTAAAACCCATCTCTGTGTGCTGATGTCAGAGGGAGAATACTTTTACAGCTAGTTCTACATTTTATAATGAAGATTGGTGAAAACATTGCTGGGTTTTCCAGAAGATGTAGTCTGGAATTGGTTTATGTGGCGGAACAATTGTCCAGTTTGAGCTCAGGTAGTGATGCTGAGGAGTAAGGAAGCATCACACACCGTTTTTTTTACATTTGGCCCTTGATTTTACGTTATTACATCATGTTCTACTCACCCATATGAGTCTTGTGTCATTTGGAGCCGTTCTGAAGAAATTCAGTTTTGTTAAATCCAAGTACCGTCTTCCTATGGGCGATCGACTTGAAGGCACAAACTAAACTGTTCATAATTTATTCTTTATGGTAAGACAGCATTCATAACATGTAGGCGAATCACTGTCCCCCAGACATCTGCGGTTATATTTTTTAATATTTATATGTTTTAAAAACAAAGCGGAGTGTGTATGACGTCATCCCCGCATGCAGACTGGAGTTGTGACAGGCAGCCCGGGCCACAGGCGGCTACGCTCTAGCCCTTATATTAATTTGGCTAGCTAATCTGAATCGTTCAATTCCATTTCAAGAGCGAGATCATCTGTGGTAGTAGCACTAGACATCTTCCAGGAGTGTGAGTAAAACTAGCTGCAGTTCAGCGGACAGGATGAATGAATGGTAGCCGGCACATGGTTGAGTAGAACATGATCCAATAACGTAAAATCAAGGGCCAAATATAAAAAAAAAAAAAAAAAAAACGGCGTTCCCCTTTAAAGGTCAGAACCATCCACAGCAGATCTAGCCTTAGACTCAGACTATGAGCTGGAAGGTGGCAGCTAATATGACGCCCCGATAAAAAACATACAGAGGAGAAACACTGCTTTAAAAGCCTCTGGTACAGATAGTATAACCAGTTATTAATTTATAAGATATGAATTAGCTTATAATACTTTAACTGAATCCTCCACCGCTTTTACAAGAAATTATCTACTATAGTCTTAAAGGCATAGCTAGCGACTCCACCCTTACTTCTCTAGTGTTGCACTGATACTGATACCAGTATTGGGCAGGGCCCCGATCCAGCACTAAAATGGTGGTATCCGTATCGGTGAGTACCAACAAATAGGGCACTGATACCATTTTGAGAGCCAAAACTTTATTCAGCTATTGTCACCCGTTCCAGGTAGGCAATAAAAAGTTCTACTGGATTCACTTTGTATTTGTATTTTTTGCTGCTTCACAAAGGTAGGCAGCTGCTTGACAAAGCCATGATGGCACTTATTGTACATCCAAGTAGTATGCAGTTCTTCATATATACACACATCAATTTCAAACAGATGGTATCTGTATGGTATCGGCCAATACTGCACAGCCAGGTATTGGGTATCGGATAACGGGGCCAAAAAAATGGCATCAGCGCAACACTAGTTCTTACAACTGCCAGCCAAAAAACAATATGAAACCACAAACCTATAAAAGACCTAATAAAGAGTGCAGAACCATCTAGGCTCTGATTCGGTATTACAGAAGCTAATAATTAGTCTTAGATGATCATCTGGAACAGCAGCAATCTATTATTTAAGCTCCACATCAGCCTCCAATTCTTTTCTGAATATTTTAAAAATTTCTCTTAATTCAACAACATCTCAGGTCGGAGGTGAAGTTGGAAGAGAAGCGCTGGGAGTGACATTAGCAGGTTCTTAATCATAATCCACCCGTCTCTGGCTCAAACATCGGCTAATGTTATCGCTCTCCCCCGGATAGACCCACTCTTTGCGCTTCTGTTTTACAGAAAAAAAGTATATCTTAAAATGGTCAGAGCACAGAAGGAAGGTCTCGTTTCATTTCTGCTGTCAATTAGAACCGTGAAAACAAACCATGTTGCTTTCTGACAGCTGTTAGACAGTCTTTATAACTATTGCCTTAAAGTACATATATATTTTCTCACCAGCGCTCTAGAAGCATTTCTCTTCAGGGCCTGCTAGTAGAAATCTCTCTCTTCTTCCTATAAAAAGCATCTACTACCCAGCTGGTTTTTGCCGTCTCCACCCACTGCCTTTGCCACAACACAGAACAGATGAGCCTTTTTATTAAGAGTCCAACCTTACACAGCTCAAATGAAGCTTTTCAAATTGGGGCAATAAACGTTGCATTATTACATTATGAGGGGAAAAATATGCCCTGAACAATGAAGCGTAAGAAAATCTATTCCAGTAGAAATGTGCATAAGATGATCTCTTTAAATGCAGTTAGTAGCAGGTTCGACTGCATTTCTGCTTTGAAACTTAATAATGGGCCGTCAGCTTTATAATTGTCCACTTATGTAAAAGCAGCTGAGTGAAGCTAATAGAAATATAACATTACCATTACTTTTCCTGGATCGTTTTGCTCCAGAACCCCAGACTCTTGTTATAGCTTTTAAGTAAATGTGCTGAATTTCAGTGATAATCAGTAAGTTCATGGATTTAGACAAACATCATACTGTCTGTGCAGCTTTATTAAACAGTTTGGGTATCATGAAGAAGGATCCTGTGGAGATATGCTTTGTAAATGAGTTCGACTTCAGGCAATACAACATAACTTAGGAATGCAACTAAAGAGTAATATGATTTTCTTTTTCCGAGATGAGTTGACCAATATTTTAAGTCATCAACAGTATGTTATAAAGTTTCATTTCAATTTAAAATATAAATTGAAAACTGTATTTTAAAAGCCAAACTACCTAAGAGTAGCATTATTTATTGCTCATCAAAAAAAAAAAAAGATAAAAAGTCATTTTTATTTAATCTAGACCAGGGGTCGGCAACCCAAACTGCTCAAAGAGCCATATTAGATTTTCTTTAAGTAGTTTTTTTTTTTTCTTGGATCACTTATCAAACGAAACATTAGAGACTAAAATACTGGCTCTAACAAGCTGTTGCTTGCTTGCTGCATGTGCATGCTGGCTGATAATGAGACAAGTGAAAGCAGGAGTGCTTTTTTTCTACTGCTTTAAAAACATAAAACTCAGGATAACAAGCGCACGTTTTAATATGTGGACTTCAACCATATGATCGTGTCACTAAAGTTTAACGAGAACAGGCATCAGTGAAGTGGGGAATGTCGCTAAGACTCTTGAAGCATTTGGTCTCATGTTACTTTGTTTTGCTTATGCTTTCAATATCTACAGACAAAATAAAACTCATCCTCCATTTAGCTTTGTGTAGTTTAGAGTCCTCTTGATTCCTGTGCATTGCAATATATCAAAACTTAACTAAACAAACAATGCCAGTAATCAGCTTATAGACTAATTATGCATGGGGATATATTTTCAAGAATTTTATGTTCTTGCTTTAAATAATTTGGCTTAGGGTTAATTATAAACCTGATACTAATGTTCTTAAAAATGACTTGCATGTAAGACCAATTTATAAATAACAAATCTGATGCGTGGATATTCTTTTACACTGGACACATTCATGTAAAGGCTGCTGACTTCACTGCTGCCCAGAAAAAAAAAAACGAACATTAATTTCAAAAGGAGTTGAGTGTTTTATTGTTTGTATCCAAACATCTAAATGGAAAGTGTAGTGGAAGGAAAAAGTGGGAGAGCAACAGGATTAGGCAGCAAAATCAAGTCAAGAACTTTGAAGTTGTTGACAGGATCACATCACAAACATGATGTGAGCTGAAACTGTCACTGTGTTGAAGCTAAAGTAAAAGGAAAAATCTCACCTGGGCTAAAAAAATAAAGGACTGTGTTTAAGGCTGCAAGTAACGATTATTTAGCAAATTGATTAATCTGTTGTCAATTTTTTGATTAATCAACAAATAAACTGATAGCCAAAGGTTCCTTAAAGAAGTTTTTTACGAAATTAAACCAGGTGAAACTAAATCTTCTCCACATAAGGGGTTCTGGATAGAGCATATTAACTGACAAAAACATCTTTAGCTTAAATGCAAATGTTTATTTTTTTTTTTTTTACAATTTTGATATAATTACTGCTCTAAATGGGTCGCTCTGTCAGCTAAAGGCATATTTTACAGTCTCTAAACTCCAGTTAACGATTAATCAATTACTAAATTAATTAATCACAATTAATCTGATTAATTGTTTCAGCCCTAACTGTATTAGTGTTCAGTCAAACAAATCAAAGAATACTTCATATTTTGGTTGGAAATCAAGGTCACAGGTTCAGGATGAAGCACGGATTCCATGAGATCCAGTTGAAGTTTCCAGTCATGTATTCTGCTGCTCTTGGTCCACTGTGTTTCCGTTTACCAAGAACATTTCAGAGCAGTTTATTTCCCTCTATTGTTGAGTCGCATAACGACTCCCTAGTTTAACGAGGATAGCAACAATTAGTCCTGGGCCATAAAACAGCAACAATATACATCACACTAGACGTATCATTGATGTTAATAGAAAATGTCCTTATCCCCTGATATAAAAGGCAGTTTTTCAGACACATCGCACAGCCCTAGTAACGATGTGTTGGAGCAGCCATTCAGCTCTCCTGACCTGAAACTCAGAGAATCTAGAGAGCAATGTCAGGAGGGAAACAAGACATTCAAGACCCAACAGCACAGTGAAGCTGAAGGCTGATATTAATGCAACCTGGGATTCTTTAACACCTAACTGAAGCCACAGGTCCATCTGCCCGTCCCTCTCTCCTGTGTTTTATTAGTTTAATGTATTATTCTGCCTTTCTGTAAAAAAAATACATTACAGAGCTTCTTTAGCTGTTAGCTATAATCATTAAAAATAACCGATATAAACCTTTAACTTTATTCTTTGTGGATGAAATGTTTCTAATGACTTTTGGTCTTCGAAATGAATTACTAAAAGAAATGAACTTGTTGGTTCTACTGGAATAACTATTAAAACAATAAAGAAAGAGAGAACTAAGTGAAGTAGATGTTCAATTTTGGGTGTGTTCTGTAGATGCTGAGATCTGTATGTGCAAAAAAAATAGTTTTTCATCCAACCTCTGTTTCTTTTCCCCAGGCTCTTTGGAAAAAGATGTGATGACTCACGCAAGGCAGTCAGCTTCCCTCAGGCAGAACCAGACCAGTTCTGACTGGTGGGATACCAGCCATACCTGGCCTCATGGTGGCACCACGGGCACCGACAGCCCTGAGCGTACATTACGTTTCGGCAGGACAAAGAAGATAAGTGGGATCATAAGAAAAAAGGAAGGCAAAGAGCCCAACACAATGAAGGAGAAAAAAGAACGAAGAAGGTCAGACGAGAGCCGGAAGCTTGACCAAAGACGAGAGAAGAAACGGGTCAGAAAGTTGTACCCTCTGCGAGGTCGAGCTGGGAATTCTGAGGAGGAACGTAAGTGCCATGTTCTCCTTACTCGCCTAGAAGAAGGCTCACGTGAAAAGGTTCGGGCTAAAGGTAAAGAAAGAAGAGACAGGCCCAAAACTAAATCCAAAATGGGTAAAACCAGAGATGGATTAAAAACGAAGTCCTTACCAAAAAACAAACTGAAATCAAAACATCTTGCTGATCATTCAGAACTGACAGACTTACAACCACGCAAACGTAGACTGGCGTCTCTCAACGCTGAGGCAGTGAACAGTTTACTACTTGAAAGAGCCACTGATGCTCAACCAGCTGCCAAACTGGCCAGGAGGCAGGAGGAAACTCTGGATGGAGCAGTTCCTTTGGATCCAACCAGAAGTCTCCCTGGAAGTCTTAAAGTATCAAGAGGGAACATTAATAAAGTCTCTACACCCAACAAGGTTGAGCTTTGTCAAAGTGCTAAGCTGAGCAAGAAGGCTAAAGCCAGTCGGGGTGATGAAGCTGTTTGGATGAGCCAGGAGTGTTTAGATTCACCTGCACCAAGACGGCTAGCTGGACTCAATGCTGCAGCCCTGCTGAAGCTAACAAGCTCGTCTGCTACCAGTAAACAGAGAGTAAAGGCCACTCCCACTGCAACGGTCACATCTGACTCTATGGCTCCTGCTGCGGACTCGACACCAAAGCAGAACCATAGAGATAAACTCCAAAACAAGCGCCAGTTGCAAAAGCAGAAAGGTAAAAAGCGCTCTCCCCTGCACGGCGCCTGCACAGCCTGCAAGAAGAAAGCGGACTTTGAGCCCAAGGTGGAGTGGGAGACGGGCAGCTGCACCCACCGCCTGACCAAACCAGGTTATCAGTCTCGTAGCATGCTTGGATACTCTCTAAAGCAGGTGAAGGAAGAACAGCTGGAGACAGAACTGAGCCCATACTACTGCTGTCCCCCAGAGGGGTCTGTGGAGTACTGCCACCGTCTGGCCTGCTTCCTTGGCCAGCAACCCTACGCAGACTCAGATGACCAGTCTATAAAGTCAGCCATGACCCCCGTGAAGCCAGAGTGCCTAGTAACCTCCCAATCTCTCACACATTCCCACCCCCACAGAGCACTCGCCCTCACCCCCCACCCATGCCTCTGCACTGCTGACCACTGCTTCCCTGGCTACTACGTCCACATCACCCACCCAACGCACACTGGCCAGACTTCAGCTGCCCTGGCCACACGGCCCCTCAACTTCAGCTCCACCAGTTTGTGCCCCAGCCATATTACTGGATCCAAGCTCCTGGGAGGTCAGGTGTCGCACCCATCGGGCTTAGGCCACCCTGCCTACTGCAACTCTGTGGCTTCCCCCTGTTATGGCGATGCCTGCGGGATCAGCGGCTACAGCTACAGATCACTGCCTCCGGTGACGGGTAGAAGTTGTTCTTTCAGTGCTGGCTGTACTGGATGCACACACAGCATTAAAACAGGTGAGTGAACATAAATCTACAGATGAAGCCTCGGTGTAAATTAACTACTACTATTTAAAGCATGTTTAAATACAGTAGAAAATGGATATTTATATCCATTATTTTTAGCTCTGCCCTCAGTATTTGTCTGACTTATAGCTATTTTCTGAGGTATGTTTACGGTCATTTAGTATTTGAAAGCTCAAGTTGTTTCCAAGCTCTAGCTTCCTAAAGACGTTTCAATATTTGCTAATGTCCTTTCTGTTATGATTCAAGTATTTTTGTAAAGGGCACTAAAAATTTGCCACAATTCTTTACAGCTATGATGAATATCAGGCATTAAGCCTCCCTCCCATCTCTGCCTTTGTGGCTAAACCCTGCAATATCTATTTAATTAGGTAAGAGTTGGTCACGTAACTCCGCCTCCACTGCATGGTGCCTGTACCATCTTTGTTATTAGTCGCCACTGTCAGGTAGCAACTTCCTATGGCAGTAAATACTTTTTCTCTTACCACCCTCACCAATTTTCAAAGAACCGAGGCCAGAAAAGTGAGCTTCGATGACTGTCTGAAGCTCAACACAGATATACCCCTAAAAGTGTGCGTCTGCAGAAATAGATAACAGGACGAGCATGTAGGACGGACCACTTATTTAGATGATCCACCCGGAAATAAAAGATCGTCCTCTAAACCTTTAAAGTCTGGAGATGAATCGGATTCTTACAAATGTTTACTTCTTTAAAAACTCTGACTGTAACTCTAAAACAGATAAATTAAAATCTGTCATGTCTGATTTTTTAAGTAAATCAAGATGTGATTGTAACCCACATCAAAGAAAACATAAGTAGCTATTTTCTTTAGGCAAATAGCGTGTCAGTGTTGAACAAATTTATGGCTGTGTTCTTTTTTAGACAGCAGGTTTTCTTTATTGGGGTCTTTATTTTACTGCTGGGATTAACTCAGTGGGACAGGGAGGAAAAAGCTGGGGATGTTTGCACTGAGGCAGCTTTAGTTTTCATAAAATACAGGACAGCGCCTTCGTTTGAGATGTGCCTCTACCAGCTGTGCAGATCATGACACTCTAACAGGTTTTCCTCTAACTGACTGTGTGTAGAATGATGGGAGGAGAAACCTGCTTCTGTGCCTGCAGGCTTTGCATGTTTACACATAAACAGAAGTCAAAAATGTAGCCTGAAAGATGCACCCAAGAACTCAGAAGTCTGTTCTCTGAATATAATTCACTCTGTCAACTTTGGGGTAGGTCTAAACCTTAGGAAATACATTGTTGGAAATTGGCGCTATATAAATAAACTAGATTTACTTGAATTTAAATCAGTTGGATTTGACCGTGTATTACAATGGGAAAGAGTATTTTCCCCCTCACAGATTTCTGCTGTTTTTGTGATATTTAAATTCTTAAGTTAAGATAATTATTTACATCCCACATTAGACACAAGACACAGAGAAAAGCAAGACCCCAAAAGATTATTTTATTAGGAAAAATGTTCTTAGGAAGTGAGTGTTTAATGTTTCAGAAATGTATGCAGAGATTTTATAAATTAACCAAACTGATTGGGTTTCTGGAGCTGTCTGTTTAAGGTCATTGCGGTGACGAGTCAGTGGGATTTAGGTCCAGGCTTTGACTAGGTCACTCCAACTCCTACCATTTTCTTTTAGGAGCCACCTGGATTTGAAGTTAGCTCTTCTCCCATTGCATAACGCAAAGTACTTGAGCTGGGTCATAAGTTAATTTTCAGACTTTATCATTTTCTGTTAGAGAGAAAAGTTAATGGTTCTGAAATTTCCAGCATGCTGTCCAAACCTGAATTATTTAAGTCTAACAACTAAGCAAAAATTAGGAGAGATCTGTAGAGGGTTTTATGGTGTACTAAGCAGTTTAATTTAAGATAGTTAAGGTCCTACGTTTAATGATCTCTAGGTTCTGATGGGTTCTTTGTTAGTTATTCTTGTAGTTGTCAGAGTTAGATTCAGGTAAGACCAGACCAATTTACTCTGTACTATTAAATAAAATTACCTTGGGTGATATATTTGTATATATGTTTTTAAAATATATTAAACTTCCATTCTTTTTTCAGAGGCTTACACGACCCTACAGGGTGACCACAGCCCCTCATTACTGGTTCCCCCTACTCTACCGATCTCCAAATGTCCACTATCCAGTGTGCCCAGTTCAACACAGAATAAAGCCCACCTGTTGACCCCCCTGTCTGGCCGAGATCAGCCCCAGGCCAGGATAATGCTAGCTAAGGAATGCCCTCAGAGCACAAAGGCCTCCAATGGCTCCTCCGTGGGCCACACCCACCTCCTTACGAAACAGGCCACCCCAGTGCCGAGCCTTGGCAGCAGTAAACAGAAGAAGATCAGCCGTAGACGTGCCACAAATGGCTGGCGGCCCGTTGGCATCCCCACTGAGAGGGAGGTCTTTATTGCGGTAGGTTGCTCCCCTTTTTAGGAAAACATTGGTGATTTTTTTTTCCTTCATTTTTTTTTTTTTTTTATGAAGAGAATCTTCTGTTTGTAATATCAGGGGGAAGATGAGGCTGCAATGAGGATGTGTTATGAAGGAGTGGAAAGGGACGGTGAAGTGATTCGTGTCAGAGACACTGTCCTACTACGATCTGGTCCCAGGAAAAAGTCCCTCCCATATGTTGCTAAGATATCTGCATTGTGGGAAGACCCTAAAACAGGTGAGAAGAAAAAACAAGAAGGGGGGGGTTGAAGTCAAGCTGCAAATGATCCATCAGCTACACAAAGACAAAGTAGGATTTTTTTTTTCCTGAGTAACAACTTCACATAAATAAAGGGTGCATTTAAAAGGTCTAGAAAGCTTGGTTGCCTTAAATTCTCCTTCATTCTGTTTCTGCAGATTTAAAAGTAGAACATAAATTATACCAGGTTATTTAGACTGCAACAGAATTATTTTCCTGCAGGATGAGCAGAAATAGTCTAATTCTCTTAGGAGTTTTGCTCTTTAAAGAGCATCTTTATCATGTGTGAACAACTGCTACAACATTAAAGAGACATTATTTAGGTTTTTACTTACGTAAACATATCTTTAAAATGGCCTTTTTATTTGACCCTTTATGATGAAAACATTGTTTAATGAGCAAACTGACACCCCAGTAGTTCAGCACCTGTGCATCTATAAGCCTGTAGGCTATTTTCCGGATTTTACTTTGGTTCGGAAGTTCCTACATTGTTTGACGCCAAGCGTGTCCATGTTTAAAACTTCCAACCTAGCAAACAATCAAAGCAAAATAAGATGGTTTTTGTGGATACTCAACCGGCATCCAGCTCATCTCAGACACCAATGGCTACTTCACTTAAAGTGAAGAAAGTAAAAAAAAAAAAAACGTATTATATACAAGCTACGATAATGAGGAGAAGAATGCTGCAGTTCTGTGTTTTGGCCATAGGTGGCAGTATCATTAGAAAACTCCGTAATGCCTCTTTAGTTATCATCTAACAATAAAATTACTTAAAGTGATGCTCAATTTGCCTACTTCCCCAATATGCACTTGGGAATAGCTACTCGCCTCTGGATGCTGGATGCATGAAACTGACTGCATGGTCTGTTTATGATGAAGAATTTCAGGTGCAGCGAAAAAAGATTTAAGATATTAAGAAGCTGAATATAGAAAATTAATGGTGTAGAATCTAATTAGCCTCTTAAAACACCTCCCAAGGTCTCCCGAGCCTCTAAGTTGTCTCAGTCTGGTTCATTAATCAATCCTGCTTGGTTATTCAAAGTCCTGTTTTCAGGTCAAACTTATGTTTCCATTTTAATTTGAAATCAAGTTCTGTAATATTATAATAATTAAACGTTTAAATTGGAGTTTTATTATCCTTGAAATCTCATGATGAAAACTACTATTTCCCTTATGTGTAAATCAAGCTATGGGAAATTAGTTTTTAGGACTGACAAACATTAACTTTTTTATACATTATCATATTCTTTTTAATTCTTTAAAATTTTTGCTTTAATTAAAAAACAAAACAACCAGTAACGTACCCTATCCTGACGTTGTTGGATACTGTAAATTCCACTTTCTTTATCTCAGGTATCAAGCACTATTTATAAAGATGGCCCATCAAAAGCGACCATCGTTCTTCTAAGACTTGACTTAAAGTTTCAAAGGTTCCTTCTTTAAGTGATTAAGTAATGAATTTAAAAAAAAAATAAATACATTTGTAAACTCGCCTGGTGGTGGAATGTGGGTCAATGCCCCGTGTCTTTAACAAATCCCAGTGAAAGTTTAAATATCTGCCTCTGATCGGCACTGAAGCCCCAGGAAAGGGAAATTAACGGGATAAATTTATATTTAAACGCATCTTTAGCTTTCCATGTGGAACGGAAATGTGTTGGTCTTGCTGCTGCTTTATGGCCAATTACCCGCTAAGGTAATGAAAGATATGCTTAAGTTGGATTTAATTTGAAATGGTAACTCAGACATATAAAATATGTATTTTTAAGAAAAATGAAATGTTTAAAACTAAATCAATGGACCTGGCTGTAAATCTCTTTGGTTACTTTGGTTGGTGTATAAATTGCTTAATAAACAAAACCCACATTTGATAAATCTGTTAGAAATGTAATTTTAAAGTAAAATTAGCAAAGCAAATTACAGAAAATCCATAAAGATTATTTATTCTATCCAGCTTTTCATTCATAATCTGTGGGTTCCAGTTTAACCAGGTGGTCTAACGCCCCTTTACTGTTTTTCCTAGTGGTGCAGTTCACAGACTGATGTTTAAGTGCAAGAATGCATGGCAGAAAATGTTCAGCTGATATTTGTGTTGATCTTCCTCAGGAGAGCTGATGATGAGCCTTTTTTGGTACTACAGGCCTGAGCACACCCAGGGAGGCCGGGATCCCAGAGCACACTGTGAGGTGAGGCGGCGGCAGGCTGCAGCCAGGAGATAATTTCTCCCAGTGGGAAGAGGACAGTTGTGCAACCTGTTTTTTGTGCCATAAAAGCATTTGTTGTTTAGAGATGAGCCTATTGCAGTGCATATTTTAACAAGTAGCATCAATATGAAGGCTGCTTTGGTGTATAGTAGTGTGGACAGCGACTCTTGCTGGAGACATCATTATTTCTTCCTCAGCAGCTCTGAGTTTGTTGATATCGGGTTGGTTTTCCAACCTAACTGCAGTGGCAAAATCAAAAAAAATATAAATCATGCTATCTGTTTGACCTCTGAACAAGGAGAGGAGCAGTTTCTAGTGAAAGTCTGCAGCTGTCTCTTGCTCAGCAGAGGAGGGTTTGCTTTGCATCTGGCCTCGCCACATAAAGAAACCCCACCATTTCCTAGTTTGCTCTGAGCTGACTGCTGCAAAGTGTTGCTGTTGTTTCTTCAGCCCCTCTTTTGGCACAGCATGCTAAAGTGTGGTGATGTGACGCTTTACGCCCACTGTTTCTTTCAGAATGAGATTTTCGCCTCTCGGCATCAAGATGAAAATAGTGTGGCCTGCATAGAAGACAGATGCTATGTTCTCCCTCTGGCCCAGTACTGTCGGTGAGTAAAAAAACCCAGATCTTCTCAGCGTCGCTTTCCTGGGATTAAATGCTCTCTTACCTTTCTAACTTTTTCTTAGATTTTGTGCCTTGGTGAAGCGGCGTGCTGAAGGTGCCCCACCTGGCAGGGCCAGCATGGTGCCCTTCCGCCCTGACTTCGCCCCTCCCTCCCACCGCTGCGTGCCCACAGACGTCGACCCCGAGCTGGTGTACCTCTGCCGGCACGTCTACGACTTCAGATACGGACGCATCTTAAAGAACCTGCAGTAGAGCACCTTGGAATCAGTCGTCCCAATTCTGCGCCTCCTGCACAGAGGGAGGCAGCTGAAGGACTTTGCAATCAATGGGAAAGGGTGGGTGGGTGGGGGGGGTTTGCATGTACGCATTATGAAGCACAGATCCCTTTAGTTAAATACCAAGAAGTTAGAATGTTGTAGGGAATCTCAGCCGGTAAATCCATCCGACTCCATTTTTCTTAGCTTATTGGTTTCCATAGAAGCGTAACCCCCCACCTCCTCAACCCCACCATGCCTTTTCTGCCAGAGACGTCGAGTGGGGTGGGGGGGGCTCCAGTCAGAACATGCAACAATCATGTTTGTTCCATTTGAGAGCCGCCGGCAGAGCCACGGTCCGGCGCGGCGCTCAGGTGCTTCCAGGGAAACAACCTAACCCTGTCAGCTGTGTGTTAACGCCGCTCGACAAGCATGGCTGAGGGAGCAGCTAATGGAGAGTGTCATCCTTTTCCCTTCATTTGACTCTGCACATTGGGTGTGTGCGTCCGTGTGTGTATGTGTGTGTTTAGGGGATAAATATGGTGATATTTAGTTAATCAAACCAAGCAAGCAGCTTTAGATGAAGTGGAGCTTTCTGTGAAAATAATTCACTAGTTTCAAGGTAAGCTGAGGATGAAAATGACCATATATTACTTATAAAATAGGTTCTACAGCAGATCTCCTTACATCTGCTGTAAAGCAAGGATATCTGCCGTCCCAAAATAAGTCGGACTTCGCTTTTTTTTTTTTTTTTTTTTATGACTGAGGAACTTAATTGAGGTAAATGGGGAGCTATGCTATGCTACGCTGCTTTTGGCTGCACATGTCTAGAGTTTACATGATGGTTCAGAACATAAAAGCAAAAGTATTCACCCCTCCTGTAGCTGTTTAGTTTGGTATTGTTAAAACATCTCTCTGCCACTGAGCCCATTCAGTCCATTCGGCTTTTCAATGTTTTTTTTTTTTTCTTTTCTCACAACCCAGCGGACACCAAACAAAGGATGAGGCACTAGTTTTAACTTCCCCATCTCCCCCCCTCTTGCTTCTTCTTCTCCAGCACTTGTCTCCCCCTATTTTGTTGCACTAAAGCGCTCCTTCACAATAAAACACGATCGCCTCTTTATTTTACATTGCTGATGCTAAAGAATTGGCAGGATGTAAATGGCAGAGCTGCTTTTTTTTTTCCTTTTTAGAAGGAGACATTAGGGATGTAATCGCTGTGAGTACGTTAGTACAAAGTCTCAGTTTTAGATCAGTATAGATCAAGAGTCATTCCTTTTTTTTTATGCTCTCATAAATAAATACCTGCTATATATATATAAATATATATATTTATGTTTGTATTCACACTGTTAATGTGACTAGATGTGCAGAAGGCTTCAGGATGCAGTCCTGAGTCGCCGTGCAGGCAAACGTAGCACTGTGATAGATGTGTGTTTGGATTTAAAGGGTACGGTTGGTGGATATTATTGGGGGGGGGGTGGGGTCTGTACTTTATGATGAACTTTTTTCTGGTCACGAACCATGTGCTCTTCCATTGCCTTCAACCTGCAGCTGTTTTCCGGTCGGTGTGCGTTCCAGTACTCTACAGCTGTAAATCCCCACCCCCCAATCTAGAGCCATCTATAATTCCCCTTTCTATTTGAATTACTCAAGTTATACTTTCCAACTTTAAAATTCCTCTTCCTTAAGAATATTTTATTAAGGCGATTTACTAAGACGGCACATGCAATATATTTTTAGAGTTACTATTTTTGAAGAATGAGCTCAACAAATCTTGAAAAAAAAATATGCATTACTTCTTCTTTCTGTTTAGTTGATATCAGGTTGTTTCTCAGTCCATGTTTGACAAAACAAAGAGAGGCGGGGGCCGTCTCAGGAGCTAGCAAGGAGCTCCCCTGCAGGAGCCCATAGATGTCTAAACCCCAGGAATCACCAGGCATGCTCTCTCGCCCTTTTTTTCTAAACAAGCAGGCGGCCAATGCACAGTGTTGTATTTTTTGTTTTCTTGCAAGATCTGTAGCGGTTATATTTAAAGTAAGAAAAGAATATTTAAATAGAGAAATCAATTGAATATATTAAGATGTCAGTTTAAGTTATTTGGGACTAATTATGTATATCCTAGCCCTGTATTTGTGCTTCAAGACAGAAATAGTTTATTTGTAACCTTAGAAACTGAGTGAGTCTGATAGCAGAAGTGTAAGTATAGTTTAGCTTTGGTGAGACCAGAGCAGCTTGGCCTAAAGCACCTTTGCTGTAAAGGAGGTCTGGTTTGGTCCAATAACAGCCTGAGCGATGCAACAGAAGGATGGACTTTAAAGGGATGGTTCCGTGTTCTGTTAAAACAATATAAGCAGTCATATCATCCCTAAAGCTAATTTAATTGGTCAAAGGGGCTGAACTTAAGTGCTAGTTGCAGAGAGGGATCAAGTCCAAACAGCAAAGCTTTTTTAGCTTTTTTTTTTCTTCTAAACTTTATAGTCATGAGATGAATATTTAACTCTGCTGGATATGATAAGGTGTGTTACACTGTATCTTCCCCGTGAAACGCATGTTTAAGTGACATGTTTCTTTCCATAAATTCATTCTCGGGGCCACAAATTGCCTCCAAGCTACTGAAACGCTACTTACGTTTACGTTTGGACAAAAAAAAAAAAAAAAAAAAATATTTGAAGACCAGGATGATAGAAAAAGATAAGCCCAAAATATCAGAAAATTTTTTTTTGTTTCTGAGTTTGTTTAATGCAAGTTTGCATTAATTTCAGATTGTAGATTTAAAGTTAATGAATTTATGTTTTTTTCAAATATCTATATATTTTTTAAAGTTTAGTCTCATTTGGTTTTGGTCTGCACCTTGCTGCCAGCTAATTTTTATAAATGTTTAAATGAAATGATGAGGCTGTCTACAGTTAAGATATTGACTGCTTGTAACTTTTAACAAAACCAAGCTACATGTTCATGAACTGCTCCTTTAGATTTTTTTCTATTGACCTATAACATCATCAAAAACGTCTGTTTCTGTTGTGCTCAGGTTAATTGGTGAAGCAGCTTTTCCCTCCTTATACATGAGAACGTACATTAATCCTTTAGCTCCTAGGAGGTCAGGCCATGCACGTATGTAGATGCTGCACAATGAACGTCTCTTATCTATTCAGCAGCATCTTCCCTTGCATCCCTATCTTCTCGCTGCTGTAATAGATGCAGGCACTTCCGAGCAAAGCTCAGTAAGTCATGTGTTGCCCTTCCCATGTGCTGGTCAGCCTTGCAATAACACATTGACTCAGATAGCCTGCTGTCATGTCCTAACTAAATTAACCACAGGCTTTCGAATGGAGACAGCTGTATCCTTATTTCCATGACAACAAGGCTGAGCAAGCACTCAGGAATACGAAGTTTTAGCGAAGTACGACGTGAAACACTGAGTAACCTTCGCTGATAGGTGTGTGTTTGCGTGTGTGTGTGTTCACTCCATTACACAAAAGCACCTGACCAACCTGTGAGATTCTGCTTTCTCTGTGGCCTGTATTGATGCTTATTGTTGGCATATATTTTGATATATTTGGCAAAAATGTGGGATTATACAGTTTTAGATATTTTTGGAGTAGAGAGAGTTATGTGTATCGGATTTCTGTCACTTAATCATGTTCTCTGAAGATCTCTTGGAATTTTTTTATTTTATTTGAAAGACTATATCATCCCAACTGATTTAATGTAATGTTGAGAGAATATTTATAAAATCTTAAGTCCTTTGTGAAAATGACTCTGGATGTTTTTATTTAATCATCACATATTGGTTGGTTTGCAGTTAGTTTAAGATCAATTTGATTAAAACTTTATTTACACCGAAGTATATCCCTTCTCCTAAGCAAATGTATCCAACTATTATTTTATTGAGCTCTTATTATAGAAACTGCATATTTGGCTGTAATACCGATCATGTCCACAGGAGGGCACCAATGAGAGACCTGCATCAGAGGGCTGTTTAATTCTCTTCCAAACTCCCGAGTTTATGGCTATAATTTGCACTCACTGACCATATTTTTCAGTGCATATGAACATGTTAGGAGGAAGGATTCAGCTCCCTCCTTTTAGTTTTGTTTTTGAAGTTCAGAGCCTTACAAACGTGCAGGAAGCTGAGCAGATAATTGTTTTTAATGACCTATGATGAAACACCCTGAAGGGATTTAAGCTAAAAGCACAACCAGTTTAGGATCAGCTGTTTAGGCTCTAATACAGCTGTTAGAGTGAGTTATGATTTCAAAGTGGAACGTAAAAGGATACAGGATTTTCTTAAAAATTTTGAATTTTTGTTGTCTTTCTTCGAATAGAATAGTGGTAAGGAGAAATGCACTTTTATTAAAGAAAGTCAAATGAAGCAAGATCTGTAGTTGATATGGGAACGCAAAGAAGATGGGCTCTGGTCACATCAATCTAAAATCCAAAGTTTTTGGGTTTGTGTGTTTGTGGGGGGAAACTCTTAGCAAAGCATGGTGGTGGTAACATCATGCTGTGGGGTTGCTTTACATACAACAAAGAAACTGATAGAGGCAAATCCAGGGCAGCCCTGAAAGAAAAAACTTGATACTACAGAACATTTCCTCTTACAAAGGGTTACATTTCCAACAGGATGATCTGAAACAAATCAAGAGCTACTTATTGTGAGTCCAGATGATTATGCTCTTATGCAAAGACCTGAAAATTTACTGTAGGTGTTTGCCAACCAATCTGACTGAACTTCAGCTGCTTTGCAAATAGGAAAGATTCAATAATTTTCCCTGTGTGTAAAAACATCCAATGGACAAAAAGGTGGCTTCACAGAGTATTATTTCAAAAATATTTCACCCAAATTTTAAGATTTATCTAATATCATTACATAAATTCCCATTTATTTTATTTTTTTTAGATAAGTTTAACACAAACCTATTAAATAATGTATAATAAAGCTTATTTATTTGAAGTATGTAATCATCAGGTTTATGCATTTTAGTTTATGAAGTACACTTACTTACTAACATTATTTAAAAAAAAAAATACATAATTTATTGTTTGATTTTGATAAAGGTACGCTGATATGTATGCAGTTTAAAGAATAAACTGTTTTTGAAACAAATACACTCAATACTATTATATTTAGTAAATATATTTCATTAATTATAAACAACCAAAGCTGACAACTGTGTAGTTTGAATAAATAAGCTATATTTAACTTATGAATATACATCATTTGATGTGTTTGCTTTAAAATTAAATAGAAATTTATGTAATAAATGAAAAAAAATCTTAAAATTTGGGTAAAATACTTTTGTGTGTGTTGACTTGGGTGCAAAGGACACCTCAATTATGCACCGTTTTAGATTAATCATCCACAGAAGATGTCAAAAAAAAATTATTAAAGTTAAATGTTTTAAACTAACTAAAAAACCCCACAGTCTTGGATTATGTTTGGGAGAAGAAAAAAAACCCTCCTCTCCCAGTGCGAAATGAGAACTGACTCGACAGGAAGTCTGACAGAAAAAGATGACTTAAGAAAAGGGACATTAATAATGGGGGAGAGAAAACGAGCATTTGAGGAACGTGAAACCTTAGAATTGTATCAACGCATACACAACGTATTTATCATGCTTTCATTCTCATGAATCGACAACTTCCTTTGCAAAGTCTTGATACGTCAGCAAACAGGTAAATCTGCTACAAGAAGAATCGATCCAGCAAAATGGAAAATAGACAAAAACAATGGAGGGGGGGCAAATGTAATCACCTAACTAGCTTTCATCTAGTGCTGTTTCTTTCCCCTGTTAGGCTAATTACCACATCCGGCTTATTGTCTTCCTGATGACTGCAATTAATCAAATTCTGCTCCCTAATCTGTGGATCTCATCATCCTTACAGTAGGCCCTGGCTGACCACACCGGATGGCAGCTTCACGTAAGCTTTTTGGGAGTTTAATTTAGTGCTTGTCTGTAAGTTTGCATGCAACAGCAGATTCTCCAGCCCCTCTCTGTCAGGAGTATGTTTTTCTTCAGGACAGAGGTCAGGAACTGTGTTGTCTCCTATGAAGCAGTAGCCAGGAATTTTAGCACCTTAAATGTGACACTTTGATCCTTATCGCTGTTTTTTATCGACCTAATGAAAAAAAAATAAAGACTCCTGCACACTCCTGTCCTCCCCTTGAGCTTCAGGTGGATTACCCGGTCTTTAATCTGTCCTTTGAGTGACATCACCCTGCTCACATAGGCCTTACAGGATATTAGGTGAGGGAGGGAAAGCAGCAGGTGGGGAGAGCTGGGTGACTGGGGACGGTGAATCAGCTCTGCAGGGAAGTTTAGACCAAAATACACCCACACCTTCAGCCTGGGCCATGCAAGGAGTCACAGCAGAAGGAGACGCACACATGGAGGAGATGGATAACCACAGCCTGCAGATGGAGGAGACGGCCCAAAGCCTGCTGAGAAGACCTTCTCTAAAGGAGAGCTATCACAGTGACACTGATTTCATGACAGGTAAAAATGTGTGAGTTTAAAGTAAAAGATGACTAAAAATGTACCAGTTCAGTTAAACTCAGGTGGTCCCTTTCTCTGCACCCATTGCTGGACAAAAGATCAGTCGATTTAATTTTGCTTTACAGATCTTCGGAGGTGTGCACGGAGATGTGGCTCAAAGCAATCTGTTGTCTTGTTTTTTTATTTTTTAAGTTTGGTTTATTAAATATCTGTTTCGTTCAAAGGAAAAGAACTAAAAAATAGAAAAAATACATGACTATGAAAGATTAAAAACAAATTTTATTTGCTGAAATTCAAATCCCTATAAGTAAATATCCTCTTTACACCAAACTTTAAAAATACTCTAAGTATTATGTTCCTTGCATAATGTAAGTCAGTAGGAATAATGGCACCCTTGAAATATTCCATAATCTTACATATTCCTGAAGCTTTGATATCACTTAAATGATGCTTAGTATTGGTTGCATGCCCCACACTCAATGAATGTAGATGTGACTCAGATGAACAGGCTTTGCAGTGTGTCATTTTCCTTGCAGGGATTCATTTCAGTGATAAATGAAGGATGATTGTGCACAACTAGCGTCAGTGTGTCTGTTTTTGCAGAGTATTTTAGCAGATGCTGTTCTATCATTTAAACAATACCATCTGCAGACAGAGATTAAAACAAGCCGTTATGTCTCTTTCTTAACATTTAACGTGTCAAAAACAGATGTATGAAACCTGAATGCACTTAATTTATGAGTCTACGATTACATTCGGAGGACATAAATCCAAGAGACCTGACTATGTATTATTTGCTGCTAAGTTAGTGCAGGGTTTGAGCTTGGGGTTTTGCTAATTCTCTTTTACAGCACCAGGATTATTGTGCTATTCTAATCCCAATCCCATATGGAGTGTATGGATGTGGCACGAGGATGAAGTCATGGCCAGGACAGGAGGAGACACAGGAGATCACGAGCTGACAGAGGATCACGGTCCTCAGTGAGAGGCAGATTACTGCTGGCTCAATGCTTTATGTCCTCACTAACAGCAGATTATGATTGTTAGGAGGAAAAACGTGTTATGTTTAAAAAGTAGCACCAAAAGATAGAAAAGAGTTCTAAAATGTAGGATGATGCAAATGTTTGAAGCTAGACAACTTCACAAACCAACAAGTTGGTTTTTAGATGACATTTTTAGCTAGTGCTTCTTGCAAAGCTGCATATGGGTTTTAAATTAAGCTTTAAAATATTTATTGCTTTATTATTTTTTCACCTTTATTATTCAGCCTTTCTTTAAAGAGCACAACTAAAACCAATTTAGCTAACAAGCTCCTGCACAGTAAGGTAACCAGATTTCTGAAATCAAATCTGGGGATATTTCCATCTTATAGAAAAAAAGAAATACTCATCAAGATGAAAGTAGGAAACAGAGACAGTAATTGTTTCATTTACTTTTACATATTTATTAATATTTTAGCGACAAAAAACAAGGAGTGCCTCTGGAGGAAAGGGGTAGGAGTGGAGTGGTCATGGGGGGTTACCAGGGCTTTCCAATTTTGTGAGGTCTAAGGAGCTCTAAAGAGAGAGTGACATGAGGAAAAGATAAACCAGAAATGCATATCCAAAGATTTCCCCAACACTTAGCCTTTCCCTTTGGCTGTCTATGGAGACATAGATCCTCCACCTCTTTAAATATATCAAACATTCCTTCTGTTCACATGTACATACCTATGAGAATGAGGTTTTTCTATGTTAACATGAATCAAAAACAAGTAGCGGCCAAGCCAGCAGGTAAAGGATGATATATTTATTACTGTACCAGAATTCATTACTATTATACTAATTATTACAATATATTTATTACTATCAACTGACGACTGACCACATCAGATGCATATGCATCTCAAAGAAGCAGGTTTATTGTTCTATGCACAGCTCCACTACTTCCTGAAATTCAGCAGCCTTTGTTTCCTGTCTTTCATTACTGGAAAAGCTGATTAATCCAGGTGTGTCTGGCTGGTTACTGAGATTATTTCTAGCCCTCTTCTGATTTTAGTCTGCCCTCTGCATTACACTTCTAAGTAGATTTCTCTGCCTTGTCCTCATCTGCTCTCTATCAGTCTTCCTCGCTCCTCTTCTCATGGGCGGTTCTACACAGGGGCCAACGGGGGCCAGTGCCCCTGTAGATCATGTCCTGGCCTCTGTTATGGCCCCCGTACTGAAGACCTAATACTCAAAGAAATTCTATTGATGATATGCAATGGAACAGACATGGTTACTGATTGGTCCTATGGATAATTTTTTTTTTTACAAGTTGATAGCTTCAGTGGTATTGAGATACGATCCCAGTTTTCATCTGCTAAATGTTTTTTGTTCCAACACCAATAAAATAAAAATACTCTAATTTTCACCGCTGAATTTTGATAGAAAACAGTTATTTTAACTCAATTTAAAGGAATAGTACACCCAAAACATGATCAGCCTTCATTTTCTACTCACCCCCATGCTGAACAACACTCTGGAGTACTTTTTTGATATCTCAAATGCATCTGGAGATCTGGGAGGCTTCTTGCTGTCTGCTGACATTCAAATAATGGAGGTCTATGGCGCCCGAGGCAGAAAGGTCCATAAAAGTCCACAAAAAACGTGTCAATATTCCTCCATACTGCTCGTCCAATGTATTCCAAGTGTCCTGAGTGGGTAGCGTCCAGAATTTACTCGAAACGAAGTCATTTAGAATGTTTTTAGAGCATAAACAGTAGTGTATAGGATTTCCTGAAAGCGCGCACATGCGCGTTCACGACGCTACGGAAGCCGGCAGACCAAACCAGCGCATTCAGCTCGGCAAAGAACTCATGCTCTTCCTCAACACTGAAGTCCTCAGACATTTTTCTTTCGTTGTTTCTTTCTTTGCACAGGTAAACAGCACATTTCTTCTTCTACGCTTGCATTATCGGCAGAGCAGACGCTGAATGCGCACTTTCATCTTTCATATTTTTTTTTTTTTCCCCCTCATATTTATGTTAACAAAAGACAGCTAGCTAACAGCTGTTTCTGCACACAACCTGCTCAGGTGCTCTTTCAACCGTACTAACGGTCTACATGCAACACTTTCCCTTTCAAAAAAACGGTCAAATCAGGGATCTTTGCAGGGACAGGTTTAGCTGTGAAAAGGTGGTCCAAATCTGGGACTGTTCCTGGGGACATCTGGTCACTGTACTTCACAATGTAACTTTCAGGACACTGATCCACATAGTTACGTAATTACGTTTTTAGAAAACCAAACTTTCTCTTTATTAAAGTGAAACTTTTTATAACAATACCACCATCACAAACAATGAATTCTTCCAGAACTGTAATCTGGGTTGGCATTTTCAAACAGTAGTTCAGCAGTACGTGAATTTGGACTTTTTCAGTCTGTTGTGTCAAACATAAAGAACGTAATGCAAAAGAAAATATTTTCTGCTATATGCAACTACCTATTTTTACTCAGATGTTTACATTTGGAAAATGGAAAATTAACAGAATCAACTGACTTTATATTGCAGTTAATAATGCAATACAGCAGATGATACTAAAATATCTGTAGGGTAACATTAACAGCAGACGTACCACCAGCAGCCCTCACTCCACAGTTTGAGAACCATGGTGACATAGAACCAGAGATTACCAACTTTTTCTTGATTTAGATCTTGCTGAAAGGAACAATACTTCCTATTTTGACACATTCTCCATTATAATTTCTAACCCTCATGATCTTTTCTGCAAAGTAAATGTAATGTAAACCTTTATGTTGTCTATAGCTTCAATATGCATTTTCAAATCCAGCCCTGAGGTTTCTACTTTGTTCCTCCCCTCATATATTGACATGGGATTATCTGTTTGGGCGGAGTCAAAGAGATTAACATTGGGATTGGGATTAACATTGTACTCTGCACTCCCATACACATCCACATGCAATCATGCTCATGCGAGTCCACATGCACATGGGCAGAGACAATTAAGGGCGAATTGGACGTTTTAAAGCATTACCAACCCCCACCTTTATAGGCACACATCCTGAGCTAGAGGCTTAGCCTCAATAAATCAACATAGTGTCCAAGAGGGAGCCAGGAACAGAAACTGTCGATTTGGATAATAGAAACTGAACACCTTGTAAGAAGCAATCTCTGGAAACGGTATGAATGGAGTGAAAGAACTGCGATCCTAGAAGAGCCTGGTAAATCAGATGGAGGCAGAGCGGGGATACCTGATAAGGGCCAGAGGAGCACAGATAACTGAAAGAGTTTGTACGCGAGAAGAGAAGAAGAGGAGGAGGACGTCTGGGCAGGTTGAAGACGGTGCCAGAGACCAGCAAAGATACCCTAGCTTGTCATCAGCATCCAGCAGCTGTTATGGTACCAAACTATGAACCATTGTTCCTTTGGTGATGCTGTTAGAAAAACAATTAAGAAGGATTTTATGACAGAAACACTGCAACAATTAATACCTTTTTTAGCTGGATATTGCTTTGATTTTATTGTTGTTTACACTGTGTTGCATGATGGCAATATGGATGATCCGGGTTGTCCAACAGTTTTGGGACATTATTGTGCAGACATCTGTTACATGGCCGTGAATTATAAATTTTATTAGTCTTTGTCCTTTTTCTACTGCTAAAATATTGAATTTTTTGTCATTTTACCCAGATTAATCTTTAATCAAAGCCTTTAGGATTATCTCTGCAGATTTGTACTTTATGAGGCAAAAACAGAGAGGTTTTAGATGTTCACACATGCTCTTTGTAGTGCAGTAGCCATCTTGTCTTACTTGTTATGTAATGTGATAGAAAATGATAGCAATAAATATTGCCATTGGTGTATTTGAAACTCTCAATTTGTAGGTTCAAAACCCAGAGATATCGAGAGAAAATCCATCATTCACATTCTGAATTCCCTCTGCGTCTTTCAGATGACCGCAGCTCTGCAGCCAGCGGCCTGGACGTGGCCGACCGGCTCACATACCTGGAGCAAAGGATGCAGATGCAGGAGGATGAGATCCAGCTGCTGAAGCTGGCGCTGGCTGATGTTCTCAAGAGGCTCAACATTTCTGAGGAGCACCAGGCGGCAGCTACCGCAGCTGGAGGAAGGAGAACACCAGGAGCAAAAGGTGAGCAGAGATCTGTGATTGGTCTTTAAACTGAAGAGTTTAAAGCTTATCAATAATAATGAACAAATGTTTCATTATTGATAAGCACTTGTGAACAGTTTTCAATATGATGTATGTGAGCTTTTTTATTTAGTTGACTTTCATTAAGAAAAGAGAGCTCCAGTTAAAACAAAAAACCTGGTTAGATTATAGACTTATGATAAAAAAAATTGTTGATTTTCTGTGTCCTTTATGAATGATGCATTTCAATCAAATTACTTTTCAGGTTCCCTTCTCCAGTATTTAGTAGTGACAATAATGGATATATCAGACTGTGACCTCGCTATATTTTAGACAAAAAAACAACTAAATAAAACAGTTGTACATTTTTGCAAAAGGACAGACTGGATAATTATATGTAAAAGAGACACAGGAGAAAAAGGATTAAAAGGAATAATTTTCTTCAATATTTCTGTTGATCTAGATGTAAGAAGTAATAACTTTAATGATCAATATAAAATTCATCTTTCACACTTTGATGACTCCTCACAACTTATCTGTAAAAAGATGCTATTTTGAGAAAATGACAATTTTATCTGTCCTTTTAATAGTAAATATGTTAAAAATCATATGCAGCAATTTAACTTTGTCGTTAGATTATATTACAGTAAGAAGCTTAAAGAATATGTTCAACTGTGACATAAAATTACTCAACAAGATGCCTGTGAAACATGTCAATTTAGGCAACAATCACAAAATAACCTCCTGGAGGGACTAAACAGTAGTAAATAAATTAGGAAGTCAAATAGTCGCTGAAACATGATGTCTTCTGTATGATGATATTTTTAAAAAAAGTATAATCAACTATTTGAAGCGGTGTAACTTTATTTTGAAATTTTAAAAGTTAGAACAATGTATTTCTCTCTACAACTTCAATTTGAAATGTGCAAATACTTATGATTACAAATGACTTTAATACTTCTGCTTTGGGAGTGACTCTGAAATATGCTTCAAGCTTCTCTTCTTTGTTTATGTTTCCACAGCCAGGCCTGTCTCCCTGGCTCTGCCCACCAGGACCCCCATGGTGTCATCCAGTGCTCCAACCCTCAAAAAGAGCTCAACAGTGCCCTCCAGTGCCACAGCCAGGAACTACAGCCCTACGCCACCTCTAGGGTAGCTGCTCATTTCCTTCCTTCTGAGCAGACAATGATGAACTCAATTAAACAAGAGAGGAAGCTGCTACAGACACCGTTGATGGGAAAGCACCCTAATCAGTGTGAAGCTTCGTGTTTCATTATAGAAGTTGCAATCAGCAGACACCCTTCATTATCTCAGAGACACACATGGATGCTCAATAATTAGCCCTGCACTGGCCTTTAAATCAAAGCAGCAACCAATTCCTCTCAATTACCTTTCAAATGATTCTGACATTAGATAGTGCAGTCAGAAAACCTGACGCTCTCTCTCCATGGCACCCTAATCCCTGTCTGTGGTGTTCTGGTATGATTACACATAGAGATGTAAATCAAAACTCAATTTAGGCTTTCAGTTTCTAATTACAATGATGCAAGATGAAAAAAGAATCCTTAATTGCAGCAAATTGATTCCGTAATGATCTTTTCTAAGGATTTCAATCAAATATCAAATATGTTTTTATTCTTTCTAGTGGTGTAAGGAGCCCACCAGGTAGTGTGAAGGACAGTCCATGCAAAACCACAAAAAAGGGGCCAACGGCTGCAGCCCCAGTCTGCAAGAAAGCTCCCGAAGGGTAAGACTGATCAGTCAGCAGTAGGGCAAAGATTTAATGTTACTTCAGTTATAGGGCTCCTGGAGCGTAATATGCATGCTCCTCCAACTTTCTGATGTTTTCTCATTTTACACCCACAGATAATGAGTGTTTTATCAGGATTTTAAGCAATGGATCAACACAAAGTAAAATGCATTTATGAAGTGTGAACAGAAAATACATGACATTTAGAAAACAGCATTTTGCACAAAGCCTGGGAAAGAGTGCATTTGTATTCAACTACATTTTATTTTAATACCTCTAAAGAAAAGCAAGCAGAACTGTGTTCTCCATTTCGCCCAAAGTGACTGGATATAGAGGGAGGGAGATTAATCAGAAAATCAGATGACTCTGGGGGATGCAGCAACGATCCACAGCTCATGTAGGAGAATCTGTCAACAGGAAAGCTATTATAACTCTGGCATAAAGAAAGAGTGGCTTGGAGAAAGCTGTAGGAGGCATCGCTTAAAGTTTGACACAAACCATGTAGGAGAGACGATGCTCAGATTAGACTAAAACGAAATGAAAAATTTTGTAAGAAGCACCTAAAGAAAAACTTTTAATGTGTTTTTACTTGTTTTATCTTGTGATGCTCATTTACCCATTTTTTTTTTTTTTACACATGACTACTGTATTGTTCCTCTTACTAATTGTAAATGTCAATATTCCAGGAGCAACAAGTCCAGCGAGCCCACTGTAAGCGTAGGTAAGGAAACGCTCATTGTGCCTCCAGATTTGTATTTTCTGAATGGAAAAATGCCAGGAAAGAGAGAGTGACTCTCCACAACCAGAGAAAGGATTTACTGATGCCACAGGGACGGCAGGCTAATTATTTTCCCTCCTGTTTTGTTGCAGGAACAAGGCGGGTGACTCACTGCAAAGGTAGGCTCTGTCTCTTAGAGCAATAACCGAACAGTGTAGTTGATAGAACTGTGTGTGAGCTCTTCTTTCTGGTTTTCATTTTTCACTTCATACCATAACTTGTGCATCCTCCCCCCCTTCACTTCCTTCCCCAATCATTTGCCTTTTCAATCCCTCCCCCTTTTATAATGTCCCTTCATATATATCCCTCTTCATTCTCCTGGCCTCCTCACCACATTTCACCACTTAACTTAGTGACTATGCAGATCTATCTGAGCCCCCTCGCAAGAAAGACTGGGTCTTCTGAGGAGGCCAAGTCAGTGTCTGCAATGCCTGCCCACAGTGGGCCGGGGACCGGCCCTGGGCCCCCTTCAACCAAGAGGAGCATCCAGCCTCAGATAAAGAAATCAACCCCGTCCTTCACCTTGAACCTGCAGAAAACCGTAACCAGCCAGAGCTCAGAGCAGGAGACATCCAGCTACATCAGCCCAGTCAAGTCACCCAGCCAGTATTTTCAGATATGTTACTGACCCAAGCTGACATTCCGAACTGATATTGAAAGGTTTTTATTAACCTTAAAAAATATCCAGTTTTCCTGAAATGTAAGCATTTTTATGGATATTTGCCTGTTACTGAGATAAAAAAAAAACACCAAATAACTTAAAATTGCATATCTGTGGTTAATTCGTCTGACTACATCAAATGTTGTGCTTTAGGTTCATTCATTTTGAGAATAGCAAAGGTTTTTTTTTATTGCATTTTTATTTTTATTGCAGGCTAGTTTTATTGGTCAGGTGGTCAAACCTGTTCATTGTTTTCCTGGACTCCCGCCTTCTCCTTTATAGCTCTGAAAACAATAATTTGTTCAGACAGTGTAATGTCAGGGAGACTGACTCATCTGTGTGCTCTGATGTCTTTTGTGTATTTGATGTTTGATGATAGTTTCCACCCCACCTCCGTATGTCTGTTCTCATACAGGAGAGACAATAAAAAGCTATGATCTCTAAATAAAGCGTCTTGCAGAGAGCTTGATGAACTCCGGGCTTCGTTCCCCTTCAAGTGATGCAACATTTTCAACAAGCCAAGGAAGAAAACATGAGCTTATGTAACACTGCTCCAATGACTTTAAATAATGAGAACAAAAGCCTGCTTTGCATGATGATTAGGAGGAAGCTACAGGTGCTGGTCATAAAATTAGAATATCATGAAAAAGTAGATTGATTTCAGTAATTCCATTTAAAAAGTGAAACTTGTATATTATATTCATACATTACATACAAACTCATATATTTCAGATGTTTATTTTGTTTAATTTTGATGATTACAAATGACAACAAATGAAAATCTCAAATTCATCATATCAGAAAATTAGAATATTGTGAAAAGGTTCAAAATTGATGGCCCCTGGTGCCACACTCTAATCAGCTAATTAACTCAAACCACCTGCAAAAGCCTTTAAATGGTCTTTCAGTCTAGTTCTATAGGCTACACAATCATGGGGAAGACTGCTGACTTGACAGTTGTCCAAAAGACGACCATCGACACCTTGCACAAGGAGGGCAAGACACAAAAGGTCATCGCTAAAGAGGCTGGCTGTTCACAGAGCTCAGTGTCCAAGCACATTAATAGAGAGGCGAAGGGAAGGAAAAGATGTGGTCGAAAAAAGTGTACAAGCAAGAGAGATAACCGCACCCTGGAGAGGATTGTGAAACAAAACCCATTCAAAAATGTGGGGGAGATTCACAAAGAGTGGACTGCAGCTGGAGTGAGTGCTTCAAGAACCACCACACACAGACGTATGAAAGACATGGGTTTCTGCTGTCGCATTCCTTGTGTCAAGCCACTCTTGAACCACAGACAGCGTCAGAAGCGTCTTGCCTGGGCTAAAGAGAAACAGGACTGGACTGCTGGTGAGTGGTCCAAAGTCATGTTCTCTGATGAAAGTAAATTTTGCATTTCCTTTGGAAATCAAGGTCCCAGAGTCTGGAGGAAAAGAAGAGAGGCACTTCATCCACGTTGCTTGAAGTCCAGTGTAAAGTTTCCACAGTCAGTGATGGTTTGGGGTGCCATGTCATCTGCTGGTGTTGGTCCATTGTGTTTTCTGAGGTCCAGGGTCAACGCAGCCACATACCAGGAAGTTTTAGAGCACTTCATGCTTCCTGCAGCTGACCAACTTTTTGGAGATGCAGATTTCATTTTCCAACAGGACTTGGCACCTGCACACAGTGCCAAAGCTACCAGTACCTGGTTGAAGGCACCATGGTATCCCTGTTCTTAATTGGCCAGCAAACTCTCCTGACCTTAACCCCATAGAAAATCTATGGGGTATTGTGAAGAAGAAGATGCAATACACCAGACCCAACAATTCAGAAGAGCTAAAAGCCACTATTACAGGTGCTGGTCATAAAATTAGAATATCATGAAAAAGTAGATTGATTTCAGTAATTCCATTTAAAAAGTGAAACTTGTATATTATATTCATACATTACATACAAACTCATATATTTCAGATGTTTATTTTGTTTAATTTTGATGATTACAAATGACAACAAATGAAAATCTCAAATTCATCATATCAGAAAATTAGAATATTACTGAAGACCAATAAAAACAAAGGATTTATAGAAATGTTGGCCAACTGAAAAGTATGAACATGAAAAGTATGAGCATGTACAGCACTCAGTATTTAGTTGGGCCTCCTTTGGCCTGTATTACTGCAGCAATGCGGCGTGGCATGGAGTCGATCAGTCTGTGGCACTGCTCAGGTGTTATGATAGCCCAGGTTGCTCTACAGGTGCTGGTCATAAAATTAGAATATCATGAAAAAGTAGATTGATTTCAGTAATTCCATTTAAAAAGTGAAACTTGTATATTATATTCATACATTACATACAAACTCATATATTTCAGATGTTTATTTTGTTTAATTTTGATGATTACAAATGACAACAAATGAAAATCTCAAATTCATCATATCAGAAAATTAGAATATTGTGAAAAGGTTCAAAATTGATGGCCCCTGGTACCACACTCTAATCAGCTAATTAACTCAAACCACCTGCAAAAGCCTTTAAATGGTCTTTCAGTCTAGTTCTATAGGCTACACAATCATGGGGAAGACTGCTGACTTGACAGTTGTCCAAAAGACGACCATCGACACCTTGCACAAGGAGGGCAAGACACAAAAGGTCATCGCTAAAGAGGCTGGCTGTTCACAGAGCTCAGTGTCCAAGCACATTAATAGAGAGGCGAAGGGAAGGAAAAGATGTGGTCGAAAAAAGTGTACAAGCAAGAGAGATAACCGCACCCTGGAGAGGATTGTGAAACAAAACCCATTCAAAAATGTGGGGGAGATTCACAAAGAGTGGACTGCAGCTGGAGTGAGTGCTTCAAGAACCACCACACACAGACGTATGAAAGACATGGGTTTCTGCTGTCGCATTCCTTGTGTCAAGCCACTCTTGAACCACAGACAGCGTCAGAAGCGTCTTGCCTGGGCTAAAGAGAAACAGGACTGGACTGCTGGTGAGTGGTCCAAAGTCATGTTCTCTGATGAAAGTAAATTTTGCATTTCCTTTGGAAATCAAGGTCCCAGAGTCTGGAGGAAAAGAAGAGAGGCACTTCATCCACGTTGCTTGAAGTCCAGTGTAAAGTTTCCACAGTCAGTGATGGTTTGGGGTGCCATGTCATCTGCTGGTGTTGGTCCATTGTGTTTTCTGAGGTCCAGGGTCAACGCAGCCACATACCAGGAAGTTTTAGAGCACTTCATGCTTCCTGCAGCTGACCAACTTTTTGGAGATGCAGATTTCATTTTCCAACAGGACTTGGCACCTGCACACAGTGCCAAAGCTACCAGTACCTGGTTGAAGGACCATGGTATCCCTGTTCTTAATTGGCCAGCAAACTCTCCTGACCTTAACCCCATAGAAAATCTATGGGGTATTGTGAAGAAGAAGATGCAATACACCAGACCCAACAATTCAGAAGAGCTAAAAGCCACTATTAGAGCAACCTGGGCTATCATAACACCTGAGCAGTGCCACAGACTGATCGACTCCATGCCACGCCGCATTGCTGCAGTAATACAGGCCAAAGGAGGCCCAACTAAATACTGAGTGCTGTACATGCTCATACTTTTCATGTTCATACTTTTCAGTTGGCCAACATTTCTATAAATCCTTTGTTTTTATTGGTCTTCAGTAATATTCTAATTTTCTGATATGATGAATTTGAGATTTTCATTTGTTGTCATTTGTAATCATCAAAATTAAACAAAATAAACATCTGAAATATATGAGTTTGTATGTAATGTATGAATATAATATACAAGTTTCACTTTTTAAATGGAATTACTGAAATCAATCTACTTTTTCATGATATTCTAATTTTATGACCAGCACCTGTATGTGCTTAAGATTTTACAGTTAGATAAATAGCAATATAATTGGACTTAAAGGTATATTAGAGGATATTTGTGAATTTTGAAAAGACCCACCCTCTCCACTAAAAAAAAAAAAAAAGCACATGCACAACCCTGTACCCGCTCCCTGGAGGGCACGCCTATTAAATGCGTGCAAGAGCATGTGCAAGATCATTTCGCCCCTGAGTTTACATCCCTGAACAAATTTACTTTCCCAAAGATTTACATTTTTTCCACTATGTCAGACTCACCACCGGTAAGTGAAAATGAGGACGAGCACATAGGTGAGCCAACAGGTAAATGTATTAGTATCTTCCAAATAAATCACTTAGCAAACTTTAGATTTTCATGAAGACCTACATACATATGTTTAAATCTATAATCTGCCTGCCACAGCACCCCCTAGCTCCACCCTGCTCAGAAACACTGAGTTGAAATCTTCATCCTTAAATAAATGTTTAAACCAACACTGAGTACATTTTCAACCTTAAAAAAACATTTTCATAACTTTTCTGATTATACGTCGACTTGCAACTAAATACATGACACCTCTGTCCCACATTCAGAATCACACAGAGTTTTTACGTTTTATTTACAAGAGCAACAAGAATCTGGAAGCAGAGAACTGCAGGAAGTCAGAGGAATTTCTAATTGGTCTGAGGGGAGAAAGTAAACTGATCAGGAAGGAGTTGGTTGATGACAAATGACTGATTTGCTTACTTGAGAGGTAAATGGGAGGTAGCATGAATCTGTAGGGGTTTGATTCAGTGGGCTTTGCAGACTGTACTCTAGAGGTCCCACAGAAGGAGAGTGAGATCTGAAAATGCTGGTACTTGTAAGAGGCGATGTGCTGGAAAGCGAGCAGGCAGGTGATGAAGACTAAGAACTGCAGCACACAGGTGAGACCCTTTTCATGAGAGATGAACTGAGGTTCACTGGCAGAGTCCACATTGAAAGAATTTCACAAGAAGACAAATTTCAACAAGAAGGATATTCCTGGTTTATGTCTTTGGCTTGAAAACTACCAGGGGTAATCATCTGGGAAAAGATAGATGATCCTTCACCTCCTTATATACAAGCTAACCATCTTGATTGAGAAATGTCCTCAGGTGTGCAGAAACATGGGTTGGCCCACCCACCAGAAAAGTCACACCAGAAAAACAGAAAAAAACCCAAAGACCCTAACACTGTCATGGTGCAAGGGGGTCTCTATCGCTCTCACTGGCACTGACAACTTAGAGGAGGATGGCAGTAACTAGTGTTGTAGTCGAGACCAACTAAGACCAAGGAATACCGAGACAAGGTCAACACCTTTAGAGGCCATAACTCTGTACTCCTTGGAGAGGTCTTGACTACAACACTAGCAGTAAACATGCCACACAGAACAACTACTAATGTACAGACTGCTTTACAGCCTATGTTACTTCCCCTCTTCCCATTTATTATAAAGGCGGATGTCGATGCAACTAAATTTCCATGAGAGACTGTATAGTCATGCAAACTGTGCAGGGTTGATATTCAGGCAATGCTGCAAGTTCCTGCTGGGAATGTTTTGTTTTACTGTGAAATTATCAAACATAACATTATATTCATCTGTTTCATGGCTCTAAAACTCATCAGCACATCAAATAAGTTGGGTGAGGTGGGGAAGGGGGGGGGGGTGGGCGATCGTGGCAGTACAGGAATTTGGTACAAACCAAAGGTAAACGTTTCTTATTTTCAACATTGTCATATGACAACGTTTGGCCACAGTTAGATCATTACCTCATCACTATTTATCTTTCCCACTGCCACTGGAAACAGAAGTGTAATTCAATCCAACTGCAGGAAACCCGGAGATCAGGATTCTGATTGTCAGGCTGGTCCTCATGGGAAATGTGGTCTTCCTCCAGCCAAGAAAAATAGAGCTTTTGTCAAATGGGGGGAAAACAAAATCTACCAGAACTGAAAGATTATTTAGAACCGCTTTAAGTTTTTAAAGCAAAGAGAAAAAAAAAAAAAACACGGAAATTTGATAAGTTTTTTTTTTTTTTTTTTGATGTTTAGCCAGTAGCCTACACTTGTACAATGGAGTCAAACCAAAGATAGAAATTACTATTCTTTTCTTAAAATCTAGTATACAGTGCAACGATATGACAAAGACAGAAAGAGAATTGTATAAATAAATAAAAAAATGTGTATATGTGTGTTTCTGGGCTCTCCCTTAGAGATAGGTTAAGGAGCTCAGTCATCCAGGGAGTAGAACCACTGCTCCTCCATGTCGAGAGGAGCCTCTCCCTGGTGAGGTGTTCCATGCACGTCCCACCGGGAGGAGGACCAGGGGGAGACCCAGGACACACTGGAGGGACTCTGTTTCTCAGCTGGCCTGGGAGCACCTTAAGGTACCCCTGGAGTGGCTGGAGAGGGACGTCTGGGCCTCCCTACTGATCTGATGAGACCCAACTCCGGATAAGCTGAAGTAGATGGATGGATGGAAAAAAATATTTATTTAACCAGTGTAATTATTTCCCTTTTCTTTTAGTAAATAAAAACACATCCAAATATTATTATCTATTTTTATTTATAAAGCAGAACTGGCCTTCTTGGGTCCAGGGTGCCAGCTGGCCACCCATTGGTGGCGCCCCTGCTGCGCTTCCTTCCAGCTCAGTTCCGCCATCAGCCAAATGAGGGCGCTGCTGTGCCAAACAAACCCACCCATCCATGCATATTTCAGATGCTGCGCTCCTTCCACCCCCCTCCTCTGCATCCAGCCTCCCTTCCAGAGGCAGGGAAAGATGGCACCGCCGCTGACAGCCACTCCTCCCGGCTTCATGCCTCCTCTGAAATGGCTCCGATAGACCGAGCAGCCTCCTGACAGACAGCCGCTCAATGATCCGCTATTTCTATGAGACACCGACCAAAAGAAAGAGTGGAGCAGCTTTATCCCCACACCCTGACATCCTCCAACATCTGCACAGACTGGAGGCTGCGCTTCTTGGTTCCTATTCTCTCTGCTGGTGGATCCTTATCCTGTACTATTACTGTTATTATCAGGGACCAAAATAAAGACCCCAAATCACTTAAAAAGGGGGATCATTGAGAAGGACAGCGGAGGAAGATGAGGTAAGAGGACGAGATGTGGATCTGCTGTACAAACATTAAGGATTGTAATTATCATGCACGTTTTTCAACTTTAATTAGAAAACGGAAAATAAGGAAATAAATAAATGTGCACAGAGAGTCTAACAGGCTGGAGATTGTAGATGGATCAGCTGAGAGGAAAATCTGCTGCCATGTGTCAGATGGAGGCTGTCAGCAGGTGGAAATAATCAGACAGCAATCAGATTATATACATGCACACCCATTTGATTTCATAGCTTTTTTTTATGTCATAAAGTCATCATGTGCGCATGCAGGGATTTAGACCTGCATGGCCTCACACACCTCCCAGCCTGGGAGCCAATCAGCTCACAGTATACTCTCCAGTGCACTGAGACTACCCTGTCTCTGGGATGGAAGCACTGGGTTTACTGGTTGGCTGTGATAACCTATCAGGAGACATGTAGCTGAAAGCCAAATTCTCCACCCAATCAGCTGCAGTGCTGGTGCAAGTACTTTGGGTGGGGTTTGGCTAATAGTCACAGTACAGGAGTTAGTTACCATGATGTGACTGGTGTGGAAATCAGCTTTAAGCTGGTTATCTTAAAATGAGTCATTGGAAAGCGTATTTCTGAGTGTAGAAATGAGGAATATTCAATCGAAAGCTTTAAAGATTGAAGGTTATGGATAAAGTGTGACAGTGCCATGCAAAGACTCTTGTCCCTTGGATTTTTTTGGCTTTATAACCAAAATCTAATGCTTTTCATGCAAATTGTGTGATAGATCAACTCTGAAATAGTGACATTCAAAGCTACAACTTAAAGGAAACTATAGTGATGGTCAATACTTTTTTTATTTAATTGATGAAACTGACAGTAACTCTGCAGGTTAGACACCAGTCCTATTAGTTGCTCATATCAGTGTAAAGAAATGTGAATTGTTCTTGTGAATTATGTTCATGTATCTCTTTGTTGCGTCAGTTTCATCGTTCAGTAACTAAACCAAAAGCTCATTGTCATTTTTGTGGAGCACATTAGGCATCATGTAAAATGCAGCTCTTTGCCTTTTTAAAGGGGTGCAGGTCGCTGTGGTTTACAGGAGTCTGTACTGCATGCAGCTTTTCTCTAGGTGGCAACATCGACTGCAGCTCCAAACAAAGCACCACTTCCCTGCAGCTGAATGTTGATCATTTTTATTCAGTCCGACTTCAATCTGAACACGAGAACCTGATGATTTACGCTCGAGGTTCACTTCTGAAACATAAAATGCCAAGTAAGAGATGATGTAGCAAGTCTGCTGCTAGAGATGGTTTGATTCAATGCAGGTCATCAGCTGGTTTCTAAATAGCCATCAGTGTTATGCTGTTTAATATTCACCTTTAACCTGATGCCTTGTTTTGTGTTTAGTACAGTCACACAAGAAAAACCATAATAGAGTAATATAGTATTCTAATTTTAAGAACTTTCCTCATGCAAAGTGATGTTTCAGAAGATAATATCCATATGCCAACTCCTGACACAAAGCACAAAACTAACAGTTAGTTAGTTGGTTTCATTTCAGTTTGTTAACGCCGGCTTACCGTTTCATTTTGGATTGTCTCATGAAACCCTAAAAGCAAATTGTTGATTTTATTGAGCCAGTGTCAATAGAAGTACTGGATGTGTGTTGGCAGAAGCAATTGGTGGTATCTGTGTGACTATAATAGGACGGTGTTTGCTGAATTGATGTTGGACCAGTTCTAAAAAGACCTCTGTAGATGTGAACATTATACATGGATTTCAAGTCCTTTATAGAGGCCAAACCCTAAAAAGTGTGCAATCCAAGAAAACAAACTTTCCTTGTAGGTTTGTTGGAGATATTTGATGAACAAACTGTCAAAACTGAAAGCATATGGAACAACTGCAAAACCTACTGAGGTAAGGCCTGGAAAGGAAAACTTTAATTGTAGAAAGAGCTATGAGGCCAATGGTGACTCTGGAGGAGCTGCAAAAAATCCACAGCTTATGATGCATTTACACACAATTCAAAGTCAGGACAAATAACTGTGCTTTAAACAAACTATATCCTTAATGAACAGCATGGTGGCACCATTATGCTGTGGGGATGCATAATGGACACAGATGGAGGCTGAAGCTAAACAGTCCTGGAAGGTAACCATCTGATGGTTGCAGAAGACTAAAGCCCTTTGTACACTACTCTTTTGAAACCGTGCCGAGATCGGTCCGAGCACGGTGACCGAGATAACTGTTGAGTGTAAATGGCACGCACAACTGAACCTGACTGTGCCAGACACAAGTGAATCGCAATGAACTGGTAATAGTTCATCAGTAGGGCTGGGCACGGTTCAGTTCTGGCTCGGTTCTCAGATAACAAAGAGCGAATGAGCAGACCGCATCATCTCCTTACAGTCAGCCTCCGTAATAATGTAATTTAAGACATTCATTAAAATACTAGCTTCCCTACCTTGCCACGTGATATCCAGTGATTCTCAACGTCTGTCATTGTTTCCTGCATCTGTAAGCCCTGATTAGACTATCGTTTGTCGTATCCACTTCCCAAAAGCCGACCCTGTCAAGTAAATCCACCAAAGTCTGCCTTCTTCGCCTGACTCTCCGCAAACAACAAAATATCACAATTATAAACAAACATTCTGAATGGGCACTGCCATGTTGATTTGTTTGTTACCCTCTAGGGAGCAGTAGTACTGTAGATCGTCACTAGGAGGTGAGGAACCGTGCTAGCGCGGTGTGTAAACGGTCATAAGCAACCGAGCACGGCACAGTTACCTGATGCAAGCTCGGTCCGAACTAACTCAGCACAATTCTTTTTTCAGAGGGTAGTGTGAATGGAGTATAAGGTTCCCCTAGCAGCACGAGGACGGCCATTAAAATGCAGCCAAAGCTGCAATCAAATGGACTAGGTCCAAGCCTAAAGGCCCGGTCAAAGTGCAGAACCTAATTCAATTGAGAAACTACAGAGAGAGTTAAACACTGGTGTTCAATGGAACTATTATCACCTTCCTTCCACGTCCCAATTATGTGCTACTTCTTGGTGTTCTGATGAGATCCTTATAGAAAATGTTGTTTCTGATTAAAAAGTGAAGCATTTCAAGGAGGAGGAATGATTTTGTCCACGTCAGATTCTGGAGCTGAAATAAAGGATGTAGTTTGTCTCAAATACTGGTGGAGTTTGTAATCACTGGTTCCATTTTGACCTGTTGACTATTAATAGAAATATATATATATGCAACAAATATATACCTTATGTATTAAATGGGTTCATAGAGAATGATTTTATTACCCTGCATCCAGCTGCAGGTGTGAATACATGTGCTTGTCATTTGCCATAATGAAAACAGTTCATTTTAGGTGAAAGCAGCCTAGTTTATGAGTCATAATTAAGTATGCTGAGGCATCGAGATGTGTGCGGGGGGGCTTCACAGATGGATAATCAAATCTTTGTGAAAGAGAAGGAAAGCTCTTTTTCTTCCTTTTCAGCAATCTCTTCTGATCCCCCATCGGTGTGGCGTATTCTAAACAGCACGGCTCGTCTGAGTCATGCAGTGGTTGTGTGACAGAAAACGTGAGAGATCTTCTCTCCGTCACACACCTCTCATCATAATTTAATCCCTTCTTTCCCTCCTCATCACTTTACTAACGGGTGGATTCGCAGAGATGAAGGGATGAAAGGCAGATTACATTATGAGGAATTGCATGGGAGCAAAATAGACATGAAATCATATTATTTCAACATATTCTCAGTTATGTTGGGATCTTGATTTAGAACCAGTGGGTGGTCCAGTCAGTGGGGTTTTAAAATGCTTTGCTAATGAAGGTCTTTCTTTTTTCTTTTTTTTTTAACCATAGTACATGTTTGTTTGTGAGCTCCCAAAAAATTGTCATAAATTGCAGAAAAAAGAAAAAAAATGCTTTCAGCTAAAACATCTTGGTTTGAAAGCTGGAAAATTCTGATTTTTAGGCTTTTTAATACTTATATAATGTAGATGGGGATGCTGTTATTTGCCATCTTACAGAAGGATTCAGTTTTTCTGTCTTTTTGGTCACATTTATGTTTCAAATTATGAAGCAGAATTTAATATTAGCTAATATATTAGCACTAATCTTTTATTTAACCTTTATTTAACCTAGATTGTCGCATTTACATGAAAAATGTTATTCTTAACAACTCCTGGCATTTCAGTTGACCCCAATACATAAAAGATTATGACTGACTGATTTTATAATAGTTTCACCTCCATATATTTTTGTGTTTCATGGAAGACGGGTGGGTGGTTGGGGTTGTTTCTTGGGTTATGGGCTTATATATATATATATCTATATATATATATATAGATATATATATATATCTATATATATATATATAACTTCTTAAAAACTTTGTTTTCCATTTTTCATTAACCTTGGCTGGTGGTCTGGGGTCTCCAGAGACAAATCTCACTACCTTTGCCAGGCTGGCTTCCTGGTTCTCCTTTAATTTATGGAGTTAATCCAGTTTATATTGAAAAAAAGCGATAACACACTTAACCCCGTCCTTTAAAACCTGACTGATGTTTTCTATTTTATGCATGATGCTTTTTGTTTATGAGGTGAAACCAGTAGGATTTAATTAATTTAACAAGCTTTCACCATTAGAAAGTTATAGCACGTGATAAAATATCTTTAAAAATATCTTTAAACGTTTTTAGGGGGGCTAACAATTTTATATCCCAACTTTCTTTTTTTATTGTTTTAGTGGAATGTGTTACACTTTACTATCTTAAAGAGCAGAATTAAAAAGTATTTTACTCTGTTTAAACCCCCCCAAATATATTCATATTTTTGTTTGGAACTTTTTAATTCCTGGTATAATAACTTCGTCCTTTATGTGGAACACGTCGTCTCCAGTCTTACCCCTACATTCCACCCGTTCCATTTCGCTTACCGATGGAACCGCTTCACTAAGGATGCGTGTCCCGAGCCTGTAACATTATAACTGACCCCTCACACCACCACCATGGACTGTTCTCCCTGCTGCCCTCTGGAAAGAGGCTTCGCAGCATTCAATGCAGGACCAGCAGATATTGCAACAGTTTCTTACCCACCGCTGTCAGACAGCTTAACTGTAAAGAAAACTCTTAATCATGTCACAGACTCTGCATCACACTGATAACACCACACCAAAATTCTGCATATTTGCACCTTAAATATTTCATGCTCTGAACTTCCATATTGCACCATGTTTTATTTTCTCCCACACTGTTATCATTTGATCACAGCTGCACTTTATGAAATGGAAATGTTCTGAAAGCTGTGCTAAACGAAATTTCGTTGTGTATACACTCTGTGTATACGAAATGACAATAAAAATTGTTTAAGTTTCTTTTTTTAATTGCTTTAAAAAATAAAAATAAAAAATGGCTCCTATACTTTATAACACCACCTCCAGCCTCTTACCCCAGATAAATTAGCTTTTTTCCCCCTTAAATTCCTCCAAAGATTGTCTTTTGACTTCTGGACCAACTTCCTATGTTGCAGAGATTTTCACTCTTATCAGCATTTTGTCCTGTGTGGGGAACTCTTCCTCTTTCATGCTGTGTGTCAGACAGAAGGCCGTCCATCCCTCCTGCTGAGCGTTAATAGGCAGGTTAGAGTAACTGGCTGCAGTGCACACATGCTCACACAGAGGGTTGTGTTTACTCACTCCAAGCAGAGTTGTGTAGCTTAATATTAGAATGCAGCCTGCTGCTGCTGGCTCTGACCCTGCAGACCACAGTGGGGGATGGGTGCACACAGACTCAGCTAGTGGTCCCTTTACCTTCATCTACTTGTTCTTTTTCTTTCCTGTCCCCATCATTTCCCTCCTCCATATTCTGGTCTCACTTTTCTCTTCTCACCAGGCATCTCATTTCCACCTCACCAAGCCGTTACACTGTTTCCTGATCTGTCCATCTGTCTCTCCTCTTTGCTCTTTCCAAACAGGACTTTTTGAGTTGTCTGAACAACTGTATCTAATAATAAACCAGGCATACAAACAATAGGTTTAATTACATTTCTTTTGTTTTTCAGTTGATCTGCTCCTCAAATGTAGGTATCCATTACTTGATGAAACTTGTAATCATGTACTTTTAAGAGGAGTTGCAGCTCAGTCGCGGTCTGAATCCAGTAATGCGGTTAAAAAAAGATGCGTGGGAGATTTTGAGAACAGATTATCAGTCCCATGTCTAGGAGTTTCTAACAATTCCAACAGAATTAAACTTCTTGGTCTTTCAAATGGAGCAAAATGTCAACTACTGAAAGACTTTAGGAATTTATATACCGGTATTTATGTATATATATATATATATAAAACCAGCAGCAAATCAAATGAAAAATTTCTGGGATGTACATCCAACACTACCAGGTTGCATTTCAGACTGTGCAGGAGCTCAGTGATGCCCTGGACAGGATCTTGGTTTGAATGTTATTTGCAAAACACTAACCCAATGAGTTTATATATGTGCTATGCTGCTTAGTGATGCAGTAGCGGTAGAACTTGCAGCAAGAAGGTTCTGGGTTTGATTTCCGGCCCGGGTCTTTCTGCATGGAGTTTGCGTGTTCTCCCTGAGCATGCATGGGTTCTCTCTGGGTACTGCTACTTCCTCCCACAGTCTAAAAACATGACTGTTAGGTTAATTGGTGTCTCTAAATTCTCCTTAGGTGTGAATGTGTGCATGAATGGTTGTTAGTCCTGTGTTTCTCTGTGTTGCCCTACAATGGACTGGTGACCTGTCCAGGGTGTATTAGGGCCTCTTGCCTGTAGACAGCTGGAGATAGGCACCAGCACCCTTCATGACCCCAGCAGGGATAAAGCGTGATGGAAAATTGATGAATATGCTATGCTTTATCCATGCTTTAAAGATATGGTTAATCAAAACAGTTTTGATCTAATGCCCATGTTGCATTTTTACTCCTCTATTGCCCTACGGAAATCTGGTTGCCTCCAAATGAAGCCTGTTTCATCATGAACTAAGCAACTAAGCAAAACTCTAACTCACCATGCATACAGCACATGACCAAAAATTCTGCACAAATATGTCTCGTTGTCATTATCTCCAGCCTTAAATTCAAACTTTGGTGTATAATAAATAATTGTTCAGGTCAGTATACAGCAAACTACCCTTCTCAAAAACACGCCGATGTAACCTGAGAGGGTCGGATCTGTTAAAGAATGCACCATGCGGCCTAGAGCAATACTTTACGACAGTCTGAGCTGAATTTAAACACAAGAGCTAACGCTCTAATGTTGTTGTCAGGCAACAAAACAGACCTGACACATATCTGCCATATTTTTGGTTCTCTGATGTATGATTAATATAAAGATGTGAATGTGGCCAAGTCATTACTAGTAACTCCACCACTTCTCCATCTGTTCAAAGCGATCTGCCATCAGATTCCAAAACACAGAGGAAGACTGATAAACCAGCTGAAGCTGGTAGTTAAAGTCTAGTTTTCCAAAAAAAAAAACTTTAAACTATGATTTTATTTTTTATTTTTTTTTTACAAGCGATAGATATTTGTTTCTCTACTAGATTTTTAAGTCTAATAGTTTTAATTTTAATTTAAGGGCACCCCTGTGGAGACCAGTCCAAAACCCTAAACTGCACTGTTGCCCACATCGATTTCAGGACAAACTGTGTCATCCAGCAATTCTACATGATCAATGGAAACCCTTTCCGGCTGATCAGCGAGAAACATGTTAGTGAAGTGAGCGGAGCTGAAACCCACCAGCGGTTTACTTTCTGAGAAGAAAGTAGCTCTGCAGTTTAAACGGGATGGATTTGTTGGTAAACTGCTTTTAATGTTGAGCCTGCGATTTAAATCAGAAGATTTATCCAAAAAGTGGAACAAAGAGAATCAAATGCACAAATACATCTACATTATACACTGCTGCTTACTTTTATAAGCTTTTGTTGATTTATTTAACACATTTTAATAATAAAGGAGAGTTACCCAATCCTTTCACTGCTCACACTTAATATGTGCAGAACAGATGGACTTGTTTATTTTCCGCTCTCAACCTGCGTCACTTTAGGTTAATGAACATCAAGTATAAGCTGATGGATCACTGTGTGTATATAGATACTGGTTGGTGTGTGTATAGTGGTGTGTGTGTGTGTGTGTGTGTGTGTGTGTGTGTGTGTGTGTGTGTGTGCTCCGCCCCAGCCTGGCACGCCACGTCAAATAATACGCGAGGAAGCAAAGAGGGCCCATCGGATGAATTAAAATCTGTTGCTCGTCCTCTTCAACCTCGTTCCTTCTCTCCACCAGGGCTTACGCATCCCCACCCTGACCAATCAGGTGGCGAGAGTGGGAGGAGCAGGAGGAGGGGTGGGGGCTAGCAGCCTCCAGGGCTGGTTGCCCATCTCCCTCCTGTCACAGCTGGGAAGAGAAGGGATGGAGGATGGGAGGGGGGCACAGAAAGGGAGGAGGTAATCCAATGAGACAGTGAGGGGAGAGGCAGTACGAGGGCAACGCCTCACAACACCGGGATTCTCTCTCTCGGTCTCCATCTCTTTGACTCCCCCACCCTCTTCTTTCTTCTGCCTCTGAAGCATAAAAACCAAAGGACTCTCATTCTCCATTCAGTCTTCTGTACGTGGCTGAGGAGAGCCCTTGTATTTCAGGAAAATCTTTCATCCAAATTCTTCTTTTTGTCACTTTTTTTTTCTCCTATGGTTGCATCTTTCCCCTCTAAAGGATGATTTGGTGACTAAAATCCTGCATTTTCTCCTCTTACCTCTTTGGGAGCCAGCCTGTTTCAGAGCTGCTATCTTTGTTCTCGTTCACACAGCTGCTGAGTATAGTGTAGCTGCTAGTGGGGAAATAGGTTAGTGTGCCTGTTTGGTGCCAGACAGCAGAGGTGACTGCTTGTTCAGTGCATGGAGGAGATGAAGAGAAAAGGGTTGCCTTTTTGGCGGTAGCATTCTCCAACCTTTGCAACCATTCGTGGAGAAGGTGATCGTTATCTCCCTGCCTGACTTCGACCTTTACTGGGAGTGTCGGCGACAGATATCAGGACAGACAAAGACAAGATTGTCTGTTTAGTTCTCTCTTTATTTTTTATTGTTTTGCATATAATAGGATTTTACCTTAAAGGCTTGCATCATTCACCATGGATATCAACCTTCCGTCTCATCGATTCTACTTCCCCCAGATCTACTGTGCTGAACCTGGTGTGCAGCCGCAGCTCGCCGAGTTCAAAGTCAGGTAGGTTTTCCAACCAAAGGAAGGTGTTTAAAGCTAATTGATGAGAAAAATGTCATGTCTTGAAGATAAATCCCATGGCTTCCATCACTGCAACTCTCTTATCGGTTGCACACAGAATTTAGTTAATGCCACACAATGGGTTTTTTTCGCCAACAGATCCTCCAGCTGCTGCTGCAGCATATAAGGGCAGTTCTGTACATGGTGAGTGCTGCTCTGAGTGCCTGACTGCCCTTGCAGGGGGATGGGGCTGGATGTTGTAATGTATTAGCTAGCTGTGCAGAAAAGTGTTAGGGCATTGAGAGAACTAGGGGGCATTGATTGCCTGTAAAGAGGCTGGACAAGTCCACAACAGATAAGCTGATATTGCTGCAATTGAGTGAGATTTGCCATTAATGGACATGTAGTCGTCTATTTGGGAGCCTGTGGGGCTCTTTTGTTCTCTCTGTGTCTACTTCTGTCTCTTCTGTTGTCATTCTTTCTCTCCAATCAAAACTGGAAGTGTTCGGGGTGGCTTGTTGCATCCGTCAGCCAACGGCTGGCGTCATGCTCTTGTGGTTGCTGAAGACGCATGCTCAGATCAGCAACAGCTTCCCCTCTCTTTGTCTTGGTGGGATATGATTGTTCTGGATCGAGCTTTTGCAGTCAGGTGTTGCACTAAGCTAAGCTTTGGGATACAGGAAATAAACAATGGTGCTAAATTCCATTTTTCTGCAAGGTCTGACCTTCCAGTTCTGACATTAAGTGACAAACCGACAACAATCGAGCGAGTTTTAAATCTAACAGGAAATGAAGGAATTATGCAGATTCATGTATCTAAGCAAATGTTACTATCTACTTTTATAAAACTACAAAAAAGTGCACAAAGGTGCAATTGAGGGGAAAGTGTTTTAGGTGAACAAAAATTATGTGAATTCATAGTTTTGATTGATTTAGGGATTAACAAACAAAAAAATTCAACCCTTGGCAATGAGAGCTTGGGATGTCCTTGTAATCCAATATGAAATATATTTGACAATTCCTCCTCTAACAGCTCTGATTAGCACAGCTTTAAGGGACTCAGAGTTTTTCCCCACTAAGCTGCTTTTAGGCTGGACAGGCCTCATTGCTGGTAAAGCAGCTATTTTAGGTTAAAGCGTGTCACTATTACAGCCTGGCAGAGATCCCTGATATAACACTGAAGTCAAAGCTGAACCATGTACCAAGAAAAGGAGGAAAACTTTCTACGAAATGATTAATGACTCCAAAGGAGGGAATATGAATATACTCTTGAATTTAGAAGCAGAACACCTTTCTTTAACTTGATATCAAACATTTATGCGATCCGTCCCAGATCAGGAGAATAAGGTTCTATTTGCTGAGTATGAATCAGCGATGGGCCCTCTTTGAACACATGGCCAACGGCTGCACACTACTCGCTGCACCTACACAATGTTCTTTGTTTAGACATTCAGGAATATTTATGTGCCTCTTTGGAAATTATAAATCCGATGTGTCCAGGAAAGTAATTCAAGCAATCGCATTTAGCAAATCCGATTTAATGCAATGGATACACATGATGCTTTAATGCACATGGATGCTGGTCCATGTGCTGTTTTCAGATCACACAAGGTTGTGATTTTTATTCAAAGAGGTAATTTATATTTCGATCTGTAAACATAAGAAGGTGTTGGACATTATTATTTAATTGGATCAATATGAAAAAGATAGATTCTTATACTAATTTTGATTAGATTTATCACATGCATGATATATTTCAAGTGTTTATGTCTGGGTAAGTTGGTTATAGACAAAAGCTAACTAAAGACCTTCTAATCCCTATTGCTGCTGCACTGTTTTCTTCCACCTAACTTTTTAATTATATTTTTTGCATACAGCAGTGTTTGCAAGAGTTATGTCTTTAGCAACGACTTTTCTCATTTTTAGTGGGTGCCAATGAAGAGCTAGTTCCCCCATTATTGAGTAGTTCAGTTGATCATATAACTGTATATACAAGCCTTTTGTCTTATATAACATGCTAATCCTTTAAGAAGCTGTATTTTTGAATTTTCAGAAGCTCTAAGCTATTCATAATGCAACAGTACTATAACATAGTTTTCTATCCTTTATGTTTATGGTTTAAACATTTAAAATAACACATGTATCCTTGCTGGTGGTGTTGATCTGCTTATAAAGCTGAAATAAGCCTAAAAACTGAGTTTCCAATCATCTAAAACTTTTGAAGAACAACATAAAGAAGTAACAGAACGAGGCTTAAAACAGTTAATCGGATTAATCAATTATTGAAATAATCGTCAACTAATTTAGTAATCGATTAATCATTAAGTGGAGTATAGGGACTGTAAGAAATTATATTAAAATTGTAAAAAAAAAAAATATTATATACATTTTGCATTTAAGATGAAAAAAGTTGCATCTCTTAATATGCTGCTTCCAGAACTCCTCAAGTAGAAACGTTTTACTTGTTTGATTTCGTAAAACATCTTCTTTAAGGAACCTTCGGCAATCCGATTATTACCGGTAATCAGTTATTCGAAAAATTAATCAATTAATCAATTTGCTAAATAATCGTTAGTGGCAGCCCTAAACAGAACATTAATATGCACTTTGGGTAATTTTTTTTCTATAGATTCAATTGGAAATGGTGAAAATGCGGGTTTTACTATTGCAAAATTGATTAAACCAAGATAAATACAATATAAAAACATTGTCTTTGCTCTCAGAAGCCACATCATAGACAATGATGTGTCTTTTTACTGATGTGAGAGGGGTTCTGCTGCAAAGTTTAAGGTTAACATCTCATTTGATCTCCTCTGCTTATATTATGTACTGTAAGTAATAATGAGCTCTACAGACAGATTTTACACATTGGAATATCAGATATTAAAACCTCACTCTAACACTGTTAGTACTTTGGCATGTTTTTGTGATTTTTTTGCATAGGATTATGAGTTGATAAAAATAAATCTGACAGAATAAAAAATCTCCAGAGAATTCAAATGAGAGGGAGATTGAGAATAACAGATGATGGAAATAAAATGAGAGAGAGGAGGGGGGAGGAAGCAGCGGGGGGATGGGGATGAATGGGGAGAAAGCTGATGGGAAATACGGAAGAAGAGGTTTATATGACCCTGAGTTAAAGAGGAGGAGGTGAAATTAAGGAAGAAAAAGGATGATGGTTTGACCGCATGAAATAAAATAGATTTTATTCGTGGTTTTTGGGTGTGCCATATGTCTTGGAAAGAAGCTTTGAGGGAATGCTGGGAAATTTTCACCAGCCATGGGCGTCATGGTTACCACAGGATCACCACATGATAGCTTGAAAACCATGACAACCAGTGCTGGGCAATCCAATCAACCCCAGCTAAACATACGGTGGATGTATCTACAGAACGCCATACTGGGACTCTCCCAGTAACACTAACCTTCTTTCCCCAAAGATTTAATGAAATTGGAGTAAATTAAGAATTTGCATGGTATAGAATTCTAATTAAATAATTGAATTTTATTTTAATGTAGTTATTGTGTTGTTGTTGTTTTTTTTTTTTGGGTGGGGGGGGGTTCTCCGGTGTGGGAATTCCAGGGTCTCATTTCGTCTGCTGGTGAAGGAGTAGGTTGCAGGGAGTCTGCTCTGGGTTATGGTATATGTAAAAAACAGTGGATTCATCCTCCCAGTTCAGGCTCTGCTTCAGGGTGAAGAGGTCAAATTCCTCAGTGAAGGCTGGGCAGATCAAAATGCCACGAACATGGCTTCATATGTGAGGATACAGTCAATTTGTGCATGAGTGAGCATATCCATGTAGAAATGTTTTCACCTTGGTTCCCCTGTCAAAGCACTTCCAGGAGCAAGCGCCTGCCTTCTCTTTCGTCCTGGGATATCGTCCTCTGCAGCCTTCTCTGCATGCTCACCTTAAAAGCTTTTGACTTTAACTCAAGAGGTGATTTAAAGTGAGTTATTGCCTCGGGATTATGTTTTAGGATGAGAGGGGAGGCTTTTGGTTTTCTAGGATTCCCAGAGGAGACCTGACAGATTAGAAATGAAGGTTGCTGTGAATGTCCAACCTTCCATTCACTGGCCGTTGTTTCGTAGCACAAGCAGAAGTGTCACCATGTCCAAACTGGGAAGTTTTTGTTGAGCAGGATGGATCAGATACAGAATTCTGTCTGTATGTCTGTATAATCCACCAACATCTGAGTGTGGTGTTTGAAGGAAAGCACTCAGTCTAATGGTTCTCGGAAAACGTTGAGCTGTAAAATGGCTCATATGTGAATTGTCTGCACTGTGTGTTGCAGTGTTTTAGTACTACAATAAAAAAAGTAGTTAAATGGCCTCCCAGAGCAAAACCAGGCCTTAGGGTGTCTCCACTTTTTTTTTACCTTCTTTAAAAACAGCCCAACTTTACTGCTCCCATAATGCTCCTGCTTACTATTTTTTTTCCTATTTTTCCACATGAACATGCACCTTCTCTCTTTTCACCTGTCATGTATTTTTAAGTGTCTTGTGTGTCTCTAAGTGCTGCAAATTATAGTTGGATCCCACCTCACTGCTTCGGTTGGACAGAGGAGTCCAGCCTCACATTGTAGAAATGAAATGAAACATCGTGTTGAAATATAATTAGGCAGAGATAATAAGAAAAAATAGGCAACAAACCAGAGGAATGTCTGGGCGTGAAAATAAACCAGACAATACTTTGGAAAAAATATATACTTTAAAGTTTCTTTAAAGGAGCCATAGAATGCAAAGCCAAGTTTAGCTTGTCATAGATGAATAACGATAGTTCAGTGGGTGAAATGGACGTACAGAGAAGTTAAAACCCCATTGACAACTCCTTTCACTGCTCACAATTTTAAACTCTCCCTAATAAAACGGGCAAATTCAAACGAAGCACCGAATTGACGTCAATTCGGGGATGTTGCCTTATTTGGTTCTGGCCTGTACTTTTGTCACCCCCTGAAACTGACATCCAGACCAGCCCACTGGTTCAATGGCCCAAGGGAGGGGGGGTATGAAGCGTCGACTGTTGGGCCGCTGACTGGACCAGACCTCAGCAGAGAGCCATCAGCCACCAGTTGGGCAGGCACAACAAGAGAGAGCGGGGTGTGAGGAGGAGGTTACTTGTGAAATGTGTGCAGTGTATCTTTCCAAAGCGATGCTCTGTTCAACAACCGTTCCAGGCGACTGATTGTCAGAGCGCTGATTGGATTAGTCAGAAAAATAAGCCAATAAGTTTCGGTTTACTCTCTGACAGTCACCTAGTTACCACTCAAAGCTATGCATCTTGTGAAATAGGTTGAATCCTCCAGTAAAAAACAAAAATACAAGACTCATTTTACAGCAGAATATTCAAAAGTATGTCCACATCTAGTAAAGGTGAAGAATAATGAAGTGTGTATGTACGGAGCACTGTGCGGGTCAGAGCGGGGGGTTAGTCGACCAAAATCCCATTGATTTTGAAATTCCCCCGGTAATTTTTTTAGGTATGAAAAGTAGGACATGTCCAGGAAAAAGAGGAAGTCTGTTCACCCTACCATATCAACAATTTTGATGTTTCATTGAGTGAGTGCTAGCTGCTATGATGCGTCTTTGCTCAGCAGCTTTGCTCGTCGTAAACCAACCAATCAGCGCACAGCTCATCTAAATATTCATGAACATACCATAAAAGGAAGAAAACCTGTCGTTTCATTCTAGGGCTTATAACCGGGCTTGCATTAGAGCTCATAGAACAGCAAATATGCCATTTTCAGCCCCACCAATGATACACACCCTATTCAGAGACCTTAAAGGAATAGTACACCCAAAACATGATTAGCCTTCATTTTCTACTCACCCCCATGCTGAACAACACTCTGGAGTACTTTTTTGATATCTCAAATGCATCTGGAGATCTGGGAGGCTTCTTGCTGTCTGCTGACATTCAAATAATGGAGGTCTACGGTGCCCGAGACAGAAAGGTCCATAAAAGTTCACAAAAATGTGTCAATATTCCTCCATACTCCAACGTCCAATGTATTCCAAGTGTCCTGAGTGGGTAGCATCCAGAATTTACTCGAAACGAAGTCATAAAGAATGTTTTTAGAGCATAAACAGTAGTGTATGGGATTTCCTGAAAGCGCGCGCCGGCGCGTTCATGACGCTACGGAAGCCGGCAGACCAAACCAGATGAAAGTGTTCATTCGCGTCTGCTCTGCCGATAATGCAAGCATAGCAGAAGAAATGTGCTGTTTACCCGTGCAAAGAAAGAAACAACGAAAGAAAAATGTCTGAGGACTTCAGTGTTGAGGAAGAGCATGAGTTCTTTGCCGAGCTGAATGCGCTGGTTTGGTCTGCCGGCTTCCGTAGCGTCGGGAGCGCACATGTGCGCGCTTTCAGGAAATCCTATACACTACTGTTTATGCTCTAAAAACATTCTAAATGACTTCGTTTCGAGTAAATTCTGGATGCTACCCACTCAGGACACTTGGAATACATTGGACAACCAGTATGGAGGAATATTGACACGTTTTTGTGGACTTTTATGGACCTTTCTGTCTCGGGCACAATAGACCTCCATTATTTGAATGTCAGCAGACAGCAAGAAGCCTCCCAGATCTCCAGATGCATTTGAGATATCAAAAAAGTACTCCAGAGTGTTGTTCAGCATGGAGGTGAGTAGAAAATGAAGGCTAATCATGTTTTGGGTGTACTATTCCTTTAAGGACCAGCATCAAATACCCTATATAATCATTCTAGAACCCCTTTAAAGTATTGTTTTTCAATAATTTGTTAAAAAAAAGATTTGCACATAGATTGTTTTGACAAAATAATGCTTATTCTCTGGTTAGCCATAAATAAAAAGGTTCTACAGGCAGATCAGCGTCCTCTGTTGTTACCCTAAATGAGCTGAATGGAAATAAACTCCCCAGTGGGCATTGTGCAATCAAAGGATATTTTTCTCAATGGTTATTAAACGGTTAAACCATCAACAGACTTCCTGTTTCTGTCTGCAAGGCAACCTTAAGAAGCACACAAACAATTATTGAATTATTGAACTGTGTGGCATACATATTGCATCTCTAGGATACATATTGTAGTTTGTGAAGTCTACCTCAAAATGCATAAAGTATTGACCTCTGATAAAAAAATCAGGCCTAGATAAACCAGAATAAATAAATTCAAACCATTACTGTGATTTCTATTGTGCACAGTTCAACAGAAGGAATGTTGGGGGCAGAGCATTATCACCAATAAACCCCCAGAACGGGTCTGCCAGCATGACATCCCCACAGGATGTTTACGTCCACTTCATTTCAATACATTTATTCATTTTGGATAAGACTAATGGTTGAACTAAAAGGTGAAATGCCTCTTCATCTTCAGCGTCCCAGCAGGTCCTCTTATATTTCACATCTCCGTCCATTAAAAACATCAGTTTTATGATAATATGTAACAACTTCACAGCATGATGCTACCCCCACATTGATTCACTGCCATACTTTTTGGTAAATCCTGTCTAGTTAAAAGGCTAAAACTAGTAATTTTTTTTTCTTTTCTTCATCTTTAGATTAATTGATTTCTAATTACATAGCAAAAGATGCTTTATTTTTATAAGCATTTTAGTTTGACAGAATTTGCCCTCGGTAAAGCTGAATATTTAATCTTCGAAACAAAAAGTAAAAAATACTTTCAAATACAACATTTAATTTAACTCAGTTTAATGAAAGACTTTAAGTGAACTTTTCATCAACTTGATGTTTTTACTCATCCTACATATGTGTTGTGTTGGACAGAAAATGCTTGATAATTCTAAATATCTAAATTCGGTCCATGGATTAAAGGTGGGACGTCTGAGATGAGATGGGAAATTGATGGATTAAACGTAACTGTATTGCCAAGTTGGAAGAACATGAGTGATGGGATCTGTAACTTGTGAAAGTGTTAACAATTACGTAAAAGAATACAAGCGTATCAAAGTGATTTCATAAAGACATCTGGAGAGCACTTGGCCCTCCAAACAGTAGGCTTCCTGAAAATGAATGGCTTTCTTTTTGCTTCTTCACTGAAATTGATACACAGGGCCTAGTTGATTAAGCTTTACGAAAAGTTCATACAAAAAAGTCTTCAGTACACTGAACAAGTAGATCTTAAGTGAACAAAATATAAAACTTGCAGTAATCTTTATATTTTTCAAGGCAATCCGTTTCCAAGATTCATTTCAGTAAGGTTAACTTACCAGATTTTAGATTGCAGTTAACAATGACTTAAACACAAAATTAGTTGACAATTATTTTAATAATTGAATAATTATTTAATGGTTAAAGCCTTGATGATAAACTATTGGAGGAGTTTGGAAGACTTCTGTTTTTATTATCATTAAAAGTTAACAGAATGTATAACACATTCCGTAAAAGTTCAAAATAATAAATAAATAAATAAATAAAAAACAAAACAAAACAAAAAATAGTCCTGCTTTTCAGCTGGGTAACGTATAACACAGTTTAATTAATGTTTTAAAACGATTCCTCATGGTTTATTTCCCATTATAGGGGTGCAAACATTTCTGAGAGTATCTGTTCTATAAAGCCAAAGATGGGCAAACTTTAAAACAATGCACCAGAAAAATCAGATAAATAATCTGTGCAATCAAACAAGTTGGTATCAGTCTCAGATCAGGACTTTTTATACGGTCAAGACTAAGAGACAGATAAACATAGATTTATAAAAGTGCAGAAAAGCAACAATTTGGGCAAAGCTGCCAAAATGTAAAAGCCCGTTAAGGATCTGCAGAGACTTTGACCCAGTAGAGTATTTCTGAGCTCTTCAACACACCTGGGATAGTTCATTCATTTGCAGTTAAAAAAAAAAAAAAAACTTGTTTGTTTTCTAATCACCAGTCTCTTGGATTTCACAAATAAGTCCCTTGTTTTTATGGGGCAGCAGTTAACTAGTCAGGGACCCAGTGACCTTGTGTTACTGTATGTCTGCTGATGCTTCTGTTACATCAGGGGATTTGAATATCTTTGCAAAGTCACACAAACAGAAAGAAAGCTGGGCTGATAATAACCACAGAGGTACAAAAAGAGATGAACATCTTTTTGTCTTTCTTTTTTTGAAATGAAAGGATTAGTCTGGACTATATAAAACGATGTAGGGATGTATTTGTCAATGTGACAATATGTTTGGAAAACAGATCAGGAGTATGGCATCAGCGGTCTGCCAAAGGTCAACACATGCCAGAAATACTCCTATGAGCAGCTTTACTTCATGCAGAGGCTTATAAACTACATAACGTCTCACGCATGTTTAACATGTTACAAGTGCCAATAAAGTACCAAGGGATATATGACCTAAGCTTTTTTTCTAGATTTCCTTTAACCATTTTTAATGCCCTATAGCCAGTCAAACCCAATATTCATCCAGAAAAATCTTATATCTAATGTTGACTTTATTTATCAACATCCATCCCTGGAAGAGAGGCGGTTAGCCTGAAGTTGCTTTACTAGTAGGAAGAGGCAAGAAGAGTAAAGCCTCAAGAGGTAGGATTTCCTGAAAAGTGGCCAATTACCATCGGGATGCTTTATCCGATGCGTAACGCCTTCAAAGTTTCAAAACTTGAGCAGAAACAGGTGCACACGTGAGGAGGAGAGAGGCTTTGAGCGCATTTAAATCAAACCTCACCTGCAAAGAGAAGGAACAAGCACTGACATATGCGATATATTGGGGCCCCGTGGTACTCTGTGCATGTAACTTGTTAAATGTTCATGTGAGTAGTAGTTTATGAGCGTCTGTGAACCTGCTCGTAGGAGTATTTCTCGCGCATGTGGACTTTCGCCATATAGGAATTGCTGATGAAGTTGGTATCAAATTAAGCTGGTATTTAATTATTATTTTAGTGTTTTCATAATAGTTTGGATTTTATTACCTATCCAATTTAAAGCCTTACATATAACCACATAATTATTCCATACTGAACTGGGATTATTTGAAAAACTATTTCAAATAAAACATTTTTTTAATTCAGTTTTTTTGGGAAATCATTTGAGTCATTTTAAACTGAGAACTGATATGCTGATAGACTGAAGTCATATACTGTCACATGGGAGGTGAGAAAGCTCCTAAAGTCTGTGCACCGTGTTGGAAAGCTTTCAGCAATAATGAAAACTATAAATTAGGATCTGTTTTTATGGCAGCCAAAATTGCTCTTGTACTTTTTGGCTATCCCAGATAACCTCTAAAGTATTAACGTTTTCTGATGTATGGGGTAGGATGCACCCATCCACACTGAGGTGCTGCATCCAGAGATGGCTAGTCAGAGAGAAAAGGACAATGTGCAGTCTTACTGCAAACATAGCAGTGTCTGTAATTAGGGTGTGCTGTCTGAGGCTGTCTTTTATTCATGTCTCGCTGCTCATTCATCTTTTCTGCAAAGCCATATTTTCTAGGCCAAGCGAATATCCCACTCTAGTTGTCATGCCAACAGATTAGCATGCAGTAGCGTAGATCCAACAGAGTAAACTGGGAGCATGTGACGCTGCATGCATGTGAGTGGAGGCTCTAAAAACAGTTTTCTCTAACTTATAGTTAACATCTGTGTCCTACAGCGATTCCAAAGCGTGCACGGATTGAATAGTCCTCTGAGATTGATCTGCAGGATCATGTCCATCATTGATTATGGTTACTTTGTCAGACTGGTGCACACATCATTGCTCGCAGCACAGTTCAGTTCTGTGTTCACGTTTTGGGAGGGTTTTTTTCCCCTGTCGTGGCTCCAGAAATGATCCAGCATGATTTGCAGACCTGGACCCTGGTTCATTCAGGGACGGTTATTTTTAGACTTCTTCTCTGCAATTGACCCATTTGCTTTGTTTTATAACTGTTAGTATTAAAGCAGACTGGCTGTGTGAAAGTCAGCTATGTCAGCAATGACACATTTCTTACCCTCTCCAGAGTTTTCTATGCTGCTCTCACCACCTCTGCTTTTTTCCACAGCTCAGCACCACATACAGCTTTAGCATGCAGAACGCTTACATTACTGGCCACCAAGAAGCATGATGGTTTATATTCTTTAAGTTTTTGCACTTAAACATGAGAGGAACATTTAAACTTTAATGCTGAACTGAAGGATCAGCTCACATAACAGAGATATTTCATGCATCCCACAAAGGTTGAAATACTGCATGTTATAAAAAAAAAAAATCTGAAATGTAAATAAAGATAAACAAAGTGTGATAAAAATCCAGAGCTACTAGCTGCCTGCAGAAATGATCCACTAAGAAATTACAGTCTGCAGTAGTTTAAAAAAGAAAAATGGGCAAAGATCTAAATCTCTAGATGGAAAATAGACTCACAGATGTTATTGCTCCAAATAAAGTGGGGCTGGATCCTAACGCAAGGTGGAAAATACTTTGGGAGCCATCTATCATCTTATTTTTGCTTGTGTGTACTTAAGGCACTGGAGGTTTCTGAGGTTCAGGGAGGTTTCTGCAGAGTGATAACAGCTGACACCAGCAATATGTGCAGTATTTTTACATCCACAGCTGCAGGAACCCATTCTGCTATTGCTGGAGTCACTTTAATGGAGATTGTTGTTTGGTGCAGAAATGAATATGTTAATTAAGAAGTGCTAATGTGCTATTTGCCCCTAAGCTGGGACTGTAGAGACATTTTAACACAGTTTATCCAATTTTCAGTCTATGTTCAGGATTAGCAGAGACTCTGTCATGTTGCTTAAGCACTTATAAATCTTTCAGGTGTCAGCTGTTCTTCCTCTTTCTCCATTCATGTGGCTTTGATGTTTTATGCAGCTCTCACAAAGACAGAAACAAACACATTTGCTGGCATACAGAAGAAGTTTCAATGCGCCACATTTCTGGCTGCTCCCCAACCGAGCGGCATCTACTAAAACAGAGAACATTTTGTGAGGGACTTTAGTAAAGAGACAAACCATTTACGGTGTCAGTTGTTCTGCCCGGAGATTTCACTGTTTGCTCGTAAGCAGGCGGCCACAGGACACAAAGAGCCTTTCTGTTTTTCTTCACCCACAAATTCTGCAAAAAAATACAAAAAAACTTAATGCAACAAGATGCGGAGACATTAAGCATATCCAATGTAAATGTTTCTTTCTTTACACCCAACTAAATTTTGAGTTCATGATTTTTTTAAACAGAGTTGCAGATAGGAAGGATTTAACAAGGGAATTTGGGAAAAGACAGTTAGATACTTAGATTGCACACAATTAGAAGCAGATGAACCCAGACTGCTACTCATAGAGTTTAAACTTCATGGCCACTCCATGGCTGCTTCTCCAAACATTCGTGAAAGAATAGGTTGCTCTCAGGAGCTCAGTAAATAAGACAGAAAGTATTCCAGAATTGGGAATGATGGCAACTGCAGCTATAGGTCATAGAAAACCACATAATTATGTCAGTGTGTGCAGACCTGCATGTTGCACAGAGGTCACCTTTCTTCTGTGAGTAGCTACAGATCTACAAATGTCCTCTACCTGTACGTCACCAACTGCATTGTGCTGTATTTCGTGGTAGAAAGTATGACACTTGTCTCTAGAGCAGCAGAGAGACAGCAGGAGCGCTGCCATGGGGCATCCGGTGAGGCCTAAGGACGCATGAGATCCAAGTGTGCTACAACAGAACAGCTTACTTTCTATAGATTTCTATAGATTTTAGTCCTGGGAAATGTTCTTTTGTGTCTTTACAGGCAAATCACTAAAAAGTCAATTTAGTCAAATCAGTCAGAATCAAGGATATTGATTTTATTTTAGCCCAGTTTTTAATCAAAGTTATATTTTTAATTGGATTTAAAATATTCTATCAATGGAAACCCAGCAGATTGCATCAATTATTGCTTTGCGGGAATTCAATATACCAACTTCAATTTTTTTTTTTCAGTTTAAACTAAGATTTAGAAGTTTACAAACATTTTGACCCCTTTTTGACTCCATGTCCTGTTGCACTAAATATTTGAATAGTTTTCCACATCAAAAATGTAAGATTCCTGACTTTAACTCCCTTAAATGCTTTAAGGTGAATTAGCGAGGAGCTTGCAGCAAAAGTTTATCAAATATCTTCATAAACACACCCCTTATGGTTAGCTCTTCTAAAACATTTTAGGCTTTTAATAAATCAACAGATGGCCTGACAGCATATTAAACCCAATGAGAAATGGGATGTAGGTGCTCTATTTGCCATTAACTTTAAGGTTTTTTCTTGCTTTTTGTGTCGGTCCATTTAAATGTACAATATATTTGCATAATGCTTGCAGTGAGAATAAGATAAGAATGATTTTTTGGATCTTCTTTTTTTAAGTAAATAACTTTTTTGGTTCTCTGTCTGTTTAAAATAATGTTTCAATGCCTTCTAGTGACCATGCATCCCATTTGCAAGCCTCAACAGAATCAGGCAGAGCTTGTTTTCGACAGTGAAGGACTTAGTGACCCTGGAAGCAAGCTGCAGTGACTCATTAAGTTGCTCCTCTAACAACTCCTCTGAATTACGCGGCAGCTTCACACATCATGAATCTTTGCCCTCACAGTTTTACGTTTTTAAGATCGCACCACTTGTTTTGTACCGCTGCTCTTTTTTATACAGTATTTTTGTTGTTTTTAAACACATTTGACAAAGTAGGCCTGGACAAAAGTGACTTATTTTATGTTTTGTTAGTTTTTGTATGCTATTACTACTTTACCACCAATTCCAAATACCTTTTTTTAAGATGGCTGAGCCTGAAGGCAGTGGCCTATTACAGCTCCAGACAAATACACAAAATTTGCTGATTAGAACGCTAAAATCTAGGCATAGATCCTGCATCTACGACCGCCAGTGCCAGGGATTCGGTCACAAAATGTGGTTTCTGGACTCTTATACAGCCACTCTGGGCAGGTGTACAATGAGTGTGCACCCGTGTGCATGAGTCTGTCAGCCGGCCAGTGTCCTCACAAACATTTTTAACACCTTGCTGGACCAATCCATAGTGCCAGCATGCTTCAAGTCTGCCACCAACATTCCGGTCCCAAAGAAACCTCAGGTCACCTCACTCACTCAATTACACTGAATCCAATCATGGTGAAGGGCTCCGAAAAGCTGGTTAAAGAGCACATCGACTCCAGTCTGCCCCCCATCTTTCGACCGATTCCAGTTGGCCTACTGATGGAACAGCTCTACTGAAGATGGCATCTCCTCTGTTCTCCACCTGAGTCTGGCACACCTGGAGGAGAAGAGCGCCCACGTTCGGATGCTATTCCTTGACTTCAGATCAGCTTTCAACACCATCATCCCACAGCATCTGATCTACAAAAGCGCTTGTACTTCCTGCGGAGGATAAGGAGAGCCCACCTCTCCCCACCCACTCACCTCCTTCTACAGAAGCACCATAGAGAGCGTTCTGACCAGCTGTCTCCGTGTGGTGTGGAGGCTGCAGCGCCTCAGTCTGGAAGAAGGTGAAAAGAGTGGTGAGGAGAGCAGAGAAGACCATCAGTGCTCCTCTTCCCTCCATTAAAGACATTTCATCCCAGGGCTGCATCTCCAAAGCCTGTAACATCATCAATGACCTCTCACAGTCCCACCATGGACTGTTCTCCCTGCTGCCCTCTGGGAAGAGGCTGTGCAGCATTCAATGCAGATTCAATAGATTCTGCAACAGTTTCTTCCCCACCGCCATCAGACTGCTGAATCGTTGAAGAACAATAAATCATGTCACAGACTCCGCATCACACTGATAGCAACTAACCAAAATTCTGCATATTTGCACCATACATATTAGTGCTCTGAACTTTCATATCAAAGCTTTTTGCACCATGTTTTTTTCTTCCACAATGTTTACATTGGATCACTGTTGCACTTTATGTAATGGAAATGTTCATTTACTGTCCGAAAAGCGATATACACTGTTATTTACTGTCTAAAAATAATTTTGTATACACTGTGTGTATACAAAATGATGATAAAAGTTGTCTAAGTCTAATTCTAATTAATTCAAATTACTAGTGTTTTGTTTTCCTCATTCTGTTTATTTCCATACAGCACCACATTTTGAGTATCTGGCTGGTCTTACAGAATAAAAAAAAAAATAAGCTGTAACATTTATCTATTATTTTAAACAGCAGGTAGTTTGTTTTCATCTTGGAGTTATAATTTGAGAACATCTACTAGTTGTTTAATTCCTTGCCAGTGTTAATGCACCAGAACAGGAGTGTGTGTAGATATGAATCTTTACTGCCTGAGTACAGGAATTAGCATACAGCCATGTGTGCAACTATTTTAGTCCAATTTATCTTTGTTGTCTGTACAACGTTCCCTTGAGCAGCATGGCCTTCAGAAAGTGGAGCAACAACAGAGTGGCTTTGATGCTGTGATGTCTGCAGGATATAAAGCGCTGTAATCATTTCCTGTGGATAGCTGAGCCTACCTGTACAGACTGCTGTGAGAAACCTGACAGAGAAACGCATACGCTTAAAGCTGCATACTGTACTTATACCTCATTCAAAGGGAACACATTTTTCAGATTTTGATTAAAGATGTTGGATTTTCCTTTTATTTCATGGTTTGAATACTTTGAGGTGGTGTGTTTTTTTAAAATTCCCTAGATATTCATATTTGTGTTATCTGTTTAGAGTCATAATGTGACAAAATGTTAAATAAAAGTCAGTTTAAAACTTATGAACACTTTTGGAATTTATTGAAGTTGTCTAAACCCTAAAAATAAAGAAATAAAATAATAGAAATGTTGTTCTCAGCTTCAATAGTTCTAAGACAAGTACGATTTCAGTGGCTGCATCTAAATTAAGCAGACGTGTAAGAAAAACAGCCTCCAGTCAGAATATTACCAAGCAGTTATTGCAGGAATTTAACTTCTGCCAAATCATCCAATGAAGAAGAGATCAAAGTGCTATTTAAGAATCCCGCTTCAGGGTTGTCTTGTTTTGATGCATGCAGGTTTTAATTATGAAGACCCTTTTTTTCCCTGAGATTCCTGTGAGTCGACAGCATGTCCCTTTACTGTGACAGATATGGCTGCGCCACTCATTTCAAATCAGTAGATGATCCAGGAGGAGGACAATTTTATTGCAACCAATCAGGAAGAACCAGAAATAGAGACAGAGAGGAACTTCATACTTTGACACCATGGGTTAGAGAGGAAACCTGTGACGGGTTATATCAGACGTATAACATTTTACCAACACCTGCCGCTATAAACAGGATTAATTTATGATTGAAAGAGGATTAGAGTGGAAAAATGTTTCAGCTGCAGCTGAAGCAAACAGGAAAGACACTCAGTGGAAGGATTGTATCTGTATAATCATCATCTACTATTCTTAAGAGATTAAAATGTATGACAACTTGAGGAATCATTAGAAAATCAGCAATCTGAATGAATAATTCACGTGTTTGACATCACAGACCCTCTGCACATCTCTGCAGGCATTTCACAATTCAGTAAACAAGGTGATGACATTTACAGCCATGCCCAAACATTTTTCCCATTCGTAAATTCCCAACTGCTTTCTCTTGCTGTGTTGAACCTTTCAAACGTCAGCCGATCCCTGGCTGATTTATGCTGCATCTTGTTTTACACATAAACATATTATTTCCAAAAAATTGTTTGTAAAAGAGGCTCACAAATGATTTTAAACACCCCAGTGTAACGCATTGTGTGCATCCTTCTGCTTTTTAGAAGAAGCAGATTATGTTTAATCCAGATCTTTAAAATAACACATTCATTTTAATCTGTTGTTATGCCAAGGATATTTCCCCCTTCTGTTTAATATATCTGTGATAATGATTGGAGGAAAGTGTTCAGCAGTAGCTCTGTCTTTCCCGGTAGGTTTGGTATTAATGTTGCACAGTTTGGAGGAGCCCTGAGCTCCGGTGATGACATTTAAACTGTGTGCCTTGAATTTACATCCATGAATGTGTGCAATGATTGTGCATCGTCATGTTAAATTCATGAGCATTTCATGTTTTCATGCTCTGCACAGCAGTTGCTGAACATTCCAGTCATATGGACCGGAGGCCTTCCTGTCTGCGTTCAAGTCTGCTTTTCATAAGAGAATAAAATTCTCATCTTTTGCTTTATCTCCTCTCTTTTTTTCTTGCGCTCAGTCATCTCCTGCGTGTCTTCTCCGGTCGCTTTTAGCACAAGAACCTCATTTATTCATGCTTCCTGGGTCCGCAGTGCCTTTTTATAGCCAGCTGCCTAGAACGGTGTTTAAAAAATGAATGGACTCTGCGAGTTCACCAAAATAAATTAAACACATCATTGCTCTGCTGGAGCTGATCTTGAGTGCACTTGAAAGTGAATCACGATACGTTCTAAGAGCAGACGGTAAGATATAAAGCAGGAGATGCATACTGATGCCTCCAGCTCGATTAAGCAGGAGATAATGTAAAGATGTTGAGGAATATTTATGGCTTTGACTCTGATTCTCTGTTTACGCTGTTTTTCTTTTTATTTAAAAGTGAAGTTTCTTTACTCTGTCTATATTATTTTTAACGTCTATCTCTAATATGTGCAAAAATGGTGAAATAAGCTCAGGTTTCATTAGTGTTGCAAGCTGTTGCTCTGAAAATTTCAGTTAAATTAATACATTTCTAGATTTCTTTGGAGATATTAGTTGGAAAGGCAACAGGACTCTAAGGTTTAGCTCTTTGATTTCAGAGTCTGGCATATAATTGATAATGTCTTTAAGCTTTAACCATTGTTTGTCGATATATCTATCATTAATGATCCAATTGATAAGTTTCACCAATTTATCAGAATGATTTTTGAAACTTTCCGAAGTTTAACTATAAAATAAGCAACCAGCTGTCATATATTTTTGCCTTAGTGTTTCAATCTCTTTTGTATATAATAAACCAAAAAGCTGTTGTGATCTTACTTTGTTTGGAACCATTGCTCAAAATAAGAAGCCTCCACTCTTATTTTATGTTCAAAATATGTATTTTTTGACCGCGGTCATTTCAGGTGTTGCATTGTGAAATTATTGGCATGTTTAGATTATCTGTCCTGTTCCTACACTCTCATCTCCTGCTGTTTTTTTTTATGGAGTTGTGTTTGTTTCTAGGATTTGCTTATGTGTTGCTACATTTATACTAGAGAACTGTTTCACATCATCTGAATCACCTGTTATTCTGTTTTTTAAGCAAGGTGATGAAGAAACACAAACATAGAGTATTTCCTTCTTCACAACTTCTGTTCTTCTTTTTCTATTCACCCTTTTTGCTCTTAATTTCCACTGTGTATCAAAGTAACAGAAGGAAATGATTCCTGAAGAGTTCGGATAGGGATGTACAAATGTTAATATTACCCTGAACCTTCAGGCTGGAGCTTTGGACTGGAAGGATACATGCAGCATTATGTTCCAGTTTAAAGACTTTAAATCAGGGGCTTCAGCTCTCTGTGGTGGAGATGGCAGACTAAAGCATTCAAAATGAGAATGTATTTAAATAATGCATGTAGCTAGACCTTACCCAATCCTCTAGAAATCTGTTTGGTTGATAAATGTCATGTTAAAAAAGTAACGAGCCACAGAAAGTTATTTATAGTTTTTATTGCTGAAAATAACTGTGTTCATTTTTCATGTTGTGTAAAACACTTTCTTTCTTTCTTTCTATCGATTTATCTCATTCATTACAGAAAACAGAACCCCAACAACACAATATAAAACAGCTGAATGAAAAGGAGCAGAATGGAAAAAAGTAGTACAGTATCTGGCTAACACAAATGGCTGTAGCAGGGGTCTTCAACGTTTTCGCCAAGGACCCCCAAACTTATTGCGAAATGGAGCGGGGACCCCCTAATTATATATATTGTATGAAATTGTGTTATATCAAACTGGTCCTATAGTCACTCTATTACATATGGAGTCATGTAACGAAAGTAATTTCTCCCTGGGATTATTAAAGTATTTCCGATTCTGATTCCTGGTTGATGGGACAGGTGTTGTGAATGAAACGGTGTCCAGGTTTTAAAGAGCTCCTGTGTGTCGCTGAATGTGTGCATTGATGACTGAAAGACATCTTCTGCTTTCATTTATCTGTTTACTACAGTGTGTTGAATTCATGTTAATGTGTATTTAAAGACATTTTGATTAGTGCGAAAAAATTGCAGGAGGGAATATTAAAAAAAAGTAATCAACCAAGACTTTCGCGACCCCCATGCAGTACCTACGCGGACCCCCTAGGGGTCCGGACCCCCTGTTGAAGACCTCTGGGCTATAGCAATAATATTTACCTAATAAAATTCATCTGCAGTCCAACAACCAACTGATTTATGAACAGCTATGTGAACTTTTTACATGCTTTTCTTAATTTCTAAGAATTAACAGGAATCACAAAATAAACTGACCCCGTGTCTTATATTTTATAAACATGTTTTTGTTTAAAGACAGTGAGTTTGGTGCAGGTTTGCCTGATGAGGTGAGAGTGAACACACGGTGAGATTCAAAGATCTGCCTGACGCCCTCAGAAAGACTACTGTAGCTCTCAAAAGAGTTTGAACTCTATAGAGAAGATAGTGTACATTAGAAACAAATTGAAGACGCTAAAAGAAGCTCCAAAGAAACAAGATGTCACCTGCACAAGTGGTGTGCAAGAAGGAAACATTTCCCTCTCTAGCATGTTTGTCACCAAGATAGGAAAATAACTTGAAGGTCATAACAGAGGTCATGTTTGAACCAAACACAGCGTTCAAGGAAAATAATGGTTTAGGGATGCTTCACTCTATCATGTATTATTCCAAGTATCAGAGGATGAAACAAGCTGTATATGCTATATTTTGACATTTTTATTATTTTATGTAGAGAAGATATACTAAAATTTAAAGGAAACCACCATTTTTGACAAACCTGAAAGTAAGAATCACTCTGAACCTTTTGTTCCTCTCTGTGTCCCTTCATGGTTCTCAGTGAGCAGAGTATCTGCCAGGCCCGGGCCTCCGTCATGGTCTATGATGACACCAGCAAGAAGTGGGTCCCCATCAAGCCGGGCCAGCAGGGGTTTAGCCGCATCAACATCTACCACAACACTGCCAGTAACACCTTCAGAGTGGTGGGCGTCAAGCTGCAGGACCAGCAGGTGACAAGAAGAGTGACATTTATTAGACTGTAGGAGGCCTGAACACGTTTAGGCTGTCCTGGATTCACACTGAGAGGTTTCTCTAACAGGGAAAAGTGTAGATATTTATGTTGTAGATGTGGTAATAGATAAACAGATATAAAAGTGTCTGTGTGTGATGACTAAACTAAAAGAAAACATTAGTCCAGGTTTTTTTGTAGTGGTGGAGATCACTTTTTATTTTCATTCATTAATTTTACTAGTTAGACTGATGATGACTGATGCTTAGAATAAGAAACTTAATGTTAGGTAAAAATTATTTTAGAGAGAGAAAAAAAAATGGATTATTTACATACCAATCAAACCCATTTAGTTGTTTTGTTGCAGCACTGATGCTGTTTCATTTTTTGTGGTTAACATTAATTATTATTTGGGTTTCCTGACCTCCCCTAACTCGCTTCGTTCTTTTTTTTTTTTTTTTTGCAGGTGGTCATCAACTATTCAATAGTGAAGGGTCTCAAGTACAACCAAGCCACCCCGACCTTTCACCAATGGAGGGACGCCAGGCAGGTCTACGGCCTCAATTTTGCCAGCAAAGAGGAAGCCACCACCTTCTCCAACGCCATGCTCTTTGCCCTCAACGTACTCAGCGCTCAGGACGGAGGTGTGCTTTACATTCAGATAGGCTCACTACTGATGCTCTGATGTTGCTGTTTTTTTAATTTTCCACAGATTTTGTTATATTTTCTTTAGGTAGTATCAGTTTGCACAAAACAAAATAAAGGCCATCATGTTTTTTATTACTTATTAGGGACTTACACGTTTATACCATTTGAAATAATTGTATACAGTTCACAAAAAATATTTTTGGAAATACTTACAGCAATTTTATTCTCCTGAATAGGACAGAAATTAAAGCAGAGGTTGTTTCCTAAGGAGGTGCGCTTTAACTCATTTATTATTACTGTGACAAATTTCTCGTCATGATAGGAATTTTGATTTATTGTCTAAATAACAAACTTGAATAAATAATTCTTAAAACCTCAGAAAAAAATAGTGATTTGGAGGGGATTGACAACCTCTTAGAATATGATTAATAGTGTCTACTGGGATGTTTAGTGATATAAATCACTTTTTTTATGTTACTGGTGTTCTGAGAAAGCCTATTTAAGATTTTTATGTTTTTTTTTTTTAAGAAGAGTAGTTGTGATTGTGAGGTTATGGTCATCCTTCGCGTGTATTCCCTAGTCCATTAATTTTGATTAAGTTTCTTAAAGCTTTAGTCTCTTTTATTTCCTGTCAGCTATATTCTAAGACCTTAAGCGTATATCAATGAAGGTTTTAGTCCATAACTGCTGCCTGCTTCATGACACAGCATCCTCTGCAAATGGACCTTAGATGCTGACCTAAAGAGTTCAGCAGCCTATTCAAGCGTTATAATAGTGGTCAAAGTGCAGCTGAGTTTTGTAACAGTGCCCTCTAACAAACTCTAAATAGTGTTATTAACTTTGACATTAGAGAACTGAGGGACACTACAGCATTGATAACATTGAAAGAAGCTGTGTTTCACTGGGAGCAATCAGGCTTGACGGGAACTGTTACTTGCACTGCTCCTGTTTGTCTTTGCTTTATGAAATATATCTTGTCCCGTTTGAAATACTAGTCCTTCAGCATTGAATACCCATGTGAGATGTGCAATTTGTCCTGCAGTACTCTCTCTGCACGTCGGAGTTAGTCCCAAAGGGAGAAACAGGCAAGTATAAAGTGTGGAGCAGCAGAACAAGACAGAGACAGAATGACTTTCACAGCTTGCCACTCATTTCCCCAGCAGCAGCAGCAGCAGCAGTAGTAGTGTGTGAGTCCCCCACCGTCCCCCTCCAGCCTGTTAATTTGAATGAGTCATTGAGAAGATCTCCCCTGGGTCCTGTGCTGGAGAGCGGACCTTTTCATCTGCTTAATGACATGGGACGGGGGTGCAGAGTGGCTTAAGTGGCAGGAGCCAAACACAAGTTCACCAATAGATGACATGATGCGTGTATTACACATGTATGCACTATACAGAAAGACCAACATTATTACTTATATTTTAATAGTTTCATGTTTGCAAAAAGATGAAAATCCCACTCACTGACCTGGCATAGGTGATATATTAGGTGAAAGTTATAAGGAAATTGTTTTCTTGCTGTCAAAGCTGATGTGTCTTCTACTCCCTCTAGTGGTGAGGGAGGGTTTAAGCATGACCTCTTTGTCCAAAATTAGAGGAAATTCTGCAGTTTATGATGGATTAACTTCTGAAGCTGAGCTACATAAACCCAGACAAACATTATTTTGGTCTTCTTACTAGCTCTGACATCATAATTGTTTTAAGTTGATTAAATATAACAGAAGTGGACATAAAAAACATTGTTTTGTAAAACTTTTTATAAGGTTATCTTCTATAAATGAACAGAAGCATTTTTCCTTTTCAAGCTAAATAGGATATTAAATAAAAACAGACAAAAAAAAGGTGGTAAACTTATCTGGTTCAATGTTATTTAGCAGACATTTGTAAAGTAGCATCTATGTTCTAGGATAGTACAGTATGGATTACATAGTATCAAAAATCTATTTTAAATATTCATAAATATATAGTATTTACTACATAAAATGTATTTTATATAAACTATATTTATTACATATAAATGTTAAACAATTAAAACAAAGTACGTTCCCACATAGCGATGATAAAAATCTTCTGTAATCTTATGTAAGGATTCTTCAAATATCATTAATGTGATATATTTCTGATGTTCAAAAATGTATCTATATCTTATCTCAGAAACCTTTATGATTATTTTACAATTTAAAGCATAAAGGATGTTTATTCAACTAATTTTTCCTCTAAAATTGGGAAGTTTTATCAAATAAAATAATGAACTCTTAACATTATAATACAATAGCTTGCTTAGTAGCCCTGATGAGTGAGATTAATCTGATATAATGCACAGAATTGGACGGCTCTCTGCTGCCTACAGACAAACCCGACCTTTTGAAACGTTAACCAGAGATGCTCGCTACTCGGCTGCTGCTGCTGGTGTCAGTTACATGAAGATGACAGGGGATACCGTTGGCCGAGTAGAGGAGGGAGGGAAGAAAGGCAGGTGAGAAGAGGGAGAAGCGTGGGGAGGGGAATGATGGACGGGGACAATGAAGATGACGAAGAGAGTAGGTAGCTTAAGGCAAGAGATGGTCAGAGGAGAGTGCGTTTGTCAGTGTCTCTGTCTCTGCCACGGCCGCTTTCTCTTCTTCAGAATGTCATGTAGGTAAAAACATGTCTGCTATGTGTTCCTGTCTGGGTTAAACCATGCTTTACTTTTTTATTCAACTTTATCTACATTTGTGTGTGCTGAAAATCTATGGTTATTGAAAGACAAAGTCTAGAGTAAATAGATCTATCGAGACGCTCACCAAGCATGTCTCTGCCTAACCTGAACTAGTAGAACCATGGTTATTGGTCTTGATAGGCAGTAGCAGCTGTGGTACTTAATTATCTACAAGGTAAATACAAAAATATTAAAAGAGATGCAGTGCTGTAGAGCACAAACAGCCAAATAAATAAAATGTTAAAACACCTTATTTTTGATTCAACAAAGACTTCTGTTTAGGTAGAGAGGTAGAGAAAAATTTAAGGCTCTTAAACTGCATCAGACACAAGTGAACTATAGGGACACAGCTGGCTAAATTGGGCAGAAAAGTTCAATTTTGTTTTATTGATCTGCTGTGTGACCAGCTGTATAACTATATGTGCTTTTAAAACTATTACATAGGATTATTTTCTTACAAATACAGAAAGCTGTGTCATCTTATGTGTGAAAGACTTATTTAAATACAAATTATCAGGAAAAACAAGCTTTTTAATAAAGGTATCATTAATCTTCAGTTACGTAAGTGACAATACTGAATTTTAGGTCAGGGTTGATAAAAAACTCAAGACATTCCTATTTATATTCATGCCTTTAGATGGGCTGCTGTACGAAGTTATCAACCTGAAACTTCAACTTTACAACTGCACTCAATCACACATTGTTAAAGTTTTTTTTTTATGTAATTATCCTTTTTCTTAAGCATGTATTTCAAAATGTTTTTCAACAGGATCAGAGTTGCAAGTTGCTCTTCCCACATCGTCAGATACATCCTTTTTCATGTATTTTGAAGTGGGAACACACCCCTCCTGGAAAATTGAGGTTTTATGATTCCTACCTTTTCGCTGCTGAAGGCTTTCCAGGAGGGCTGCACCTTTGAGTTTCTGATTATAGATATATTAACTGTCATGGCTAAAGAAAAACATTTTTCCACAAATAATCAAATAACTTTTGTTAGCTCTTGCAGAGCATCAGCAGGCATTCAGAAACAGAAACCACTACGTCATCAGCATACAACCTTATTTTTTTATTTGTTTAAGGGACTGCAACAGAATAAATCCTTCAAATCATTAAAATAATTTACCTGGCAATATAAAATAAAAGAGAAGATAGAATATACTCTCATTCACAAGTGTTTGCATGCTGTCTTAACTTTATTTAAATATGTATCAGACCAAAAAAAGAACTGTTTGGAAACCAATTAACAGTTAATAAGGTACACTTAAGGGAATAGTTAAGTATCAGGGAATAATGGGGAAACAGGGCTGAACATTCAACAGAAAACAAAACACATGTCTGATGTCTCTGTTTCCTAATGTCCCTTAAACTAAAACTTTAGATGTAACATTAAGAGGGTCAAGTAAACTTAAAATCAACTTGATTAGAAGAAAAACCTTGTTTTGAAGTTTCTGTCCTTAATAGATGGCAGCACATGAGCAGAAATATAGTAGCAAACCTCTTTGTTTGTAAGGTAAACACTGGAAATACAGATGTCTACAATCAGGTTAAAGCATCTGACACCAGGTTTGACTCATGTCTTTAGTTCAGCCTGTGCTATTTTTGGATCTATGTTATTTGATCAGTGGTTGCCATTAGTACTGTAGCCCCGCCGAAGCAAAGCCACTTCCATCAGAGTGGGAAGCGTTGGAGAGAGTACTGACCCTGAAAGCAGCCCGATTGTGGAGCTGTAACTCTATTATGTAAAGCGCACTTTTCATTAGACAAAGCAGGCTGGGGTCTTTAGTTCGGTCCTGTTTCATAGCTTTGTGTTAAAAAAAATCCATGAGATCTCTAAAGGGGAACTGTGAACTTTAAGATCCATTAATCACAATCAGACTTCTTCCTTTAAAGAAGCATTTCCTTATATAGGACAATATTTGCAATGGCTCATTGGAGTGACATTTAATAATGTTGCTAAAGAGGGTTCAGTCAAATCAGAGGCTTTGTTGTAAAAAGATGATGAATCCCTCATTTCATTGTAATCCCTCAGCTGAAGTGGCTTTTGCACCCATCTTATCGTGTCTTGAATTAATCACACATCCTATCTGCTTCTTCATCTGCGGATCTGCGTAATGTGTTAAAGGGATTACATTGCAGGCACCCTGCAGCACAAACTTTAAAAGGAGGAGCAGCAATAAGGAGGAGACTCGTTGATAGTATCTTAGAAACTCTAGTAATTCTTGCCGCCTGTGAAGGTATTCATACCCCTTGACTTTTGTCATGTCGCACTCCCAAACTTCCGTGAGTTTAATCGGGATTAACCACTTTACTTTTTTTTATAGTTAGTATTATGCCTGGTATGATGGTTATGTCTTTGCAGTTTGCATGTGTTCTCACAATCATGCACTGCTTTACTTAGATTTCGCAATTATATCCACCATCTAAAATCTCAGTAGAAGAAGCAAAGGTTTGTTGTTGTGATGTAGAAATCCTGAAAGGGGTAGTGAATATCTTGCAAAATTATCTCATGCTGCTGCAGAAACTAGAGAAATAATCCGTTATGAATGATATGCAAAAGCGCACATTTCTGTGGTGTTTAACTTGGCTTCAAAGAACAAGATGACTCAATCTACTTTCATTTTAGCTGTGCATTAATAATTATTCTGTTTTTATCAAACAGTACCACACAAGAAGGGGATAAAATTGTTAATTCCTAATTCATTCTCTGTCACTGGGTGGTTAATTGTCTTAACTGGCACTAATTATAATGAACATTAATGCGCTGGTAATGGATTATTAAGTACAGCTTTGCCTTATCTGTGCTTCTCTTTTTGCCTTTGCTTTTGTGAATTGCTGCAGGTCCAGCTCTCCAGCGTCAGGTTCAGAACGGCCCCACGTCAGATGAGATCGAAGCTCAAAGAGCAAGGTGAGACATGGTTACTTAGAACACAACAGGAACTTGGTAAAAAAGTGATTATGTCTGCAGCTTCTTTTTTTAAACATGTTTCAGTTAAAAACAATTAACCAGGCTAGTGAAAAATAGCTACTATGCACAAGTAGAAGAAAAAGGCAAATGGAAAAAGTTTGAAAACCAATAATCGATCAAAAGAAGCAATGATCTAACAGTTCTGCATGGTTGTTATGCTTAAATGCAGGAATTTGGAATCTGATTAAATTAGTTTTTACTCATTTAGAGCGCTTGGAATGTGTTCCATCCCATTTACTAATTTGGTGAAGTAATATTTTAAAGTATATCAGACATCAGCAATCATTTAGACCATTCATTCTTGATGTAATGTGATGTGATGATCTTCCGTCTCTGCAGGTTTTTACATCATTTTCAGTTATTTATGGAGAAGTTTTCAGATTAAGACTAAACTGAAACAGTGATGCCAAACCAAGACACTAACACTGGATTTTAAAAGTGTTACAGCTTTACCTGATTGATAGTTCTTTATCACTCTGACCGCTTATTTCATTTGTTCTCTAACTAGACATAAATAAACAGCACCAACATTCACTTTGCCTTGCATTCATGTAATATTTAGCTACTCTCTCCTTATAAGAGGAAAACACAGAAAAAACAGAAAGACAGAGAAGACTGAGCTGCTGCAAAGAAAGCAAAGATTCACAGCTATATTTAGAACCCTGCAGCAATGAGGTGGCATTTAGGGCTGACATCTGAAATATTTACAGCTCAAAGATGAACGGACGGACTAAGTCTTTGTTTCCGTTTTGAACCTACTTCTGCTTTGCTAATTGGCTGATTCAAACGCCATGGCTTAGAGGAACACATACTGTAGAAAGAGAGTTATAGCTCAGCCACATCCAATATCTGCTGAACCATTCCCAGGATTAGGGCTGTGATTGTGGCAGGAGATGTGTGCGCATACACCACGTGTTTCAGATCTCTGCTGCTGCAGCTCTGTTGTCTCAGTCCTTCTCCTGTCCAACTAACAGCTGGATAACTCTGCTTTCTCCCCACGAGCTGTCTCCTTCCCTTCTCTCCTGGGGTGTGACATTCATATGCTTTGTGCTTTACAAAAGGGCGAATACAGGAAAAAGACTTCAATAGAGGGAGAAAAAAAATGCATTTTCATGAGAAAGCACTTTGAAATAAGGGGAGTGTTGCAGGTTAGGTTTTCTCTGTGATTAAAAGGGAATTAAATGATTGATTTATGATATTAAAATACATTATTATTAAAGAACCAACATGAGTACGCTGCAGAATTATACTGAATGTGCCTGAATTTGATTTAAATACCCAATCTGACCAAGAATGGTGCATTACACTCCCCAAAAAAACATCTAATTGCTTATTTTTATTAGTTGCATTTCAGCTTCAGGGAAAGTTCCTGATAATTCAAAACGTAGTTTGGTTTTCTCACGGAGAAATGAGCAGTTCTTCGACATAATGTATGACTCAACTGCACACTCAACAAAAAGAATCTCGCCAGTGAAACATGGTGGTGGAAGCATCATGCTTTGGGATGCCTGCTTTGCAGAGGCTAGGACTGTGATCTGAGTTGAAAACTAATGGAGTTAATTATTATAGTAAAAAAGCTTTAAATCTAGTCAATTATTGAGACAACAGGATGATGAGTTATTTGGATGCTTCTGTAAGTTTGTATGTGCTGAGCAGAAAAGAAACAGCATTTCTAACAGTCCTCTGCTTTTTAGAAGCTTCTCTTTATGTGTGAAATGGTTTTCTCAGCTGCTTCAGTTGTTAATCAAACATTTAATGATTAGATTGTTCTGATGCTGAGTGAGCAGCTGTTTTTGTTTCTTTCTTCTTTTTATTTTGCCTTCAGGCAAATGATGGAACAGCAGCAGCAGATGCAGGCGCAGATGGAGCGGGAACGACGGTCCTCTAACTCAGGTAGACACACACAAACATCCCAAGATTAAGCCGTCGTTAACAGCATCCTGAGGCAAATAAAAAGTTTCCTTTCTGTTTAATTGTTTCCAGGTTCTCCTTTCCAAGGCCACCCTGCTGTGCTCTCCGTACCCCCACCTGTAGTACCTCCACCTGTAAACATGGGAGGCCCTCCCCCTCCTCCACCGCCACCGGGCCCCCCGCCGCCATCAGCAGCGGCCCCTCAGCCTCCTCTACCTCCACCGCTTCCTATAGGAGGCGGTAACCAGGGAGACGAGGCCCCTGCACCGACAGGTCTCGCTGCAATGATCGCTGGAGCCAAACTACGCCGTGTCCAAAGAGTGAGAACTCAGCATTTAAATCTTCAAAGGATTTTATACCAGAGTTATATCTTCTTATCTAAACTAAGTAGCTTTCTAAGGTGTTTTTAAAAGTAACAAACAGTTGTTTACCTGTTCTTTCTCCATGTCAGTCTGAGGACAGCTCTTCAGGTAGCAAAAATGAAGCCAACCGAACAAGTGGTGGTAGTGGAGGACTGATGGAGGAGATGAACGCCCTCCTGGCACGAAGGTCAGAGCAATCAACTCAAAAGCTCCACAAGACTATGTTCTATTCAAACAGTTGCGCAAAAACAGCCGGAACAGTCCCCCCCCCCCCCGTTCTTTTTAGTAAACAAAAACTATAGTCATTTTTTTATTTATGTAAAACATGTCATTCTTAATTAAGGCTTCTTCTTTCCCCCAGAAGGAAAGCGGCTTCAGAGAAGCCTGACGACAGCCAAAATGTAAGTGGATTGGAAAACCTAATGGAATAAAATTGTTTAAAACTATCAAAGCATTATACTTGAAGTGATGACATTGATACAGCTTTTCTTATCTTTTTTCCCCCCCCACGTCTGTATTAATTTAGGATGATGCAAACTCTCCTTCGCCCAATACTCGGGGTGCGCAGAATTCCACAGGTAGGAGAGCAAAGACCAGGAAAGCACAAACTACACAGTAACATATCATGTGACCCATGGGAGAAATTAGTCTATCGGTGATTTCCAATGAATTCCTGCCAGTTATTTGATCCAGTTTTGCTTTTGTCACACAGATGGTGCGAAGAAGCCCTGGGACCGAGTTAACTCTGCAGACAGGTCAATGGTTTCGAGGTGAGAGCTGGAAGCTTTGCACTTTATTTCACTAGAGCTTTAAGGAGAGCAGCAGTCAGTTAGACAGATGATTTTCTAAAAATATCCCCTTTTTATCACGCAGGTTACGAACAGCAGGAAGTGTCAGTGACTCCGACTCGTTAGATCTTGATAGGATGAAGCAGGTGAGGTGAAGAACACTGCTCTGTCATCTCGGCATGCAGAAAACACTCATACTATATGTACACATCTGTTTTGTGTAAAACAGTATGTCCAACGTAGGAAAAGAGAAGGCTAATTTTTCTGCTATTGCTCTACAGGAAATCTTGGATGAAGTTTTTCGTGAACTGCATAAAGTGAAAGATGAGATCATTGATGGTATGTTTTCTTTTCCCTTCATAACTGTAAACAGGAATGTCTTTATTCGTCCATGGAATATGCCTTTGCAAGTTATGTGCAGTTGTAACCACTAGGTAGCACTAGATTGTAAGAAAAATAAATATGAAAAATGCAATAACCTGATCCGAATGTTTGCCATCTAAACAAATGTTTTTTAACCATTTTATTTTCTGCTAATATGTGGATATTGTAGCTAAAATACAGTAAAAATAAATCAGCTTTGAAAGGAGAGAAACACGTTTCTCATCACATTTAGACACCTGTTTTGTGGAATCTTATTTTATAATATTAAATACTATAACATTTTTGAGCAATGTTTAGTTAAAGCAAAACTTAATGTTTAATTATTGTTGCTCTGATTCCAAAGGTGCATAGTTTTAGCTGGGAAACTTGCTTTTTCCTGGCTCATCCAGTGGTTTAGGTCATTGTTACGTTCTCTTCTTTACTTTTTTCTTTAAGATAAAATGTTTTTTTTAATTCTTATTTGTTATCCAGGGAAAATGTAAGTATGTTTTTTTACTTCCTAATCAACTTAAAATAGTGTTCTTTAGTTTCATGTATTTAAATAATAAGAATGGGTGATTTAAGTAAAAAGAAAACAAACCAAAACATCACATCTTAACTACCCTCTTAGTTAACACCCTTAAACAAATGAAAAAAAAAATTTTTTATGTCCTAAAATCTTTTAGGTTATCCCTCACCATTAAAAAAAAATTTAGTGTCAAGATGTTTTAAACACATCTTTACCAGTAGGTTCCATTTACAGTGGTATTATTCCATGTACAAAGAAAGAAAAAAAGAAACATCTCATAAGCTGTATCTGTCCTCTAATTCATGCAATACAATTAAAATGGATGAAAATATAAAATACCTGCAAGAAATTGTTCTTTAAATAGCTTTCGGATAAATTCAGTTTATCCTGGGATCTGAAGCTAAGGCTTCATCTAAACAGGGAAGACCCTGAAGCAGAGTGCTGTTAACTCATCTCCATTCATATTGCAACATATATATATATATATATATATATATATATATATATATATATATATATATATATATATGTATATAAACATGTTGCAATATGAATGTATTGAAACCTACCGTCCTGCATTTTAACCCTAACTTAAGATTTCACATCTTTTCTCTCCTCACAGCCCTTAGAAATGAACTCAGTCGAGTTAGCACGACATAATCTTTAAGACCCGGACGGCTTTTTTTCCAAAACCAATGCCCCTTTAGCCGCTGCTGAGGCCCTGAAGACAAGGAGGACGAAAAGTCCGAGGCCCAAACTGTGATATCTACTCATCGTTTTTCAGCTGTGGTGTTGAAGCAACGCGGCACCCGTAACACCTCCGACGTGTCTGTGTAACATTTGGTTTGTTTGTTTGGACAAAAAGACCTGAACGGGCCACTTTCTCGCACTGATTACTCTGTTTTATTAACAATTTTTGTCTGTTTGTCTGCCCACCTCTTCCCTCTGCCTTTGACCCCAAAGGAAATTCACAAAATCTAAACTTATTTTTATTTGTTTTTTTTTTTCTTGGAGTTTATTTGAATATGTTTTGTTAATATAATTTTGTATTATTACTATCATAAAATAACTGGCAGAAATGAGGTGCTTTTAAACACCTGCAACAATGGGGAATTTTTGATGATAATATACATGATAGTAATGATAATGTTTTATTGAGCGTCAGTGTAAAGCATTTTTATTTCATATGGTGTTTATTTAGTTTTGTTTGAGAAATATTTACTAGCAGTTCCCATTTTCTGCTTTTATTCCCGGAATTTAAACATGTTGTTTATCCTTTTCGCCAATACAAATACATTTGGAACCACAGCAGAAGCTGAAAAAAAGAATAGAAAAATAGGCTTCAACATGAAACCAATAAACTTCTTTTATAATGCAATCTTCTAAGGTAAAAATGAAAGAAAAAAAAAAGAAAAACAAAACACCAGATTTAAACACCAGAGTATTTGTGATCACGTTGTTAATAAAAAATGTTTATTGGCTGCAAGGATATGGTGCAGTGTTGTTCATTTTCTTGTCTCCCCTTCTAACAACGTGCTTCCTGGTTTGACGGGGGTGGGGGGGGAAGAAACACAATGAGTTTCAAATGAATTAAAATAAAACTGTGAACAATGTCTTGGATAAATATAGGTGTCATGTTTCTTTTGTGCTTTTGGTCTTGTTTTTTTTTTTTTTTTTCTTTTTGTTCATCTTACAGAACAAGAAGAGCAAAATTACTTATAATTACTTTAATAATGGTGGCCAGTGGCCAGTACACTAAGGGGTGGCCAAAAACGGATAGGCGCCAGAACCTCAGTGTCAATCTACACTGGAATGAGCACAACATCCATATTTTCTAAATAAAGACTAACTATACTTTCCTACAGCCTTGCTAACAAATAGATGCATACATTTAAACATCCATGCTGTCTTAATAAAAGGTTTAGTGGACAAATTTTGGGGGCGAACATCTTTATAATATTTGTTGCAGTGGCCTTTGTTTGCAGTTACAGAGGTTAAAAGTTTCCTGTAGTTTTTCACAGGTTTACACATGCTGCAGATGGGATTTTGGCCCACTCCTCCACACAGATCTTCCCTTGATCAGTCAGGTTTCTGGGCTGTCGCTCAGAAACACAGAGTTTAAGCTCCCTCCAAAGACACACTTTATCAAACAAATAAATAGTTACAAATTCATACACTGTGATTTCTGGATTTGATTAAATGTAAATGCATATAAGCATTAAACAGTTTGATACCTCACATTTTTGCCTCATAAGATGCTACATCTCACAACTGTAAAATTTCTAATTGGGGAAACTTGTGAAAGTATGAACACAGTTACCACAGTAGGAGTTTTAATAAAACTGGGCTGACTTAATGGAACAAGAAAACTAAAAATGGTACCTCATAAAACTTTTATGTCAGTCACAACATACAGCAGAAAAGATAAAGCAATACAAGGTGTGTCAAATTCACGCCTCAGACTGGGACATTTTCTCTTCTTTACATGCAGTGCAGAATGGAGGGCCAAAAGTGACATCGTAGTATAAAAGAAATAAATAACAGGTACCGGTATATACATTGAAACTACTGTGTCTTTTATTCTAGATCCATATTGAAATTGTTAAGTAAAAAATTCGTTGAAATGTATTTTTAAAGGATGAGCAGTTTATTTCAAAATTTATTTAGTAATTTTATGAAGTAAATATGGTTGCTGTGTACTTAACTGTCTCAAGGCTAAAGTTAAAGGTTCTAAAATCTGATTGGTTAAAGTTTTAGTCCCACTCACTGACTTTAAGGAGTTACGTTTGAGCTTTTTCACAAAATGAAAAACATTTTAAATAACTCTCTTTTTAATTTATTTCATTCAATTACTTATTTATATGTTTATGCTTTCTCTATTTCATTATTTAATCATACATTCAATTAACCAATAAATAACATTTTTTTTATTTTCTTTTTTGTGACACTTTAGATCCTGAAAGATAAAGGTTGGGTGTGTGGGGAAAACTATGAGGTGAATGGTCAGACGTTAACTTGTCCTACAGATAAACAAGTCTGGTGTTAAAGTTTGTTTGATGAGCGACAGTGATCGTTTAAATTATAGCAGTGTGCATTGCAGCACCCAACACAGAAATAAAAACTTTAAAAAATAGAGTAAATCCCATTATTTAAATCCTTTCTTATTTTTATGAATTTTTTTATGAATTTTTATGAATAATGAATACATCAATATAATAGTGTCTGATTTGTAAAGATGTTTACATATATTATGTTTTTCAATTTCTTAGCACCTATAGTGTTCTGTATTCCTTGCAAGGAAAGCATGAAAAATGTATGCAAATTAGTTCTGAATGCACAGTTCGTTTCAATATGTCTATGCTTTGTAAATAAAACACATGATTTTATTGGTATTCCAAAGAATAAACTGGTAATATTTAAACAAATTTAAATTAAAAATAATTCCAGACATAGTGGGCATTCTGAAAAGTTAAACATATAAAAAGTTAATGGGATACACATTTAATGATAAGTTAGGCAATTGTAATAAAAGACTTTTTATAAAGTTTAGGAAGCTATGGAAAAAAGTTAAAATATTAAATCCAGAGGATTTGGAATCTCCCATACCAAAGCAAAACCGTTCTCGTTTGGACAACGAAATCTCGCGATGATTGCTATGACAGAGCATAGTGGCGACGAGAACTGGCTTGTAACGGAGTGGAGAGTTGTTATCGAAGAACAGGGGGAAGAGACGGAGGCAGCCGCGGACCGAGGGGGTGTGTGAGCGAGTGTTTATGTGGTCCAAACACAAGGAGCACAAAAAGGCGTGAATGAGACAGTCAAACTGGCGGATTTCAACATGGCATCCGGAGATACTCTGTACATTGAGACAGACGGCTCGGAGATGCCGGCCGAGATCGTGGAGCTGCACGAAATAGAAGTAGAAACGATACCGGTGGAGACTATCGAGACCACGGTGGTCGGCGGGGATGACGACGATGACGACGGGCAGCCCATGATCGCGCTGCAACCGCTGGTCACAGACGACCCCAGCTCGATCCACCACCATTCGGAGGTTATCCTGGTCCAGACCCGAGAGGAGGTGGTCGGCGGCGACGATTCGGACCTGCACACGGACGGCAGGGGCGGATTCGAGGATCAGATCCTCATCCCGGTACCAGCTCCGGGGGTCGAGGATGAATACATCGAGCAGACTTTAGTGACTGTGGCTGGGAAGAGCTCAGTGGGTCGGGTGAAGCGAGGAGGAGGCACTGGTGGAAAGAAAGCAGGCAAAAAGAGCTATTTAAGTGGCGCCGAGGCTGGGGGGAGAAAATGGGAACAGAAGCAGGTGCAAATAAAGACTCTAGAAGGAGAATTTTCTGTTACAATGTGGGCATCGGGTGAGTAACTTTAGCCTAACTGTGTGTGTAAGCTCCATTGCAATGAGGCCTCGTTACCAGGGCGTTGTCCTGCTGCACCAGACTATTTCCTGGAGTGTTCACTCGCGTCGTTGTGAAAAGCAGCGTTTAATCTGGTTTTTCGATGAAAAACCAAGCTATAGCATATGGAAATGTTTTTGTTTTGAAGGGAGGCCATGTTTTAAGTGTTGCTGGGCGCCGCCATATTCCCCGAGACTCGTAAGTATGGCGGCGGCCCCGAAAAGATGGCGATAGACGCGGCCGGGCAGAGATGGCGGCCGTGCTGCTGGACTGGAGAGAGCTGGCTCCGACAGGACTGCAGGCCTCAAAGCTTTGGCGCACTTTATCAGCACTTATAGCCGCTGGGCCCTCGGGGCGACTATTAGCAGGGATTTAGGCTTTATAACGATGATTTTCTTGTAATTAAGTGCTATGCATTCGGTATATTATATTAGCCGTTAGCCCTGCGTGGTTACTATTGCTGACAGTTCACCACCATGTAGCTTTAAAAGCAACGGTGTGCTAAGCTATCAGTTAATAATTAGTCACCTTTTATAAAAGCAGCTTTAAGAAAACACTGTAGAGCTTCAATTTAATACATTCATTAATTATTTCAAAAAAGTTCCCTAGCCTAGTTATCTTCTTAATGCGCTACTCTATTTTTAGTGCTCTCTGCTGGATGCTGAAGAGTACTATTAACACATTTTTCCCACTTAATGGTGTGTTTAAGATTTAAAAGGTAATTTACTTCGCTGAACTTGTGAGTTTTTATTTTAGTAAATTTATTTTCACAGATTCAAACACCTATAATTTATTTTTAGTGGCAATATTTAAATGATTATTTTAAAATGACAGTGCTTTTGCATTTCTTTTTGTTGTCAATCTGTTTATTCATGTCGTTAATCAAATCACTAATGAAAAATTACAATCTTAATCTCATTTAACTTTTATTTAATCTGTTTTGTATTGTTTAATAAAAAAAAAACATTAATTTAAATACCATGATGAAATTCAGTCGTAGTTCAGTCATGATTTAAAAATAACTTACAAGTAAGCGTTTGCACAAGATTATACAAATTGTTGCTTAAAATAAAACAGCTATTTAGTGATTACTCCAGCTGGGTGGAAATGGTAAATGTATTAATGTTATTCAGTAATTATGCTGAGCTGAAGTGCTTGTTAACATAATCAGGTGGCCTGGATGCTGCAGCAGATGTTTTCTAACTCCCGGGGCTCGTAGGCAGGGTCCCACCAATATGTTATCGGTTCAGTCTCTGTAATGTCTTCCTAGATGACAATAAAGACATTGACCATGAGTCAGTGGTGGAGGAGCAGATCGTCGGGGAGAACTCTCCTCCGGATTACTCCGAGTACATGACGGGGAAGAAGCTGCCCCCTGGTGGCATCCCGGGGATCGACCTCTCAGACCCCAAACAGCTGGCTGAATTTGCCAGGTGAGTGTTTCTGCTTCAGCGCCTCCCAGCGGCAAACAGGCGTGTTTACACTGTCAACACAGACCCACTGAGGGCTTTCTTCTGCTGTTTTTTGAAAGGTCAAAATATGCATTTTTACCATGGTGACGTTTGGATTGTTTCCTACTTTCCTTAACATGTTATGTTTTTTATGAAGGATGAACAAACTCTGTTTAGTGAAATCAATAATGCCCTGTGTGGTATGCAAAATATTATTTTTAGTTATTATATATATATGTATATATACTAAAAACGATATTTTGCACTTTACACAGAATTAGGCAGAAGGATATTTTTCGTCTGTTCTCCCTGGACAGATCTTAAAATTGTCTACCTAATTTGACTTCACCATGTATTATCAACCCTTATTTATTATTTAAGTATAGATACTAGCTTATTGGTGTTCCTGAACATAAAAATTTTTTTTTTAGATCTGAAATGCAGATGTTACAGGGTTTAAATTAAATGTCTTGTGAAGTTGTTAGTTGTTGCTTTTTGTTGTTAGAGAATAGCATAGAAAGCATAAAAAGTTGGGGATTTTATTGTAATAAGCTCTGTCTTCTTGTAATTATATCCAGAAACCTTAGCTTTAGTGGTCCTGGAAGGTTCTAGAAGTATCCGTTTTTTTGTAAGTAGATTTTAACTTGTGTACCATTTTCAACCTTCCTCCAGGCATGAGTTGTAGGTTACAGAGCTCTAGCATTTACCCTGCTCCCCTGTTTGTTGGACCAGTTCCTTCAGGATCACAGCACAGTCTGGATATGCATTGATGGTTTTTATTATTGTCCATTAATATGGTAGAGGGTTAAAATGTTAAATATTTTATGGTCATTTTTACCTTGATAACATTTTGTTTAAATTTGGTTTGTCCTACCTTGATCAGAATTAGGTTTTCAAGTTACTATGACATTAAAGCTCAATGGACCCCTGGTTCATATTCAAATGAAAGTGACATTTCCCAGTCTCCTAGAAAATAGTAAATTTGGACCTGATTTAACTGAAAAATAACAATTTAAAACTACTTTAAAATAGTTGCTAAACATCCAACTTAATTTAGTGTAATGTAACCCAGTGCACATTTGAAATGTCTTGCCCATGTCTTGCAACTTCAACTCTCCCAGAGACTGCAGGAGAGCAGAAATATGAGGCTACGAAACTATAGGATTTCTCACAGCAAAACGCTTAAACATGTCAGAACATACCAGCAGTATACAGTGTAATTACTTTACAAGATAAAATCAAGAAGGAATTGAAAAGGGAAAGGAAAGGCTCAGCTGAATTTTTGTTTTTGCAAAAAAGAGGCAGCTAAAGGCAAACTATAAGTAACTCGTCAAATATGGATAAAACGGCACGTTTATTGTAAAACGAGCTGAGGCAGCAGCCTAACAAACAATAGAAAGTTTGGTCTGTCTAAATACAGGCTGCTGACTGAGGTTTAGATCTATGAACTCATAAATGTACAGAATTTGCTGGAATGCTTTTCCTTTAGATCTTTCCTGAATTGCTCCCATTAGCTACCGGCATCATCTTTGGTTCCTGAGCTGAAACAGTGACGCTTGCGGTTGACTTTGAAGTGGAGATGCAGCAAACAAGCTCTCCCGACCAATCACGGCTTCTGATTTTCCGACCTTCTGATTCTGATTTTGAACGACTCTGAGGATTTCTTTTCTGACATGAAGGAGATTTTCTAAAAAAGGACTGTGGGTTCTTTAATTGAGGAAGTAGTTTTGAAATCAGCATAAGGAATGGAAATTATCTTTTATACATTAAAGGGTCTATTTCTGTCCTTGGTCTGACTTTGTTTGTGGTGCTGAACAGATGGAGCTGATTTAGAGAAAAAGGGGACAGTTTTTAATTTTGCCAATAGATTTCTTAAACAGAATGCCTTTTGTTTATTTTTAAATGCCTCTAATCATGTATGTCCTCCCGCCCCCATTAGAATGAAGCCCAGAAAGGTTAAAGAAGATGATGCTCCTCGGACGATAGCCTGTCCTCATAAAGTGAGTCTAAAGTTCCTGCATCTCACAGAAACTCTTATCAAAACAAAATTTGCTGTTTGCACAAGTTTAATGCTTCCGTTTGTTGTTTTGTCTCTCCTTTTTTATTTTTTAATAAAGGTTTTTCAAAAGCATTGATAGCACTTGAGTGCTCTGATGCACAATTTCAATCAGCTTTTATGTGGAGCCGTTAATGTAAATGGTTTTCTTTGCTCTGCGAGCAGCCTGCTCTTTTAGTTTGGCTGTTAACAGAGCATCACCACTTCAGTGTGGTATAGATCTGTTGTTCTACGCTTTTCAGAGCCTCTTTCCAAAAGCTCTACAAAACGCTGAGAGCACTTGTCGCTGACATTTGTATGAAAGGGAAACATAACCCCCTGACGCATCAATAGAATATCGACATCCTCTCTGCAGCGAACCTCCCATTATTTGTTTGTCAACTCTGCGCCGTGCTTCATTTGATTTCCCCCCCAGGGCTGCACAAAGATGTTCAGGGATAACTCGGCAATGAGGAAGCATCTGCATACCCACGGACCTCGTGTTCACGTCTGCGCAGAGTGCGGCAAGGCTTTCGTCGAGAGCTCCAAGCTCAAACGCCACCAGCTCGTTCACACGGGGGAGAAACCCTTCCAGGTCGGCATCAGGGCTTGTTTATTGCCTTACCTTGCTCGCCTTCTTCATGCTTTTATCTACAGCCTCACATTGGATTTGCATGATGACTCTTAGAAGTTTTTCCCTGTTTTATAACAAATCGTGATTCATGATTTCTTTTTCCTTTTTTGTTTTGTTTCCTTATATTAACAAAGACTTTTTAAGTGATCAAACTGCCAATTAAATATTTAAAAACCTAAAAAGGTTTGGTAGAAACTGTGACTTTAAGCATTTTCTCCAACATCTGTTCTACAGCATAGGAATATCGGTATCTATAAAAAAAAAAAGCACAAAACTAATTTGTTGCTGTTTAGTGCTCTAATCACATTACTTAATGTTGAAATGGCCCATGCATTCATTTTGTTATTTTCAGCCTTTGTTTGCAGTGAGGATTATAATCAATCATATAATGTTCAATGCTTTCTTTCTTTAACAAACATTTAATTAAATAGATTAAAATTAAATACACAAATAATTCAATATCACCCATCTATAGTTCTATCTGCAAACAGCATCTTTCTAGAATCTCTTCTTGAATTTTTCAGATAGTCACTATAAGCAGAATAGAGCAATTAAAGCACTTTGCAGGCAGTTGTATGGATATGAACTTAATTGAATTTATTGATCTCACAGTGCAGAAAGAAAAAAAAAAAAATATATATATATATATACACAGACACAGTGCGTCCATATATATGTATATTACAGCTGAAGTCTCTTAACAGGATTATTGCAGTGGGTTTTTGATCAGGGTATTAAATGGGTATTTATATTTATATAGTTATTGCACTGGATTTTAAATATGAAGCAGGTTATTAGAAATGGTATTAAATAGTCATTGAACATTGTTTTATTTTATTTTTTTAACCATATTTGCGTCAATTTAAACCATTCCGCTATGATTGCTGCTGGTTGTTTCTATCCCTAATTTAGCTATTCCTGACAATGATACCTTAAAGATTGCATTTGTCTTTGAAAACAAAACAAGGACTCTGCTGTTTCTTGAGGTTAATAAGAGGTTTTTTATTTTTTTTTCTTCCAGTGTACCTTTGAAGGCTGCGGGAAAAGGTTTTCTCTAGACTTCAACCTGCGCACACATGTGAGGATCCACACCGGGGACCGACCCTACGTGTGCCCCTTCGACGGCTGCAATAAGAAATTTGCCCAGTCGACCAACCTCAAGTCTCACATTCTCACACACGCAAAAGCCAAAAACAACCAGTGAGAGCCCCTTCGTCAGCGTCCAGTTGCCCAGGCGGGGGAAAAAAACAACCTTTAGAAGATGTGATGACAACCCTTGAGACTTTAATGATTTATAAAACAAACAAAAAGAAAAAAACATGGAAAAAGTCTGACAGTTTAAAAGACATAAAACACTGAAACTTTGTTTGTTGTTTCCTCCTCACCTAAAGCCCTTTTTTCCCTGCTGGCATGTTGGAAGAGGAACCTGGTGCAGACCCTACCCCCTACCTGCACCACTTCATTGCTCTATTGGCACTTTGTTACCAGAAGATGGAACCCAAGGGCAAAAATCAGAGATTTATTTTTACCTGAGAAGTCAGAGAAACTGCGGTATATATTAGTACTTTTATTTTGTTGTTTTAATTTCCCTCCAAGTGTGCATATTGTACACTGTTCTCAGGCTGTGTTAAGTCAAACAGTTTTTCCTCTTTTATTTTCCTACATTTTAAGACCCCACCTATGACCTAAAAAAGGCCGCAGCCTTGTTCCACCTGATACACACCTAGGAGGAGTTTAAAACCCAACTGTATGTTTGCATTTCCACACCGTCTTTGGTTGTACTTTTCTCTAACCACAAAATAACCTTGTATACTTGTATTGTATGGCTGTATTAAGATTAAGTAGACATAGGTAGAGGTGTGATTTAAAGTGTTAACCAATTAAACTTTTAGTCAACGAGTTTCTTTATATTTTATATAAACTGTCTTAACACAGATGAATGAGTAATATAATCATACTCGGCGGCGGTCACAGTTAAAGGGGTCTGACGTGTAGGTGGAAAAGACTGCGAGAGCATCACTTCTTTGTTAGAATGTAATGTACAGATGTCAACCATTATCTTCCTTTTGTTGGTATTTACATCCATGTATTTCAACAGCCCACAATAAAATGGGTCATTCCAACTCTGTCAAACTACTCTGTTTTTCTCTGGTTTTATTTCTGGGAAGGTCTCTGTAGGAAGATTATGCTGGTTACCAAGGGGGACTCAAATGCAAATTTACACTAAAGGATCAGCTTTCCTTTCTTGTATCGGCAAACAATTGGTGTTATTTTGATTGAGGAACAAGTAAATTAGGTCTTTAGCGGATGCTATCTTTCATCACTCTGTTTAATTTACATGTTTTTAGTCTGCATGCTATAAAATCCTTTCTGGGAAAATTTCGACATCCAGCAGAGCTTTCCAAGTTAGTTGGACAAGAGACACCTAGTGCCCGCCTACCAAAGTTTGGTCTTAGCCAATCAGGAGGTCTTTGCCTTCCAAAAATGCATTTTTTTATCTCTTCTTACAAAAATGAACAGCAGCAGGTACATATGCGTCCTGTGCTGCTACAGCTATTTTGGTTCGGCTTTGGGCTGTATGCTCCGTTTTAAACTATGTAATCTTTATGGCACTATTCAAATATTGACGGTATAATATAAATTTGTTTAACTATAATAATTATCTTAAAATCATAGTAGTACTGTCCTCCATGGCCCCATGATGCAATCTAAGGTTCACCGGTTTACCTTTAGAAGGTCCTGGTATTTCAAACCCCCATGATCCCCTGCACTTTAAGAAGGCTCACTTGGATGATGGAACTATAGCATCACACATCCCAAACTATATCCGACAATAAATAGTGGGATGCTCTTTCTACCTCCTTTGTATTGTAATTCTTTCAACAGGGAATGTTTACTTGTGTGATGATTCAATAAAAATAAAAAACACTTAAATAATTACAAAGGGGAAATTAAATGTTGCAGCAACTCCTTCCTGTCTAGAAATATCGACACCTACAGCTGGTTAAAAAAAATTAAATACAAAATGAGTTATTGCAGCTTTTAATTTCCCTTTGGGAGAAATAAAGTGTTTTGAATTGAAACTCACTGGCAGTTTTTGAAAGAGTTGCAGGTGTTGATAGTTATAGGCAGGAGGATCTTCTGTAGCTGTCTGTCTTGCACTGGATCTGGAGAAGCCTCTTACTGGAGACACACTGCTGCTGTTTAACAATCTTCAGAAGAAGGTGCTAACTGTTGTCCATAATGTTCTTCACTTTATGTAGAATTATTCTTTGTGAAGAAATCTCCAGCAGTTCCAGCTGTTCCTGAACTGAACCAATTTAAGAAAGAATTCTGTTAATTGGCTGTCTCCAGACTTCCATCTGTCTGATCCTCCTCCTGCTTGAAGCATGTGATCCTCTTCATCCCTGACCACATATCTCTGATATTGTTCTGCTAGAGATTGCTTTCCAGCCTCTTCCTATGGCCTCACTGCTTTCTCTTATCTTGACCTTAAGTTACTTCTTAATACTCCTCACTAATTCCATATCTCCCCTTTTTGAAGGCTTGTTTTTTTCTTGTTAAGCAGTCCCTTCAGATAAGTTGCGATCCAGAGTTTACTATTTGAGAAGCATTCAAATACTATGGTGGTTATAGTGTTATCACATTGAAGGTTATGTAAGTATATATGCTGTACACCTGAAAAAAACAAAATGTAACTTTATCTAAATGTAATTAGTAATAAAGTGACATTAAACGTCTAAAATTGAATAGGATAACAGGCCCCACATCTCCATAATAGGCTGAGGATCCTTTGAAATCCATCTGCAGGTACAGTTTTCCTAATGCTTCTTTAGGTTTCTTGTCTATTCTGTTTGCAGAATGGAACACACATCTGCTCAAGGGACAGATGAAAGTACAAGAAAACTAACAAAGATGAGGGTCCCCCCTACTGAGGACATTTTATATCATTACAATACCAGCAGTATATTGTAAAGGTAATTACATTAAATGTAGAGATGTTTGAGAAAAGCTAAAAAAGTTTTAAAAATGCAAGCATGTTCAGTATAAAGGTTTAAATTGTAATTGGGACACCTCAGTATAACTCTGTTTAGGGCCCTAGAAGAGCCTGCAGCCGTCTCTGGTCTGCATTAGAATCACAATGAAGCTTTAGGCCAGAGCAAAAAAAAAAAAAACACATCTGAACCATTAAAGCTAAGTTTGAAATCATCACGGTGTTGTTTTGAAAAAAAAATCCAGTGGTGGGCGAAAAGAGACTCCCTCCTGAGTTTCAGCAGGTGGTGCAGAGCCGGCTGTGTGAGAATCAAGTAAATATCAGAAAACCCCTGATGAAAATGTCACACAGTAAGTCTAGAGTAGAAAAATTAAAGCCAGGAGGCTGATTAAAAAACACATAAAGCATCATTTGAAATCTCCAGGTTTGCATCCTGAACATGTGCATATAAAGCCATTTAGAAAACAAGTTGAATTCATCTTCACTGGGTGAAAACAGGTTTGCAGCTGAGTTTTTAAAAAAAGCTGACAATTTTCAAAGTTCAATCTTATCGCTTCTTATCAACAACAGATGTTATTAGCGAGAACAGAAAACCACAAAACACCTTGCATCAGTGTATTTCATTTCAGGATCAAACTAAACTAAATCTCACCGACCACAAGGACAACTTGTGTCAGTTTTAATTCGTTTTGAGCTCAGGATCACCTCCTAAAAGCTGTTTCCCTTCAGGAGGATTTCCGTCCACCTCTCCTGGGGCTCCACTGGCACTTTCTGACTCTCTGTAAGTCCATTCCCCTTTTTCTGCACAGCCAGCAGGATTAGCACAATTGGCTATGTCAGCGTCCCGCTAAGATCCTGCTCTTTGCCGCCGCCCCCCCCTCACTTCTACAGGCTCCAAACAGCAGTGCCAGTGCTATCCATGGTGCTGATCTCCAGCCATTCAGTCACCAACTGCTTATTTCAAAGTAAAAATGCTGTGCTTTTAAAAAATATTCATACCTCTAAAACAATTTCACATTCACATCTTAAGATGTTTAATGGAATATTTAAGTAAAAGATCTAAATAGATTTGTTTATTATAGTATGTATAAATAAACTTGCGTCAAACTAACTGCCATAAAAGGTTAGCCAAAAAGTAATGATATGTTTATATATTATCTCAGTAGGTAAACATACCAAGGAACACAGCAGAGAAGTCCCGGAAGTGTTCCCGGAAGTGGTTGTGAATGCATTTGGGTCAGCTTAGGATTTTCAGACAATGTTTTAAGCTTTGAATGTATGATGGAACACTATTTATCCCGCATAAATTACCAGGATACCACTGTGTACCTCAGCTGATAGGTTAGATATGGTATCCATTTAGGCACAAACATGTGGAGCAAGCTTCGTTTGGGTTACATCAGAAAACATTTTTTAAAACTGGATGTAAAACATTGTCTGGCAGCAAGTTAACTACCCTGAACACGCCATCCCCACAACGAAATGTGGTGTTGGCAGCATCATGCTGTGGGAATAATTTGCTTCAGAATGAGCAGGTGAGTTGAGTTGAAAAATCTCTAATGCAATGCGGCATTGTTCTTAAAATGTACAATGTTTAGACTGTGATGAGACAAAACGTGTAAATACTTTAAAAAAACTAAAACTGTTAGCTCTCGGTGGTATTCAGAGTTTTGTCCTGAGCCTTTCCTTATTAGAAAACTCCTGTCGTCCCGGTCTGCCAGTTGAGGAAATCAACAAATTTCACCTCCTTGCATTCTTGATGCATCATTGGCCTTTTTAGCCTCGGAGTTGGAGCTTGATGCACCTGCTTTAAATTCACAACCAAGCTCAGTTTCTTTTCTCCCTCTTCTCTACCTGGGAGTTACTTTGACTGGAGTGACGTTCAAGCCTCCCCCTCCCCCCCTCTTGTTTTTGTTCGCGAGTGAGAAAGCAAGTCAGGGTATGTAAAGCTGATTCCTCTTGGGGATATCTGTCTCTTCTTCTCCCCTTCTTCTGAGGGAGCATTTATTTACAGCACTGGATGTTTTGATTGACAAAAGCAGGGGGAGAAGAGTGAATGCGCTACTTGTTATGCAGCTGAAGTCTGTCAAGCCTTCAACACCTGCTCTCTTTCAGATGCTTATTTCATTACAGCTTCTTCTCCTAGGGGTTCAAACCCTTTTTTAAAAAGAAATGTAAAAAAAAACTTTCCCCGCATGTTTATCTGGCCACTGTTCTCTCCATCCTCCCCCCACCGCCACCCGATTTGGTCAAACCCTGGTTTATTTGCAGCTGAGCTGGATCTCACCAGCAATCTCAGCCCCTGAATTTTCTTTCATTAGCTCGTCTGGCTGTTCTGACAGCGAGCAAACGCAGGTTTATCACGCTGAGGCCGAGTGAGTGAGATAACACTAAACCTTTATCTGTGTGTGTGGTTGAGATGTTGAAACTGCAGCTCTCTCTGCAGTGGTTTAACGTTTGTTTTACATTTTCCTAATAACTCCCCTGGAGAGATTTTTCCTCCTCCTTGTCAAGCTGACGCTTGCAGCTGCATAGGATCTGGTGTTGGATAATATAGACTTGATTTTAGTTGAGGGAGAGATCTTTGCCCTTAAAATGCAGAGCTTCATTGTAAGTTACACCTTCCTCTACATCTCCTGTTGTAAAATGAGAGCCTGTCAGTGAGAATCTCCCCCTTAAGTCCTAAATTGCCTCTTCACACAGCCAATTTGCTTGTAAGACAGGTTGAACAGTAATAACTCCATTTCTGTAGGTCAAATCTGTTCAAGACACATTGAAATCTCTTAAAGTCTGCTTAGTGTGTGTGTGTTGTAGGGGGGGCACACAGCAAGAGATGCTATTTCTATGCAGAAAGTATGTTGCCAAGGTAACAGAGGAGAGAGAGCATGTGTGTGTGAGAGATGGAGAAAGAGACTGAGTTCCCCCCACCACCACCACCTTCCCTGAACACCAGGACTGCTGCTGCAGATGTCAGGGCACGGCGCTCCTGCCTGCCAGCATGCAAACATCAACATCTAAGGGTCTCTTCTTGGAAATGTCAAGCCACTTAGAAGTTTGATTTCTAGCTTTTTGTGATTTACCCTTTGTTTTCCTGTCCTGTCTGGATGTCTCAACTCTGGTCCCATTATCGGCTCTCCCAGAACCTGTCTGCAGCCTAAAAATAGAAAGCTCAGCTGTCTTTCTCCCTCAGCGGAAGTTTCTCCTCAATCAGAACACCATCCTGTGTCTAATGACTGAAACAGGTTTCCAGGGACAGTAAAAATCCTTCAGACCACCAAATCACAACAGTTGCAGCACTGCAGACAGACTGATGACCTATTTTAAAAGTTAGTTATTTACCAAGACAAACAGCCTCAGTAAGAAGTGCACATACACCCTCCATCACGGTGTTAAATAAATTTGGAGGCACAAGATTGAATATGTTCCCAATTCAAGGTTAGAATGATCTATACCCATGAGCAAGGTCCTGATTGGATATTTGACTCAAACTTTTTATATAAAAAAAAAAAAAAGGGTTTATCTATATTCTAGTTCTCCCTGAGAACGAAGGACACTCACAATAAAAGATTGAGAGTATATAAAAGAAAAATCTTAAAATATACAGTTTATTCATTGTGTTCACAGAGCACAACATCCAGAGTATTGGGGGGCAGATTCATAATACAAAATACATTTCTTTCAAACAACATACAGCCTTCAACTCTATTGAATAGATTCTTATAAGAATAGTTGTTTCCCGTCACAGAAACTGACATTTAAGTCTGAATATTCAAATAGAGCTGAGGTTGTAGTGTAACTCTAACTCATTCATCCATCATCAATAATGATTGGGGTTGTTGTCTTATGGGGACACCAAGGGTTCAGCCATCTACTTACTACTTTGAAGGGCAGTTTTTTGATTTGTAGTAATATGTCATCCTTCAATTTACATTATGCAAAATGATAGTGAGACTATCAATTTGCATAGTATGACTCATCAACTTCCATCACCAGGTTTTCCAGATGATACTGTTTACTCATGAAAGCCTCAGCCTGAAATATTCACGCAGACAGAATTATTATTGCTAGCTCCATAAAACTTTGTATCATTCTCACAAACAGCTGCAGCTTCTGTCAAACCTGAAGGTGTTAACCTTAAAGAATTGCACTCCTCGTGATCTCCCTCGGCTCATGATGCTCTCAACTTGCTTCACTTGGGACACAATATATTCAAAATATATATATATATATATATATATATATATATATGTATAGTCTGATGACTAAAACATTTAAAAAGGATTAATTAAACTTGTTGATGAAAATTTATCCAGGTGTAAGTGCCTATTTGTGTTTTAACACTGAATTAGAGAAAATGCAGGGCAAATTGAAAACTGTGCTCCTAAGATGTTTTATCATCATTCCACCTTGGAAAAATAACAGTTCAAATGGATCGATTATGGCCCAAGATCAATATAACATTCAGTCCAGGGAAAGAAAGGCCTCTCTTCTGTAGTATGAAGGGTTTTTTTTTATTTCACTGAATCATTTCAACTAAACTTCACTGATATGATTCCAAAAAGAAAACAAATTTTCAAGAGCTCAAAATTGGAACCTGACCATAAGCCATGATCATGTTTTTTTTTTTACATTTGGAACAAGTGTCAATATTTCATCTTGACACGGTGACCCGAGAAGAGAACACAAGTTTGGTGAATAACCAGCTGTAAGATCTCTCCAACCACCCCCCCTTTTCAGCCAACTCTTCCACAAGACCGCCCACAGAGGTGTGACTTGCCAGCCCCCTCTCTGTGAGGACAAGAAAAACAGAGAACACACAGGATTCTTTCTCTTTTCCTGCTCTCTTGCCCATGAAGCTGTGGTCCACTTCAGCAGGATCTCCAACAAGATGGAGATCCAAGGCCCAGGACCCAGATCTCCAGAATCATCAAGGATAAGTCAGAAACTTTCAGAACCAAAATGCTGCAAAACAGACTTTTTGCAAGACATTTCTCTTGAGTTTCAGAACTTATAGATCTAGACTGGATGAGAAGCCTGCCTTGATGTAAGCCACTGAGACAAAGAAACCCCTGGTTGCTGTGACCTGACTACTGAGCTGCAGCTGGAAGAATCTCAAGCCTTCTAAATGCAGACATCCCAAGTCTCCCGGAAGTTCAGAGAGTCTCCCTGATATACACTGCAAAAAATATAAATCTCAATAAGTTATTTTTTCTTAAAATAAGTGTGTTTTTCCTTGATTTGAGGAGGTAAGTAAGACACTTTGCCAATGGAACAAGACAATTTCCTTTTAAAATAAGAAAAAACTATTTTATCGTCTTATTTCAAGTAAATATTATCTAACTATCTTATTTTAAGAGTGAAAATACTCATTCCATTGGCAAATCATCTTATTTACCTGCTCAAATTAAGGCTAAATATACTTAATTTAAGCCATTTTTTACTTATTTCTGGATTGTTTTTGCAGTGTAGATAGTTGTTCACGGATGCCCGCGAGTCGGATAAATTACCCTGGATTTTAGACTGAGGGAGGTGGTGTTTTTTTCATGCGAGTGAGAGCGATCAGGCAAAACAATAATTTGTGCACTATGTGGGGATGAGAATGACTGCGATTGCGCAGACAACAAGAGAGAGCGGGGTGTGGGGAGGAGGTTGCTGGTGAAACCTGTGCAGCGTATCTGTCCATGGATGCTAATTTCAAATGAGTTTTTGGAACTTGGGATGTCTGCAAATGGAAATGGACAAAAAGGTTTGCAGGTCTGGCAAAATTAGGGACAGAACAAATAATATCTCTTTTAATGATGATGATCATTTCATGTGTTTACTGATGAGTAAAGACAAAGCTAACAGGATAGATTGCATGGTACGCTATGCTACTGAAATATGTTGTGAGCTGTTGTTGAAGCTTGAACAAGCTTTATTTCACTAAGGGTTTAAACGCTGATATAACATTAGTGTTCATGTGCTCCTTGTATGTTCATTACATTTCCATTACCAAGTATGACCAAGAGTCATTGAATGGAATCCTGATGTCTAGTCGCTGCTTGATATTTCAAAGCGGGTAAAGAATTGTTTCCCTAAAGGTTATTGGTTCTTGATTAAGCAAATCATTCAATAAAACATTATTTGGCCAAATATTGTTTTATTTACCTTATGGATTTGCATTGTTTGAAAACATTCTAATTTCTCTAAATTAGAGAAAAGCTAATTTGATCACATCCCAAATTCTTCCAGATAAACTATGGTTTAAAACACAAGATCCATCTTAAACTGTAATATGGTTTTCAAACATGTTTCCCGTTCCTCTTTGTACATAGTAGTTTAGTTGAGTTTCACTAGTCTTAGTTAAGAGTTTTAAACTGAAACATGTTTGACTTGGAGCTGAATGATTTTTGTTAATAAACTTATATTTTGTACAGAAGTTGTGGTGAATTTGTTTCATATACACTACCGTTCAAAAGTTTGGGGTCACATTGAAATGTCCTTATTTTTGAAGGAAAAGCACTGTACTTTTCAATGAAGATAACTTTAAACTAGTCTTAACTTTAAAGAAATACACTCTGTGCATTGCTAATGTGATAAATGACTGCAAATGTCTGGTTTTTGGTGCAATATCTACATAGGTGTATATGTTATCTTCATTGAAAAGTACAATGCTTTTCCTTCAAAAATAAGGACATTTTAATGTGACCCCAAACTTTTGAACGGTAGTGTATGTGCAGAATTAACTGTTTGAACATGACCATGACCGTGCTCGATTCACTCTTTCAGTTATTGTTCTAACACACAGCTAGTAGGGGATGTGTTCATAAACAATATATAACAGCCAAAATAATATCTGATTAAATAAGATATTTTACCACCCCTACCGGGGGAAGGCAATAAACATCTTAAAGTATCAGAAATATAAATTCCCAGCTGGCTGGGAATTAAATAGAACACAAAATCACAACACCAGGCACATATAACAATGATTACCATATTTTTTTTGCCTTTTAGGCACACTCTTCCAGATTTTAGTTTGCACACATTTATCTCAAATATACCTAGAAAAGATTTTTACTTTTTGATGAATGATCAGGGTTACATTAGGAATTGATGCGGTTGTGGAATTTCCATAGATTCTGAAATAGCCTAATCTAAGTTATCTTTGCAGATTTATTTATTTATTTTTTTATTGCATGTCTTTTTTAATTGAATTTGCCTTTCAGCTGTTTGGAGACAGATTAAAAAGTCCAGACATGGCAGATTAGTTCCATGAAGCATGAGTTAGTTTCTGTCTGAAAATTCTCACCTATAAACAGCTTACAGTATCAACCAGGGCTGTGTGACATTAAACATCCAGCTAATACCACCGGAGCCCATAGTAGAGCAGCAAAAAATACAAAAAAATAAGTAATAATTAGAACTAAAAACCAGAGAGGGAAATCTGATAACAAATTATTGATCTAAAATGTATTTTTTAACTATATACATTACGTCATATATGTACATAGGTGAAAGAATATAAAAATTCAGTTTTAGTTTATTTGTCAATGTTGAGTTTAAGTTTTACAAAAAAAAAAATGTAAATCCATTTATTGTCCAACAATGGGGAAATTCACTCTGCATTTGACCCATCCCCTTGGGGAGCAGTGGGCTGCCACTGTGTGGCACCCAGGGAGCAGTGTGGGGTTAAGGGTCTTGCCCAGGAACCAGATTTCAGTCTGTGGGAATCGAACTCTGTATTTGCAAACTTCTCAGAGCACAAACGCACTGGTCTAACCACTAAGCCAGCACTCCAAATTAAGGCAGTTGTAATGTAAATATCAACTTAAGGTAATCAAAATTTTGTAAAATACGCTTAAAAACAAGACTAAAGGTTTCAGAAATCTCAAATAGTACCTTAAAAAAAACTCAATTCAGGGTAAAAGATACAAAAGTTCAAACTGATCAGGCTATATTTTTACAACTCCAACTAGAAATGAGTGAACACACCCAAAAGTTCTTATATAACAGCGTAATAATCTTTGAATTATCAAAAAGTTAGAAGCCATGAATTAAGGTCTGTGTCTAGCCTCACTGCAGTGCTGCTCCCACCTGGACATGCAAACAAAAGAAAAGGTGCTTTTGGAGTCAAACTATAGATACATTGTATTGAGTGCCAGTGCCGCCCCAAATGAGTGAGCGCTCTGGGTGGGGAACCATGTTACTTAAATTAAAAATGGCTTGACCTGTTTTCTTTTTATGCCTAAAACGTAATTCTTAAAATTAAAGATTTGAACAGTTGTTTAATAAAGAATTCCCACCAGATAATAATAATCTATGTTTTAACATCTAACACTCTCTATTCCAACTTACATGTTTTCCTCTCTTTGTATCAGAAAGCCATTTTAATGTGTTTTTGCTCTATTTGCAGACAAAAAGAGAAACATTTTTTAACCACTGTGTTTTCTGTTTTGAAGAATTGTGCTCACACAGCGGAAACAGCCGCTTGTCTGCTTAGCTTGTTGGATGCTTCCAGCAGCATTAGGTTACATTATGGATTTGCTGCAGATGTGCAAACATTTCAAACGCCGACGTTCTTCCACATTTGTTCATCCATCCAATGCGCTCACTCTTATCTCGTTGCTTTGTTTTTTCCTCTCCTCCCTGTATCAGTCTATCATCGGTCATCACTTGTCATTCACAAATCCACCTCTGTTTGATTATTGCTTTATTTCTGCATCCCTGTCACGTTCTCACTCCAGTCGGTAGCTGAAGGTGAACTGCCATCAAAAGGAAGCGAAGCCCCTGCATCTACATTTCAAATTCCTGTGTGGCAGTGCAGAGATATGATCAGCCTGCAGACTTTATAATGAAAATAGACTGCCGGTTAAATGAAGATGCCTTCTTGAATACGAGGACCACTTCCAACTGCTCTGTCTGATCAGCTGATCAGTCAGATCCCAGTCAGTGTAAAATCCATGTTACATGTCATGCTGTGGATTTATGCATCATCTTATAAGACACACTTGCTCCACTGAGTGCAACAAATACGATTAACACTCAGAAACATGGTCTTTTCATAATCCCTCCATGAGCTGGTTATTTAAGGCCTAAGGCCATGCTGATTTCTGTAAGTGGATATTCACCAATATGAATGTGAAATGGAGACATGGATTAACAGAGTAATAGCTACAATGCTTTGGAAATTTATCCATACCCGTAGAACTTCTCATATTTGACCAAGTTATAAGCTTTGGGGTTTAAATGTGACACTGGTAGTAAATTCCTTTCTTTCATATTTTTTTTTTCTATAAATATGAACCTAAAAATGGCGGTGTGTGTACATAGTTCCTCTGAATCGTTTAGTGGTTCGGAGGAGCAGTGGTCAGCGTGCACGACCCATGTATGAAGGCCTTAGTCCTCAAAGAGGCTGACCCGGGGTTCGAATCTGAAAGGTGGTCCTTTGCTGCATGTCTCTCCCCCTCTCTCTCTCTCATACCCCCTTTTCTGTCAGCCCACTGTACCAAAAAATCAACCACTAGTGCTGTAAAAACGGATGAGGCCTAGGTGGAGTGTGCTTGAGTTCTGAGAGGGCTGCAAGTATCCAGTTCGATCCCAAAGCCTCCACTCTGGGTTCCTGAGCAAAGGACCCTTAACCCCTGATTGCTCCCAGGGCGCCATACAATGGTAGCCCACTGCTCAACAAGGGGATGGGTCAAAATGCAGAGAATAAATTTCCCCATTTTAGGACTCTAAAGAGATAATTTTATTTATATATACACTATATTGCCAAAAGTATTTGCTCACCCATCCAAATTATTGGAATCAGGTGTTCCAATCACTTCCATGGCCACAGGTGTATAAATTCAAGCACCTAGGCATGCAGACTGTTTTTACAAACATTTGTGAAAGAATGGGTCGCTCTCAGGAGCTCAGTGAATTCCAGCGTGGAACTGTGATAGGATGCCACCTGTGCAACAAATCCAGTCGTGAAATTTCCTCGCTCCTAAATATTCCACAGTCAACTGTCAGCTGTATTATAAGAAAATGGAAGTGTTTGGGAACGACAGCAACTCAGCCACGAAGTGGTAGGCCACGTAAACTGACGGAGCGGGGTCAGCGGATGCTGACGCGCATAGTGCGAAGAGGTCGCCAACTTTCTGCAGAGTCAATCACTACAGACCTCCAAACTTCATGTGGCCTTCAAAATTGGCTCAAGAACAGTGCGCAGAGAGCTTCATGGAATGGGTTTCCATGGTCGAGCAGCTGCATCCAAGCCATACATCACCAAGTGCAATGCAAAGCGTCGGATGCGGTGGTGTAAAGCACGCCGCCACTGGACTCTAGAGCAGTGGAGACGCGTTCTCTGGAGTGACGAATCGCGCTTCTCCATCTGGCAATCTGATGGACGGGTCTGGGTTTGGCGGTTGCCAGGAGAACGGTACTTGTCTGACTGCATTGTGCCAAGTGTAAAGTTTGTTGGAGGGGGGATTATGGTGTGGGGTTGTTTTTCAGGAGCTGGGCTTGGCCCCTTAGTTCCAGTGAAAGGAACTCTGAATGCTTCAGCATACCAAGACATTTTGGACAATTCCATGCTCCCAACTTTGTGGGAACAGTTTGGAGCTGGCCCCTTCCTCTTCCAACATGACTGTGCACCAGTGCACAAAGCAAGGTCCATAAAGACATGGATGACAGAGTCTGGTGTGGATGAACTTGACTGGCCTGCACAGAGTCCTGACCTCAACCCGATAGAACACCTTTGGGATGAATTAGAGCGGAGACTGAGAGCCAGGCCTTCTCGTCCAACATCAGTGTGCGACCTCACAAATGCGCTTCTGGAAGAATGGTCAAAAATTCCCATAAACACACTCCTAAACCTTGTGGACAGCCTTCCCAGAAGAGTTGAAGCTGTTCTAGCTGCAAAGGGTGGACCGACGTCATATTGAACCCTATGGATTAGGAACGGGATGTCACTTAAGCTCATATGTGAGTCAAGGCAGGTGAGCAAATACTTTTGGCAATATAGTGTATATATATATATATATATATATATATATATATATATATATATATATATTTAAAATAAATAATAATTAATAATAAAATAATAAATATTAATTATATATATATATATATATTTTAAATAAATGTCGAAAGATCAGGAAAAAATGAATTTAGCTTCAGTCTACATGCAACCATTCTTGCCTACATTAAAGCTTTGTAATTTTCAGCAACATCTAATGGTCAGACTGTGGCTGAATGAAACTGTACCTTACCGCTTCTCCCCTCCAAAAACATGAAGGCCGTCATGGTACAAAATGGCCTTGGCAACACCCACTTTACCCTTCTTGTCAAGTGATAATGAGGTTTGTTTACTTTAGATCACAGCATCAGATCCATAAATTATTTAATATGGTTGTCTCATGTACATTGACATGTACAGGACTGTCTCAGAAAATTAGAATATTGTGATAAAGTTCTTTATTTTCTGTAATGCAATTAAAAATCATGAAATGTCATACATTCTGGATTCATTACAAATCAACTGAAATATCGCAAGCCTTTTATTGTTTTAATATCGCTGATTATGGCGTACAGCTGAAGAAACCCAAATATCCTATCTCAAAATATTAGAATATTTCCTCAGACCAAGTAAAAAAAGAAAATTATAAAAGCAAAACAAAATCAAACATTTGAAAATGTCCATTAATGCACTCAGTACTTGGTTGGGAATCCTTTTGCACAGATTACTGCATCAATGCAGCGTGGCATGGAGGCAATCAGCCTGTGGCATTGCTGAGGTGTTATGGATGCCCAGGATGCTTCAATGGCGGCCTTTAGCTCATTTGCATTGTTGGGTCTGGTGTCTGTCAGCTTCTTCTTCACAATACTCCACAGTTCTCTATGGGGTTCAGATCAGGGGAATTGGCAGGCCAATCAAGGACAGTAGTGCCATGGTCAGTACACCAGTTACTGGTGGTTTTGGCACTGTGGGCAGGTGCCAGATCATGCTGGAAAATGAAATCATCATCTCCATAGAGCTTTTCAGCAGATGGAAGCATGTAGTGCTCTAAAAACTCTTGGTACACAGCTGCATTTACTCTGGACTTGATGAAACACAGTGGACCAACACCAGCAGCTGACATGGCTCCCCAAACCATCGCTGACTGTGGGAACTTCACACTGGATTTCAAGCAACTTGGATTTTGCGCCTCTCCAGCCTTTCTCCAGACTCTGGCGCCTTGACTACCAAATGACAAACAAAACTTGCTTTGGTCTGAAAAGAGGACTTTGGACCACTCTGCAACTGTCCAATGCTTCTTTTCCATTGCCCAAGTCAGACGCTTCTTCCGTTGTCTTGAGTTCAGAAGTGACCATGGGAATACGGCTATTGTAACCCATTTCCCAGACACGTCTGTGAACAGTGGCTTTTGATACCTGGACTCCAGCTTCAGTCCACTGTCTTTGAAGCTCCCCCACATTCTGGAAGCGGCTCTTCTTCACAATGCTGGTAAGGCTGCGGTCACCTCTCTTGGTTGTGCAGCGTTTCCTGCCACATTTCCCCCTTCCAACACACTTTTTGTGAATGTGCTTTGAAACTGCACTCTGTGAACAGCCTGCTCTTTGAGAAATTTCTTTTTGTGTCTTACCCTCCTGATGGAGGGTGTCAATGATGGTCTTCTGTACAGCAGCCAGATCAGCAGTCTTCCCCATACTTGTGATTTAGTTTACTGAACCAAGCTGAGTGTTTTTCAAGGCTCAGGAAACCCTTGCAGGAGTTTCGAGGTAATTGGACGATTCAAGTGATTAGTTGAATAGCCTACTAGTATACTTTTTCACGATATTCTAATATTTTGAGATAGGATATTTGGGTTTCTTCAGCTGTACGCCATAATCAGCGATATTAAAACAATAAAAGGCTTGCAATATTTCAGTTGATTTGTAATGAATCCAGAATGTATGACATTTCATGATTTTTAACTGCATTACAGAAAATAAAGAACTTTATCACAATATTCTAATTTTCTGAGACAGTCCTGTATACAAATTAGGAGATGAGAAAGTATCATGAATTGAGTTTAAGTGAATGAGGCAGATGATTAAAGCTTTTCTTTTTATCAAAATGGAAGATAGAGAAAATAATTTTAACAAAAGGATGAAGCTGAGAATCCTCTTAAGAAGATTGTGGGTGGTTTTTAAAAAAGCTGTTCAAATTTGACCCTTGATGGACTGTTTCCTTGTCCTACCAAGAAAGTTAAAGGAGGATTTTCTCCAAACACAAAATCCAAGTAGATTTCAACCCAAGCAACTCTTGTTTGGCTTGACTCTTAAACAGAGACTAGTGCATCCAAAAAACAAAACCCCAAGAGCAAAGATGAGAGGAGTGGTGTATGCAGTGCAATGCAATGAGGAATGCTCTGATCACAGACGCATGGCCCAACACAGAAGAGCTACCTCCTCTGGACAGGACTCTGCTGTCCGCTTGAACCTTATGGACAAGAGACACTCATCAGAGGACCACAATGCTCACATTTTGGACAAAGAAGACAGGGGGTTTGATAGGGGTTTGAAGGAAGCCAGTTACGTTAAGAAAGAAAAACCAACCTTAAACAGAGGGGGTGGACTCAGGTTTCAGCTCACAAAAACCTACAGTGCAGAGATACAGTTGATTCCTTCCTGCTTTCATCTCAACCCCCCACCCCCATGAAGGGGACAAAACATCTCACCTGGGTTGCCAAACCAACAACTGCCCTTAACAACCCCCCTTTTCAGAAACGTAGACCGGTATCAGGTAATGCAGTTTAACAAAGAACCCAAAACGACTCCCCAGTCCTAAGGGGCGAACCTGTTCTTCTGGTTCAATTTGCATGTTTTCTAAGCCAAAACAACTTGTTGGGCTACTAAATAAAGCTTTGAGCTCAATTCCAAATCTGTCATTTTGAATTGAAAAAGCTTCCTGGATGGTAGCAAAACGTCTTCAAACTTAGAAAGCAAAGTCCAGTGGTTTGTTTTGAACTTTTTTGGAATGACTTTTATTCTTAGCCTGGGCCAGCCGTAGGCTCTCCTTCAGGTATCTATTTGCCTGGCAGGCTTCTCCAAATCCCCCACTGTGCTCCTCCGCCCTCCTCCTGAGCTTAGCAGTATAGGAGGTGAGCAGGAACAGCATTCCTGACGAGGGACGAGTTCAGAACCGGTCAGGCAGCCTTGTCCAGGTTCTGAAACTTTCTGAACTGGTGTTATTTTACTGCTTCCCTGATGCTCCTTCTTGAGTTCAGGAATGCCATCTCCCCTTACCTCTGTTGTCATGATAATTCATCCCCGTTTTACCAAAAACAAAAAAACAAAAGATGGACTAAGCTAAGGAAAAAGATGCGAGCCCCTTAACTCATAGCAAATAAAAAGAGCAGTAGCCCTAGCTTTCTGCAGTCACATTGTAATGGCGATCTCTACAGTCACTAATTTGTTTAGCTCAAACTAGTATTTTGCCTCCACAAATGGGAACCGACTCCTATGAAATTATAATTATAAACTGCAATTTCTAAGACAACACAAAGATTGAGACTTTCAGTTCATAGAAGATATTAAATTACATACTTATGTTACATTTCTGTCAGTAAATCCCTGTGATTATTTCACACCGTAGCTTTAAACCTTATAGGTGGGCTGCTTTGCCAGATCATCAGGGGCTTTGTTTTGTTTGTTTTCTAATTAATTACAGCTGTTAACCACTCTGTGGTTCCTGTCAGCTCTAAGCGCAAATTGGTGTTAAACATAATCATCAGTTAATTGACTCTCTGCCTGAATCTGTTTTTAGGAATAAAATAATTCTGTAAATTTATCCATAAATCTGGGATATCACAGTCAGCCATAAGCAAAATGTTGCCTGGATGTCATTGTTAATATGATTAGTCTATATTAGATTCTGAGGGTTTTATTAATAATACTTAATCTTATTAATGGTAGCTACTGAATATATCAATCTGACTTTTAACCTCACACAGCAATATGTTGGTTAAACCACGTTTTTTTTTCCTCTTTTGGTAACCACTTACTAAAATTGATCAGCTGGCTTATTTAAACATGCAACGACTTTAATGCAGTGCATTCCATGCATTCCATGGTGAGAAAGTTGCAAGTACCCGGTTCGATCTAAACAGTCTCCACTCTGGGTCCCTGAGCAGGACCCTTATCCCCAAACTGCTCCCCGGGTGCCCGCAAATGGCAGCCCACTGCTCCCCAATGGGATGGATTAAAATGCAGAGAATTAATTTCCCCATTGTAGGACTATAAAGTTCAGTTATTATTTCTTCAAATATGGTTATTTCCGCAGCAGCTGATTAGGGGAATCCTTGTTGAGGTGCTCGCTATTCAAAGGTTCGGTCCAAGATTCAGTTCAGATCCTTTTGTTTTATTGATCTTTAAAACATGCAATACAGCATCCAAAAAAATGAATTCACAGGTTCCAGCCGTGATCAAGGGCAAAAGAGAACAAAAACAAAGTTTAAAGCGGTCAGCAAAAAGTAGACATCCCCCATCACCGACTCACTGCAACTCACCAGGTGAGCAAAAAAGGTGATCTTATAAATTACTGCTGATACCAAGTGATCAAAACTATGCCTATCCACCACAATGGTTGAATGTGGGCTTGTGGGAGGTCGACTAAAAGTACTCTGTTAGCATGGATCCCACAAAATCCTTGATAAATGAGACCTCTGGACTTTTACTAGGCCAATTCTAAAGTTACTGATTGTTATTGTAATTCTTGAAACCTGTTTCATTTGAGAAAGTTATACTTTTGCTGTATTTTAATTCCTTTTAATATTATTTCTGATTTTCTGGCACGTATTTTGATGGTTTTAATTCTGCTTAGTTCTGTTCAGTTTTCCACTTTCTTGTCCTGTAAGACTTCAGCATCCTTATCCCAGTTTCCAGCTTCCCTTTATCTATCTGCTGTTTACTCTCGTTCTTTGCAAGATCATCTATTATATATCTCTATAGCTCCGGTTTGGCTTTTGCTGCCTTACTAAACTTTTTCATTAAACTCTGACTGTATTTTACCTGCTCGTCTAAATGTCAGCATTTGGACCATCTCCAAAGGCACTGCATTCTATCTCTGGCTGAATGTTAATGGTCACTGTCCTACCAGAAAGTGAGCTCCTACTCCTACTAGATTTTATTTAGTTATATTAAAGTAAAAAGATTGTATAAACATGCAATCTAAACATGAAAAAATAAATAAACCTCTTTTTTCATTCCTTTCCTTGGCAAAGTTATGTTCCTGTTGTGTTGGTTGAGATGCATTGATATAAGTCTGAAAAGGGGGGAATGATACATTCTTCAAGACCTTGTAAATGTCTGGTGGCACTTAAGATAATAATATGGACACATGACCTCAAATAATACCATATTCTCTGGTATCATAAGCCTGAAGTGATAACAAGATTAGCACTCCAAGTACATCACTGTGATTGAAGCTTTAAATGTCCCCCTTCACCAGCAGTTGATAAATAGATGAGAGCCGCCTGGCACATCTTGCTGGCTGCTGCACTGCTCTTTCAGTGATCTCCTGCACCGGAGAATCAATGGGAGATCCATCATTGGCAGAGAAACGCACAGTCCAGAGAAGGAGAGCAAATCACTTCTATAAGAGATAGCAGCTATCAGGGAAATGGGCAGAAAATGGTTCCTAATGGTGTCTAGTTCGCCTGGCGTAAACTGCAGCCAGCCTTTCCAGTCGTCCATCACCCTGAAGCATATGTAACAGAAAGATTGGAGGCTGAGAAAGAGAGAGAGTGGATAAGTAAGAGGGGAAGGCATCTGTTCGTTCAGCGTGGGAACCCCTCCAGGGGGGCAACACAATAATTTGGGTTCATGTCAAATTAGATCTTGTAAATGTGCCTCCGGATTACGATGTCTCACTAAATCTGTTTGTCAACCAGGAGGGGAGTCGCTCCACAGGCACCGACTGGATTGTCACCTTCACTCAGCACATATCAACCATGTTAAGCAAACTTTTCGCTCTTTTTCTGTCTCGGCTTTGACAAAAGCACCTGTCTCCAAACTCTGCCGGCAAACACGTTAGTCTGAACCAGTCGAGATGGGGAGTAGCTTTTCAGGGTAAGGCATTAGTAAGCGCCACAGGACACTTGGCAGAGACTGTTTTTCGGCTTTAGTCATGGGTTTCATGTGACAGTTGGTGCTGAGTAAACAAGCAGACCTTTAGTTTGGATTTGACCGTTTAAATGATCTTTCTTCTTGTCCCGACTGCTGTGTTCCCAGAAACAGTAATCACATTCACTATTAATGAGCCATGATGCTCATTCCAGACCCATTTACTCCTCTCAATAATGCATAGTCTTTGGAATTGCCTGTACATATTTTACTCAACGCCTCCTCCTCCTCCTCCTCCTCCTCCTCCTCCTCCTCCTCCTCCTCCTCCTCCACCTCCTCCTCCTCCTCCTCCTCCTCCTCCAGGATGATGCTGGTGATGTTTTGGTTGTGCTCAACACTATCTCTTTCTTTTCTTTTTTTTACATGTTCTCTCAGGAACAATGCCTGCCAGAGAAATGATGTCTCATGTGTGACTTTGACTAACACCGCCTGCTGGGTTGGAGATAATGAAACACTGCCAGTGGAAGGTGCTAAACACACTTGTTGGAGGAGCTCGGTTCTCCCATTACTCCCCTCAAACTGAGCCACTAAAAGGCTCTTCAGTTCGTTGTAGTGGGCACAAGGATCTCTCTAAATAAAACAGTTGACCACTGATTGAACACAACAGGGCTAGGATGGACGGTAATTTTTCTCCATAACATGACTGCCATTAAAAGCAGTCCATTGTGTTATCAGATGGCGTGTTGATGGAAATTCATCATTGGTCAGATGCAAATAAAAATCCCATTAAGAAATGAAAGCCCAATGAGCAACTCAGCCTTAGAATCTTTTAAAGTTTTCTATACATGAAGCTCTCTAGGTTTCTCTCTGAAGACCTTTTAAAGTTTGATGGATTTTTTTTCTAAATCAGTGAAGGTGAATAATTGGAGGACAAAAAAAGATCCAAGGCTGACAGAAAAAAAAAAATCTACATCGGAAAGGTCATATCTAAGAGTCATTTCTATGATAGAAAATAATCTGTCATCCTTTAGATCACTGATTCCCAAAGTTGGGGTTAAACTAAACTAAACTATAAAAATAATAGCAATGATGGATATTTATGTAAAGTTCTTAAAACATCACATAGCCAAACACATTGGTTGCTGGTGCTGTTTTTATAACATTTGTACAAATGACTACTATTTTGTTTGTCTGAGTCTGAGACCAAAAGGTTTACTCTAGTTTTCGGTTTAATGTTTCTAAATATTTATTTCACGCCATGTGCGCCATCCAATGCAGATCATTGGTGCCATCCACATCTAGTGAAAACTAGTGTAAGTGGATGAGTCATATAACGCAAACACTCATTGGTTAGCTAAAGGAAATCATCAGAAGCAAGCAGGTGTTCTTCAAACTGCAAACATGAATTGTCTATATCATGCTACAATGTAGGATTCAGGAAAATATGTTAAAATGTCTGAAAGGTTGGACACAGGCGAGAGCGTATCGGGATATGGAGACCAACGAGACCTCCCTCATCCTTGGCCCTATCTCAAAGAATTTTTCGAAATAGTCGAAAAATTGAGCTTTAAATTCACATAGTGGCATCTGGCTGTTTTTTTTAAAGGTTACTTTATACTTTCATACTTTAAGTAGTTTTTGGAGCACATACTCTTTCCCTTTATTTGAGTACAGAGGTCAAGTTGATACTTTAATTTTTACCAAAGTGTTTTTAAACTGCAGCATCTAGTAACAAATTTGTGTATTTTTTGCACCACTGCTCACAAATAATGAAATTATATAATATTTCACTGTGATTTTTTGTAGGATCAGGCAGTCTGAGGGTAGGAACCTTTGTGCTGTATGGCAGTGAATCCCAACCGACGGTGCGTGGAACACTTGGGGTCTGCACAGGGGTACATGAAAATATTGAATATTATTTCTTGGAAAGTAAAATAAAATATGGCTGGGATCTGTTCTACTTTGTGAGAAGCAAGTTTTTATCAGCAAAAATGTTTTTCTTACATGTTTGATTATACCTTCAGCTGTGACACACATCAAGCACGATCAGGTGTCTTGATAAAAACAAAATAAAACTTATTTAGTCTGAATATATATTTTTTTTCTGTAATTATTTACCAATTCATGAAGTTTAAATGTATTTATAAGGGAGATACTTAGACGAGCTCCAGTTTTAAAAATACATTATAATATGATTTTATTTTGTATTTATTTTGATTCCTTACTGAACTCCAGGCAACATATTTATATATATTTTTTTATTTGAGATGGAAAGCATTAAATGCCTATTAATGAAGTGCTCAAATTAAAAGATTAGGTAAAATATGTTTTATCTTATAATTAGTTATTGTATGTTCCACTTTTGGAAAATCATCAATAGTTTCAACTGTAAGGGCTACTGATTGTAAGACAAAATGCCCAAAGGGGAACACAATTCAAAAAAGGTTGGAAAAAAGTATACCAACTGAAGAGAGAGATACCACTACTGGGGTTGAATATCTCAAAAGAACAATTGTATTGGGAATATAATATAATAATAAAAAAAAATCAATGCTCTCCTGATTTATAAACTTGGAGCTATCAGGACACAGACAGTGTGTTGGTTGGTAGACAAAGGGTGCCAGCGGTCCTCCAGCAGTCCTCTAACCCCCCAGACAGGCTTCCCTGATATTATCCATCATGATCCAAAACTGCATTTTTCAATTCAGTAACAGAACAATTCAAAGCTTAAAAACTGTTTGTAACTTTTAACACTCCTAGGACTGATAAAAGTGGTACATTTATCCAAATCACATTCTGAGTGCTACATATGATTAAATACACCCTAAATTATTTGAAAATGTAAAGACCCCTTGTGCACCATTAGAAATTACCAACCTGCCCTGTACAGAAACCATTTCTGACATTTGAACTGGAGGTAAAAATAGTCGACATAAATACAACTTATTGTGCAACTGGAAAAAAAAAATGATTTGGCTTCTTTTATTGATATTTCTTTTTTAGTGCTCCTTTCAACCCCCAACACCATGCTGCCCTGGGCGTTTAGCCATAATACTTTTACCAAAAAGGTCCAGGAGATCCCACAAAGAAAGAGCTGAAGTAAACCTTTAAGTAATAGTATGAAGTAAAAGGTAAAAAGGTTGGCAACGCTCCATTATTCTAAGCTTAATAGAAACAGAATAACTGATTGTTCCAGCTGTGTTATCAGATAACTTTTAGCACTAATGGACTGTAAAATAATTACCTTTGTGAGTTTGAACAATTTTTTAAACCTTGGTGTACCTTAAGCTGTGTTTTGTCAGAGTCCTTTAATTAACCTTTAAAAATGCTTCGGTTGGGGTTTCTTGCACAACACAAGGTCCATACATTGAGTTTTAAAGTGACAGAAGCTGACAAACTCAAAGTCAATAAAGCAGTGGACCTAGTTCAACGTTTAAACAGGGGACGAGCCAAGACTGTATTTTGCCAGGGATTTTAAATTGTGTTTGTAGTTCCACAAAAAAGACATGACAGTAGCTTTCAGCTGTCAGCATGGTGCAGGAAAGTAGACTGACTACAGCGTGGGGTCATGAGGATGTACCAGGAGGGGAGAGGCCGCTCAGGGGCCTGGTGACACATTACAATGGGGTTAGAAAGTGGGTCAAGCTCTTGCACTCTGATGAAGGAAACCATGTGGTTTTGATGTTGCTGCAGGGTTACACACTGCTATGCCTGCCGGCTGACCTCCAGTTGAGGGCTCTCACCTCGCTGAAGCCTCCTCCACATGCTCACCATCTCAGAGAAGGTGCATTGAATACCTAAGAAAAAGAGGCTGTAGGACTGCTATACAAAAGTAGCTATTTTCTGATCCTCTGCACCCCAGCTCTGCATTTTCTCTTGTCTCTCTCTAAATCTCTGAGTTATCTGCTGCACACTCCTGCATCTTCATCCTCAACCCCTGTGTCTCAGCCTCCCACCCTCCTCAATGTATTTGTTTCACAAAACCTTCCATTTATGCCTTTCTCCTCCCCCCCCACACCAAAACACACACCTCTGCCACTCTGTTTCACTCCAGAATAGCATCTATTATTAACAAACAACTTTGGCTCCTGCCAGCAAACTGAACCAAGGCCTTAGCCTAAGCTTCTCAGCATTTTAATCGCCTGTAATGAGCAAGAAATGATGAATGCATCCAGTTTAGATGACAGGAATTAATTCACATCTTACACTTAGAGACTAAGCAGCTGATCCTTGAAGGTTTCACCTCTAAAAAAAGCTGATGTTTGTGGTATCCCAGCATATATAAAATTAACCCTGAAGCACCCAGCCACCAAAACACAGATATTCTGTTCCAAAGGATAAAGCATAGCACACCTTCAGTCCTTCCACTGTCGCTGTACAATGAGCCCTGAATAGGTTCCCACTGCGGGAAGCTGTGTTTAACCTCTTCTGCTGCAGGTTTCTGCAGAAGCTGGCTTCAGCGAGAGCAGACACAGGGCTGTTAGATGAGCTAGAAGATCTGCAAGCGAGAGGCGTCCCCGATGACTGGCGAAGCCTCTTTTCATCATCAGCCTCCCTGCTCTCTCTGAACAAACACGAGACTTCTGGGATCTGTCAGAGGTCCACCACTTGCAGAGAGGCGGGAATTAAGCTGCTGAAAGATGACAGAAAGTCCCAAATTGTAAGCACTTCTGCAAGCAGCAACAAAGGGAGTTTTTGTTGTTGTTCTTTTCTAAATGATCCTCACAGATTTCATATGTGGTGAAGCTCAGAGGAAAAGCTGAAAAAGAAAAGATCAATCTTTCTTTTATCACTGGTTTATTTATATTGGTAAACATCAAACAGAAACAACAGCAAAATCAAGAGCAGTCGGCCTCCCGTTCTCGTGATTATAATCCCTTCTCTTACATTGACAAGTTAATTTACAACGGTTTATCGGCGTGACAAGATAAACGTCTGCGAGTATAAAATATGGAAATGAACCATTCCTCTGGATCTCACCCACACGTAATATCAGATTAGTTGCAGCACCTGTCATGCCACCAGTGCTGGTTCAAATTGCCGCTCGAATCAGTCATGACAGGAATCCTATCCGAGCGGAGTCTTTATGTAATTATGTGATAAAAATGTATCGATTCAAACCGGAGGGCAGTATTAGCTCGAGTCGACTTGTGCCACGAGAAATGGGGAAAAAAGAAATGCTGCATTGTGCTGGATCTGGGAGGGATGAGGAGCTGGAGCGTTCTCTTGTCTACTACATTCTGTTCCCGCACTTCCGGGTCGTAAAGTACATTCCTAACTTCTGGAACCCCGCCTCCCAAAAAAGTAATTAAGACATACAGGTGCTGGTCATAAAATTAGAATATCATGAAAAAGTAGATTGATTTCAGTAATTCCATTTAAAAAGTGAAACTTGTATATTATATTCATACATTACATACAAACTCATATATTTCAGATGTTTATTTTGTTTAATTTTGATGATTACAAATGACAACAAATGAAAATCTCAAATTCATCATATCAGAAAATTAGAATATTGTGAAAAGGTTCAAAATTGATGGCCCCTGGTGCCACACTCTAATCAGCTAATTAACTCAAACCACCTGCAAAAGCCTTTAAATGGTCTTTCAGTCTAGTTCTATAGGCTACACAATCATGGGGAAGACTGCTGACTTGACAGTTGTCCAAAAGACGACCATCGACACCTTGCACAAGGAGGGCAAGACACAAAAGGTCATCGCTAAAGAGGCTGGCTGTTCACAGAGCTCAGTGTCCAAGCACAATAATAGAGAGGCGAAGGGAAGGAAAAGATGTGGTCGAAAAAAGTGTACAAGCAAGAGAGATAACCGCACCCTGGAGAGGATTGTGAAACAAAACCCATTCAAAAATGTGGGGGAGATTCACAAAGAGTGGACTGCAGCTGGAGTGAGTGCTTCAAGAACCACCACACACAGACGTATGAAAGACATGGGTTTCTGCTGTCGCATTCCTTGTGTCAAGCCACTCTTGAACCACAGACAGCGTCAGAAGCGTCTTGCCTGGGCTAAAGAGAAACAGGACTGGACTGCTGGTGAGTGGTCCAAAGTCATGTTCTCTGATGAAAGTAAATTTTGCATTTCCTTTGTAAATCAAGGTCCCAGAGTCTGGAGGAAAAGAAGAGAGGCACTTCATCCACGTTGCTTGAAGTCCAGTGTAAAGTTTCCACAGTCAGTGATGGTTTGGGGTGCCATGTCATCTGCTGGTGTTGGTCCATTGTGTTTTCTGAGGTCCAGGGTCAACGCAGCCACATACCAGGAAGTTTTAGAGCACTTCATGCTTCCTGCAGCTGACCAACTTTTTGGAGATGCAGATTTCATTTTCCAACAGGACTTGGCACCTGCACACAGTGCCAAAGCTACCAGTACCTGGTTGAAGGACCATGGTATCCCTGTTCTTAATTGGCCAGCAAACTCTCCTGACCTTAACCCCATAGAAAATCTATGGGGTATTGTGAAGAAGAAGATGCAATACACCAGACCCAACAATTCAGAAGAGCTAAAAGCCACTATTAGAGCAACCTGGGCTATCATAACACCTGGGCAGTGCCACAGACTGATCGACTCCATGCCACGCCGCATTGCTGCAGTAATACAGGCCAAAGGAGGCCCAACTAAATACTGAGTGCTGTACATGCTCATACTTTTCATGTTCATACTTTTCAGTTGGCCAACATTTCTATAAATCCTTTGTTTTTATTGGTCTTCAGTAATATTCTAATTTTCTGATATGATGAATTTGAGATTTTCATTTGTTGTCATTTGTAATCATCAAAATTAAACAAAATAAACATCTGAAATATATGAGTTTGTATGTAATGTATGAATATAATATACAAGTTTCACTTTTTAAATGGAATTACTGAAATCAATCTACTTTTTCATGATATTCTAATTTTATGACCAGCACCTGTATCTCCATCTGTAGGTGGAGTTAAAGACAAGACGCCTGAATGTTCAAAGTCTTCAGATATTCTGTCAGCTCAGGCAGTATAATGACCCGATCCCCTGTATGATGCTCTTATTATACAGTATGTTCAGATTACCGCATTCAAAACCACATGAACACTTATGGTTGCACTGAGATATATGGTATCTCACACAACTAAACATTTTTGTACATGACGTCGTTTATACATTGTTGTGCCTTTCATTGAAGTTGATATAAAGAAGACTCTGATAGGTTATAAGGTAGAAAACAAATGAACCATTGACCCCTGATCCTGTGTGCCTGCTTTCCACAGGTCCCTCGGTGAGGAGCTCAAACAAGGCAGAAAGTTTGCACTCTCTTCCACGGCGGACATCCAATCTAGTCTGGGAAAAACAGAACACTCAGGTTGTAAAGTTGAAATCATAAAGTGCTCTCCAGCAGCCACTCAGACCTGGATAGTTTGTCCCTGGCTCGATGGATGTTTGTTGTGCTCTCGAGCTGCGGAAGCTCTCCGCTCATCGACAGGCTGCGCTTGGAGCGCAGGCTGGCCCCAACTTTGGGATAGGCCACGTAGCAGCGCTCTCTGTACGAGTCTGCATTAAGGGAGTGCCTGCGGTTCACTCTCACACCTCCTGCAGGCACAGTCATGTAATGCCGGGAAGCGTGGTGGGGTCGGGGGCCTCTTGGAGCAGCAGTCCATTTCTGGGGTTGGCCAGGCCCTGGGAGAGCGATGGTATTGGCCATTTTGACCTCTGAGGAGTTATTGCGGTTCATGTTGTTGAGCTCGACCTCTGTCTGGGCTTCAGCTCGCCGGGCCTCTGGGGGTTTCTGTGGAGCTCCAGAGCGCTTTGGCCTCGGCGCTCCTGGGGAGGCCGGGTGCCAGCTATGGCTGCCTGCAGACGACGACACCGTGCAGTCGGGAACCGAAGGTTTGGTGGTTGGTAGAGAAACAGGAGGTCTTTGCTTGGTTGGCTCTGGAGGTGGGAGGGCAACTCTGAGGCATTCCTTGTCATTCTTCTCTGGACGCAGAACCTGTTTGGAGAGGGACTTAGGGATCCCACAGCCCTGTAGCTGTCCATCGCTGCTCAGCGAACGGATATCCCCCATCTCCAGTGCCTGATTGGACATGAGATAAATACAAGAGAGAAGGGAGACATGTTGACATGTTGACAAGTTAACACAACAGCACATTGCTTAACGAAAGTATTATTTTTCGTGCTTCCTTCAGATTTTGTTTTGCTGCTACCATGCTAAATATTATATGAAATATATAAGGATTTCATATGATGGAGCAACACAAAGTAGTGTGTAACAATGAAAATCTATAAAAGAATACATTGCATTTTAGCCATGTTTCCTCTATCAACCCTAATTAAAATCAAGTGCAGCCAATTGACCACATGATTTTATTTTAGTATAAATGTAACTGGTCTTTGAAGTCCTCACTGATTTGCTATTTTATGCTGGAACACACTGCATGTCTCTAACTCTAAAAAGTCAGATGCCATTTTTTTTGGTAACACTTGCTGTGTAGAGGCTCCCACTATGCGTCTGCATTCATGTGAGAGGTTGTTCCAGAGCCTCCTCCAGTATAAACAAGCTAGGTAGTGACCATTAATCTGTGGTTTCTGTTCTAACAAGCTCAGAGAGCATTGTGGTTTCACTTTATCATAACATAAGTATTGAACATCTCATAGAGATATTTGTAATCCATTGAAAGACAATTTTACAACTGCTAAGATTTACAGCTCAGCTGGAAGACACTTCGGTCATGTTTTCAGTTTTCCACATGTCATCCAGGAGTTACAGCACCACTCGAAACAGAAATATTACTTCTAATTTGATTCATAACCTACATGACATCCCTACTATAAAAACCATGGTGTTGGCAGCATCATCCTGTGGAAATACTCCTTTAAAAGTGTCTCATCCCAAAAGCGAAGGCACTGAGAATCAACAGTCTGTGATATGAATGACGAGTTTTGAGCAATGGCTATAAAACAGATTGACACTGTGAATAGGAATGGTAGATGCAGGAAAAAAATGTAAGAAAAATTTAGCTGGAATTCAATAATCCGAAATTTTCTGTCGATTGAGTCAGTGTCTGGATGTGGTTGTGATGTGTGGTAAAAGATGCTTTCTTTCAAAAACTTCAGAGAGGGATCCATCCTCAAAGCAAGTGAGAAGGTGCTGAGACTGCGTCCTGAATCCAGCTGCAGCACCTGGAGCAGGCAAACTGGATGAACTGGAAGTAGATCTGGACGAACTAAGGATGCCAATTTGGTTTTCCATATTATATAGAGTACTGTGACTCGCTCAGTAAAATCAACGTCCGCCATTAGGTTGAACAGACAAGAGGATATAGATAGATGTATCTCCTATTTAATGATGTGCTAATGAGAGCTGGGTGAAATTTCGTCACTGTGAACTGTTTGCGAGATAGCGGGCGAAATGCCAAATGACAAACAGGTCAATGATACGTAAAATGCATCTCATTCGCGTTTTTTCTATTAAACCCACCTTATAGCAGTGATAGAGAGATAAATTAAGATTAAAACCTTTTTATTTTATACAATATGTAAAGAGGTGAAATATGAAAAATTCTGAACTTTCTGATATATTTGTTTAAATCCAGATTAACCTCTAGGGATGTTTTAAAACTAATGTTGACTAATGCTCTTCATCCAATCCCACTAAGCTTGAATTTAGAAAAAGAATGGGCTTTAGATATGCAAAGTAGGTATTGAAAGAAAAGGTTGTAACTGAACCCAAAGTATTGACTCAAGAGGAATAAACACAAATATATGGAGGGTGATGAGTGCCATAATTCAATAAATAAATGCCATATAAAATATTTTTTGATGCACCATTCATTTATGAAAACTGGAAATAAATGCAAAATGTATGTCACCAATGCATAATTAAATATAAGGACCTCAATTAAATATAGTGATTTTAGGAAGTAAGTATAATTATATTATTATTTGATAAATTATTTCATGCTCCTGTGCTGGAATACTCTATAAGTTAATGTAAATAGTCACACATCCATCAAAGTCAAAGAGGCGGGACTAGGGCCACATTCGCAGTAACCCTGACATCTGATTGGCTGCCTCTAACTGAGCAAAAGAACTGAAATTCTTTCTGGGGGTTTTTTATCCTTTCTTTTTTTTTACTAGTAAGTCAATATTATCACTGGAAAGGGTTGAAATAACTTCAGAAATGCATTGCATTTTATTTGAAGCTAATTTGCCAGCTCATGTCAGCTCACACTTTTCAGAGACCAGACTATGGGTAAAGAGGCTGTAATTACTCAGCCAATGTGCTGTAAATAAATGGCAACACTTTTTAGTAACATACTTACTGGCCAAAATGTTAACATTAGAATGAAAAAAAAAGCAGAACAAAGTTTTATCTTGCTCAGCAACAAACAGCCAATCGGATGTCAAAGTTTCTATGGAGTAGGATTCAGACCCGCCTCATAATTCTTCATCCCAGGTAGATGAAATCATTTATTGAATCAGGAAAAAATTATTATGTATTCACATCTTAAAATGCAATGTATATATTTAAACTGAGGGCCATATAATTAATTATATATCTAATAAATAATGTATTTATTACCAGTTTCAATAAGTTAATGACACATTGAAATAATTAATTTGTTATTTATTTATTATATCAGCCACGTCACCTTATATACAAATACACTCGTCACATTTTATTCTTAAAGGCAAAAAATAAACCGTGAATCATTTCCTTCTGCTTCACAATGATGACTTTTTTTTTTTTTACTGGTCTATTACATAAATTTAATTGAAGGTCTTGGCTTTCATATGAAAAAACGGGGAAGATGTGAAGTGGTTTATGAAGGTAAGGAAATATGAAAGCAATGAAAACTCAAAAGCTGCAATACTAACCTTGTCTGCTTCACCTTGGTTACACACTCGGTAACGCACAATGAGGAAGATGATGAAAGCGAGCACAGACGCCACGATAATCCCTCCAATGATGACCACGATGGTCCCGCCAAGGAACTGGGACTGCATGAAGTGGCACCTGAGGTACTGCTGCTCGGTGGTGAAGTGGACACAGCCTATCACCCTGGTGGCGGTCAGCGAGGTGACCTGGTCGTCGTAGATGGCCAAAACGCACAGATCGTACTGCGTGCCTGCCGCCAGGTTGTTCACCAGGATGTTCTTAGTGGTTGGGGGGATCATTCTGAAGAGGAAAACCGATTATTCAGCTTAATGTTGTTTAGATAAAATCACTCATTTCTCAGGGGGCTACTTTAGATCTTTCTAAACACAAGCTGTTGTTGACATTTCATTTATTGTTTCAACAATATCACAGGTAAAAAGCTGCTAGGGAGCACAGAACACTTCTATGTAGCAGCTACCGCTGAAGGACCATATGTGCTGCTGACCTGAAGTTCATCTGGGAAAAAGAGTAGGTGCAATGATCCTAACATATCTCAGTGATTAACAGTGAGCAGGCAGGGATGAAAGTAAACTCTGTGCTGTGCTTCTTCAGACAGGCTTGTGTGAAGCATCTGACGCTCTTTGTAAAACAGTGGAAGACGGCTCTTTCATCTTCCCCTGGGTCTGCAGCTTAGTGCTGACATTCTGTTTTGATTTTGTTGATTAGGCATTATCAAGGCCTTGCATGTAGTAAATAATACACAAGGGGGATTAGGAGTCGAAGGAGATGAATTCATGTGCTGTGCATTAGCCTTCCTGATGGGATTAAGTGATACTATGCAAACATTCAGGTCCAGCTCTTAATGACCTAACATCCAAAGAGAATTATGCATTTACACAGAGGATAGGTAAGAGTCAGCGGGTTAGGAAGAGCTCAAGATTTCCTCAATACAGAGAAATCAGCCGGTTCTACTGCATTATCAGTTACCATGCATCCGGATTAATCTGTCTGCTTACCTGTATACCAGCGAGTCATCATAGGTGCCATTATACTGGATCTGAAACATGCGGATTCCAGGAATGCTCCTGTGAAAGTTGAACTTGACCAGGGCCGAGGTAGAGGTGGCCTCTGCGATTACAACCTTCTTCTCCTGACTTGTCTTTGCATTCCCCATCGGCACCCCTCCCGCCTCGGCCCCCGTCTTGGTCACAGTGGCGATATCTGAAGATCCGGGGTCCGGCTCCTGCTCGGCGATGGTGTCGTTGGTAATGTGGGGGAGTTTAGTCATGAGCAGATCCACCGTCTGCTGGGCCTCCCCGGCCGGGTTGGACGCAACACAGGTGAAGGAACCTGAAACAGAAGCCAAGGGGGATTTAGACATAACAGACTATGATTAAAACCCAATTAGTGAATGTAGACTGATATACTTTGTAATAAAGGTTTTTGTTTAATTTGAAAGTTAATTGAAGCACCTTTTGATTATTCTGTAATGTAGGAAAGATGAGCATCTTTATATGACTTTAAATGACTTTCTAGGTGATGAAATTTCAGTGTTATAGAGGAGTCTGTAACTCTCCTACAGTCTGGCGGATACTGATCCTTTAAATACAGATGAAAAAGGAGGAAACAAAAATGCATGCTTAAATGAACTCCTAACTTTAAATGTGACTAAAATTTCTAAAAAGCAAAACCTTCATCTAAAGCTGGAGTAATAAAGGCTGAACAGATTTACCTTCACATGCATTCTATGTGAGACATGTCACAAAAAGGTCTTTCACACCAGCCAACAGACTAACACCTTTTGCACCAGAAGCCTCCATGTGACAGAAAATCTCACAGAATCCATTAAAAATAAGGAGCAGAGGCTGCTTTTTAAAACCCTACTTTGCCGTTTTAATGCCACCGAAATGTACTAGTGGATGCCTCCTTTTTAGCACAAATGTGAATCATTAGCAGAGTTTCTCAGTTAGCAGCTGCAGAGCAGGACAGACCTTTGGTGATTTAAAAAAAAAAAATCTGAGTCAGAAGCAGCGCTGCGTTTAACCTCACTGTGGCAACATAAACTCACAGCTGATGGGGATTTGATAACCAGCAGCTTTTCTCCAGTCTCTTTTATCTAAAACCACCTGCATAGTAAGTTAAAGCTGTTTCTCCACACATACTAAAGATTTTTTAATCATCACTGGTCATGTGGTGAATAATATAAATAAAACTTCCCGGGTTCTGCTTTACTCTTTCAACATCTAAGCCTGATAAACCTGAGTTATGGAGCCTTCCACATACAGGAATCGAGGCAGCTGATCAGGCTGAAACCCTAAAAATCTTAATAATTAGGCTGAGGTACATCTCTTTTATTAACTTTTTTTGTTTTGCATTCAAATCTTATCTGGGGTATATGAAAATACATTACTAAGGATTAACACAGATGAAGTACTGTATCTAAATTTTTCTGAAAACATCTACACACCAAGGCAAGGCAAGGCAAGGCAAATTTATTTGTATAGCACAATTCAGTGCAAAGTGCTTTACATGATTAAAATATAGGAAAATAAAACAGAATCAAAGCAAGAAGGAAAAAAGACATAATAGCAAATGACTGTAACCTCATAGGTGGGTTGGCCTTCAGCACATGTCAAGATAAGTATCATAATGCCAGAAAAACATGTTCCCCAATTCATACTATTATATCTAGAAAAAAGTAAATAAAGATCTTTATGCAAAGAGGAAATAGATATCTGTGTCGCTCTTACATTTGGAGGATGCTAGACTAATCCATCTCTCTGCAAACTTTATAAAGGACCAACAGACTGCTGAACTCCTTTGTTCCCTAAGCCATCAAGCTGTACAACTCATCACTTGGGGGAAAGAGGAGGTGTTAGGAAGCACCCCCCTCCTTGGACATCTTATGCAAAACATTACCTATTGTCAATCATGTGCAACATTCTACGCTCTCACGGTGCAATAACCCATGCCAACTATTGTGTAGCCTGTGTAGTTTTTTAGTTAGTTATAAGGTCTGTACATCTCTTCAGTACAAGTGCAGTAATTCAACTACTATGTAGTCTGTATAATTTCCACTTATTTAAATGGTCAGTACATTTCTGCAGTGCAACTGCACTTACCCAAGTAAACTACTGTGTAGTCTTCACTTGGCTCTCTACTGTGCAGATATTTTTATATCTAAGGGAAACATATTCCAGGAAATTACAACTTTTTATGCTTTTTTGTACTATATACACTCTTTTTATATAGACTGTTGTATTTTTATCGTTAATAGCATCTTGCTTTAACCCTTTGTACTCTATATAAGCTACCCGAACCAGAATTTCCCTAAAGGAATAATCCCAAGTCTAAGTCTTCTTTGGGGGGACGACTAAATTAATAAAAAAGATTAGACTTGAATATTGTTGGGGAAAACTCATTAGGGCTGATATAGGAAACCTTCAAGGGCGGAATCGAGTGGAATACCAGGGAGTCTCACAAAATAACAAGAGAGGGAACCTTTAGTTTGTAAGTGTAGCAAATGAACCACATTCATACAGTTCTTATCACGCCAGCCATTCAAAGCACTCTAACATGCACACATTCATCCACCGATACACAGATCGGTGTTAAAAATGTTTACACACACGATCCGTCTTCCCATTGAGCCACAATCGTCTCAGCATGAACCAGAACATTTCAAGAAGCATTCAAAACAAAGCATAACTTTGAGGTTACGCTTTGTTTTTTTTTGACAAAATTCAGCTTTTCTACGAAACTAGGGAACACTGCACCTTTTTTTTTTTTCTACAAATCGGACCTTTTTAAATGTCATGCCCATGCTCCGCATTCAGAAAAAAAAGACTGTTGTGTGCCCAATTTATAAATTCAGGCAGTTCTCCAAAATGAGTAAAATGGAATATATTAAGAGCTGACATACATCATGCTTATATTTATGTCTTCAATTGAATCCTGTGTCTTAATGTTTTGTTTTTACCTCAGTCTAAAAGTTTCATGATGAGCTTTGAGAAAATAATACAAAAGGCAATTTTCTAATTATGACTTTGTTCATCAAGGGAAAAGAACCATCCGGACTGACCTGGTCCTAATTAAGTAATTAAGAAACAATGTGCCCCCTAGTTAAATCATGAATTAAGTGGGATTAAATTACATTGTTTCCAAAGCTGAGCTTAATTTTAATAGCAAAATACAGGCCTGGTTATTACCCCTACCCATAAATAATTTAAATATAACATCTTTAAGGATCTCAAATGGAAAAATATCTTCAAAAGGAATATGTTAGAACTGTAGAAATAATAATCCATTAACATCCATCCTCTGCAACCTTTATAAAGCCGTTTTTACAACTGTAGCACAACAGTGAAACAAAAGAGGATTCATAATTAACATCAAGATGAGGCAGGTCAACCAAAATAGCTCTAAGAGCACAGTGAAGATTCAACCAGGAGCTAAAAAACTATGTGCAACTACAACTAGAAGCCTTGCTTATCTAATCTCAAGATACAAATAGAAATAGAATAGAATAGAATAAAATAATAAGAGAATTCCAACCCAAATGCAACATTAAGCATCCCCTCTCAGTCTTACTGCGGAAGGTATGCAGTTGGAAAGCGTTTGTGTGCTCTTTGTACTGACTGTTTACTTTTTCTTTAAAATGACAGGGAAAGGGTAATTTGGGGTTTTAATTAGGTTCCATTTCAACAAATATTCCACTAAGAGTGTTTCACTGCCATCATCTGACTCATGTTTCTTGTTTACAAGTCAAAATATGCCTTTGCAAATTGCTAGACTTCTTTTTAAGCAAACAAGCTTTTTAAATTTATTTTTCAATTCTAAGCTATTTCTCAAGTTGAAACCTCTAGGCAGTAAAATAGTTTACACCAGTAACTCAACCTTGTGAAATTATAGGCCTGTTAAAATAAGAGTTTGTGGAACAGAAGAAATAAAAATGTTTTTTAAATTCTGTTTTGAGCAGTTTGTGAATAGCTGATAAGAGATATTAAAAACACCTTATGAAATCATCTGTTCTCAATATTTGGCCATGTAATAAGAAAAGCAAAATTTGACATAGACATTAAAACTAGGTGGACAAAGACAAATCCAATTGGTTGAGACATACAAAAGTAGCATCGTTGAATTTAACTCGTGTGAGAAATACAGGTTCTATTAATGATAAGTGCTGCAGCAACATACGTCTGAATTTCCTGTTATCTTTACAGTCTCCTTGTTTCCCTGCCAACTTAGCAAATTGAAAGATTTAGCACATATGAAATGCCAATTTACTCATTGAAGAGGTTTTCTCAAAGATAATAAGTTGTTTTATAAAACACAGAAAACAAAACATAGACTGTTGTACAGTTTTCCTACAATAAACACCACTATAATGTCATTATACCAAAATCAACTTCTGGACGGTTGGTTAGTTTTTTCCTATATGGCCAAGGTCTAGGATATGGGATATAAGGGATATAATTCTAGCGCTCATTTTTGTGTGTGCAGCATGTGCATCTCAGCCATCATAGTTTAAACCTTTAGTATTTGTATCCAAGAATAAACAAATGAACAGTAAACATTGCAGGATTAACCTAAATAATCCAGGATACACCAGGTTTCTCTTTGAGAATTCAAGATTTTGCTGCAAGAAACCCTGTACATGAGGAGAAACCCGTCCACTTCTTAAACAAAATAAACAGCCACACATCATACCAAACTAAGGCATCTTTTAATACCTTGCAACTGGTGGACTGATACCAATGCTCCACCGTATTTAACAGTTGGCATGACGAGCTTTAAGTTTTCTCATCCCTTAATAAATTTTTGTTGTGGTTTTCAGAAAACATACTCTGGTTGATCTATTGTGGGTTTTATTTTTGGCTTGCGGTTTGATGTTAGACAGAATTTTTCTCTATAAAATGAGAAAGCACACATTTTTTCCAGCGCTTTTTATTGTCATTACATTATCACAAGTACAGAGCAATGAAATTAACTCTCTGCATTTAACCCATCCCCTTGGGGAGCAGTGGGCTGCCATTGTGCAGCGCCCGGGGAGCAGTGTGGGGTTAAGGGTCTTGCTCAGGGACCCACAGTGGCAGTCTCTGGGAGTGGGGCTTAAACTCAGAACCTCAGGATTCCAAGTGCAATGCCCTAACCACTTCCCTATAAATCCAGTCAGGGATCCCGTCCAGCAGCCATTTCATGCAATCTCTGCTCCAACAGGCCTGCCATTCAGCTCTGGTAAGGAGTCCATTAATGCAGGGGTGTTGATTGGATCAGCATCTAGGAGTTGAAGGATGGTACCTTCTATTCTCTTTTCCCAATGGATTACTGTAAATCCTGGGAGAAGATAGATATCTTATTTTCTTCTCTCTCCATTTTAATGTCTAAATGAAAGCTGAATAAGGAGGTAATTAATTAATCCTTCATGTTAAGGTAATTACAAGAATACCCGTATTTTCACGACCATAATGCGCACCGTACTAAAAGGCGCACTCTCAGTTATGTGTCCCATTTCTGTATTTAACACACACATAAGGCGCACCGGAATATAGGGCGCGTTTTTTATATACCGGTACATGTCCTCTACTACCTTTAAATACCTCTACTGCGTATTTAAAAATACAGCGGGGGCAAAACTGAGTATGACTGTGCTTTATTCATGTATTTATTACAAAGTATTAATCAAACCTGGGTGCTGGCCGTGAGACAGTCACATCGCAGATGACAGCGCTGTGATCACTCCTAAATTAACTTAAAATCCTGAAACCTGCCGACGGAATTTGTTCGCTTTTATTACCGGTATCCTGGTGCCTGCAGTTTAAATTATTTAGATGAAAAACACCTGCCAGCAGCCGCGGTGAACCTGGAGGCTGCCCAGCCTAGAGGCTGATGTTGAAAGGATTTCTCCTGTCGGTGCACCGCTGGTATGTGGGGGTCTGAGCGCCTCCGACAGAAATAGATAATCTGGATGAACCGACTGCAATTATTAAGTTTTCAGGTGGAATTTCTCACTTAAAAACATAATAAAACTACTTTATTCCCACTGATCACAGCAAATATAGCTGCAAGATTTAGATTATTTAGATGAAAAAACACCTGCCAGCCGCCGCGATGAAGAGGAGGAGACCCGCCCAGAGGCTGCTGTTGAATTAAGTTTTCAGGTAGAAAAATAGAGCGGGAGCAAAACTGAGTATGATTGTGCTTTATTAATGTATTTATTACAAAGTATTAATCAAACCCATCAAAGTCATCATCCTCTGTTTCTGAATTAAACAGCTGCGCTAAATCAGACATGCCAATTTCCCCTTCTTCGCTGTCAGAGTCACTTTCCGTGCAGCGCAGCTCCTCAGAAATAATGCCGGCTTTTGCGAAAGCTTGAACAACAGAGCCAGCAGACACATTAGTCCATCTACAATCCATCCGCAAACGGTGGCGTAACTTGCCCGGCGCTGCCTTCCACTTATCCTGAAACTGTGGTCTCCGTCTGTCATCCATCACTCCCACGCCGCTCGCAGCCTTACTTTGAACGGCCGCTTCACACCGATGTCGAGCGGTTGAAGTTCCTTTGTCAGACCTCCCGGGATAACGGCGAGCACAGCGTTCATTTGATTCACCATGTTTTTCTCATCAGCTGTGAGATGGGCACGCATGGAGTCACAGATTAACTGCGATGGTGATGCGTTGAAAAAAACACCTGTTCTTGTCACATACACCTCCCTCAGCCACTCTTTCATCATCTCCTCATCCATCCAGCCTTTTTCATTTGCCTTAATATCATATGTTATCAGAGCGATGTGTCTGTCTCGCTGTCAGCTCCCAGATCAGCTTCTCTGATTGGTTGATGCGGCGCGTCCAGCAGCAAAACTTAAATTTTTCCATCTCGAGCAGCAGCAGCGCGTTGGCGGTGCGTCAGATGCTTAAAGGCTGCGGGACCTTTTGCTGCACCTATACGCGCGTCAACCATTGACTTTGCATGTAAACTCGCTGCTTCTGCTGCACCTGCTGGGTCCGGTTCACACCGATGTCGAGCGGTTGAACAGCGAGCACAGCGTTAATTTGTTTCCCCATGTTTTTCACATCAGCTGTGAGATGGGCACGCATGGAGTTACATATTAACAGCAATGGTGATGAGTGGAAAAAAAAAACACCTGGTCTCCTTACATTCAGCCACTCGTTCATCATCTCCTCAATGAGGTGGTCTCAAAAGTCGCAGTTACAACACACATAGGGCGCACCGCACCAAAGGGCGCACCGCACATTTTGAGGGGAAAAAAAGACGTTTAAGTGCGCCTTATAGTCGTGAAAATACGGTAATTTGATATAATATAGAACTAATCTCATTTTCTTGCTTAAACCAATCAAATATATTTTACCAAGGCTACGCTACAGTATGTTTACTATGTCACCCTTGCAGCCTTGTTATTATTAGATGAAGAGAAAAATTTATATAGAAAATATAGAAATATGGTCTCATTATGAGGGGCTGTCTGTAACTTGATCCGGCTTTATTTTACTTTATGTGTCCACTGTAAAAGTTTAGAACTATATCAAAACAGCAATGCGAAACACAGCAACTAAAAATGCAACTTAACAATCTCTCTGAATGGCCAGCTCTAATTCTTACTGTCCAATCAGTTTGAAGACAGAGCAAAACATTAAATTGTGACTTCAGAAAGTATATAGCAGATTTGTTCAAATGGATTTGTTTGTTTTTTTATTTCTGAGATAAGAAAATGCCCACTTACGCTGCAAATTCATATAAAGGTATAGAAAGATCTGCCTACATCATTTTATATCAAAAGAAATACTGAAATACTTTCTCCATAGAGTCACAGAACAAATCAGATCTCCTCTGTTTGTTAAGATAATTAGCTAAACCTTTAAAGACAGCCTCTACATTATTTACTTACTACCAAACCTGGCATCTCTGTGTGTCAGGGTGATGTGACAAAGCTTTCTGGCAGCTCAGCACCACTGTGTCTCTTGTTGGGTCTAGCAACTACTCCCTTTGTGTCTAATTTGGGATTTTTTAATTACATAAGCTATATACAACCATGTAGGACTAAAAGACAGGGAAAAAAAAAACTCCATAAAGAGGAGATGGGTTCTTTAAACTAGGTTATGATGTTCTACTGTTCTTAGCAGAAAGTAAGTCACGCTTCCTTTTCTTTTATCCGTCTCCACCATCTCAGCAGTGCACAAACATACTTCATCTTTAGGCTTTGGTGTGGCACAAGCAAACATGTCATTTCGTTCTGTCAACATCACAGGCACAGCCACAAGAGTTTGGCAAACAGACCTGAGTCTTTGACGGTACTGATGAGGATCTCCAACGTCCCGTCTGTGTGGACCGTGGCTCTGGAGGAGTTGGACATCAGGCGTCCGTCGGGGGCGATCCAGTGGATGATTGGGTCGGGGTCACCCCGGGCTTTGCAGCGAAGAGTCACACTCTGACCTTCTAAAGCTCGCAGCTCCTAAAGAAGAGGGTTTAAAAGGTAGACGAAGTGAGTATGCTTTTTATAAAGAAAGATTTAACATTGATGTTTCTGTTACCAATGGCTCTGCTGTTCTGAATGTATCCCTATAGGATCAAAACTGATAACCATGATAATTCAGTCAGCCTAAAGGTGTATTTTTAATTTAAACCTTTTTCACAAGCAACAATGTATAAATATTAGACAGAAAAATAGTGCATAGCTTAAAAAAAAGAAATAAAGGACTACATGGTGTAAAAACTTTGTAAATAATCTAAAAAATGTAGTTTGCATGAGTAATGATTACCCCTAAGTAGATACTTTTTAGAGCCCAAATTTTCCAGTATTAAGCAACGTTTGGTCCCACTCTGAATTAGTGTTAAATTAACTCTCTGCATAGTGTATATCTCACTCCAGTTGTTGTAATACCTCTAAAAGAGTCAATGTACTTTGACACCACATATTTAACACTGTGGAATTTAATATATATTTATATATAGATGTAAAATTTTGATGCTCTAACAACATTGCACTTATAGAGACTACGTTTGTAAAAGTATACTGCTAAGCATATCAGCATCACTCAGATTGGATGGAAATCATCGGAGGACATCAAATGAAATTCTTGCACAGACCTTGAGATCTTACAAGCACTATAATATGTCTTCAGTCTAACTTTTCACTTGGTCTGTTGAATGAAATCTAAATATATACACTGACATTTGTCCTTTTCATATAAGAAAAAGTGAAAACTATCATATATGGGTTTTTGGAACTCTTGCTCAGTTTCCCAACAGCGGAAGCCAAGAGCTTTAATCAACAATAAATATGTCCGTAATACATAATAATCTATTATCCAGTCCTCTGATAAGAACCTTCTTTAATGACCTTATAACAGACCAACACTTTGGTAAACATTTGACAATGTCAACCCAGCAGTTTGTCTGTGAATCCTGGTGCTTAGAGGCTTATCCTTGCTGTAGCAGTTACTGGAGAGCCTAATGTGGCCCCTTAGATTAGCTGCAGCCCTTTTTGGCAGAGGGACTGTAACAGTAGAGTGGGTTTTGTCTTAACAGTGAACAATTCAATTTGGAGATTATACCTGCGAGTGTCTGGTGATAAGAGGCGGCTCACACAGGAACTCTTCCTCTGACACAGTCCAGAAATACCGCCCAGCCAGGTGCTGTGGGGAAGCACAGGTCTCCAGATCATCCTCCCTCTGCAGCCTTCGAAGCCAAAGCAGCTCGCAGTTACACCTCAGCGGGTTGCCACCGAAGCTCAGCGCGAACGAAGAGGGGCCCATTATCCCGGAGGTTGCCAAGACACCTGCTCTTTGGAAAACGGGGTCAGGTGGGAGCTTCTGAAGCTTGTTGGAGGTTACATCCAGCCTTTTAAGCTTCTGCAGTCCAGAGAAGGTGCCCTCTGGAATCAAGCTGAGCATGTTGTGGTCTAAGTTAAGCGTATGGAGGTTGGACATTCTCTGAATGGCTATCCAGGGGGCACTTTCCAAGTTGTTGTAGGATAAGTCCAGCTCTTCCAGGGCAGTTAGGTCATTGAAGGCCCCAATGTGGATGTGCGTGAGCTGGTTGTTGTTGAGAATGAGGTGGTGGAGTTTAGACATGCCGCTGAAGGTGTCATTGGTGATGCGGGTTAGCCGGTTGCTGTCCAAGTGAAGGGCTCGGAGGTTCTCCAGATCTCTGAAGGCATACGGTGCAATGGACCCAATGGTGTTACGAGAGAGGGTCAGGTCCACCAGCTTGGTCATGTTGGCAAAGTCTTTGCGTTTTATGTTGGTTACAAAGTTATCGCCGAGCCGCATCTCCACCGTGTGCCTGTCGATGTTAGGAGGCACAAACAGCAGCCCCTTCTTGTCGCACAAAGTCGCCAGGTTAGGATTCAGCATCTGGCAGACGCAGCGCTTAGGGCAGATCTGAACTTTGTGCGCCTTCACCGCCACACCAAGCACTATCAGGAACACCAGGAATGACTCCATTTGACTTGAATTTAGGTTACCAGACCTAAAGAAGAAGGACAAACATAGAAAGGTGAGTTATTTCTAGCATTCATACACAGTCTGAATATGAACAGAATTAGATTTAGGTTTTCTTGAGACAAGAGTAATTTATTCATTCCTTTTTATCTTCCTTCCTATTTTTTTCCTTCCTACCTTATTACCTTCCCTCCTACCTTTTATTCTGACTCCCTCGCACACATTATGTTTTCTGGCTTTGTTTCCTTCTTTCTTTTTGTTCTTCTTGATTGCCTGGTTTCGTAACTCACTTTGTTCCTCTATCCTTCCTTCCTTCCTTCCTTCCTTCCTTCCTTCCTTCCTTCCTTCCTTCCTTCCTTCCTTCCTTCCTTCCTTCCTTCCTTCCTTCCTTCCTTCCTTCCTTCCTTCCTTCCTTTGATGTTTCCTTCCATGTTTCCTTCCTTCCTTCCTTTGATGTTTCCTTCCATGTTTTCTTCCTTCCTTCCTTCCTTCCTTCCTTCCTTCGATGTTTCCTTCCATGTTTCCTTCCTTCCTTTGATGTTTCCTTCCATGTTTCCTTCCTTCATTCCTTCCTTCCTTCCTTTGATGTTTCCTTCCATGTTTCCTTCCTTCCTTCATTCCTTCCTCCTCCTCTTCTTCTCTTGTGTCCTACCTCTGTTCAGTACAACTGTTTTTCCCTCCTGTTTCTTTTTCTCTTCATTTTTAAAGCCTGGCTTTAGTAGTTTTCTATTTTATAATTCCTTTTTAACATAAAGGACCCCACAAATGGAAATTTGTATCTGGAAAAATTGTTTGACAAAATGTGTAAGATACGTGTATTTCTAAAAGCAAAGGAGAATGTAAGCCATGAAAATGTAATGATATCCCCCTTTAAACGTTGAATGAAATGTTTGTTGATGGTGTGATCTCCCACAGGGTGAGATAAGGCTTTTAAATGAGGGAAATCTGCCCTGGAAAGTCAAAGCTTTTTTCCACTGCATTTGTAACAGAAACGCTGCCAGTTCCAAGCTTAGCGAATCCAAACTGTGGGCAAGAAGCGAAGCAAGTCGGCGCCTCAACAAACAATAACACATGAAGCTAATTAGTCACCTACAGACTTGTGAGTGAAACATCATCACTAAGCTGGTATGATTATTTTTTGTGTGGTAGCTTTCCCTTTAAGCCCCCGCTCTCCTCATCATACTTTCTTATTTTTTGATATGATAATGCCAACGCTTTTATGTTTGTGTACAGAAGGATGAAAGTCTAGACTAGCAGTTCAGGGGCCTCATAAGAATTACACTGATATCTCTCTGGATCGTATCGCCAATAGGAAGGGATGATTGGGCCCAGAGCCACAGCAAGGATGTGCCTTGCCTCGCTATTGATTTTCTCTCTCCTCTCTCTGCTGCTTCTTTTACTTATGACACAGACAAGACGAGAGGATAAGATGAGATCCATTTGATGAATCCTGAGACGCTGTCAGGGATGTGGAATGTCATAGAACTAAGACCTTGGAGATCAGATCACAGCTTTGCAGGTGAGCCACAATGTATCAGAGCATAAGTGACAGTTCAAGTGATTATATTATGCAGGTTGAAGCCTTCTGGGGGACCCTCTTACAGTGCTTATAAAAGGTGCAGTAGTTTAATCGAAAGCAAAAAAGCCAATCTTTAAATACAGAAAAATGGATGATTTAGCCTTAAAACTTTTCTCAAATTGCCATAAATAACTAAAATGTCAATGTTGGCTCTCAGAGAGAGCAAATAAAAGTCTCGCTTCAGCAAAACAACCTGTCATGCTACAAAAGCATCTTCTGCACCTAAGTTGAGACACAGAGCTCACACTGTAATAACTTCGCCCCTCTGAGCATACTGAAAAGCTCATAAAGTAAACAGCACACAAGGGTAGGAGTGACACAACGCCAAGCGGGGGCACACTTTGTATATTTTTCCCCCTCCCATCACATGAGGATGGCAGAGAAGGAAGCCCAGTGCTTGCCGCTGACAGCTGTGTAAAACGTAGCGCAGCCTGACAAGGAGGCAGGAACGAGGTCGCCTTTAAATGGCACATAATAGCGAGGGGAGGAATATTATTGGGGGGAACATGCTGACATTTTTATGAGCCGCGGCTGATGAAGTAGCGAGGAATAAACGTCTCCCCCTGACCTATTTTTATGTGGGACAACTTCAGCAAATCGTACAAGATTTGTGGATTTTGTGTGGTGGTGCGTGGCCCCACGTTTAGAGAGAAATGGAGTGTGGAGATGTTGCTGCACCGCTGCTGCAAGGGTCCTCACTCCTGGAGCAATGCATATAGTGCGCTGCTAAAACATTCATTTCCCACCCAACTGCACATTTTCTTACTGTGTCACACTGAAACCAAACCTATTTTTGAAGCTTGTTTTAGACCAACTTAAAGTACTGCATGACTCTAAAGTGGGAGAAATGGTTTAAAATATTTTGCGAACAGAAATCTTAAAACTGTGGCATGCATTTGTGTTTTGCCTAAATTTTAGCTGCAAGTTTTTTGGAGTAGGAGGTGAAGGGGTATGTCTCTACCAGCCCTACGCAGCGGGAAATATTTACCCTTTCACTTGTGAAAGAGCTCAGTCCATTTGGATGTAGAACCCATGAACATCAGTCCGCAAGTCCTACCTTCAGTTGAACTATATCTGGACTTTGATCAGGCCTCTCATTACCTGAATATGCTTTGATCCATGCATCATGCTAAGACGTGAACCTTTTGCTTTATCTAAAGTTTTCCAGACACACTGCACCTTTTTAAAGACCTTCTCTTGCTGCTGTTGAGTTACTGTACTATAAAAATCTGTTACCCTTCCCTAAACATTTGTACCATTAACTGGCTTGTTTATGTTTATGATGCTTATTTCATTGTAGTTTGTGCTCCTTCAGTCATCAGTTGAGATGAAGTGTGCTCCATGTAATGTTTGAAGATTGGTTGACAATGTTATTCCCATCCTCCAACAAAAGTGTAGTCCATGTTTAATGGTTTAGTTTTCTTTATTTTAAGCATGTAGCAGGTCAAAGTAAAGAGTAGTTTGTTACTGTGACAAGACAAAATGTAAGACAGTTTAGGTTGTATTTGAACTAAGCGCTGAATTTTCTTTTTAATATATATGAGTGCAAATGAATTGGAGAAAAAAAAGGCTTTAACAGCTGAGGTGTAATCAGTGTGTGCCCGTTTCTGTTCCAAATACCTCTTCCCCTTGCTGAATGGTCTGGTTGTGCATCGAGGCAAAGAGAACCTGCTATTTCCAGTCTCAAATGGTCCTGAAGACGTGATATTGATTCACTCTGCAGAGACCAGGCCTCTTTTTGCAGCTGAAAACTCAGCAGAACGTGAAGAGAACTGTTGCAAGGGTAATCCTTTCAAGATTTGTTCTGTGAGGACGAAAAGGACAGCGCCTTCCCCCCACCCCTTATTTTCCTGTCTCGCTGGCCGTAAAAGGGCCCAGCAGGAAACAGTCCCATCTTTTACTGTCTACTTAATTTGCATTCAAAGATGTCTGTTCTGTTCCATAGGGGATTTGCATAACAGTCTGCACTTATCAGGTACAGGAACAAATAGGTAGATGATCAATTAATGCTTTCATCAATCACACACTTGATCTTTAAATGTCACACCCCCCTGGAAAATCATTATCATCCAGGTTGCAGATTTCACTACAAGTGATGCGACACAGGAGGCCCGGGAATAAACAAGAAAGCAGTCAACGTATCAATGCATCGACCATAAAGTCCTGCTTTTTGTCAATCAAACTTTCGTTTAATACCTCAGTGCAGGTGTTTCCACCCTTAGAGAGCAGAGCAGACTGACAGGCTACACCCACATATGCACACCAGTGGGTGGATTTCTGCCTAATAGAGGCAGCTAACCACACAACAACCCCCAGCTACAGAGGCACACTCATGGGCTGCAGCAGCGTACTTTAGCAGAGGATATCTATGCTCTCCCTGGGGGAGCGTTTGCCAAGAAAATCCTTATGCAGCATGCAGCATGCCAATCAGGCTGTGAGGTCATGAGAGGGGGATATGTTTTCAGATGGTCTAACTTATGGTGGAGATCATGTGAAAATGCCTCTCATATCCATTTCTGGGCTCGGAATCAGGGAAACCAGCCCCAGAGTGAGGAAGTTAACAAGATCTGTAGACGCAACAGCAAATGGCAGCATGTAACCCGGGTTACTCATGGGAGAGCAGGGCGTCCTCCTGCTGCCAGAAGTAAGCATTACCATGTCAAGGAGGTCAACGAAATGCTGCAGCATGATGCGAAATGGTGTTGACAAAGCAGTGAAACAGGTCTTCTCTCTCCCGGCTTTATGAGGCCAAATGGAGCCGTCCAGGTCCAGTGCAGGCACCTGGAACAAACACGGATATTTTTTGTGGACTTTCTAGCATACATCTCTTTTTTTATCCCCTTTTTAGTGTAAATGTGTACATGTGCTCTGACGCCTGTTATCCTGCAAAGTCTGCCAATGTTAAAGTGTGATAAATCCTGGGCGACAGCCTTGATGCCATGGCAACACAGAAAACGTCAGTTTCGGGTGCGAAGTAATCAGCAGCTGATTTTCCAACAGCCTGACATGATCTACAGCAAAGGTTATGGTCGAAGGCCATGACGGACCCACTGCACCATTTCTGACATGAGGAGACTGCAAACTCAGCTAAATGTATATTGGATTTAATGTCTCAATTGCTTTTCCCAGTGTTGCACATAATAAAAACCTAACTGACTTGATGGGAAACCTGAAGCAGTAGAAATTATTTTCCAGTGTTAAAGGCTTGTGGATGTAATGTGTGCATATGAATATGCTGGGGGGGTGGGAGTCTACTACATCAGTAGAAGTGCAGTTCATTAGAATCTACATTTCCTCCTTGTAATTGCAAGTGTTTTACTTCACACAACATCACAAGATATTCTGTGTTAACTTGATCTAGAGGATATTTCCCAGTTGGAGCGTAGGTCAAAACTTTGTTCTTGTTCTTCATGTTGTGTCTAAGCTGAGCTGGTGAAAAAAAAATCACTTTTAGATCTTAAAGTGAATTAGAAATTGGATTTGTATCTTTAGTCTTGCACTGTTGCAACACACCCTGATGTAACCTGGAATTAACTTCCAGGCTGACAAACGGAGAGTCTCTGAGCACATGTGAATAATATCTACTACTAGCCTAAAGGCAGAGATGTGATAATTAAAAAGCATGCCGTTTTTCTTGACAGCTATAACTACAAATCAGATAAATGAAATTAGGGCCTTTTTTATGACATTTTCAGCCACTATTAATTTCATCAGTGGTTTTGACATCCAGCCTTGACTTCCATGTTTATATTTGATTATGATATCTACAAGTATGCATGAAATTGGACCCAATATGGGACTGGTTTGAGGTTTTATCTTTCCCAAATCTCAGTTGCTCTATTGTGTGTTTTGTCTCTTTGCTGCAGAAACTGGAGGGTTGCTGCAGCTACAGCCTTTCCTAGCAGTAAAAGGGTTCTGATTTTTCCCACAAGCAAAGACTCTTACAATAATCCACTGTACTTTCATAGAAGATATTGCAAAAATAAATAAATAAATAAAACAACTGGAATGAAAATTTCATTTTCTCTTAAACTCTTCTTTTTAATTATGAAGTGTTATTAAAGCGTTAGCTCCGAGTGATCTCTTCTCAGTAAAAAGAAAGTTTAAAGACGTAAACATAGATTTCCTTTACAATACAAACTACTGATAGCATTGCAGCACAGCTTTCTTGAATGGTAATTTAGAAAAGTGGCAGATTGAAATTCCTGCTTATCTCTATCCTTGAAATTCTATAAAAATATCACATCATAGTAATTTTTCTAAAGATTGTGGCAAGCTGATTACAAATAAAAAGAATGAATTGTTGATCCATCTATGGCAACAATTACAGCTCCTCTAGTCTTTCTGGGATTTGATGCCACAAACATTCTTCTTGGCCAAACACCTCAAGCTCCATCTGGCTGAATGGGAGATGTCTGTGCAGAGCCAAATCACTCCAGAGAAGCTCAAGCTCTGGTTTCAAGTCTAAACTCTGGCTTAGCCACACATAGTGGTTCTGAAGCCACTCCTTTTGTGCGCCTGGGTTGTTTTCCTGCAAAACAAAACAAGGTTGTTTTTTTGTTTTTTTTAACCATGTCTCTGTACTTTGCTACATTCATCCTTGCCCCTATCCTATCTGCCGGTTTCCACTGAGGGAAAAAGAAAAATCAACATAGCATGATGCTGCCACCACAATGCCTCATTGTTTTCTCCAAACATCATGAGAAGTTTAGAAAACTTGGTACTATGTGTGCTTTCTTATGTGTTTTTCCTATTCATATTTGTCTAAACCAATAAGGATCCTGATTGGATCTTTCATTTTTGAGACCATCAGTGACTAATGTGAGAATTGCTTTTAAGTCATAGCAGAGCCAATGGCTATTGTTTTTCATTGAATCCCCAAATGAGACTAAACCCTCACAGTGATGTTATAGTCCTAAATGCTTTGAACATGATGAGTCATGTGTTACTGGCCCATATGCTCAGTTAAATATTAAAATTTAAAGTCATCGGATCTAAAGCTCTTATTTTGAAAGATTAACGATTTGCTAGCTTAACGTAAGATAAACTTTACATCATCAGCGATATTAGATTTGATTTTGTATTTTAATAATCAGATTACCTCGCAAAAATATATCTTTGGTGATTCATTACAACAAATGAATAGAAATCAAACAGCTTTTCGTTCTAGTTAGCAAAAAACAAGCTAGCATTAGCACTAGCGCAAACATGCTACAGGAAGTAAGAAATTTAACAGTAAGGCACACCTGCAGTTAACTATAACAGGGTGTGAATAAAACAGTTTTCGACATTAATGTTAATGAGGAATTTGTTTTGTTTTCAAGAAGGGCCTCTTAACTATTTTAAATCTGCTCTTCAGACCTCCTCTTCTTTACTTTTCACTCACTTTACACAGTGTAAATTCTGTTATATTTCCTATCAATTATGTATATTTCTTTTTAACCTACTTTTACATTGATTTTCTTTTTTTGTTTTACTTTTAAACACTCAATTATTTATCATTTCTAATATTTTATTCCACTTTAAACTTTTGTTTTTGATCAAGCATTTTGCTCAAAGCCTACATTTTTAAAGTTCCTCATAAAATAAAAGTTATCCCTGCTCGGCTTATTAGTCCTAATAGTAGGACAACATGATAAAGGTTTATTTAGCAAAAAAGGATATGTTTTCTGACCATTTATATACCTATTATATATATATATATTAAACAATTAATAGTATATCATTTATTAACATTATTTGCTGATGTTGGATATAAACCGTAGAATATCAGTGGTGTATCTAGAAAGATAACAAAAACAAGCTTTCTAATGTTTTTTAGTTTAATTCAATTCAATGCAGTTTATTTATGTAACGCCAATTAACAACATACCTCTTCTCAAGGTTTTACAGAGACAATTTAAGGGAGTGATACAATAAAACTGGTTAAACGTTTTCTACCAGAGGAAACCCAGCTGATTGCATTGAGTCACTGACTTTCCACGATTTGCACCTCCTGGATAAACATGTGATGACCGTAGACATTTCCGTGCACTATACATGCACAGCTCTATGTAAACCTCCCTCTATTATTATTATTATTATTTTCTAAATTCATATATTCCCTATTTAGTTCTCCCATTTTGGAAACCCATTCCTAACTCTACAGGGGCTAATCTGACAAAGTGCTTCTAAGTTATTGGACTCTTCTTTTTACATTTGCCTTAAAACCCCAAATGAAACCCTAGCGTTGCTGTGAAGTAAATGTCAGGAGATGCCCATTGGAATGCAGTCAGATTAATATTTGAAGTTGAATGCCTCAAGATAAACAGTCGGCGCCATTAAACCGTAGCAGAAGACAGGAGAGCAAATTTCTGAAAGATTAAGTGAAAAAAAATTGATGGAATAATGATATTTCTGTAAAGTTCACCCAGCTGATTATCATATAGATGACTGAAGACAATTTAAAAGCATATACAAAATATCTGCACTCAGCTTGTGTAATTATAATGGTGATAATAATTTTATGACCGAATTTGGATAATATGCTGCACTATTGTTGTTGATATTCGACACTGTTTGAAGTTTGCTTTTTAATTGTTTTCTGTATATGTGTGAAAGTCAAAGCAAGCAAGCAGAAACAATATTTGCACCTACTGTTATTTTTCTCCACTTCAAAGACCTTTGGGATACTGTTGCTTCTGTCCCACAGGAACAAAATGGCTAAATAAATGGTAACTATACCACAGGTAGAGAAAGTGAATATATGTGGCATCCATACCCTGTCGAAACCTTAACTATTCTATACAGTGATGTATTTTTCCTTTAGAAATGTAAACAAACAGAAAAGCATAGCTAGGTAATGGAGTATGGATTTCCATTATCTGGATTTCACTAAACACAAAGTGCAATAAGAAATGTAGGTTAATCGCAAGAGGAAGAAGAACTGAGCTGATCATCGTGGAGGAAGAGGAACGTCTAAGAGGTGTTGACATTCTGAACTTGAAGCATTCAAAATCTTTCCACTAACTTAACCTTACATGTCCTAGAGCTTGACTCTAATGACTCTCAGGCCAGCATGGATGCTGATGTGGAAGGCGACGAAGCAAATACACAGAACAATATTCACCTTCAGAGCTTAAATAAGTTTAATTCTGCTATAGCCCCATTTTATCCCCCGCCTGGTTGGTTTCTGTACATATTCACCAATTAGAATGCCATACTCCTATAGCATCACCTTCATGTGATTTTCCTGTAAAAGCAACAGCATTAAGTCTAAACCCTACAGCTTAGCTTATCTAAAATACGTATCTTTCCTGAGAAAACCTAGAGTTTTATTCTTTTTTTACCCTCTGTTTCTCTTTTGAGATTGCTTGAATGATGATGATGATGATGAATGTATTGTGTATATATTTATATCTTTATTATCTTGTGTGGTTGGTTGTGTATATATATATATATATATATGTATATATATATATATATATATATATATATATATATATATATATATATATATATATATATATATATATATATATAAAACACTGTAACTGGAGTGTGTAAAGTAATTTCCTTCTGGGATTATTAAAGTAGGCCTATTTGTGATTCGGATTCTGTATGTGTTGAACTGCAGAGGTGGATCAGACCCAAAGCATACAGCCAGCATCTCCTAGCCAATACTGAATTTTGACTTGACCTGCCAATTCCTTTTTTTTTTTTTTTTTTTTTTTTTTAAGGACTGTTACACCTCAGAGAGAAAATAAACTATGCTAATGAAACTATGCTTTTTGGAGGGGGGTGGATATATCAGTTTTAGATCCAGAAGAACATAAATCAAGGATCAAGGCAAAACCAAACACTGATTGATTGATTGATCCTACATACCTAATTTTTATGACCTAACAATCATAATGCAACATATCAACTGGACTGAATGATTTTATAAAATCTTCCAATCAATTTAAATGATTACTGACATCGTAGTCTGCTTCGGTCCTTTTCACAAACATATTATTCCTGAATGTCCCCATATGCTGCTGCCATTCATTCACACCACAACTACAGACCTTTGCAGGAGGAACGTGATTTACAACAAGAATAGAAAATATTTACACAAAGGAATCCTTCACAGAAGCCTCATACCCTACAAGATGTCACCACAGGCATAAGTATAAAAGAAAGAGGTTGATTCATCTTTAGAAACAATTAGCGACAAAAGGAATACAAGACCTGACGATGAAATCTTGTTCTGTAGATGTTAAATCCTATCCCAAGAGACCAGGGTTTATTTCACACACAAGTTCCTTAAGAGAGCCCCTTTTCAGCTCTTTTTTTAATCAAGTGTAAATTTGGGTCAGTGTATGCGAGAGGGTTGGTGAGCTGAGGGGCCACCTATCACATCTCAGCCATCAGTGGAAGGTATAGCAGCACAGAAAGCACCAACACTGAGCACATTCACAGAGCAAACACAGGCATCAAAATGAGGCGTGGGCTTGCTTTCGCTGGGGTAGCAGTTACAATGGGGCCTCTGGCACTCATGAATAATAGGAGACAGATAACTAACAATCCACACAGGGCAAGACCCTTATCTGTCAATTATGATCATATTCTTTTTTGGGTTGTTTTTTTTTTTTTTTTTTTTTCATTGGTGCTTCAGTCACCAGGCAACATGCAGCTCTCCTCAGAATAATCAGTTTTGCTATTTAGACTAGGTGGGACTTCATCCCATGTTAATGATTTGCATATCAGCTTAGATCACAGGAAAGTACATCTAGCAGTGCATCCTCATGGGCGGCTGGAACACCCAAAAACTAATATTTCTCTGTGAATATACTGAATTATTTAGCTTATCAGTCAAAATTATGAGTTTGACCTGCAGGATGCAAACAAAAAAGAAAAAAAGAAAAAAAAACTAGAAAAGGTAACACAATTCCTTAAATCTGATGGCATGTCTCCAAAAATGAAGAGTTTTTTTGACCTTGCGGTACAACAGAGCTGTCAAATGAGAACTATTTCAAGTCTTGGGTTTGGTTTCCTATAGAAATAATAATAAAAAAGAGTGAAGAGACGCAACCCGCGCTATAAAATCATATATTTACCTTTCAAATGAAACATAGAACCCAGTCAAAGGAGGCTGGCCGGGATGTGATTTCCTCCCAGGAGCTCAGTAGACATACTGAGGGCTAAAATGGGACCGACTGCGCCTTTGGAGATATTTCAGGTAGCTATCCCAAAAGATGCGTCTTGGCTCCTATAATATTTGACGGCCTGTACAAGGAGCGATGCCCTTCAAGAAATCCATCAATTCCTCCTCCCAGCGATCCTCTCACACCATTAATAAGATGTCTTCATTTTTAGGATGAGTAAATAAAAAAAAAAGGGGGGGGGGGGGCGCAAGGGGTGCGTGAGGGGTCCCAGTGTGGCTCTTTTTTTCCTGGTGCGGGATCGCCTCTATTGCGCATCCAGAGGAGGAGAAAACGCCTTTAATACACGGAGCTGGTGTTGCGCTGAATCCGACCAGATGTTCGTCTCGCTTTCACTGTCTTTTTTTTTTTTTTTCTCAATCCGCAACGCAGGGCTCAGTCAGTGCGAGTTAATCCAGATTGACTGTCGTTGTAGGCGGTAAACTCCCCGCTTTGCCCCCGGACCGCTGTCTGCCACCGACCCGGCTCCATGTCTTGACCAGCGCCGCTGTGTCCGGAATGGTAATTCGTGCGCTCCGAGCTGCACAGAGAGCGTCTGTGTGCACAGGCAGATGCAGCAGTAACCTCGCAGCCTATCTCGCAGGCAGGCATCATTATTTATTAATGTAGACTGAACTCTGCTGCACGAAAAAAATAAATAAATAAATAAAAAATGCAGCGGATTTATAATCTGTGAGAATTAGGCTACTAAAAAAAAGCTGATTATTTTTGCTTAGATTCACACTCATGCCATGAAAGATAAACCAAACCCATCAGTTTCTTATGCATCAAGTATTTGTGGCATGGCTCTGCATTTTTTTGTCTTTCTTGGAAAAAAGCAAAAATAGCAGCCTGTACAGCAGAGCGTTCCCTTATGTATTGGATAGATTTTTGGCAAGAAAGTGTTGAGTTGGCTAAAGCAGAACGCCCTGGCTCCCTTAGGGTCTACTTGGCACTGAATCCATCATTATTTGATGCACCCACCCCAAAGCCTTTTGTGCAAGTTGGCAAAGTATGGCCTGTGTGAGTGCAAAAGTTGACAATGTCTGTTTTGATGGGGTTTTTTGTGTGCAAAACTATCCAACAATCTGAACACCTTTTCTCATCTAAACCAACATTTATTTATTCTTTTTATTTGTCTTTGCAAATTGCTCCAGCATACTGCTGAGCGATTGTGAAAATAAATGTTTAATTATTTCCACTGATTTTTAAATGCACCATGATCTGGACTTAGATTAGGACATTATATCAGGGGATGTGAGTATATTTAAATGTTCAATTGTAGCTCTGACTGCAGGCAAACCTCCAGCCCAGTATCCAACCTTCTGCAGCCTCTAATAGGTTTTCTTCCAGGACTGCCCTGTATTTAGCTCCATCCATCTTCCTACCAGCTCTCAAACATTTCCCCCAGTGCAAATCCTAATTAATGAGGAATACGGAAGATAAAACTCTCCTTTAAAACAAAGCAAAACTGTCTCTCCAAAGTAAAAGTTGAAAAAACTTTCAATATCTATGTTAACAGCATATATATAACAAAACACTGTTTGGAGGCAATAATAACTGGGTCATAAATTGCAGATATTATGAGCTCACGCTTTGCCAATGTTAATTTCAGCTTGCTGATAAAGTGTCACAGTGGCAGATGTCCACACCTGACACAGATGACACTTCCCAAGATGCCAAAAGTCACAGAGAGTGCTGCAGGCACAGATGAGAGAGAGGAGGGGGAAATGTGTGGACTTATCACACCTTATGATGTTGCAATGCAATTTGCCAACATTGTCCAGTCCTGGCTGAAAGGGAGTTGGAGTCGATGAGACGAGTTCATCAGTCACAACTCTCGTTGTTGTTTAGCCATTGATCACTGCAGCTCCTCCAGAGTAACATTGGGCTGCCTCTCTGATTGTTGCCATTCTAGCTGTTATTATGGTTTGGTTTAGTGTCCTTTTGAGGATGACGGCTAATGTGGTCACCGGCCCCACATTAAACTTCTCTCCACAACTCTTTACAGTTCATTTCATGAGCATAAATTAAACTCAGGTTTACCCTCTGTGCTGATCAGGTAAATCCTAAAGGAAATAAACCGATTTTATTCATTAATATCACATTAAAAGAAGCTAATTAGTAAAATATTTATAAATGATTTAAAAAATCTTGTTATATTGTTTCCACTTTATATTTATGCAGGGCTTTTTGTCGGTGTAGCACATAAAAAAAAACAATAAAGCACATTAAAGTCTGTTTTGGACTGTAAGAAATTATGAAAAACATCAAGAGGTTTGAATATTTTTACAATTTTCTGAAACAAAGCCTCAGACCCCTCCTTGGGCTTCTTGTGAAATAGCTGTTTGCTGTGACCATCATAAAATTGCCCCAAGGATTGGTAGGAATCAATTAACTAATCCAGTTCCACACAAGATCAATAGGAATAACAGGTGGCTAAGGGATTTCTCTAGAACTGGGATGACAGGAGCCCTTTGATCAGTTGATTGTGCTGTTTTGCATTCACACAATCTGATGGATATGTCTGGGAAAAGAAAAAAAAAGAGCTGCAATCAGTCTTTGTTGTTTCCCCTCATTTAGTGAGATCACCCACTAGTCAGTAAATTTCCAGCAGTTTCTTTCTTTTTGAAGTGATTTTAAACACACGCTGACACACAGTAAAAACCACACTTAAAAGCATTTTATTGTCTTTTGTTTGTCAGCCACATGGACGATGGTGGCATTTTGCTGCTGGGAAGTGTTAATGTCAGGGCTTGTCTCTGACCTACTGAAAAGTGTCTCATCTGTGTGATCGTCAGCTGACAGTTGGTGATATCAATGACGCTGCAATGCTTTTGTTTGTTTAGGTTTTTTTTTCCCGTCTCCCTCCTTGCTCCTTAGGTGTTGAGACTCCACTATTCAAGTCACACAGAAAGGACTGGAAGGTGAGGGCCTCGGCACGCACTCCGGTGCGGCTCTTTTTTACCAAGAACAGGGCCGTGGTGTCCCACTGGGGGTCTGCGACGCTGCGACTCCACGGGGTCTCTGTGATCCCCAGTAGCTCACGTACACGAGCAGAGATGACCTGCAGGACACACAGCAGGGTTGAGGCCTTTGATAGTGAAAGCTTTACACAATCTAAATCTACTTAATAAGGCACCCCGCTGAGACGATGGAGATTCCATGACACAACATAACTGTTCATGTATGAGAGAAGGATTTACTTGCAAACTAATTGTATTGCAAAACAAAGGGAGATTGTTCTACATCTAGTTGCTTTAAAAACCTTGATTAGTTTAACGGGATTTCATGTGGCAGACCATTGCAAACAAGTTCCTGATTGTAAAGTGTGAGGAAAAATACAGCCTTTATAGTCTTAAACATATTAAAATCTGCAAAGTGTGCCATGCATTCCTATTCATTCCGCAATACACTGATGCTTCTAAATAAAGTCCAGCTGGGTACAGAAATGAAAGGATCATCAATAAATAATTCAGTTTAATTCAATTCAAAATACTTTAAGGGAAATTAAATGTTGGAGTAACTCATAGGGTTTGGTTTTCTCCACAAAGATGTTGTAAGGTGTTGATAGCTGTAGGTAGGAACGATCTTCTGTATCGGTCTGTTTGCACCGGATCTAGAGAAGCCTCTTACTGAAGTCACTCTGTTGTTGTCTAAAAATCTTCTGAAAATCTTTTGTCACTTCATGAAAAAAATCTTCTTTGAGAAATCCTCCAGAGGTTCTAGAGGTGTTCCAATAAGAGAGCTCTCCTTCTTAACATCAGCTTGTTGACTTTTTAAAGTCATTTGGTCTGATGCTGTTACCCCAGTAGATGATGGAGGAAGAGATCACACTCTAAGCAACAGATTTATAGAAGATATGAAGCATCTTGTTGTAAATGGAGGACCTAAGTTTCCTTAGGAAGTATTATCTGCTCTGTACCTTCTTGTAGAGGGCTTCACAGTTGTGTTTCCAGTCTAGTTTGTTGTCCAGCTGAACACCAAGGTATTTATACTTCTCAACCACGTCCACTTCTTCTCCCATGATATTAACAGGATTCAACTTGTTCCTATTTCTTCTGAAATCTACAATAATCTCTCTTGTTTTGTTGACATTTAGGATCAGATTATTGTTTCCACATCATGTCAAAAACAGGTTCACAAGCTCTCTGTACTCAGCTTCTTATCCATCTTTGATGCACCCGATGACTGCAGAGGCATCTGAGTATTTCTACAGATGACAGGACTCTGCCTGGTACTGGATGTCAGAGATGTACAAAGTGAAAAGGAATGGATGGAATGCTGCTAACTACTGCAGCTGACCCCTCAGTCTAATAAACTGTGGTCTTTTTGTCGAGTAGTTTTTGATCCAGGCGATGGTTAATCCTCTACCTGAGTCTTCTGGGGGTTCACACAAAGTAAGTTAGGTTGAATTGCATTAAATGCAATGGAGAAATCAAAAAAATGATCCTCACAATGCACTCTGCCTTGTCTAAATGATAGTGGGTTTGTTGAAGCAGGTTTATGATGACATCATAAAACTTCAACTCCATGGCAATAAGTACTCTGCGGGGGGTCTTGAAAGCAGCTTGTTTGTTTACTGAGGCACACCAACAGAAGTCTCTCTTGGGCCTTCATGATGTAGGATGTCAGGCCAACAGGTCTATAGTCACTGAGGACTGCTGGCTGAGTCTTCTTTGGTACTGGAACAAGGCAGGAGATCTTCCGCATCACTGGAACGTTCTACAGGGTCAGACTAATGCTGAAAAGATGCTGCAGAAACCCACCGAGCTGCTCTGCACAGGCCTTTAGGACTCTTGGGCTGACACCATCAGGACCTGGTTACGTATTACAAATCAGTCTCTCCAGTCGCATCTTTTCTTGACCTCCAGAAATAGAGAGAGGAAAAGTAGAGGGAGAAGAACCATCTACTGATACACTATATTGCCAAAAGTATTTGCTCACCTGCCTTGACTCACATATGAGCTTAAGTGACATCCCGTTCCTAATCCATAGGGTTCAATATGACGTCGGTCCACCCTTTGCAGCTAGAACAGCTTCAACTCTTCTGGGAAGGCTGTCCACAAGGTTTAGGAGTGTGTTTATGGGAATTTTTAACCATTCTTCCAGAAGCGCATTTGTGAGGTCGCACACTGATGTTGGACGAGAAGGCCTGGCTCTCAGTCTCCGCTCTAATTCATCCCAAAGGTGTTCTATCGGGTTGAGGTCAGGACTCTGTGCAGGCCAGTCAAGTTCATCCACACCAGACTCTGTCATCCATGTCTTTATGGACCTTGCTTTGTGCACTGGTGCACAGTCATGTTGGAAGAGGAAGGGGCCAGCTCCAAACTGTTCCCACAAAGTTGGGAGCATGGAATTGTCCAAAATGTCTTGGTATGCTGAAGCATTCAGAGTTCCTTTCACTGGAACTAAGGGGCCAAGCCCAGCTCCTGAAAAACAACCCCACACCATAATCCCCCCTCCACCAAACTTTACACTTGGCACAATGCAGTCAGACAAGTACCGTTCTCCTGGCAACCGCCAAACCCAGACCCGTCCATCAGATTGCCAGATGGAGAAGCGCGATTCGTCACTCCAGAGAACGCGTCTCCACTGCTCTAGAGTCCAGTGGCGGCGTGCTTTACACCACCGCATCCGACGCTTTGCATTGCACTTGGTGATGTATGGCTTGGATGCAGCTGCTCGACCATGGAAACCCATTCCATGAAGCTCTCTGCGCACTGTTCTTGAGCTAATCTGAAGGCCACATGAAGTTTGGAGGTCTGTAGTGATTGACTCTGCAGAAAGTTGGCGACCTCTTCGCACTATGCGCGTCAGCATCCGCTGACCCCGCTCCGTCAGTTTACGTGGCCTACCACTTCGTGGCTGAGTTGCTGTCGTTCCCAAACACTTCCATTTTCTTATAATACAGCTGACAGTTGACTGTGGAATATTTAGGAGCGAGGAAATTTCACGACTGGATTTGTTGAACAGGTGGCATCCTATCACAGTTCCACGCTGGAATTCACTGAGCTCCTGAGAGCGACCCATTCTTTCACAAATGTTTGTAAAAACAGTCTGCATGCCTAGGTGCTTGAATTTATACACCTGTGGCCATGGAAGTGATTGGAACACCTGATTCCAATAATTTGGATGGGTGAGCAAATACTTTTGGCAATATAGTGTATAGCTGATAAAAAAACTCATAGAAACTGAAGAGTCAATGGCAGCAGAGGGCAGGTCGTCCATGACTGTGAGCAAGAGAGAGGGATGCTGAGCTTGTTCCTAAACAGAACTTATAAGAGCATCTATCAAAAAGAGAAGCCAAGAGGTACTTATAACAGCAGAAGGGCTACATTAGTTGAGAAACTGTGGTCCTCATGGATGAAATCACTGTTAAAGGCAGCCAGAAGAAGTCACATTTTGGGTTGGCAACACATCTGGGAGACATAGCAAACGTGAGAAAAAACTCTTCTTCTCAGATGAAAATTTTTTAGCCAGAATGGAAAACACTAGAAAGCTAATATTGTTCATCATTGGATACAGACAGCCATCATGGTGAAACGGCAGGTTGCAGCATCTTGGTTGGGTGATGCTTTTCCTCTGCAGGGTAGATGGGAGGATGAATGCAGGCAAGTACTGTGTAACCCAGGAGGAAGACCTCTAGAGCCTGCCGCTGACTGAAGGAGCTTCACAATTTATTGATTTAGATCCAAGCTTCATTTGTTGAAATGGCCTAGTCAAAGTCAAGATTCCATTCAAACTGAAATCAAATATTCTCTATCCAAACTCCTTGAATTTCAGCAGTTCTTCCCAAACAAGAATGAGAAACAATATCAGCCTCATTGTTTGCATAAAATGGTGGACACATATAACAGACTTTTAGCAGGAATTGGACCATAAGTTATGTCTAAATGTAATAACTCGGGTGAGCTGTGTAAATCTTCATGCCTAACCTTCCATATTTGGAATTCTATCATTAACTTCTATTTTACAGCTAAGCACTACTTTGTGTTGTTCTAACACATCAAAAACATACTGTTTTTTTTATATAACAGCATGAAAAACTCCAGGAGATATGATTAGCTGTACAAAGCACTATAATTCAAACTCATCTTTTCCTTATCCGCTCACACATACCAAGAGCTAGATGAAGCTATTCTTAGGCATGCATTCTTGCTAGAAATGTTTGGTTACAGCCCACAGCTTTAATTGGATGCCACATCATGCAAAAAAACACAGTTGAGCAGGATGTGCGATGCCGCCAAGGTGACACTAGGACACCTGAAAATGGCTGGCAGAGCACTCAGAGAAGGCTTGTAGTAATTGTTTGTTCAGACTAAAGTCAGATGTTTTTGAACACTTGCATACCCCTTAAAAATCGAGATCCCTCAGTGAGGACCATAAGCACAAGATTTATACCCAGCCATTCAGCAAAGATACTGACTTATCTAATTGACCAATTAGATAAGACCTCGAATAATACATAAGGTTAACAAGTTAAGAAAAGAAGGTAAAAAGCTAAATAATAAAGTTAAAAAGCTAGATGAAAAGTTAAAAAGTAAAGTTAATAAGCTAAGTTAAAAAAGTAAAAAAAAAATGTAAGTGCCTGTATCAGCATTATTACTCTAAGGATATGATGTAACAAAAAAAAAAAAAAAAAAGTGTTTTTTTCAATTTGTGAGTGTTTCTTATAGAAGCATTTTTGGCATTTTTTTTATATACTAGGGCAAGTAGCCGTTTTGTGTTATTACAAGGACGTCAGTTTTTACCATAAAAATATAAATATATTTTTAATGATACAAAGGTAATAAGGTCTTGTCCCAGAATCCAATAATTTTTATTGCTGGAAGTTTTGAATTTTCATTGTGCCATAAAATGGGTTATGGAATATTGATTTAATTTCATCATGAATGTTATACAGATACAGCTCTGCCTGCTGAAACTTACCTCATATTACACCACATAGACTAGCTTTCACTGTGAAACATATTTTTCGGCCTATTCTTTATACCTGCATGTCTTTAAAATCTGTGATTCCGAGTTTTGGCAAGTTGTTGCAGTTTATATGAATGAGCTTCCTACCAGTGATGAAATTCTCGGTGAAACACTCCTGTAACCAGAAATGCTGAAGTTTAGATACTTAATGGCTTGGATTTGTGTTTATGAAAGTTGGCTTACTCAGTTAGAATGTTTAAACATTACTTCACTATGAAGTTGTTTTTAGATTAATGCTCACTTACTTTGTATTGTGGAAATCCTATGGACGTGACCCATCGTGCAACATCCTGACTGTCCCACTGCAGAAACTCCATGTCCTCGGAAGATGTTGCTATGGAAACGTTTGGTTATGGAGTATAGAGAAAGTGACGTAAACATTGGTCAACATTGTCTATCACGAAATATTAAAGTTATATACTAGGAAAAAAATATAAATGAACTGATATTGAAAAAATAAACAAAAAAGTTTTTTTTTTTTTTGTTCAGGAGAAAGAATGCAAACATCGACCTTGTCGTTGTCTGAGCAAGAGCCAATCAGCGCCTTCCTATTTTACGATTTTAAACGAAGTAATATGATTGGTTGATTTTCAGTTATGTCCCGCCCAACTTAAAAAAACAGCGAATGGACGTAACGCAATAGTTTTACAGATTTACAAATGATCCAACCCATCCTTCTTTTATATATAGTCCGTCTACATGTGTTGTACATCGGATAAATTGCAAGCACTCTGTACTGTCCTCTGGAAAACGTTTGAAGCGTCAAGTTTCGCTCGCGCTGTGGGTCTGTTGAAGGATAAATTTGAAACCTGGTTGCACAATGGCAGCGCTGATGCTTCGGTCACTGTTAAAAAGCAAGGTACAACTCTTAATAATGAAAAAAGCTTCTCTCAAATGCATGTCTAACTAATGAAGGCTAAGCTGTTTAGCTAACAAAGTCATACACGTTGGAAACCTTCCACTCCCCTTTTCTTCAAGTAGTTAAGGCCAAATTCAGATAATGAGGTTGTTTTTTTTATTTTAGCTACATTTCGTTGTGACTTATACACATGTGATACGTTTAGACAAATTTTTTTTACTGTTTGTTGGCAGCAAATTAAGTTGGTTAATGTTGGGGTGTGTTGTTCTCCTGCAGGCTCCTCTGCAGCTTGGTCGCATGCGCTACTCCTCTTCCTCAGTGGTAAGCTCTGACTCCTGACACCCAGCTGCTGTTACAACACTCAAAGAAATCACAGTACATCAAGTTTTAGTGATTAACCTGTTTATCAGGTTTCGATGTTTCTTTACAGGATGGAGAAAAGAACAAAGCATTTATCCCCTTACCGATTTCTTCAACCAAAATAAACCCAATATGCATTTTTAAGATGATATAAGATAGACTTTATTGATCACACAGGGGAGAAATTCCTTTGTCTCATCGGCTAAATGGTCAAAAGAAGGTGCCAAAAGGAGGAAAAGGTGCATGGACTATATATGAAAAATAATAAATACATAAGGCAGAGATTTAAGGCGACTTATACACATGATTTGGCGTTGTACATTAAAGTTCTACCAGGAAAATTACAACGGTGATTTATTGAGATAACTATAACAGCTGAATTATTGCACAGCGTATTAAATAGGTTAGAAGGGCAGATTTTATGGTTACCATAAAAAAATCGTATGAATTCATCTCTTTGTAAGAAAGTCCCCCCCCCCCCACCCCCCACCCCCCAAAAAAGGCCAACATTGGCAAAAAGCAACACAAATAAAAATTAGTGTTTACATCTCCATTGAGGAATTTCTCAGGTCTGTTTTAAGCGTGTCAGACTGACATGCATTTTGACTGTGACACCAGTTTTTTATTATTTTATTTTATTAAAACTCAGTCTACAACCCATTTTGTGTCATTGTTTGTTCCTTGTTTCATTTGGTAGGGCCCTGCTCCTTGACGGTTTTCATGGCTTATGATCTGTCTTCCATTTGTGGATAACGGCTCTGGCTTTGGTTTGTGGGTTTACAAAGCATTATAAATGGCTTTGTAACATTTCCTGGAAGGATAGATGTCGGTGTTTTTGTTTTCCCACCTATTATTAAATGTATAAAGTTTGGGGACATGGTGTGTTGTTTTGTTTTTTGAGGCCTTTCAAATGCTAGAAACTTTCCATTGAAAGTATTTTCTTTAATCAACTGGCGAGACAGTAATCATCCATTACTCATTTTGATATTTGACCAGAAGTGTGGTTTATCACAGTTAATGTGTGATATATAAAGAGGACATATCCTGCTGTATCTGGTTTTCATTCTGTGCTGAATTAGTCGAACAGATTAACAGAGAAGAACTAGTAATGTGTTGTCATCAGAAATGATCTTGTGGGATCAAACAATGCCGCAGAGTTTCTGTATCTTGAATCCTATTCTTCATCAAATCCTTGGTTTAGGGTCATTTTCCTTGCACCCTTTATAGTCTGCAATAAAACAAGACAATCTTTAATTAGAAAGAACTTAAACCCCAAATGATTAACAAAACAAAATAGAAACAGAAACATTTAAAGTACAAGTAATAATGTCACAGGGGCTCAACATAGTAGTAGTAGCTCAGAGAGTTCACGGAAAAATTTGAGATGCAGCTAAACAATGCATCACAGATATATAACATCCTTGGCATAATAATGTGTGAAAATTAATTTGGCTTAGTGTTGTTTCAAATGCAGAAGTTGTTTAATAGTCCAAAAGTCAGACTTTTATATTTTGCATATTGGTAAGATCCTCAGAGCTTGGGATGCAGTCTTTCTGCAGCAGCAGCAGCCCACACCAAAAGCAGGCGATGGGTCCCTTAACGCTAAAGTTCACTGAGAGGATTATCTCAACTGATATCATTGAGGTGTTATTTGACATTATGGATCTCACAAGGTTGTTGGGATTTGTTTTGTTTTGTTATTTAGATATTGTTAGGAGTCGTTACGGAGCCATTTAAAATATATATATATATATACACAAATGGTTGTAGGTCTGAACAGGGCCTAATACTATAACTGTTCTAACAGTTATTTTAACTAAATTATGACCAACAAAATGAGAAAACTTACACCTGAAACCCTTTCTGTATTTTGCCAATTTTAATCTGCTGAATGTTTGTTATCCATTTTACTTTATATTTAGGAAAGGGCCACAAAGTCACTCTTTGGACTGCTGCATTGGACATTCATTTAATTTTAATCATTTTAAGTATTATTTGTTCAACTATTAATCTTTTGTTTAAAGTTTTGTTGCATTCACTATTTGGGATCTACCTTTTGCATTTAAAACTATTTTTTTATTTTCTTCCAGAGCCAAGAGGCTAAATCACTGAGCCTGTAACAAATGTGAAGAGTTTTAAATGCGATTAAAGCTGTTAAATTATTGCAGAAGATGGGAGCATTGCCAGGAAGTTTATTTAAAATCCTCCAGTAATAGGGAACTGGTTTGTTTAAATTTGCTGCTCAGATTTGCTCCACTGTTGGATCCTTTTGTTTAATCAATGCCTGGAAAACCTTTGGTTATTTCCCAACATCTTTTCCTACTTTCTACGCTTTACTAAAACATTCAGCAGGTAGATGGATATCATTAAGCCAAATTATTGTTGTTTAATTGCAACCAAGCAACCATGTAATGCTTCAAGGAGACGCATCACCCTCTGCACACTTTGTGGTGATTGATAGATGTTGTCAGTAAAGTTATTAAGAATGTAATCATGCAGGAAAAGGGGTTTAATTATACGCTTCTTTTATCTTCCAGCCGACAACCAAACTGTTCATTGATGGGAAGTTTGTGGAGTCCAGCTCGTCTGAATGGCTAGACATTCACAACCCTGTGAGTATTCGCGCTCGCCTGGAGCGGCGAGACATGACGGCAGGAACTTGTCCTGTTTTGTAAATTACAGTGCCTTTCAAAATGAATGTTATACCCTGAATGTTTTTCACATTTCGTCATGAACCTCAGTGTGTTCACTAAATATTTAGTGATTAGACCAACACAGAGTAGTGCATCATAGCGTGTGGTTCCCCCCCCCCAGCAGAATGAAGAACTCCTTGTTCAGTGTGAGGTATAGTTAATTAGAAAGTGTTTCCTGAGAAAATAATCCATCATAATCCAAACCCATATCAATTGTGGCAAGTAGTGCACCTGCTTTTACTGCTTGACTCCTTTTAAACTACAGTTTTCCTTTTTCTGTTGTTTCGCCGTCACGGCTAGCCTATAAACTATCATCCTTTCCTCTTCCTCATCTATCATGTTTACTTAATCTGATCTTTAAAGGCGTTGCAAGATTTCCTGTCTGAAATCTAATTATTGCTGTTTTGTGTGGCTCTCTGTTGAACCAAACTCATCATATCTAGAGGTTGGCCAGCTGGCTGATGTTTTTGTCTAATACTAGCTTTTTTTTAAATGGATGCGTTTGCTGATTCATGACTGCAGCAATCCATGTCCTGAGGTCAAATTAATAAATTGCAACTCCCTCTGTTACTGTCTGTTAATATTTTGGTAATAATTTGGGTTTATTTTCGTTTAAACTGAAACGTGTGTCACATTTGTCATCATTATCTCACTTTTTTTCATGAAAATGAGATTGAAAAAACAACTTCGGCTTCAAGAATCAGAATAAAAAAACTCATATTTGTTTAAAAAATGTAAAATTAATTGAATGTCGATTTCTAGTTACATCTTTTTCATTATGTTTTGGGTCTCTGACACTTCAGATTGTTTGAAGATTGCTGTGTGAACCCGGCATAACATTTCTTACAAATGACTGAGTTTTCATATTTTAAAGGTACACTATGCAACCGGTGTTGATTTTCCAGCGAGGCTCCCCCCAGAGGGCGAAAGTAAAAGTGCACTGTCGTAAATATGCTCAGCTGTTCTCCTGGTTTCTCCGTCAAGCCAGGCGCGGTTGTTTTGAGCTTAGCAGACAGGCGAACGCAACGAATGACTAATGCTGCGTTCACACCGCAGCTGGCGCGACAGAAGCAGCGAGTTTACATGCAAAGTCAATGGTTGACGCGCGTCAAGGTGCAGCAAAAGGTCCAGCGGCGCGTTTTGAGCACCAGGCGCAGCACGTCTGAGCAGCTGAAGCAGCGCATCGGGCGCGTTTAACGCAGGGAGAGAGACACAGCGCTATGATCACTCCTCTTAAACAGTTTATTGACGCCTAAATTAACTTAAAATGCAGAAATCTGCCGGCAGAATATGCAGTTTGGATTATTTAGATGAAAAACACCTACCAGCTGCCGCGGTGAACCGCTGCTGATGAAGGGATCCATACTGTCGGCGCATCCCTGGTATGTGGGGGTCTGAGCGGCTCCGACAGAAAAAATATTGAAGGCAGGATAATAATCTGAATGAACTGACTGCACTGATTACGTTTTCAGGTGTATTTTCTCACTTAAACACATATTAAAACTACTTTATTCCCACTGATCACAGCAAATATAGCTGCAAGGCAGAGAAAGGATAGTGAAGCTCCGCCCAACGCGCCTCAGACACACTTTTGCACCGCGCAGCCAGAGCAGCAAAGCTGCTTCAGCCGCGGCGTCAGAACTAAACTGGTACAAGCAGTAAAAATGAAGCAGCAGACACGATTTTGCTGCTTTTGCTGCGTGAACGTAGCATAACTGCACAAAGATCGCCACTGTGCTAGCAACGAGAATGCTTTTAACTGGGGGGTGTAGCAGTTCTCGCCGTAAAGCAAGACTGACTCTCACGAGACTTCTGAGCCTGTGGGTGCGGGTCGGTGCTCCTGCAGTTGCAAGTGCAGTATTTCCCCCACAGACCACCAGGGCGGCCGAGAATACCTTTGTTCAACCTGAAATGACTCATTTAATCATCCATAACGTTATGGAACACATTAATTAACTGAAAAATGTTGCATAGTGTGCCTTTAATTTAAAACACTGCATCATTTTCTCTACATTGTTCAGATTTTCACTGCTTTTTTTAATGGGGTTTCATATGAATTCATTCGAAAAATAAGAGTGTAAAAATAGTTAAGAACCTATCCTGCTGTGGAGCTTGTGAAGTATTCGCCTCTAGCTACGCTGTGATGGGTGATTATTGCTTTGGAACACATCCATCTCATCTCATAAACATTCAGGGCTGTAAATGTCAGGAAAAAAAACATATTCTGTTGTTAATAATAATGGAATAATGTCCAGCATGTCGTGCCAAGTAATCATTTCTTGTTCTCTGTCAGCTTTGAATACTCTACCTCCTTCTCCTCAGGCCACCAATGAAGTAGTGGGACGTGTTCCCAAAGCCACTCAGGAGGAGATGCTGGCAGCTGTGGATTCCTGCTCCAAAGCTTTCCGCTCGTGGTCCGAGACGTCCATCCTAAGCCGGCAGCAGATCTTCCTGCGCTACCAGCAGCTCATTAAGGATAACATCGTAGGGAAATCTGCAGCCCCCTAATGAACCTCCCCGACTGGATGATCTCTCCTCTAATTAAGTGATCTCAATGTTTCAGAAAGAACTGGCAAAAGTGATCACCTTGGAGCAAGGCAAAACGCTCGCAGACGCAGAGGGAGATGTGTTTAGAGGGCTCCGTGAGTAAAATGTTAGCTTCTCCTCTGGAGGCATGAGTTTAGGGACTTGACTTCATGAAGAGATTAAGAGGACTGTTGAATAAACATCAGAAATCAGGATCCCTCAGATGGAGCTGACTCAGATCTTATCTCATTTACGTAAACACATGCTTCAGTGAGCAGTACTGCTGCAGAATTCATATATTTAGACCTGATTCTACATCATTTATTCAGCTGTTCAGTGAAAAAGTTAAATAATGTAAATTTCAGGCTGTTTGTTTGGAATAGAAGAATAACCGTTTTCTTCACCTCACTGAGTAGCACTTATTCTTTCTAGCATCAAGGAGAAACATATGGAGGAAGTGAGAAATTCCTGCAAACTTTAAAAAAATGATTTTTTTCAGTAACTACAAGATAGAGCTGTTAAAAAAAAAAAGTGTATTGATGCATATCCCAGTTTTTGTGCTCAGACTTTCCTGGCAAGTTAACTTTTCCATTATCAGCTGAAAGACAGGCTCCATTTGGAGCCCCGCTGCCTGCTGTTTAGATTTTCTGCTGAACAGGGGCACTGGTGCTTGAAGTTTGAATTTTTCTTTATCACTCGGAAATTGAACTTTTTCTTTAGAAGTTCACATTCAAACTTTAGTCGGCATGAAGGAAAGGAGATGAAGTGAAACACAGATCTATTAATCCACATAGAGGAATTTCTGAGAGATTCATGTTTTTTCTACTAATTAATTGCTGTGCAGCTTTGGATAGAATAGAATACAATAGAATAGAAAAGCCTTTTGTTGTTCCACAAAGAGGAAATTGTGGTGTTACAGCAGCAAAAGGTTATAGCAGCAGTGGTCAAACAATGTGAACCTTAGAAAAGTGTATAAAAATAAAGAATAAGTGACAGAGTTAAGAAAATAAGCTAATAAAATACTGTACTGTGCAGTTTTTTTCTACAATATAAATACTATGCATCAGGAGAATTAAAAAAATAAGAGATGTGGACATTTTTACAGTAATGGATATATGGAAAATGGCAACATAAGAGCAGCATGTTATTTAACTGACTAAGATAGAAACTGCAAAAATTAGCATGAATCTATAAAACTTGTCGAGGTTGTTGAGAACAGTGATGGTTATAAAGTCTTACAGCTGCTGGGAGGAAGGATTTGTGATAACGCTTCCTGGTGCATTTAGGGAGCAGCAGCTTTGGTTAAATGCAACACTTTTTCTTTTAATGTGTTTAACAGGATTCCTCACATAAAACCTTAAATTTAGGAGGTTTGAATAGTTTTGACATGTACTGTACATTTTTGGAAACATCACTCTAGACGTAATCACGTCTTACACGCTGCTGTCTTGTCATTATCACCGACATACACCATCTATTATGGAGGCTTAGGGAGGCAGGTGTAAGCCTTCTCATTCTTTCCTAATGAACATAACCAGGCAGAGGGTAGCGGGTTCATCTCTTTAACCAGATATCTAAACACTTCCAGTCTGTAGATGGGCGAACAGACTGGTTCCAGTAACATTTCAGCTTTCGGTTACGTGGCGTTTAACATTTGGTTTAATAGCAATGCAGTGTGAAATTTGCCTCATAATGGCTGGAGCAATTTAAATAGCAATTTGGAGCGTTTTGGCTATTTTCTCTGCTCAATTAAAGGTTTAGTCATTATCCCCCTCTCCTCCCTTCAGAGGTGGTGGAGCACGCCTGCAGCATCACCTCCCTCATGCTGGGTGAAACCTTGCCCTCCATCACTAAGGACATGGACACGTACACGTACCGCCTGCCCCTCGGAGTCTGCGCCGGCATCGCCCCCTTCAACTTCCCTGCCATGATTCCTCTGTGGATGTTCCCCATCGGGATGGTGTGCGGAAACACATATTTGATGAAGCCATCCGAGCGCGTCCCAGGCTGCACCATGCTCCTGGCCAAATTGCTCCAGGATGCAGGAGCACCAGATGGTACTCTAAATATCATCCATGGGCAGCATGCAGGTGAGCGTGTGACTCCTTGTTCTTTCTGGGCTTCCCAGCATGAATTAGTTGTAAGCAACAGAATCCAGTCCAGAAAGGAAATATCTGCACTGTATTTATATCCCTTTTTAACTTTTTGATCTTTCACATTATAAACACACACTTAGATTTATGTAATGTGATTTAGGCGACAGACACAAAGAACTGTCCATTTGTTTTCTGACTGACCTTTGCTGAAAACTGCAGCAGCTTTACAATTGACACATGATGCCAATTCACAGAAATATAAGCAAGAGTAAACAAAGAGTCAAACTCAGGATATTTTACTGGTGACATGAGGAAGCACAGCATTATCTGAGGCGTTTAATGAGGTATTTTCCCTGCCAGGAAACCCCAAAGGAAAAGACAACAGTTATTTTCAAGGGAGCAATAAACACATTAGCGTTAAATCCTTCTAGTTCATAAATACATTCCTTATGCACCAACTATGATATTGCAGAAAACTGGCATAAAGTTCTGATTTGTGATGCGAATCCAAACATTTCTTTTAAAGAAAAAAAGGCTCAACCTTCTTCTTTTTTTTTTTTTCTCCTTTGTGAAGCTGTGAATTTTATCTGTGACCATCCAGCCATTAAAGCCATCAGCTTTGTGGGATCCAACCAGGCAGGAGAGTACATCTACGAGCGGGGCTCCAAGAATGGAAAGAGGGTTCAGTCCAACATGGTACTCGGAGCGCTTCACTGAACACTCTCAAATGCTCCAATCTTCAATTAGAAAGGCCATTATTTTCTGTAAAAATGAACATATCGACATCTGTGCTTGCTTTTTTTTTTTTTCTTTCTTTTGGCATTTAGGGTGCAAAGAACCATGGTGTGGTGATGCCTGACGCCAACAAAGAGAACACCATCAACCAGCTGGTGGGGGCTGCCTTTGGAGCCGCTGGTCAGCGATGCATGGCTCTCTCCACTGCTATTTTTGTCGGAGAGTCTCGTGACTGGCTCCCAGAGCTGGTGGAGCGCTCCAGATCGCTGCGCGTAAATGCAGGTAACAAGAAGAAGAGTTTTTTTATGCAAATCAGTCCAAAGTGTTATCTATTATCAAGCTTTTTATTTTAAAAACAAAGTTTTGTTCAGGTTGCCTGTTTGTAAAGAAAATAGTATTGTTTTTCTTCAGGTGATCAACCTGGGGCCGATGTGGGGCCCCTGATCTCCCCTGAGGCGAAGGCTAAGGTGGAGCATTTGATCCAGAGTGGCGTTAATGAAGGTGCTAAGCTGCTGCTGGATGGGAGGAACGTTCACGTCAAAGGATATGAAAACGGAAACTTTGTTGGACCCACCATCTTAAGCAACGTCAGGGTGAGAATGGGAATCAAAATCTACAGCTTCTTACAAAAGTTTTCATTGCAACATTAAAGTTTTGTGTAAATTGGGGGATTTGATGTTATCGGCCAAAGTAGTGCAGAATTTTGAAGTGTGTGTAGACGCAGAGGGATATATAATATTATTCTTTTTCCTTTTTTTTTTGATGTGATTTGGTTCTTCATGTACAAATCCCCAGAAAAAGACATTTAGGTCAGTTGTGGAAAGGTTGAGGGGTATGAATACTTTTGCCTGCCTAATAGAATGGACAGCCTGGATTCCAGGTGTTTTTAATAATGATTTTTTTTTAACTATAAAAAGTGAACTATTTTCCTCTGGAGCTGCATGTCCCTGTATGTGGTTCTGAAAATGAAATGGAAATGATATTAATAACCAAGGACGTCTCATTTCTGCAGAACTTATTTTGGTGCTGAAGTTATTATCAGAGGCAAAAAAAAAAAAAAAACAGTCTCCCTGTTCGTCAGAATCAAACGTTTTTCTATTTTTTTACTGCTTCTGTTGGAGATTAATGGATGTGTGGTTTTGGCCACTGTAGGGTTAATCTGAGGAAAATGCAGATTTTTTCCCCCTGCCTATGTGCTAATGCAGTCTATTTCAGACTAATGAATCCCTCTAATAACTTTCAGTTTTCTCAAAGTAGCGTCCTTCCTCTTGCATCAAGGTTTCTGGAGTTTTTCAAATTCCTAAAATAAGAAGTTGTTTGAAATATTACAAAATGAATCTATAGCACTGTTGATTATCTTCAGCAGAAATGGGGATACTAGCAGCAGTGGGATACCTTAATGATGCCCAGAATTTTCCTTTTTCACAGGGAAGCTCTTCTCTCATCTTTCCTTTTCTTTTCAGCCTGACATGAAATGCTACAAGGAGGAGATCTTTGGGCCGGTGCTCATAATCCTTGAAGCCGACACGCTCGATGAAGCCATATCTTTGATCAACAGAAACCCTTATGGCAACGGCACGGCCATCTTTACCACCAATGGAGCCACAGCACGCAAATATACACATGAAGTGGATGTAGGACAGGTGAGGGGGTTTATAAAAGACACCAGAATGGAGATTTATACAGAAAAAAAATGGTTTTAAGCTTTAATGGAGATTTAGTTGCTTTTGAATCTGTGATCCTAATCTCAGCTGCACACCTGGAACTGGTGGTTTATTGTGTTTTGATAATCTCCTTTTCTCCTGGCTGAAGATATTTATAAAGCATCAGTGGTTTATGACTTGAAGCTCATTTGCATTAGCGTCTTAGACTGTCATTGCTTGATGAATTTGTATATGCACAACACTGTAGAACCTCACTGTTCATTGTCAGTTTCCAGGCAGAGTTATTAATAACATAGACCAAATTGCTTCTGGATGCAGCTGGATAGACCTGAAACCAATTTGAGTGACAAAATGTGCAACATGGCGCTGAATAAAATGGCTCGGCAGAGCTCCAGTGAACAGTTGAAATGATCAAACGTGCCCCTTATCATGGAGATGGGTTGTTTAAAATGTGGTTTTTAGATTTCCGTTCATCTATGTTCAACAAGTTCTCTTAGATTCTGCAGAATCCCTTAATCCAGATTCTGCTCCCAATGTTTTACATTTTGTTAGTTTATTCTGCTTTAGACTTGTCCTCCCATTTTGGCAAGTATTTATAGGTGTTTTTATGCTTTTATTAAGATTGGGGTAAACGTACCCATCCCCGTCCCCCTGCCCATGTTCTCCTTTACTGGCTCCAGAGGTTCTTTCAGAGGAGATACCAACTTCTATGGCAAACAGGTAAAAAGACAAAAAAAAAAAAACAATTCTTTTTTTTTTTTTTAGGATGATTTGCATAATCCCAGAGACTAAACATGTTTTCCCTTTGACTTGCTGACAAATCCACTCCACTTTCACCACCAGGGTATTCAGTTCTTCACTCAGATCAAGACTGTGACGTCTCAGTGGAAGGCAGAGGACGCCACCGTGACGAGCCCTGCTGTCACCATGCCAACGATGGGACGCTAAGCTAAAGAGACAGTTTATGCATCACTGACTTCGTACCTGCCTTAAGGAGAATCCCTATAAGATAAATAGTTCTTGGTGTTTTAACTGTTTGGAAAGATTAAAACTGTGCTCTTTAGATTAGGATAACTTAATAACAGATTGCTGACATTTCTTTCTCTGTAAAGGATGCACATAAGCACAGAATGATGCCATGGTTTTCATACGTTTGCTGTATTTTCCCACCAGTTTTCTTGCACGTCCTGAACAGACCTGGGGGATGGTGACTTAATCATTGTCAGTCAGTTTTATAGCCCACTGAGAGCTCTGGCATCAAATTGCCCTACAAGGAGAGGATGTCTGTTCTTGAGCTGCAAAATGAATACTACAATTCCGCACTTCATAAAGCATTAGTTTTATTTACCTGATGTTGGGACTGTTGGACTTAAATGTGAATAGAACTGTTACAAACATGAACAAAGCTGCTGTTTTACTCCATCAGAAATGATAAAATACCAAGTGCTGATACCTGCATTTATTATTGCCTTTGTTTATGGACTACCATTCGTGTCAGATTAAATCGGTAGCCTTAAATATATTAATGATAGCCTGGATATCTCTACATCTCTTGAATTTAATAATTAAGAATCCAGTTTGATAAAGTATCCAATATTACACTGTTTACACTGATGTTACAGTATCCGAAAGGAAAGCATTAATCATTTTGCCTCTTTAAAGCTTGTCATCTTGATTCCCTTGGAGTTGATAAAAGAAAACAGTAAGGATGCTGTGAACTGTTTTTAATAAAAACACTTGTGTTGAGTGAACATTGATTTCTTTGCACTTTGTCCTTAATTAATGCACGCTAAATTATTTATAGAGGGCAGATATTTCTGGGGAAAATATAGCTACTAAGGAATGACCAAGCTGACAAATGTGGATTTGTATTTGAAAAGCATATAGGGTTTAAACATATCTACAATTAATTAAAATGGTTAAATAGAGCCTTCATAAATATTGGGTTTGATTTTAAAAAATATATTGCGGATTGCAAACTGATCAAAAAGATTTGGAAAAAAAGTGGTGTTAAAATACAGGTGAGTATGGAAGAGGATTAGGGCCACTGAAAAAAATAAAAACTTAACTGATTTTTAAATATTATTTTAGTTTAATATGGTAAAGTCAGAATTCTGGCTTTAATCTCAGAATTCTGACTTTTTTTCTCAGATTTCTGACTTAAATCTCACAATTTTTTTGTGGGAGCACTCGGCTTACACACAGATGTGAGTTGTGTAAGAGGGCCAGTGACACATTGGTGGAAAATGACAGAAACAGGTGACTTTTTAGTCACCCCTTTGATGCTATTTCATTAATAGAAGAGCGGAGGGTGATTAAAACAAGATAGTTAGTTTAGTGTCTAAAACAGACATGGCTACAGCTTGATGCTAACATGTTTGTTAGCTGTAACAATTCAGTCAGAATTTTGAGAATAAAGTAAGAATTCTGAGATTAAAGTTAGAATTCTGAGGAAAAAGTCAGACTTCTGAGATTAAAGTAAGAATTCTGATATTAAAGTAAGAATTCTGAGAAAAAGGCAGAATTCTGAGATTAAAGTCAGAATTCTGATATTAAAGTAAGAATTCTGAGATTAAAGTAAGGATTCAGAGAAAAGGTCAGAATTCTGAGATTAAAGTAAGAATTCTGAGATTAAAGTAAGAATTCTGATATTAAAGTAAGAATTCTGAGAAAAAGGCAGAATTCTGAGATTAAAGTCAGAATTCTGATATTAAAGTAAGAATTCTGAGAAAAAGCCAGAATTCTGAGATTAAAGTAAGGATTCAGAGAAAAGGTCAGAATTCTGAGATTAAAGTAAGAATTCTGATATTAACGTAAGAATTCTGATATTAAAGTCAGAATTCTGAGATAAATTTTTATTTTTTTTTAAATCAGATAACTTTTTTAACCTTTTTCAGTGGCCCTAATCCTCTTCCGTAGGGGAGCATATTTTTTTTCCAACGGGTTTTTTTGTGCCTTGTGTGACGGTCATCCACGTCGTGTCCAGCTTGGTTTTGCAAAAAGTAGAGCTTATTTTAAATAAATAAAATAGAAATAGCAAATAGGAAGTTTTAACTGACCAACAATTTTTTTTGTACATTTAAATAATTTTACAAAATACGCTTTATGAAGTACTTCCGGGTCAAAGGAAACGTCACAGGGTGAACTAGCTGGTTCCACTATGGCAGTTTATTATTATGGGGTGTTATTTAGAAGTTCTGATCTAAACTAGAGCTGATATCACCGTTGGAAGAAAACGGTCGGGTGAAAAGTCGAACATCATGGTGAGACTGCGGTTTTCAGCCTTTATATAGCACAACAGTTGATTAGTTAAAGATATGAACCTTTTTTTGACTGTTGTTAATACTTTTAAATTAAAATAATAGAATTTGGTAAGACCTCTACTTCGGCTAACCGTTAGTAACATAGATATCTATGGTTAGTAACCTAATGTTAGCCTTTAGCTTTCTCTAATAGCAGGGATGGTAATTATCCTAAATGTTTACACTCAGCTTAGACTCATTATTATGATATTAAGTGTTAAATGAACTGAAGTTGTAGACAATTAAAATCGTTGGTTGTGATTAACGCTGTTTCAGGGAAAGAATGTTTAATTTGTTAAAAACAACTAACTTAACTAAGATGTTCAATAACCAGGGGCGGCCATCTGTTGAAAGAGGCCTAAGGTGGACTTACAGAATCCAAGTAATGGATTTTTTTTTTCTCACTTAAGTTTTAATAAAAAAAATGACAAATAATATATTAGGATTTCAAAAACTAGCTTTGTTTTCAATCTTCCCCTTTAAGATGTGACCTTAATTTAAAGGGAAACGAAATTCAAGCTGAGAAACATGCTTATAAAATAATAATGTTTTACAACAATGAATATACAAAAAAAACTAAATTTTTTCAGCAATAAGCATTATACAGAGAGCTAGTTTATTATAATTACTAATATAAAAACAAAAAGTGATGAACTGATGTCAATCGGAGCTGGTGAAGCCCAAGTTAGTTAAAAAAAATCAATATTTTCCAAAAATGGAATTTTCATTAACAAAAAAATGTATTATTATTTTATTAATTATATATTATTTGTTATTAAATAATTAATTTTTATCAATTAATCCCCCATCCATAGTTTTGGTAAAAGGCAATAATTAGCTAGTGACCCTAGTGATAATAAAAATTTAATAGAAACTATTCCCTTAACCTTGGATTGAGATTTTGAAAGAGTTTGGACAGGCCACTCTTGTCATGCTTAGATTGCAGCTATAGGTTGTATGTTTTCAAAGGATTTGACTGAACCAAAGTGACAAATTTTTTTTTTTTTTTTTTTACAGCACAGTAAATGTTACTGAGTAATAATAAGTAATCTGCAGTTACTGTAGGTGGAACATTTTTCACACAATATGCATTATTTTTTATATTCTGGTGACTTTCAGAGGATTGAAGTAAAGAAGAACGGGCCCTACTAAAATACTTGCATCTTCAATATACTGTAAACTAAGAATTTTAAAACTTTGTTTATTAAATATTCTAATATTCTTAAATACTAATAAGTTATTACTGGCACTTATACAGGATGGAACCAGTGCAATTGAATCCCATGCAAAATACGCTGTGTACTATTATTTGGTAATAGGATTACAAATCTCAAGTCATTATTTTATTAGTTTACAATTGAACAAACGGCTAAAAAATCCAAACATTTTAGGAGGCTGTAAAGTCTATAAAAACTCTCCAAAATAAGGATAAATGGATAAGATAAGTAATAATAAAATAAGAACATCCCTGTGGTTCCTCCTCTATGAATCCTGGATAACTGAGTTTTTCTGCACATCCTTTCTGAATGTGGTTGGTCTTTTCTTGGGTGGCTGATCTCTTGAAAAATAAAATGCTGATTTTCTTTTTTTGTGAACCTCCTATGGGTTTCTGAGGCAAACCTGAAAGCTTTAAGAATTTAGATATTTGTGTTAGTTTAATTAGTCCTCAATTCAAATGGGGGGTTATTAAACTAGACTGAGCAATAATTATTTAACTTGTGAGCAAAACATTGATTAAAACTGTGGCTAAATCAGGTGGTTAAATTACAGCAAACAAGGAGTAACGTTCACTAAAAAAAGAACTAGATGTAGAGACAACAAACCATTCGATGTCAGTTTGATGTGATCCTACACTCAGTCTCCATGTTGAAAATTTAAGCTAGCTGCTGTATATTCTATTCATATGTAGTCAAGTACTAGATTGCTTAAAATCTTCATTAATTTACAAAGTGATTTATCTTAGTCCAGATAAGATAAGGATAAGATCAAAAATCCTATGACATACCTTGTAATACCTGCTCAGAAATGCCGGTCTTTTTACAATAGCTGGCACAGTGAATAGGTGGGCTTGTGCAAAAATACAGACTGGATATAAACCTGGCATGTCTTTGTGTGTTTGCACTAAAGTTGTGTTGAAAAAGTGGACTGGATTTTTATCTGCATGGTATTTTTATATATTAATAAGTTGAATGGAGTTGAGTTTCAATGTTCGTCATTTCTTAGCGTGGAAAAATGCGGATATGTAGTGAGAGCATTTGAAGTCACTGAGATGCATGAGTCTCATGCCCAATGAGTGAGAGCTGACACCCTGCAACAGGATGTGCCTTACCGTGGTGTATGGTACTAATACTTTATCCTTCGTATCCCAACAATTTATTCACAGCTTCCAAAGTTTGAATATAATACTCCTTGTACTATGGACTTCATTAAAAGTTGATATGTCATTTATTGTCAATTAAAACAGTGCAACAGCAGATTTGGGCATTTTATTAAGCAGTTAAATCACCTTTCCAAGAATAAGTTAAAATTTGGAACGAAAGCTTCAGTCCTCTCAAATTGATTACCCTAAATTTGCAAGAAAAAAGTAAATATGTTTTGTGCTTAGAAATGTTTAATCTTATTAGAATACGATTTTGACATTTTCACAAAATTCAGTAAACTCTAAAACATGTCCAATCTGTTTTATCTCTTTATATTACTATACGACTCTTTTGTGTACACTATCAATTAGTCTCAGGTCATACCTGCCATTTATTTTGCTGTTTAATAATAGTATTTTATAGACTTACTTTATAACTAAGATATAAGAGGCAGGAGTCCCCAAGGAGAAGTGGTTTAAGTCTTTCTCTGTAAAATGACTTGCTGTGGTGATCCCTTAATATGGGAGCAGTCGAAAGCACACAAGCAAGCAGCAGACAATAAGATCAGATTCTCATTAGTTGTGCGGCTGCATCCTATGAGCATCTTCTGACTGATGATGTAGGATTTTATTTTAGTTTAATATGGTGTTGTAGATTGAAAACTTTCTCTTTTTTCAATATTTAAAAGTCTTAATGCTTAACCTTTGATGTAAAATGGAGCTCAGAATAGAATGTGAACCAAATAAGACGTCTTATTATACATAAAATAAGGTAGAGACGATCATTTATGGAGATTAAAGTGAGGATTAACTTAAATTGAAAGATTTCTCGATTTGCTATAGCTAGGAGGAGCTGTTTTTCTTGACTGTATATTTCTTTTACATTTACTGAAATGTTTCTATTTCAAAATATGACTATCTGCTGATCTGGAGTTATTTTAAAGTGACTTCCTAAGCTTTCTTAGAGGAGCAGCAGCAGCAGCAGCAACAATCCCCCCTCTATGACTCCTGAAACATTTCCTCCTTTGTATTTGTAGAGAGATGTACCGATCCTATATAGTGCTGAGCCATATGGGAAAAAAATCATATATCAGGATATGAACTATTTTATATGACAATATACCCCAAATAAGTAAGTTTTCTGCTAATCTCTGAAAAATAGCTCACTTTTTTCATCTGTATTTTGAAGTGACATTTACAGAACTGTCGCAAATGAGAAAAAAAATTAGTAGATGCCTTTAACAAGGTATCAGAAGCTCTCCTTTTCAACTTCATACATGGATAGGGATGATGCCTGTTCTTATGTAATGTGCAATAGCTACTGTGATTTGTTTATGGCGCTGATAACTGATCTCATATGGGGTGCATCAGGCTAACTACTCTTAAAGTAGGCTATAGTTTTGGATCCTTATGTATTGTTTTTCATGATTCTTCTTTAGGTGATAGAAGAGGTTTGTTGTGCTGCTGTAGGATGCGGAAAAAGGCTTGCAGCATCGTTTGCAAATGAACGTTGTCTGTGCTTTCTCCCTATTTCCTTCTGTTCTCCTCTTTTTTTAAATTCTAAATTGTTTTATTTAATTGTTCCATATTTTAAGACAGAACATTGCAATTAGTGGATCCAAACCATGAGATGTTGATTCAGCAAATTGTCGTACATTTACAGTAGAAATACCACCTGACTGCACCTGAGCCAGATTTTGAACCTGATCGATGAGGATTTCTAATCACGGAGCATTTAGTGTTTCTGAGTTTGACGATGGAATCACTTTTTAGCTCCAGTCTATGACCTTTGGCCAAACAACCCCTGCAAATGGAGCCGCATATTTTATTTACACTGTCACACTGTCACAGTGGACTGTAGTTAAACCACTAGAGCAGTGGTCTCCAACCCTGGTCCTCAAGATCTACTGTCCTACAGATTTTAGACGCATCCCTGCTTCAACACAGCTGAATCAAATGAATGGCTTGAAAAGGTAATCAATCATTTGATTCAGCTGTGTTGAAGCAGGGATGCGTCTAAAATCTGTAGGACAGTAGATCTTGAGTACCAGGGTTGGAGACCACTGCACTAGAGTAAAGTCCTTTTATTTGTCCTTTTCTATACCTTTTCATCCATCTCATCATTCATTCCCTGTTTGTCCATTATCTTATCTTCTATTTTGAATATATCCATCCGTATTTAATCCAAACCTAAACCGAAGTATCTGTAGAAATATTACACAGTAAATAATGTGCGTATGAAACACTGACATTAAAATGTGTAGGAATGCGAGTTTCAGTGTCTTATAATTTCATCCATGTTCAGAGCACAGCCATGATTGGTAGAAAGGTGTAATATGAGGAGACAAATTATGTGATTATATGCAAGACAGCGTAACACCTAGTTAGTCAGATTTAATTGGGTTTTGCTGCTGTTGCGTCAACCGCACATTCAGCTTTAATGAGCAAACATCTGGACCGCAAACGAAAGCGATTTTAAGTTTGTTTTTTCCCCTCACACAGCAGCCAGCGTGATCGTTGAGTAGGACTCCCTCAATTGGGAAAAGGCCGTAAAAAGCCTCTCTGCTCAGAGGACAAGTCAGTGAAGTGGTTGATAGAGCAGGTAGAAGGGTTTGGGCAGCACTAATTAGACAACCCTGTAATTGAAGCTAAATCCAGTAAGAGGCACACATGGAGCATCTTTGACCAAACACCAAGATTTTATCGCTGGTTTTATGGAGTTGTGTCAAACTGACTGTTAAACTTTCCATGTGAGTTGACAGAGACAGTAAACAGTGTTTTTTGGTGTACGTCGCCATGGTTGGCTGGACAGTGCATGAGGCGTGGTCAGATCTGACGCTGCATAAACCTGAAGGCTTCTTACAACTGTAATTTAACAACTGCCATAACAAGTCCTCAGCCACTTCAGCAAACTGTCTGCTGTTCACAACAATTGCTTACCAGCCTTCATTTTCTTCCTCCTCCTCCTCCCCCCCATCCCCAACTTATGCTGCAGAGGGAAGATGAAGCCAACCGTCCCGGTTCTTCTGTTGATCCTTCTCGCCACAGCAGGGCTGAACCGAGCCCAGTCCAGGACCTCTCTCCTGGATCTGTCGGGGATCCTCCCGAGCCTGAGCCGCCCGGCCAACCACAGCCGCATCTTCTACGCTGTGATGTTTGACGCAGGGAGCACAGGGACGCGCATTCACGTCTACACCTTCATCCACAGCTACTCGGGTAAAACCGTCCTGCAACAGAACAAACTAAAACAGGCCAAATGTGTGTCGTCGGTGATTAGCTGAAGTGAACATCAGCACTTTGGGTTGGCGTGTACTCTGTTTTCATACTTCATTAAACCTGTAAATTCAGAGGGCATAAGTCACATAGGGCTTAATTTGCCTGATAAATCATGCATATGCATGCTAAGAGGTTGGAGGCATTTGAGGGCTTTTAACAGCTGCTTCATTTTTTGACGGTGTGGGTGGATGTTGTGCCTTTTCAGAGCAGCTGCCTGTGTTGGACAATGAGATGTTCCATTCCATAAAGCCGGGTTTGTCAGCATATGCAGAATACCCTGACACGGTGAGTTCATCGTCGGGACAAAAAGGTTTGGAAAAGGCTGATGATGCCCCAATTAACGAGGCACCTAGAATCAAACAATAACTGATATCCCCAAATTATCATCTACAGACACTACTAATTATTTGTAGCAGCATATCCGCCTCAGTCCTCAATATAGTCTGTCTAACCACTACAAATAAACACCACTAGACCTCCTAGACCACTAGGAAAAGCTCTGAGTAATTTAAATGAAGTGTAACCGGTGAATAATATGTTAAAATAACTGGAAAATCATCATTTTGATGAGTTAAAATTATTTCTTAGCCCTTTTCCTAGATGATTTACCACTTTTAGTCACACTTTGGGTTTTATGTTTCCTGATAACGTGATTTATGCTTTACTGCTAAAGAAAACTCATGAAGTATCCATGGGAATGATAAGGTGCCTGGATGAGGAATTGCTAACCTGCAAAGCAGGAATTATATCTATATATATTATATTTTAGAAATTAAGGACCAATCATATTTTTCCAGTTATAATTAGTTGGGTCATGAATGTTTTTTTGACCCTCCTGTGTGTTTTTCTTGGAATATTGTATAACATTATGCTTTTGATTAACCAAGAACCGCAATGAAGAACTGGCCTTGAAGATTAGCAGAGGTTATACACCCTGTCATGCAGTATTTGTCAGCAATTAACACTTGTTCCCACACAAAGATTCAGATTAAAGACAAACTAGTGGCAATTAAATTTGTTGACATCAATCTCACTAGAGCAGTGGGTTTGTGCCTTCCAGAGCTTTGCTGGTCTGTAGGTAATGTTTCAGCTCTCACAGGCTGGAGAAACGGTGAGGATGCTGTTGAAGGTGGCCAAAAAGACCGTCCCCCGCCTGGACTGGAAGAGGACGCCGCTGGTCCTTAGAGCCACAGCTGGACTCCGTCTCCTGCCTGCAGCCAAAGCCCAGGCCCTTCTGGACCAGGTCAGACTCGCATCTCCTGGGTTCAGCATCAGTATGGAGCTGTTCCTTCGCTTAAAGAAAATGTTTGGCCTTATAGCCTTATTTTTTTTGTGAGAAACCAATGTTTTATTCTTGGAAGCAGCAGAGTAATGTAATGCAGCTGGATCCCTGTAAGCTCTGTGTCAAAGGCTATCGTTTATGAGGATAGGAAAAAAAGAAAGCAGTGCCCCGAAGCACCTTGGAAGATGAATGATACTTTCATAATCCGCCCCTGAGGGAATGAATTAATCCCATACTGCGGAGGGCACCTCTGGATGAGCCAGCATTATATCCGATAATGTTCGGCCCATTTCACTCCTACTTACTGTTGCTCCACTACTCTCTCATTCTCACGCCAAATTCCTCCTCTCTCTTAGGTTCAACGCGTATTCGACGAATCCCCTTTTTTGGTGTCTGACAACAGCGTCAGCATTATGAACGGCACAAACGAAGGTAAAACATCTGCAATGAGCAGCCTCTTCACCCCCTCCCGTTATATTGGAGGATCATCATTAGATCTGCTGCTCAGTTTCTGTCAGGACCTTAGCTTAATGAAGGCATTTAACTTAATTACATAAGATTATAGATGTTTTTGTGATGACACACAAAACAACGAAAGCCTTTCAAGCACAGTCGTTTTAACCCTAAAAGCCAGTAATTATGTGGGAGAAAAAAACAGGCTGTTGTACAGTGGCATAATTGGTTTGTCAGCATTTCTGTTTTTCTTGTATGTGCCTGCATTTCACTAATTTGTCGGGAGCTTTTTCAATTTTCGTTTTTTTCTCCCCCTGAAATGACCTGCTTTATAAATATGTGATTATTTCTATTCAAATGTAGGCATTCTGGCTTGGATTTCTCTGAACTTTCTAACAGGTAAGTGAGGTAAATTCTACAGTGCTTTGGTAAAGAATTGATACTGCTTAAGCAAACATTTATTTATCAGGGTGGCATCATATGTCAAAAACTAACATATATTGGCTTTAACAATTAGAGAAGACGTGAAAGAAAGCCATCTAGTCGCTAAAGGTAATAATTAACAGGTTTTAACATCATGTTTTTGCGTTTATTGGGAAACTCTAAGTAATCGTTAGGATTTAAACTGAATACAACCAAACTGCAGCAAAGAGACACTGCATGGAAAAAAAAATGTTCTCCCGCACTCAAAACTGCATTAGATACAGTCTGTTGCTCCCATGACATTCATCTAAATAAATACTCGTATTTGATTAATCAATCATTTATTTCATAAAGGCAATAACAAATAGTTCAAAATCATAAATAACAGTAGCAACCATACTTTTAGTTTTTTTTTTTATTAAAGAAATCACGGGGTCATTACTACGCCAAATCCCACCTCTTATCATGCTATGATTCTCCCTGTCGATTAACTGCATACACTGAAGTCTGTTATTACAACATTATAAAATGCAATAAAGTACCCATTGGTGGGCTGATATGGTTCATGTGTTTGGTGATTCATTAATCAGCAGCCATGCTTTGAGATAACATGAAGCGCATCCATCTCTATCCATCATTGATATTTTGCTTCTTTTTTTTTTTTGCTATACTGAGAATAATAAGTGTTAGAATTGTGTCATTTTTATCATGTAAATGGAGGTAGAAAAAATACAAATCGGCAGCTCATATATGTTAGACCGATGTAAAAATAATCGGCCAAATGGAAATTTTTTTTCCTGTTTTCTCCAGACTGCATGCATCTTCCTAACCTGCCATCATATTGCATTATACGCCTGTGTCCATAAATAGAAGGCGATGAGTATAAGGATGAGTTTGTTGCCTAAAGCCTGCTTCTGTGATCTTTCTCGGACTGAGCGGGAATGTTTATGCTTCTTAGATGGAGCACTCTGCCAAAGCAGGCCTTTTGAAGATAGCATCTCAGGTGTAAAGGGATTACTCTTCCCAGCTGCAGATGTTGGATTAAGGTGATCAAATTGTTTCCAGGTCACCTGAACTCACACGCCAAGAAGACAGTGGGAATCCTGGATTTGGGAGGGGGGTCCACACAGATCACCTTCCTGCCCAAACTGAGGGTCGGCCTCCGCTTTTATACATTATTCTTGCAGATTTTTTAAACCTCTAACAGCTTCAGCTAAGTGTTTTAATCTGTTTACTGCAGAAAACAATTGAGAGTGCTCCCAAGGATGATTATGTTGCCAGATTTGATTTCCTCAACTCAACATTTGAGCTGTACACTCACAGGTAACCAATCTCATTAGGCAGACTCTTGTGGAATTTTAGATTATTACTTTAAATTTGATTAAAACTTCTAAAGCCTTTGAATTATCTGCTGTTATATTACTAATTTTGGGTATTTAAAGGATAAATGCATAACTAGGTGAGCCTGTAGTGCCTACTTAATCTCCATTATAGTAATCAGGCATCACAGTTTTAGATCTGTTATTTTTGTTACTGTACATACCCTTTTATTTTCCCAGCTATCTTGGAAATGGACTAATGGCTGCTCGACTTGCAGCGCTGGGTGCTCTGGGCGCAGAAGGTACATAAACTTAAATCTGCTTTATCGCCATCACTTTGCCACTTAAGACTGCAGGGACTCTTGAGCGTACTGCACTGTCTATTCGCTCATTTCTGCTTCATCTAGATCACAAGATAAAGGCTGTACCTCCAGTTTCTATGCTAATATACATTTCAAGTTTTAGCCTCAGATTAATCAGAAGCGCTTGAGCAAAAAAAAATGGTGTGCTATCAGTGGCCCCGACCGTGATAAGCTTGTGTGAGGCTGTTGAACCATTTAGAAGATTAATTATGTGTGTGTGCCCTGCTAGGGTTGGAGTGGCGGGTTTTTAAAAGCTCCTGCCTGCCGAAGCAGTTCAGGGATGATTGGAGCTTCGGAGGTCTTACCTACCAAGTGAGCGGAGACCCAGAGGGTAAGATCTGATCCAAGAAGGAGAGATTACATACAATTTGAACCAGTAACTTCAGCCAAAGGGATTCCCTCCCTTTATGTTTTAACAAATGTTTGTATTTTATTGGGATTTACATAAAAGACCAACATAAATCTGTAAAACCATATTTAATCTGATGACATTCAATAATTCTAGTGCTACCAACTGGCTTTAGAAGGAAAGCAGAAATAACTATTAGACTTAAACGTGGTGGCCGTATCATGGCGATGCTTTGAGAATGCTTTTCTTAAACAGTCAGGGGAAAAGATTTGATAGAAAAGTTATCTGCAAGAGAGGCTGGAGGCTGAAACCATGACCCTAATCATCCTGTCAGAGATACAAGGTTTTGGATCAAGCTAAATATATATGCATATGTGTGTGTGTGTGTATATATATATATATATATATATATATATATATATTAGTGCTGTCAATCGATTAAATTTTTTAATCGCGATTAATCGCATCAATGCCTGAGTTAACTCGCGATTAATCGCATTTTAATCGCACATTTTTTTCCTGATTGAAAATCATTTAAATACTCTCGATGACATACAAAAAAATACATACAGGCTAGGTTTGTGCCAATGTTCTTTTTTTTAAATGAAAACAGGTCACAGATACTGATTTATGCCATAGAAACATATGGCAAGAAGATGGGGAGGCATGTAGCAAAAAATAACAAATATGTAGGCAAAAAAAAGGCCCTGAAAACAGGCTGATGTAAAAGACAGTCTTTACAGTTAATACAGTCTTTTGAACAAAGACAAGCATTTTACCCTACCGCTATAAAATGCAGTAGAGTTAACATTAGATGTTAATTAACCAAGGTAATAATGAACAATTTTCAATCAATACATCAAAATCAATAGACCGACATTACTAGATGAAGGTAGTCTATGCTCTAGAAAGTTACTTTTCAGCCTCTTAACAAAAATGAGAACACACACACACCCACTCACCCACACACAGACACACCCACCCACACACACACACACGCGATACTGACCTGTTGCGTACACAGACGGCAAGAGGGCTGCTACGAGATTCCATTTCACCTCAGTAATCAGTTTTCTCAGCGTATTTCAGGTTGCTACTAGTTACCAGACACTCAACTTGTTTGTTGGTGGTGGGGCTTAAAGAAAAGGCACTAGCGTCACCCAGTGTATGAGCGTCTTTTTCCCTTGAGGAGCTCCGCTCTAGAAGCCTATGAGAAATGCATAGACTGGGGGAAAATAGCCCCGCCTTCCCGCAGGCTGCAGCGGGATGTACTTGGAAAAATTGTACCATAAAACCACATAGCGTTAATCTCACGTTAAAAAAATTATCGCCGTTAAAATGGCCTCGCGTTAACGCGTTAATAACGCGATAATTTTGACAGCACTAATATATATATATATATATATATATATATATATATATATATATATATATATATACACACAAACACACACGTATGTGTATATACAGGTGCTGGTCATAAAATTAGAATATCATGAAAAAGTAGATTGATTTCAGTAATTCCATTTAAAAAGTGAAACTTGTATATTATATTCATACATTACATACAAACTCATATATTTCAGATGTTTATTTTGTTTAATTTTGATGATTACAAATGACAACAAATGAAAATCTCAAATTCATCATATCAGAAAATTAGAATATTGTGAAAAGGTTCAAAATTGATGGCCCCTGGTGCCACACTCTAATCAGCTAATTAACTCAAACCACCTGCAAAAGCCTTTAAATGGTCTTTCAGTCTAGTTCTATAGGCTACACAATCATGGGGAAGACTGCTGACTTGACAGTTGTCCAAAAGACGACCATCGACACCTTGCACAAGGAGGGCAAGACACAAAAGGTCATCGCTAAAGAGGCTGGCTGTTCACAGAGCTCAGTGTCCAAGCACATTAATAGAGAGGCGAAGGGAAGGAAAAGATGTGGTCGAAAAAAGTGTACAAGCAAGAGAGATAACCGCACCCTGGAGAGGATTGTGAAACAAAACCCATTCAAAAATGTGGGGGAGATTCACAAAGAGTGGACTGCAGCTGGAGTGAGTGCTTCAAGAACCACCACACACAGACGTATGAAAGACATGGGTTTCTGCTGTCGCATTCCTTGTGTCAAGCCACTCTTGAACCACAGACAGCGTCAGAAGCGTCTTGCCTGGGCTAAAGAGAAACAGGACTGGACTGCTGGTGAGTGGTCCAAAGTCATGTTCTCTGATGAAAGTAAATTTTGCATTTCCTTTGGAAATCAAGGTCCCAGAGTCTGGAGGAAAAGAAGAGAGGCACTTCATCCACGTTGCTTGAAGTCCAGTGTACAGGTGCTGGTCATAAAATTAGAATATCATGAAAAAGTAGATTGATTTCAGTAATTCCATTTAAAAAGTGAAACTTGTATATTATATTCATACATTACATACAAACTCATATATTTCAGATGTTTATTTTGTTTAATTTTGATGATTACAAATGACAACAAATGAAAATCTCAAATTCATCATATCAGAAAATTAGAATATTACTGAAGACCAATAAAAACAAAGGATTTATAGAAATGTTGGCCAACTGAAAAGTATGAACATGAAAAGTATGAGCATGTACAGCACTCAGTATTTAGTTGGGCCTCCTTTGGCCTGTATTACTGCAGCAATGCGGCGTGGCATGGAGTCGATCAGTCTGTGGCACTGCTCAGGTGTTATGATAGCCCAGGTTGCTCTAATAGTGGCTTTTAGCTCTTCTGAATTGTTGGGTCTGGTGTATTGCATCTTCTTCTTCACAATACCCCATAGATTTTCTATGGGGTTAAGGTCAGGAGAGTTTGCTGGCCAATTAAGAACAGGGATACCATGGTCCTTCAACCAGGTACTGGTAGCTTTGGCACTTTGTGCAGGTGCCAAGTCCTGTTGGAAAATGAAATCTGCATCTCCAAAAAGTTGGTCAGCTGCAGGAAGCATGAAGTGCTCTAAAACTTCCTGGTATGTGGCTGCGTTGACCCTGGACCTCAGAAAACACAATGGACCAACACCAGCAGATGACATGGCACCCCAAACCATCACTGACTGTGGAAACTTTACACTGGACTTCAAGCAACGTGGATGAAGTGCCTCTCTTCTTTTCCTCCAGACTCTGGGACCTTGATTTCCAAAGGAAATGCAAAATTTACTTTCATCAGAGAACATGACTTTGGACCACTCACCAGCAGTCCAGTCCTGTTTCTCTTTAGCCCATGCAAGACGCTTCTGACGCTGTCTGTGGTTCAAGAGTGGCTTGACACAAGGAATGCGACAGCAGAAACCCATGTCTTTCATACGTCTGTGTGTGGTGGTTCTTGAAGCACTCACTCCAGCTGCAGTCCACTCTTTGTGAATCTCCCCCACATTTTTGAATGGGTTTTGTTTCACAATCCTCTCCAGGGTGCGGTTATCTCTCTTGCTTGTACACTTTTTTCGACCACATCTTTTCCTTCCCTTCGCCTCTCTATTAATGTGCTTGGACACTGAGCTCTGTGAACAGCCAGCCTCTTTAGCGATGACCTTTTGTGTCTTGCCCTCCTTGTGCAAGGTGTCGATGGTCGTCTTTTGGACAACTGTCAAGTCAGCAGTCTTCCCCATGATTGTGTAGCCTATAGAACTAGACTGAAAGACCATTTAAAGGCTTTTGCAGGTGGTTTGAGTTAATTAGCTGATTAGAGTGTGGCACCAGGGGCCATCAATTTTGAACCTTTTCACAATATTCTAATTTTCTGATATGATGAATTTGAGATTTTCATTTGTTGTCATTTGTAATCATCAAAATTAAACAAAATAAACATCTGAAATATATGAGTTTGTACGTAATGTATGAATATAATATACAAGTTTCACTTTTTAAATGGAATTACTGAAATCAATCTACTTTTTCATGATATTCTAATTTTATGACCAGCACCTGTAAAGTTTCCACAGTCAGTGATGGTTTGGGGTGCCATGTCATCTGCTGGTGTTGGTCCATTGTGTTTTCTGAGGTCCAGGGTCAACGCAGCCACATACCAGGAAGTTTTAGAGCACTTCATGCTTCCTGCAGCTGACCAACTTTTTGGAGATGCAGATTTCATTTTACAACAGGACTTGGCACCTGCACACAGTGCCAAAGCTACCAGTACCTGGTTGAAGGACCATGGTATCCCTGTTCTTAATTGGCCAGCAAACTCTCCTGACCTTAACCCCATAGAAAATCTATGGGGTATTGTGAAGAAGAAGATGCAATACACCAGACCCAACAATTCAGAAGAGCTAAAAGCCACTATTAGAGCAACCTGGGCTATCATAACACCTGAGCAGTGCCACAGACTGATCGACTCCATGCCACGTTGCATTGCTGCAGTAATACAGGCCAAAGGAGGCCCAACTAAATACTGAGTGCTGTACATGCTCATTCTTTTCATGTTCATACTTTTCAGTTGGCCAACATTTCTATAAATCCTTTGTTTTTATTGGTCTTCAGTAATATTCTAATTTTCTGATATGATGAATTTGAGATTTTCATTTGTTGTCATTTGTAATCATCAAAATTAAACAAAATAAACATCTGAAATATATGAGTTTGTATGTAATGTATGAATATAATATACAAGTTTCACTTTTTAAATGGAATTACTGAAATCAATCTACTTTTTCATGATATTCTAATTTTATGACCAGCACCTGTATATATATATAATGGAGTCAAAGTTTAGACCGCAATCAAATTAAAATTCTGCTAGAATCCAATCAGTCTGAGGGAGTTTGAGTTATTCTATGAAGAGGAATGACCAAGTATTTCAGTGCATCTGTAATCACAGCAAAAGCTGCTCTCTACATGATCCACCTTGCGTTTGTGTTAAATCAATAACTTCACCTGACCACAACCATGTGGGATAAATGACTGCATGTTTTAAATCCGAGCACATCACAGCTTCACTTCTCCAACGGTGTTCAAAGGGAATATTTATAATTTGCAAGACTTTCTGTTTTTTTTTTTTTTCCCTTAGGTCAAGCAGGATACAAGCTTTGCTATCAGGAAGTACTTAAGGTGGTGAAGGGGATTATTCATCAGCCCTACGAGCTTGAAGACAGCAACGTGTTCTACGCTTTCTCCTATTACTTTGACAGAGCTGTGGATGCAGGCCTTATCAGTAAGCGAGCGCACGAACACACACCTTCTGTTCACACCTTATATAATTATCCACTGCCTGCATGCTAGACAGAGGCTGAAAAATGTGAGTCATCTGCTCCTGTATCAGGGGGTTTGATGAGCCATAGTTGTGTGGTTATTATAGAAATTGCCATCCCGCTGCACGTCTGCGCTGGAAGGCCATCAGCTCTGTTATTAGTACTATATAAATGTGCATGTAGATGAGCTGTTGTAATCACTGTTTTGGCATTTTAAATGTATAATGAACCCCCTCTCTGTTGTAGATAATGTCCAAGGAGGAATGCTGCAGGTCAGAGACTTCAAGAAGAGAGCCAAAGAGGGTGAGACTGGCTAAAGGAATACATCATTACTATGACAGATCTGCTGCTCCTTGCACTTGACATACAGCACGCATCTCAGTGGACGGCGAGTGGTTTCCATCTGAAACGCCGCCCTCATCCGTCAGCAGAATACAAATGACTGATTATCCAACCTAACAGAGATGATGTTTCTTGTCTTCTGCTCAGTGTGCAATAAGATGACCAAGTACCCGTCTGTCAGCCCGTTCCTGTGCATGGACCTGACCTACATCACTTGTCTGCTGAAGGATGGCTTTGGCTTCAAGGACAGCGCTGTCCTACAGGTTAGGCAGCTTTATGTGACATCGGCTGCAACATGAACAGCCTCGTTTTATGCTACGTCTGTGGCAGTCATTTTAATAGGCTGGTGAGGCGTCGTAAATGTTTTTATTTGTGGTTCAATTTGAAATGCAAGGTAGAAATTACACCATTGTAGAAATGCCTGATCATCCGGGACATGAAAACAGTCAGTTTCCTTCATCGTTATATGGTACTACTTTTCTTTGTGTTGTGGAAATATATATTTTGGTGATTTCCTGATTTACCTTTTCTAGTTAACCAAGAAAGTGAAGAACGTTGAGGCTAGCTGGGCCCTCGGTGCTGTGTTGGACCACTTTCACAACCTGAAGATCCATTAAGGAGCAAATGCCTTCAATCTTTTCTCACCTCCTTATCCAGCGGCTGAGAAATAAATCAATCTGAGCTGTATCTCAGATGTCTGTTAGCTGGTTGTGCAGAAAAAAGGTTTTGAATTCTTTTTTTTTTTATATTATTTTATTGAAAGGAGTTCATGTTTACCATAAAATGGTACATGTTTGTTACAGGGTAGCTGTCAGATCAGCCACTGAGGTTTCCAGGTAATAGTTTTTTTCCCCCATCTGCAAATATAGCATCAATCTCAAAGCTGATGATGCCGTTAAAACATCTGTCATAATCTTTTTCCAACACTTCTTTGGGAGCATTTTGGTTTCATAACATAAGGGAGAAATGCTGTGCATACAAACTGCCATGACACGCATGTCAAAATAAAACTGTTTGCTAATTACAAATATCTACAAGTGTTAAAGACTGTGAGTCATATTTTTTACAAATATAATGAGGAAAATGAGTATTGAACACCCTGCTTTTTTTGTAAGTTGTTCCACTTAGAAATCATGGAGGGGTCTGAAACTGCCATCGTAGGTGCATGTCCACTGCCAGAGACATGATCTAAACATAAAATAAAATCCTGAAATAACTAGGGCTGGGTATTTTTTCGCCAAAGTCCTGAATTAATTCGATTTTGATTCATGCAGTTCTAAATCGATTAATTTCGATTCAATCTGTTTTTACAATAATGAAAGTGGTTCAACTGTGTTTCAAAATATCATGTATTTTATTTTTTCCTGTCACATTAAACACAAAGTGCAAACTTGTAAATCAGACAGTTTAAGCTTGAGATGTGAACAAAACTGGCTCAAAAGTGTAAACTTGTTTGTGAAAAGTGAAAAAGTGAAGCCCCACTCAAACAAGCAGATTTGACACAGCAGACATGCATGAGCTGCATTATCTTCACTGCACAAACCATATTTTCAGCGTTGTCTTTAACAACTACAGGGTGTTTTCTGGTCAGCCCCCATTTGTTAATGTCTTCAGTCAACCTATTTGCTATATTTGCAGCTGTCTGGCTTGAAGTAATCTTGAGTGCATCTTTCCTGCTCATTTGAATGTGAACGTCATGCGCGTCACTATAAAATGAATAGATCTTATTCCCTAGACATCGATTTTGCAAAAATGTAAAGGAATCAATTCAAAATCGATTTTTTTAACTAGCCCTAGAAATAACGATTTTTTTAAACTATATATTTGTATGATACAGCTGCAATTAAGTATTTGAGTACCAGAGAAAATCTATGTTAATATTTGCTACAGTAGTCTTTGTTTGCAATTACAGAGGTCAAGCGTTACCTTTACTTTTCCACAGGTTTACACACACTGCAAGAGGGAGTTTGGCCCACTCCTCTACTCAGATCTTCTCTCTATCAGTCAGGTTTCTGGGCTCTCTCTGGGAAATACTGAGTTTGCACTCCCTCCAAAGATTCTCAATTGGGTTAAGGTCTGGAGACTGGCTAGGCCACACCATAACCTGGATAATCTGCTTCAAGAGCCACTTGTTGGTTATCCTGGCTGTGTGCTTCGGTCATTGGCATGTTGGAACACCCAGCCTTGACCCATCTTCAATGCTCTAACTGAGAGAAGGAGGTTGTTCTCCCAAATCTCACAATACATGGCCTCGGTCATCTCCTTAATAGAGTGCAGTCACCCTGTCACATGTGCAGAAAAATGGACCCAAAGCATGATGCTAACCCCTCCATGCTTCACAGTAGGGATGGTACTCATCATTCCTCTTCCTACAAACACGTTTGGTAGAATTAGGACCAAACAGATCTATTTTGGTCTCATCTGACCATGTGACTTCTCCCATGACTCCTTTGGATAATCCAAATGGTCATGTGCTGATTGAGGCAGGGTTTATCCTGAAGGGGAACCTTCAGTGCCGTGCATGATTTCAAACCATGACGTTGGTGTATCACCAACAGTAACCTTAGAAACGGGGGTCCCAGCTCTTTTCAGTCATTGACCAGCTTCTCCCATATAGTTCTGGGCTGATTTCTCCCCTTTCTTAGGATCACTGAGACGCCACAAGGTGAGATCTTGAATGGAGCCCCAGTCTGAGGGAGATCGACTGTCATGTTTTGATTCTTCCATTTTCTAGTGGTTGCTCCAACAGTGGACCTTTTTTCAACAAGCTGCTTGGAAATTCCCCCGTAGCCCTTTCCAGCTTTGTGGAGATGTTTAATTTAGTCTTTGGACAGCTCTTTGTTCTTGGTCATGTTACTATTTGGATTCTTGCTGATGTATGGGGTGGACAGGTGCTTTTTTTTGTAGCCAACGACCTCAAACAGGTGCATCTAATTTAGGATAATAAATGGAGAGGAGGTGGACATTTTGAAGGCAGAATAACAGGTCTTTGAGGGTCAGAATTCTAGCTGATAGACTGGCGTTCAAATACTTTTTTTTGCAGCTGTATCATACAAATAAATGGTAAAAAAAAAAAAAAATCAAACACTGTGATTTGTTTTTTTTTTAGGATTACGTCTCTCACAGTGGACATGCACCTACGGTGGTAGTTTCAGACCCCTCCATGATTTCTAAGTGGGAGAACTTGCCAACCAGCAGCGTGTTCAAATACTTATTTTCCTCACTGTACACGTCTTTGTTTATCCCACTGTGGCCATCAGTCCAGTGCTGCTGAAATAAACCGTGATGCTTGTGACGGCAGGAGACTAAAGCAGAGAGACCACGTCCTCTCCGTAAGCATGCCCCTCCGTTGTCATGGTCACCAGCTCATGAGGCTGAGAAAGGACTACCACTGAGTCTGTAGATCCTGCAAACGGCAAACAGAAAAAAAAGCAAAATTAAGCAAGGCAACATGAGATCATGGTTAGTCCAATACTTTTTAAATGAAATATGCCATAAATGTACCACTGATCCCTAGCCTGTAGCTGTAGATGCATAAGTATTCAATCCCCCTTTATTCCGTTTAATTAAGAAAAACACCAAGATTAAAATAAGGGTAAAGTGTTCAACGGTATTCCCTCAAGCATGATGCAGCTACTACCTCCATGCTTCTCTTATCTGAGCAGAGCAGCTTCTTCTAAATGTTCCCAACATGGTCATTGCAAGTAGGACATATTTTGGTTTTCTTTTGGTTTTAAATTAAAGGTTTGTAGCTGCTTCTTATTGATGCTTTCTTAGCATTTTAGGTAAGCAACCAAAAATTGGTGGATTTCCCGCTATGCCATTCCTCTATGGTACATTCTGAGACATTATCAAAGCCTTATAGGTTGTTTCATTCACCTAAACCCAGCTTTGATCATCTCAACAGCTTTCTCCATCACCTGTGTGTTGTCTTCCTCAGTTTTCAGGTCTTCAGACCACAGATGGAGTTATTCTTAGATTAAATTACACACAAATAAATAAACCCTGGCTCTAATGAGGTGACCTCTAAAGGCAGATAGGCACACAGGGTTTTATTTTGGGGTATTACAGTAGAGCAGGTGAAATGCATGCCCCACTTGTTGAGCTTTCATATCGGAAAATTATATAGAACCATGAATACACTGCTGTTTTATGGTTCATCAAAAAATGTTAAAACAGGTTAGAATGCCTTGGAAAAAAAGGAAAGAAATGACACTTTAATTTGACTTAAACCCATAAAAACTACTCGATTTCCTGCTGGGCTCAATAAGTGTCGTTTTTTTCTGCTTTTTACGTAAAAAAATAAGAATTTAAAGTTAAGGACTTGTAAAAATAAAAGAAATCAACACAGGAAGGCTGATTAGAAGCTGAATATTCTAGGCTGCTAAAAAGGAACAGGCATGAGTAAGACGCCCCACTGACATGCAGACTTTACCAGGACATTAGTAACATCAGCAGCTGACTCAGCATCTCTGACATCAACAGAACATTCATCAGCTCGCCCCAAATAAGTGTTTACCACAGTAAGGTAACACCGTCGGATGTGTGAACTCAGATTCTGTTTACTAAGTGTTATTTTTTTCCCTCCCCACATGTTTTAATGCCTACCTGGTGATCTCAGCATCACATGATGAAGATTCATGGGCTCCACAGCTGTTGTCATGGTGACCAAACTACCTCCATTATCACCATCTGCCTCCAGCAGGCTGCTTTGTGTTAGAGCCTCTCCTGTGGAGTTCAGACAAGGGGGGAAACTAACTTTTTGTTATAAATACATAAAAGAAAACAATCAAACTCTCTCCCTATTCAGAAAACAGAGGAAGTTGTTAGTAAATGCTTTGAAATATCTGTTCCCGTCCGTCGTTCCAACTTAGCCTCGTTAGGCTGTAGTTTAGTCCTGAGGAAAGTCGGTTTAATAATTCATCTAGTAAATGTGTTATGTAGAACACAGAGACTACCCCTCTGTTGTGTAACTGCATCTTCCCTGGCTCGGCTCTTACAAACCAACGACCAGCCTCTTCGGTGGAGGGTGACCCGAATAAATCTGTTGTTTATAATTAGAGCTTTGGCAGCGTTTCCCGTGGTGATTCAGCTGCGACGCTTCCCCGCTGCTGCTGGGGGGGAAAAAAAAGAAAAAAGGAAAGAGACAGGCGAGGATGCTCTGCTGTCATTGTTTCTGTCTAAACATGGATTTTCAGTGTCTTGTGCAGTTGGTCTGAAAAGGGGAGAGCTCTTTGTGGGATGCCTTCATCTTGGAGAGGAGGTGAAAACGATGCCAGTAGGAAAAAAAAAAGGCAGGAACAGATTTCCTAATATGTGACGTCTGAAGTACGAGAAAACGTAGGTTCCCGAGTGCATCCTAGATATGTTAGTAAGTAAAGGTGAAAAGGACAGATCCCACACAGACTGAAAGGAGAGGAAACTGCAGGATTTTTTTGTCAGTATGAATAAATATGGAGGGAGATAAACTAATGTGGAACATTGTTTTGATTATTAGGCTTTACTTCCTCTTCTAATGCCAAAAAATATATAAATTTTTTCAGCTTTTATATTGTCGTTTCACTGTCACAATTACAGAGCAATGGAGTGAAATTTGCTTTTAACCCATTCCCTTGGGGGGCAGTGGGCTGCCATTGAGTGGCGCCTGGGGAGCAGTGTGAGGTTAAGGGTCTTGCTCAAGAACCCAGAGCATCAGTCCGTGGAAGTGGGGCTTGAACTCAGAACCTCTGGATTCCAAGCACAATGCCCTAACCATAAGGCCACGCTCCCCTAATTAATTCCTAGCATCTATTTCTTCATCCATTTATCCACTTATTAATCTTTCCTTAAAATAACTGTATTTATCCTTTATTTCAATAGGTAAATACTGAAATAATGGAGTATTTTTACACTTAAAATAAGATATTAGGTACTTGAGAAAGATTGATTTTCTTATTTTAAATGTAAGTTGTCTTTTTCCATTGACAATGTGTCTCATTAAACTGCTTAATTCAAGAAAAAAACACACTTATTTTAAGAAAAATTTACCTAAATTAGATTTTTTCGCAGTGCAGAGTTGGGTAAAAACGGTCTGATTTAAAGCTCTATGTCTGGTAGTAGATGTTTTTCTAACAGTAGTAGCTCGAACCATTAGCATACTCGCCTATCACTGAGTGGGTGGGTGCGTACGTGGGTAAGATGCAAACCTGTTTCTCTGCTTTCATTGCCGAGCCCCTCCTCTCCGTGCCTCTTCCTCATGTGAACGTTCCTGCTGCCGGACTGAGAGAAGGTCTTCCCGCAGATCCCACACACGTGAGGCTTCTCACCTGGGAGACACACAGGCGATCAAACGAGGAGCCCCTCTGAAGTGATGCCATCTCTGCTCCGTGTGATACATCTGAAGGATTTCATGGAAAAACAACTGCTGTGCAGCTGCAAAACGCTGCGCCGCTCACCCGAATGTACGAGCATGTGTTTCCGTAGGCTGGAGTACTCTGCGAAGGACCGCCCGCAGCCATCTGCATCGCACAGGAAAGGTTTCTCACCTGGAAAAAAAGAACATTTTTAAAAAGACACCTGACACATCGGTAAACAGAGAAAACCAAATTCAACTCCTGCAGATTAAAGGGATCTGTTCAGTCAGGTTATTTATTATATAAGGAAAAAAAGCTGAAAAATATTTATTATTTTGTGTTAATTGTCATGTTAATGTCATGCTCCTTACAGTAGGCCTGATTTCATACTGCTTCTTTAAAGAGAAAACCCTTATATTGGGTGTTTGATAACATGATTGCCCCATTATCATGGATTAGACCCTAATCCAATCGAGCATTTCTGGACAAAACAAGAAATACGAATTTGGGGAATGTGTTCCAAATATCCTAGATTTTGAAAACCTCTCTTTAACAATGATTTGTTTCAACTATATCATCCAAAGGGGTCAGAATAAAACCAAAGCTTTATTTTCTGCATGAGGTCTTTTAACTAATCATTAGAAAATCCAGGGAATAAAACTGACCATCTGAGATGTAAAGGTCACCCTGAATTTAGTGAAGCAGTGAAATGAAGGCACCAGGACTGCTGACTCATCAAATCTGCAGTCTTATTGCACCAAGGAAGCGTTCCAGCGGTAAATCACCTTTCGTTATCGCCTCCAGCAACTCATCAAACCTTCACCTCCTGTCCTTCCCACCTGTGTGTATGCGCCTGTGGTTCTTCAGGTTGCCGGCTGTGGTGAACTTCTTGCCACAGTTCTTCTCTTTGCATATGAAGGGCTTCTCGCCATTGTGAGTCCTCATGTGAACCTGTAACCTCTGCAGCACGTAGAAGCTCTTCCCACAGCCTTCTGCGCTGCACTGGAACATTCGGTCGTTCCTGGAGAGGAAGCAAACAAATAGAACCAACGGATGCATAAAACTTAGCAGTTAGCAAGAACTGCTCCTTCAGCTCTACCTAATCCTCAGCTGACTTATGGCTCTAAACACTGAGGGATTAGCTGCGTCTATTCTATTATTCAGACTCAAAAGAAGGCGCATGGAGGATGAAATTGTTTACATTTTGTCATATAACAATTGAAGATTTAAATGGAATTTATTCAGAGTTTCTCACACATGGGAAACCTCTGTCTATGTCAGAGTCTGTCAACATGTTTTGGAGCAGATCCCTGGAGTCATTTGAGGAGTAAAAGTGAAGGCTGCAGTTTTCAGGCACCACAGAACAGCAGATCTGAGAGGTGAAGTTGGTGTCACACAGGTCTGCTGTCTATTCGGTAATACTGGTTTGCTGCTGAGGTGTGACGCCAATAATTTGCTAAAAAGTGCTTTTCTAACACTGTTCATGGTAACATTTATAGTTTTTCTGCACACCTTCTTAAGGCATTCTTTGAATTCTGGGTCACTTTAAACCACAAAGAATAAAGTAATTAATTAAACTGAGTAATTAAAACTCATTATTTTTAAACACTCAAACTCTAAAATATTAAAGTAGTTCTTGTTTTCCAAGTAAATTTGACTATTGAGATTAGTCTGAATTATATGTGCATTAACTGAACAAACTGAACTTTAATGATGAAGTAGCAGATTTTCACAATCAGACCCGATTGGATGATAAGAAGTGTTTAATGTTGTGCCACAGGGGATTATTGTAATGCTTACATTTAATAATTGCAGGATTGTTTAACAACATTATTTCCACACTAAAGCCTGATTGATAATATATTACAGAAAAAAAGGGTTAATGTCCCACTTATGTTAAAGAGGCTCTATACTACTAAGTCCAGTTGACATATAACTGATATATAAATAGGAAATAAAATTAAATGTAGAATGTTAAGTTCATGGAACAAAACTCTACATTAAAATGCAAATACCCATGTTACCTTAGCAAAAAAATAAAAAGTACTTAATTGGATTTTTCTTTTTAACTCAATAGTCTGATTTACTAACTAGTTTTACGGGAATAGCTTTCCTCATATTATTCAAGTTCAATTACTTATCAAGTGTTATGGTGACCCAAAGTTGTGAAAACTTATATTTTTCCACAGTAAGGTTCAAAATGACTCTTTATTTTTAACATATTAGGGCAGAAAAGCTCAAGTTCAGTCCTCAAGAGTGACCATCCAGCAATTTTTTGATGCTCATTAGTGTGCCTGTGATGAGCTAAATAAGGGGATTGAACCTTTAGGTTCAGGTATGTTAGACTGCTGGGCCCCTGGCAGAGCAGAGCGGGACAGAAAGAGACTGAATAAACTGGTGAGAAAAGCCGCTTGTGTCCTAGGCTGCACTCTGGACTCAGTGGAGGAAGTGGCTGAGAGGGGGGTGCTGTCCAAGCTCACATCCTGCATGGACAACACCTCCCACCCTTTTGCACCAGACTGTAGAGCAGCTGAGCAGCTCCTTTAGTGAAAGACTTTTACACCCTGTTTGTAAAATGGAGCTCTACTGCAGGTCATTCATCCCCCTGCAACCAGACTCTACAATGGCAATAACTTGTGCAATGTATAATGTGCAATTACTATTTAATACCCTGTGCAATAACTGTATATATATATAAATAAAAATATTCATCTATTTAATACCCTGTGCAATAACTGTATATATATATATATAAATAAAAATATTCATCTATATAAATACCCTGTGCAATAACCCTGTATAAGCAGTGCCTTGTGAAGTGCCTTGAGATGCCATGTGTTGTGAATTGGCGCTATATAAATAAATAAACTGAATTGAATTATAATAATCCTCTTTATAAAAAAAGAAAAAAAATGTATATACCCCCATGCACCTTTTCTTCATTTGGCACCTCCTTCTTTTTGACTATTTGAACCGATGTAACGACTACATTTCTCCACTGTGAGATCAATAAAGTCAATCAATCAATAAATCTGAAGTGATTGTCTGTGAGTAACGCACAGCAGATCAGCCAGCAGAACCAATCCAGTCCATCAGATCTAGCTCAGGTCACATTTTATAGGGAAATGAACTTGAAACACAAAAGACAGCATTAATGGAAAAGTCGGAATATATATGGATGGGGTGACGAACAATTTACAACTAAGTTAAATTCTTTTTGTTACCTTTTACTACCTTTCACTGGCCTTAATTTCAGTTCATTTCATTCACTACCTTTAATTATTAAGTAGAAATCCTGGATTTTCAATGGGGAACAAGTCTTTACTTTGACAAGACCATTTTAAATACACAAGATGTTTTGGATGCAAATCATTCTATTACAGCTTTAGTTGGATATCAAGGTTGATAGTCTCGCTTGAATGTAATAAAGCATCATTTTCTGCTACTTTCTGTAATCCTATTGTCATGGTCTTGGTTCTGTTATGCTTTACTTTGCTCCATGTTTTCTATTTTTAATTGGTTTAATTTATATTTTGGCTATGTTCACACTGCAGGCCTTGATGCTCAATTCCGATTTTTTTGTGAAATCCGATTTTTTTGAATTGCCGTTCATATTTCCAAATATAGGCGACTTGTATGTGATCTCCTGTTTGAACTGCAGTCATACAACGCAAGCGTCCGGCATGCACTGTAGAGGATGCAATGACATCACAGCTCTGCATGCTCTGCGTTTACGGTTTGCCCGCGCACATCTAGCAATCTTTTCCAACCATAAAAAATCAATCTTTTCAGTATGGTTAGACATAAATACTGCTCTCTGCATCATCGTCCAACATGGTTGTTGTTTTTCTTGCCACTTCTGCGTAGCAAGATGTAGAATAGTGACCTTTGCCGGGTATTAATGGTGTTCAGGTTGGATGAATGTGACCTGGCCGTTCAGACACAGGTCGCATTTGAAACAGGCTTCCTACAGTATAAGGGAAGTTAAATTCAAGACTTTTTAATGCCACTTGAAATAAAAATTTAAGACCAAATTCAAAAGAAACAGAAGAAAAACCCGCTTGCGACAACTTAACCCAAAGGTTTATTTTAACATAACCCACTGCATTAATGTTTCAAATTTTGAAAAGCTTCCCATATAGGAAGAAAGCTAAAAACACACAAATGACAGATATATTTTAACAATTATTTAACTGAATTCACAAACTTTGTTTTAGCAGGGAACAAAACAAATCAGTTTTAAAGCCACAACATAACCAGTGCTAAGTCTTTTTTGCAGCTATTTTTCTTTGTATCGTTTTCTTAGTATGTTTGATTTGGTGATAAGTGGAGGCGTTGCAGAGACAAGAGTGGAACAAAACTGAGAAATACCGGCTGTTTCTTGGTAACTCGATTTTGACGCTTTTTGTTTTGTGCTTCGCATGTGCGACTCCACTGCCTTAATTCCCATCATTCCAAGTTTGAATGACTTCTTGCACAAATTACACTGTGCCTTATATATGTTCCCTGGTTTTAGCCATGGAGAAAACTCTTGGCTGGAGCCAATTTTCATTACATTTACACTTGCTCATATTTTCCAGACAAAAATATAATGGCGCATCTCCCAAATGTCCTAGCTGCAACAACGCTTTTATTGGTTCCGCTATCGGGACGGAACCAATAATGGCGAGCCATTTTTTTTTTTTTTATAAAACAAAAAAAAATTGTCAATTTTAACGTTTTATTTAGATTACAAAAATAAATCGTAATAAAAATAATCCTATTTCGGATGTTTTAAAAATTAAGACCTATGAAAGACTAATTTAAGACATTTTAATACCAATTAAGGCCTTAGTTTTATTTTGAAGAATTCAATGCCTTTTAAGGACCCGCGGGAACCCTGTGAAAATATCAGATTCGTATCGGATTCTGGCCCACATAGCCAAGTGGCCTGGGTCCCATTGGAAAAAATCAGATCTGTGTTGTTCAGACTTCCATGAAAAGATCAGATTCAGGTTGCATATGGGCCAAAAAATCGGATTTGGGTCACTTCAGGCTGCAATGTGAATGTAGCCTTTGTTGTATTTTCTGGATATACAAGTTCTTTGGTTTTTATTTGTTGCCCTCTTGCATTGGTCTCCTTTTCCCTAGCTCCTTCCTAGACTGCTCTCCACTCACACCTGTTCCTTATCCGCTCGTTAGCCCTACCTTTGTTCAGTCAGCCATATATTCTCTCCCTCTACTGTCACTCTTTGCTGGTTCCTCGTTGCTGTTGTCTTCCTACCTCATCTCTCCCTGGCTCCTTGTGCTCAGTTTCCCCTGATGTCTCCATGGTTTTTGGTTTGTTAACATTTTTAGTTGGATTTTTGGATTCTTGCCTCAATTGTTTTTGTTTACCAATCAGAACTGCAAGAAGTCACCTCTGTATCTCAGCCTCTGCATTTGTGTCCTCTAAACCATGCATCCCCAACCTCGGTCCTCGAGGCCCCGCTGTCCTGCAGGTTTTAGAGGTTTCCCTGCTTTAGCACAGCTGATTATAATGACTGCAGTAGACCAAAAGCATGTTAATCAGCTCTCAATTCAAATCAGCTGTGCTAAAGCAGGGAAACCTCTAAAACCTGCAGGACAGCGGGCCTTGAGGACCGAGGTTGGGGATGTCTGCTCTAAACCACAACCAGATCCTGACACCTATAAGATGAAACCCCAGGTTTTGCTGTTTAAACAGCTCCTCTCTGCAGGGTTACCTGTGCGTTTTGAGGTGATATTTAAGATGAGCCGGCCAGGTGAACGTCCTGCTGCAGCCCTCAAACGAGCAGCGCAGAATCTGTTTGGAGAGAGGGCGGCCGGCCCGAGACGGCAGCTCCCGCTTCTCTCCGTCCTCGATCAAGCTGTGTGTGTGGTCACCTAGGCAACCAGAAAGAGGAGAGCGTGAGCGGGGCCATGCAGTAATCAAGCCACATGTGCAAGGTGGCCGGCCTCTTGAGCCCCGGCTCTATAAAATCACCGGCTACCGACTGCGAATCGCTGCACAGCTGCAGGAAAAAGAAAACAATTCAAAGCTGAATGCAATCATTCCCTTTTAGCCGGACCGGACTCCCCGCTTCGAACAGCGTTAACAGCCCCCCCATTTCAGCCAATGACAAGCCGGCAGCAATGCGCTTATAGTTGATGGGAACTTGTCTAATGTGATGCAAGCTAGTGGGAGGGCATCAATTACAGCAGCTTGGAACGGGCAGTTTTCAGCTCCTCACTGCAAAACAAAAAGCATCACAGATGGTTTGGTACACAGGTACACCTTTAAAAAAAATGTGATAGCACAAGTGTCCAATTTAGTTCCTCATTACACGAAGGAAAATATTTTGGAGCTTTTTCTGGTTACTTTGGTAATTATAGCTGACAGATGACAACAATTACAGTGTTTCTATAAATTAGAATAAAAACAATAGATCAACAACAAATGGATATTTTAAACAGCAATATTACGCTTTCAAAAGTGCGTTCATTTAACAGCACTTTTTTTTATAGTTTTTCAAAATATTAACATTTTCTGAGACACTGATTTAGCTGTTTTTATTATGTCTGTAAGCTACGATGATTAAAATTCAACTGAAATAAAGGATTCTATGTAATGAATCTAACATATGAGTCCTCCTCTCTGAAATTAGTGAAGGAAATGTTGAATTTTTTATTGATGTACAAATCTTTTGAACTATCCTTGTAATTTTAAGTCTTTAATCTCATGTAAAAATTAGAACTGCATAAAATGTTGGAGGACAATATTAAAAAAAGTTACATTTTCTTCCTTAAATTACACTCAGCTGTCTCCCAATTCTGCTCTTTTAATTTAAAGGTTAAGGCATTTAAATTGCATGCATGCAAAGCAAGAGGTAAACAAATACCAATCAGGAACAAGGCATGCGTTTTAATTCTCTACTTTCTGTGGAAATGATCACAAACCTTAAAAAGCAACATCCAAGTTTGTGATGAAAACTCCCCAATTTGTTACGTTTCAGCCTCCACCTGCAGCCACAGTCTGACTCAGGAGGTGTTCAAAGACCAGACATGAGGCTGGGAGTCATAATGCCCCAAATGTCATGGGTAAATTCTCTCAACAGCAGCCTGTGGAGGCAGCAGAGCAGGGTTTGCAATGAAGTGCTGACTCGTGGTGTGAGTCAATAGGCTGCAACGACACTGAGTGCTGCAAGACTTGAAGGTCTGTTTCAAATCAAAGCAGAAGCTTCGCAGCTAGAGGAGATGAATGCACGGACTGATATCGCCATAAATAATAGATAATGCTTCAAATTGGAGAAAGAGAGCGTAAACACCGATTGATAGCAGCAGTTAGTCAGCGGCGACATCATTCTTTTACACTGGAGTTTATTTCAACAACTTTATGGGCTTCATGAATTCTGAAAGAAAAGCCAGTTTATAATGGGTCTAACTTTTGTTAAAACTCCCTCCCCTCACAGTTCTTCTCTGTCTTGCATGTTTCAGAAAAACAGCCAGAGGTGAAATAAGGTTAATAGAAGCTTCAGCTGCATCATAGTGAGACCATTTTCCTCCTTCTTGTTGGTTTCATTCCTCAGTTTTAGCTGTGTTGTGTCCTGCTGACAATGCAAGGCGTTCCATCCAAGAAACACACTCCCTCAAACGTGTCCTGGGTCTCCCCCTAGGCCTCACCTCACCAGGCAGCGGTCTAGGAGCCTCCTAACCAGATGCCTGAGCCACCTCAACTGGCTCCTCTCCGACTTCCTCACCCTATCTCTAAAGGAGAGCCCAGACACACTACGGAGAAAACTTGTATCCGGGATCTCGTTCTTTTGGCGATGACCCAAACCTCATGACCATAGACAAGGGTGGGAACGTAGATTGACCGGTAAATCGAGAGCTTTGCCTTTTGGCTCAGCTCTCTGTTCCCCACGATGGACCGGTACAGCATCCGCTTCACAGCAAGACGCCGCACCAATCCGCCTATCAATCTCCCGCTCCATCACGTGCTTTCATGCCCACTTTAATAAACGAAACCTTAAACCATTTCTCTAAAAACTGTTCACCTAATATCTACACGCAGGGCTTATGTTGGATTAAATAAGTTGTTTTTTTTTGGGCTTGAGAATCCAGAATGAGGTTAAAAAGCTCAAATGAAGTATAGATGGTATGATTTAAGTTCTTAAAAAGTAAATAAAAGGTTCAATTACACATATTTCATTATAATACTCTTAATAAATCCGACTATATGCAGAACTTGATGATCAATGTTTTGATATTTACAAGTCCGGAGGATGTTTGCTGTCAAACTGATAAAACCATCAAGAGTCGGGGGACACGTTTTCTCTGATTTAGAGTCTTATGATGACAAGTGTTAAGCTGAGTTTTAGTCACATCTGATTATACAACATTTTCATCTCCCTGACCTCATTTCTATTCAGGCTTAGATGCCTGAGCTGAAGTAGCCCAGCTGATTTTCCCCACTTTGCTTTTGTTTCTAACTCCAGACTAATAATAACTAATGATTAGGGCTGCTGATTAATCTGTCGATTAATTTTAGATTAATAATCGGATCCTTAAAGATTTTCTACAGAATCAAACCAGGTGAAAGTGAAACTTTTCCACTATTGATATGTATTTTTACAATTTTCTTATAATTGCTGCTCTAGGTGGGTCGCTCTGTCAGCTAAAGGCATGTTTTAGAGTCTCTATACTCTAATTCATCATTAATCAATTACTAAATTATTTCACTTTTATTTCAATAATCAATTACTCATGATTGTTTTAGCCCTACTAATGATTATCATCAGAACGTTCTGTCTGGTATTCGTTCCTGCATAAATTCGCCTCACCGTTCCCGACACTTGCAGCTCTGGCGTCCTGGCTGGCCTTTGCGTCTCTGGCCAGCTGCGCCCGGGTCGCTGCAATGAGGCTGTCATGCGCCAGCTCCTGGACTCTCAGATACCACGGCGCGGCCCCGTCTATCCCGTAGCTTCCTGAAGAAACCCCTTCATCTTCATCGTCCCCAGCACCGTCGGCAGCAAAGATCAGGGACTCGGAGGAGGCTGTGATTCCTGAGAGTGGAGGATAAATAAGAGAATCAGAAAGATATTAAAAAAGCAGATTTGATGAGATAATTTGCTTCAATCGTTCTAGGTCAGAGCTCTAAATTTAAACCCAGTGGAAGAAACAGACACAGGAATAAAGTGCATGTCGTAAACTGCCAAGGGCTAATAAACTTAGAGAACACACTTGCCAAATTTATTCTGCTTTTTATTTCATAAAAATATGTCACCTCATTTCTCTGCTGAGCTGAGAAAATAAAACACAAAAACACGGTTCCAGCTTCTGCTGTGGAACTTGTTTTCTCCGGATATGGACCGAAGCCAAGTGTTACTTTTATTATTTATTCCATTGTTAATCTTTTATTGCCTGTTGAAGCCTCTGATGATAAATTCCCAAACAGTCTTAGAACTGAACTTTCTGTTTTTCTTCTCCAAAGTCTAGAAATGAAGCTGGGAAACAATCAGTGACATCAGAAGAACACTGCGGTCACAAACGCAGATTGAAAAGAACTTTTTTAATAATCGAATTAAGAGAGCAGTAAACAGAGCGATGTTCGCAGCAGTTCCACCTTTGGCGAGATTCAGGAGGACGTAGGATGTGCTGTCCGGCTGCTGTAAGTCGTGCAGAATGGCCGGGGGGCTCGGCGACGCCTGCGGCGGCTGGTGGGACTGGACCACTAACGGGCTCTGTTGTGGGACGCCACCAAAGTCTGGCAACGTGGGAGAAGAGTCCGGCTCGTGGCTCAGGCCGCCATCTGGGAAACAATTACACAACAAACACAAGCTGTTGATGTTATTTCACCATGGATTTGAACATTTAAAGCGAGAGGAAATATATTTCAACCGTGGACCAATGTTTGCAATAAACACAGAAATCAACATCGTCTGCGATGGGCTGGTTCCTGCTTAAAGTTGTTAAAAATAAAAAATATTTCATCAAAACTATTCCTGTGCCAATAAAAGTATATCATTTTTGAAGTAGGATCAGACAGGTATAGATCCGAGCACTGGAAGACCTCCAAAATAAAAAAAAACTATATCCAAATTATACTGCCGCCTCTCGCCCATAGACAGCTGGAGATTGTCACCAGCGCCCCTCGCAACCCCAGCAGGGATGAGCATGACGGAAAACGTATATATATATTCATGTCTACCAGGGCTAATACAACGCATTTTAAGATTAAATGGGAAAAAGAAGCCAAAACAGCAATAGCTGATGATGTTTGGTTAAATATATGCAATTCTGTGATTCACACGTTAAGTTACGGAATGTGGAAGGAATTTTCCTGGAAATGCATGGTGCGTTTTTTTTTTTTTTATTACACCCAACATTAAAAATTAACATTTTAAAAACATTGAAAAGGCAAAAAGGAGTAATTGTGGGAATATGTCTGCAACACATTTTCATACCTCCTGGGAATGTATTAGGATCCCACCCTTTGGTCAGAACTAATGAAAGAAATAATCAGTAAAATGGACTTGAATCTATACAGTTTTTTTACTGTGGTTTTCCTAAGTAATCTGCCTCAGGAACTAAAGAAGGCTGACTGGTATCTCCTATTAATATTATTATCAGGTGCAAACAAAGCTATAACCTGCAGGTGGTTTGATGTGGAACAACTATCCTGTTTGGACTGGAAGAACATCATTGAGGACTTTCATGCAATGGAGAGACTGACTTTTTCATTAAGATTTGCCACTTATAAATAAAATAAATGCTGGAAGAAATGGAACGCTCTCTGGAGCTTGACACCGACTGTATCACTAAAGTAAATGTCCTTTTTTTAGTTTGTGTGTCTGTCAAACTAGTTATTCTGTAATTTCTGTTCAATGTATGTATGTGTATTTCTAAAATGACTATAAATATTAAACATAAAGTATTAAAAATACTGCAATACTGTGCTTTGAAGTGATGTTAATGAGTTTAAAAGGATTTTAAGGTCAGAGCCTTAAGTGTTGCAGTGCACTGTCACTCAGCTGGCTGAAAGAAGGCTACTATACTCCATTTGCAAGCATGCATAATCAGGAGGAAAACATTTCGAGCTGCTTAAAAAACATAACATTTTGAGGCCTTTCTGTTTCTGAAAGAAAGATAAAACATGCATGTATTATAAATTGGTATAGGGTCAGGGCTAATGTTGCTTAACAGCTGATTTAATGTTTTCCACTGCCGTTTTGGACCATTTTTCCTTAGTAATAAGTCATTAAGATATGGGGCCTCCTGGACATGTCCCTAACCTTAAATTCCCTCTATCACTTTCAAGTATGAATAATCATTTCTACTGAAATTAAAACATTCAATCCTCCAGAGGTGTGACTACATATATATATATATATATAAATATTTTTTTTTTCCTCAGTTGGGATGTAAAAACAAATTAAAAAGTTAGTTTATTACTAGAGGCGAACTGCTCCAGATCTGGGCTCTTTAAATGAAGGAATTCATTAAAGGTTGTTTTGTATTTTATCTGATTATAGTTTCCGTCTGAGGCATTGCTCGCCATCATTAAACCTGCGTTTCTGGATCTTGTCGCTTCACTCTACTAAACATAATAAAGATCCGGCCATACATAACCCAACATGCTGCCCAGCCCCTGGTGCAGTCTATTAACACGCTCCTGACTGGCCTCTCAGCCTGTGCTGTAAAACCGTTTGTTATATATATGGGTTTTATATTTTATGTTCTTTGACAATCATACAAGTTTTGTCACTTTTATTATACAAGTTTTCACAAATGAAGCACTCCTATTACCTAAGCACTCTCATTATCTAAGTTTCTGTGTAATTGAGAGCATGATATAATTTGTTTTTGTACTCACGAGCTCTTGGTGCCATGCTCTGAGCATAACGTAACTTGTTTTTGGCTTCGGCTGTCCACGAGCCCTGGGTGGGTTCAGGGGATGCCGGAAACATATTTTGGTTTTTGTAATCATGTGCTCCAGGCGTGAGAGGGAGCGATCATTTTCCTGATTGGGTGACAGACTTTCCTTTGAAGTTTGGCATAAATGACGGGTGGCAGTTGGCACTGGTAGAGTCTGCTAGGGTTGCGTACGAACGCCTAGCTGCGCGGGTTGCTGCCCTGCTGGGGTCGACTGGCTCTCCGATCCTTTGTGTCACCGTAAGGGTAACAATATAATTTGTATTCAGCACCGTGCCTTGATTGATGTGCTTGCTTTGCTGTTTTCTGTGGCGGAATGAAACGACACATTTTACTCTAGCAGACACAGTGTGTGTGTGTGTGTGTGTATCTGTATGTCATCTTTATTAAAGACTCATCCCAATCCTGCCTAAATAATACACCGTTACAAATAATCCAGAACGCAGCGGTGCGTCTGGTCTTCAATCAGTCCAAAAAGTCTCACATCACCCCTCTGTTCATTGAGCTTCAATGGTTACCCCTGGCTGCCAGCATCAGATCCAAGTCCCTGATGCTAGCCTGCAAAGTGCTTAAGGGTACGGCTCCTATCTACTTGAACCCTCTAGCAAAGGCTAATGTCACAACTTGGTCAGCAATGGATTGTTACCTAGCAGTGCCTGCACCATGCTTAAGACAATCCAGACTGTTTTCATGTGTTCCAAGATGGTGGAATGACCTACCAATCGCTACAAAAACAGCAGCATCCCTTTCTATCTTTATGAAACACGTAAAAACCCACCTCTTCAAAGAGCATCTCCTATCCTAACTTTTACCCATAACTTTTACCCCTCCACTTTCTTCTATCTCTCTGCTGTCAGCGCTCATTCTGACTAGGGGCTTCCCTCTAGAGAACTTATTGTCATTTGATGAGAACTATAAAACTGTGTCTACTTTGTAAGTCGCTTTGGATAAAAGCGTCTGCTAAACGCGCAAACATTAAATATTAGACTAAAACACCTCTGGGATTAGCCTGCTAAGACATTTAAAAGCCAGACAGATTTATGAAATAACAAACCCAGGAAGATTGCACCTCTTCTAGATTACAGATCTGAAAGTAGAATAACGTTAAACCTTCGCTTTACCTGCATGTATAATACAGGTATACTATAACCCATATGAGAAGGTCACGCCCTGATAAAAATAAAATATTTATTGCTTTAAAAAGCTTAAAGGAATTTCCACAATTACATTTTAAGCAAAAAAAGACGGTGCTTCTCTCAGTAGGAGCTCATTAGACCGGCACTAGATGGCCCTGATGAAAAGGATGGGAGGGTGAGCAATATGTTGCCGCTGCAGGGATGCAGACAAAGAGCAGATCCTCTTACTGAATAAACTGAAATGTAAACCAACTCCTAACCCCTAAAAACAGACATGACAAAAAGGCACATTTACCATTTTTTCTAACACTCTCAGACCACATCACTAGTGCAGCGATGCTCCGCTGCACCTGAAATTAAGGAAAATGCTCTCCAGCTTGACTGCGATTCTCTAAAGCATCAACTCAGTAACTTTTTCTCAGAAGTAACGGCAGAAATCTATGATAGTGACGATACAACAACGATCCAGAACAGTAGCTAAGTTTTAACTCCCCCCAAAGGCCTTTATACACATGTTGGATTCAAAACAGATTGAAAATAAAAGTTCTATGACTGAATAGCAAGTTATGTGTATATGAGAAAATAGAGAAGAATCGGTGACGTTCGGTGACGTAATTTGAAATGGAGCAGAAATATAAGCATTTTATATTCCAGCAAATGTAGATTATCTTGTTATAATCTTTCTTTATTTTTCCACCATTAACATCCCAGAAAGATAAGGAAACTTTAATGAATCTCTTATCTTTAGGTCTCATTTTTTGTTGGTGAATATATTGCTACCTTCTAACACTAACCTTCTAATAATGTTTAAGTCTGCAGATTATTTTTTTGTACAGTTGTGCAAACGCAACATAAATGTGCATTTACAATTTCAACAATCTGCATTTATCTTCTCACTGGACACATGAGACTGTAAAAAAAAAAAAGTTTCAGGTGTACAGTGGGGTATTTTATAGCTAAAATAACTGTGATTCATGGAAAACAATTAGGGATTAAAAAGATTGATCAGACCCATAAAATATCGGCCGATTTGGCTGAATTTTAAACGACCCGATACGCACATTTTTCCATTCAAAATTGCAGATAAATCAATTAAATTTGGTGTAGTTTTATACAGGCAGAGCAGCCCCAAAGCGGGTCTTATGCACCTTACTAGCAGGACCCAAGCGTGGCTCCTTCATTACCTGACTGTTAATGAACTAGTGTGGTTTTTTTACTCTGTTTCCAAACTGTTCAGCAAGAATTCTGAGTGAGGAAAGAAGGCTTCAGGTTTTAACACAATAAAATGAATAGCTCACCTTAAAAATTGTCATTGTGGTAAAGCAATATGGGAAGAATACAAAGCAACAATGTGGAGGACAGATGTCTCCATTCACAAGGCTTTTGAAAGCTGTAAAAACTTTTCTACAGACAGTGAAAAAGCTAAAGCTATTAAAGACAAAGTGATGAAATTTATATCGCTCGAAAACCAGCCTTTTCGGTTGAAACTGTTAATATCGTGCATCACAGTGATTCTCTCATATTTGAAAACATGTCCATCCAATGGCGTAAGGACACAACTCATCGGGCTACCTTGAGTTTCACAGCCCCCCTCCTCACCTACGCCTCTCTCCTTTCATCTCCTTCAGTCTTCACTCACTCATTATTTTGGGGAGTTTTTTTCCGTTCTTCCAGCAGCTCTTCCTTACTTTTTCTTTCCTGGAATCCGCTTAAGTACCTCTTTTTGGCATCCATCGTCGCTAACACATAACGGTTATGGTTTTAATCTACGCTTTGGATTACCCATAATTCCAAGTCACATTGTAAAAATAAAATACTCGAATAAATTGTTCTTTTAAGATCTTTATTGCGGTTTGAAACATATTATATGAGTGTATTTTTTTACCCACCGTCTAATTAACTATACACAGTTATTAACATAGTAATTAAAAGTACCACTGTGTCGCGTTTAAATGACTCACCATCAAGTTGAAATCTGACATGTGTTGCGGTATAAATAAGGTCCAATCAATCATCAGGTGGGTTTAAGAGGAAATTTTCGCACCATTACATCTCCAGAGACGTCCTAGTCCACTATTGCATAGAGGGACAACCAGGTGGCCCTTAAGATTAACATGAAAAGTCCTGATGGAGAAAAATAGTCTAGCAGTTTGTGTCTTTAAATCTGAGCAAGTTTGGGTTATGCTGAATGACAGCAATCCAAAAGGCTCTGAGTAGTTCAACAAATGATATGAAATGTTTATAGATGGCATAGTTAAAGCACACACTTTAAATTTGATGCTGTTATGATCTTTGCGCTGATGACATGCTTAATTAATCATTTCATTCACCAGTTCAATGAACTTTTTAAAGTTCCTTGGTGTTTCTGATTTCCTTATCCTGACCTGTTCTGCCTCTCAACCACTGAGTCTGCCTGTTCCTGTCCGAATGGTTTGCCTGAACCGTCTTTAGACTCCTGGATCTCTAAGCCTGCCTGTTCCTTTTCTGATTTGTTTACCTGGCTTCGAATTCCTGCATGTTCCCCCAGGCTGTAGCTTCTGGGACATCTGGGCCCCTAAGCAACAGCAGTCTCCCCTTACCGATAGTTACGCCATTGTGTCCATCAGTAAGAGGAAGCTGTGAAACTGCACCAACCTACCTGTGAGCTCCAGAGGGGTGCAGAGGGAGCTGTCAGCTGGGGCCAGCAGAGGCAGGCAGGGGTGTTTGCATTCAGAGTCCTCCAGACTTTGCACCAATGGGATGGAGGCGTTCTGGACAAACTGCACCAGCAGCTAACAAGGGGGAAAAAACAGCAAGCATTATCATTACAACCATAGTATAGCAATGCAAAGCTTCAAGCCTGGCTGTTATATCACTAAAAAGTGTTACCTCTGGTTTGGAGTCCAGCTCATCAGAAAGCATGAGTCAGCCTGTGTGAAGCTCTCAGCTGCTCAACACAAACACAACAGTCACCAATCTGTGCACATCACCGTTAACTGCACATGTGAGATGAGAGCAGCAGAACATGCCTTGAATCTCGGTGACAAATGGCGAGACTTCCTGTGGGTCAGAAGCTGTAGGTCATCTCTGAGTCAAAGCCATCACCCGGACTGGATCATTGAGCGTCATTCACCTAAAGCTGAACAGAAACTAAATAAATACTGATGGCGGAAGCACACACGGAAGAGAGGATGCAGGTTTTTTTCCCCCCGCTGGATAAAAATGACAGGTTACCTTGTTAGCTTGACTAGCAGCAGAAAACTAGCTACCCGGGGCTATGTGTTTAGAATATAGCCGCCTGGCCACCGACGGGCTGTTTGCCTCTTTCAACTCTTCAGTGTCAGAAAACTAATGACTTCTCATTACAGCGGGGCTCTAACAGCGACACAGTCAGCTAAAGCCAATTAGCAGTACAATTTTCTCAAAACAGAGGGCAGCTTTGATCTACGGAGGCTCCAGAGGCTCAAAGCTTCCAATCATCCGCGCAAAGCTGCTGCGTCTCAACGTCGCCATCTAGAGGTCAGATGCGTGAACTAAATGAAGGTCAGAGAAAAGGTTCCCTTTTTTAGCCTTAAAAATATTATTTGGCTTTTTTAAGCTTGATAAATATTTAATTGACTTTTTTATTTATTTAAAGTATGACTTATATATGGAGTCAAATATTAGGATATACAAAATAGGATTTATAAATATTAGGACATGGGACATCAGACACAAGAAAAGCTTTTTAAAATCATATTTATTACACATAAAATTACATCTCAACCTTAAATCATATAAAATGACCTGAAAGTATTTTAAATCGTAACACAGCCTTGTTGGACTGTGTTCACATTACAAAACCATTTATATTTAAGTCTCTTCTAGTCGCCAACTAAAGATAAAAAAAAAAAAATTATTGCTTGGAAGTCAACATGACTTTTAGATGCATTCATCATAGTTACTTTACACCTTTTAAACAATATTATAGCTTACAATATATACAGCAGACTGTAAAGAACAAACCCAATCTTCATCTTAAAAACAGAAAATCAGAGCTCAAAGCTGACAATTTACAGACCTATACTATAAGTGTCAACATTTTGAAATTTTACCCAACATGACTGGGTTCATTTTTAAATATATATACGATGGTCTTTTAAATTCTGTGTTAGTTTTTCTGCTGCACATTTATCCCAACACTACAAAAAGACTACACCCAGGTTATCAGGCTATTTTTTTTTTTTTAACATTTTAGTAAATTAAACCTTTTCATGTGCTTTGGGGTAAAATATTTCAGACTAATTTTCTAGGCTTAAAAATTTTATTTTTGTAGGTTTACGATTCTTTCTTGAATTTCTTAAGGCCTTAATCATCTATTACATAAAACAAAAAAATTATTTTGTGATAGATTTAAATCAATAACAGGAAACAATTTGAAGGCTAAGCTGTTGCCTCATACAGGACTTTCAAATGTTGAGGGAGTTCCTCAAACTTTCTCACAGAGAAGTCAAACAACTCTGGAGCTGCCCGGCTGCAAGAGTGCATTTAAAAAGGAAATCAGAATCAATTGAATTAAAGGAAAATTAAAAGGCTATTTAAAACCCTTTAACTCAGAAGATTCAAATGATATCAGCTTATCAAGAAATTATTGTTTATTAGGAGTTTTAACTTTGGGACAGCCCAAAAAAAATAATAATAATAATAACACATTAGATATACAGTGTATGCGAAACTGGTCTGCTATTGGTAGATATGGTGCAGTGAGAGACAATGTAGGGAATGGATAATGACCTGACAGCAAAGTACCCGTTTGCTCAATATTTTTTTTTCGACTGAAATGGTAACAAGTGATCAATTTCATCATATTTATTTAGAAACAGTGAACTGTGTCTCATACATTTACTGTGGAGTACACAGCTGACATGTCTATAGAATAAATTAGAAAATAACCATTAGAAAAACCTCTGATAACATGAACCAAAATGTAATTTACATGAAAATTTACATTTATGTCTGAGAAATTATTTTTTCCACACTCCTCATTAAAGAGGATCTTCCTTTTTACAGAAAGCCTTTTCAGGCGATGTTACGTTTGGACTATTTTAACCACAGCTTGTTTCAGAAATCCTTACAGCAAATGAGGAGCCATCGGCTAGAACATGTAAAAGATTTGATCACAATATCATTAAAAATAAGTCACCTATGTGTTTAGGCTGCAGTGGGTGCGTGATTTTAATATATACGTGTCTAGTGATTCAACCAGTGTTAAAAAAAAATGACATTATAGCCATCTTGAAAAAGCTACTACAGTACCACAGCTGCCAAAAAAATCTGACGCAAATAAAGTTTTTTTTTTTTTTTTAGATTTTAGTGCAATTTTTTTTATTTAGCATGAACATACTTAGAGTTTTAAGGCCATGATCTATGAATAAACAAAAAATATCCAAATTTTAAGCATAAAAAAACTGGATTTAAGAGACTCTAGAACTACTGTTTTTTTATTATCAGTAGCTGCCTTAATATAAAAAACATTTCAATACAGACATTTGACAAATACAAATAAAAATGCACGAGAAAACCTTTGCAAGTAAAAGCAGACAACTTCCATTTTACCTGCACAGTTCAAAACAACAACGCTGACAAAGGGCAAGAAAACATTCAGAGTTGACCACTAATCATTCTTTCACTCCTAGAAGCCCTATTCAGAGAGAACTTGTATCAGGGCGTCGTCTGATTGGTTGATAGGGGCTTTTCTTTCCAGCCAGTATGAAAATGAGTATCAACAAATAACCTGAGAGAACAAATTCAAAAACAACTAAATATGAACCAAATACATCCTGCAAATACAAACCCATGAAAAATAGACATATGCTCTGAATGTTTTTTAACATGGCATGATGTCGTCTCTATAATCCAACCATTTTTACAGCTTTGGAATGAATCGCATGTTAAACCGTCTGTAAAACATACCAAAGGAACAATGCGTGGAAAACCAAAACGATCCAACCGGATGGCCTGCTGTCAGTCTAGCAGGCACACATTAAGATTAAATTATTCTGTTTTCCACTTAGAATTGGATATCTGGCCTAATTTTGCCTCTAAAGGTGCGTTTTCACTGCAGGAGCCAGAATGTTTTTCCCTTAATGGCCTAGGTAGGTTCTAGGTCAATTTCAGCTACTCTCTTCCATTTCATGGTAAACAATGATCCATTTACAGTGTTTAGAAAGAGCATTGTATGACTAGAGTGCAACAAGAAGGTTGATGTTTTTAGGTCAGCTTGGAGTGTCAGGAAGGGACCAAAGGCAAATGACTGCTAAAATGTAGGCCACAGTGTGCTGTCTGTCTGAGAGTCTGGGGGAGGGGTCAGTAATGTAGAGCCCATTACTTTCAGTCCATCTGCCTCTACACACACCTACCCCCATCCCGATCATCCTGTGGGTCTAATGGATTACAGCCACACACCAGTCTAGGTCTGAAGTGCTTTCAGGCTGCCCTGAGCAGCCCTCTCCCTGTCCTCCTCCTGTAGGTGGCTCAGCAGTTTCATACAAACACTGGTGTCTCCGGTCTGAAGAGCCTGGAGGAATAAGTCTGTGTGTTTCTTCAGTTGGTCCAGCTCATTTTGAGTGCTTTGGTTCTGCCTGAGGAGCTCCTTGGTGCGGAGTGTGATGTCCAGCAGGCCAGACTTGCTCAGGATGTTGTACGTGTTGCAAAAGCGCTTCCTCTTTGTGTCAGAACTGCCGTCACTTGAGTAGCCTTCTAGAGAGGAGATGCTGTCCAAGGCGAGAGTCTGGTTTTTGGACTGACTGCAGATCGCTGACTTGCCCTTGGCAGGGCTGACAGTGCTGCTGTTTTCTGCTGCAGGGAGTGGAAGTCTGCTATGGAGAAGGGGTGACATGGGGCTGGGGGTACCAGGAAGACTAGGAGACGCAGCTTCAGAGTTATTGCTGCTACTGCACAGAGATTTCTCCACTTTCTGCCTCTGCCGTTGATCCCAAAGACTGGAGATCAAAGAGTTACATTTCTCCGATCCTGATGAAGAGGAGGAAGACGAAGAAGCACTTCCTCTGCCTGAAGAACCAACACTGTCCCCGGGATGTGGGGCAATCTTTGGGTAGGACTTCAAGATTGGAAGATACTTTTTGGAGCGTCTGTGTTTAGAGGTGGCCTCTTTGGAGGTTGATGACCCTTGACGGGAGACCACAGGCTGGAGAAAGACCACTTGAGGCTGTGGGACCACTGGCTGCACCACCTCCACCGTGGGACTGAACCCCCAGGGCTTCAGAGCAGGAGGGTTCTCTACAGGCTGCAATAGAATAAGACGGACCGTTTTACAAATTGATTTGTTTTCACTCATTTACTTCCTAATTCATCAAATGAAAATTTAAGCTGATGGTCTTTTAAGACAAGCAACTCATCTAGGATAGCGGTCCAAAAAAATTCCCCTAATAACTTAAACTAATCCTCAGTTTCTTCACCTCTAAATTTCCTGAGGTATTCATCTAGACATTAATTATTATCATCAGAATATCTAATCAGCACAAAAATCTAATTTTTTCTAGATACTGCTCATCTTTATTGTCTACCAAGGGGAATTGAGTATTGTTGTTGATAAATCGATTCAAACATGATCCAAATAGGACGATTATCTCTGGCAGTAAAACAGCAAAATAATAATAATAAAAAAGCATGTTTCTCTAACAGGTATCTTTAAGAACACTAAATATTGCACAAATTCACAGGGTAAGTTTCATCATCTTACCTGCTTCAGCACAACATTGTTCATTATGATCATAGGAGAGAGTCCGGAATAGGAGCCCCCAACCACAGACAGCTGAGAGGGCTTCTGGCCTGAACCAGCACCCTGTGCCCCCTGCTGTTTAACAGGGTGGGGGGAATCTTCAGAGTCCGTGGTGTCCATTGTGCTCAGATGCTCTGAGCTGGCATCTGTAGGATAGACAGAAAGGTTAACAGCCATTTAACACTGATACGCTCTTCTTCAATGTGCGCCACGGGTCACGCCTAACCTGAGAATCCAGAGTCTCTTTCTGAATCCGCCTGGGAGCCTCTGCACTTCATGATGCAAGGTTGGTTTGCTGCCCTCAGGAGGTTCTCTGCCTTCCTCTTCGTGCTTGTCATCCTTTCACTAACGCTGTCCTTGGACCCACAAGCTTGCAGAAAAACTAGTTCAGCTGTAAACAAAAACAGCAACAAATAAACCCTCCCCTTAAACCAACAACAAATTACACAGGTGCTCATTAGCAGAAACATTTAAAAGGGGTGCGTAGAAATCCCAGGTTTGCAACAAAATAAAAAATACTTTCTTCCATGTTTACATGGGATTTCTTCACTTTACCCTCTGTTTTTACACTGTTCTGCAAGGGTTTTGTATCCCATTTTACAGTCACAATGTCTTTTACATGGAATTCATGTGACAGACCAACAAAGCAAGGCATAATTGTTAAGTAGATGGGAAAAATGATATTTTGTTTTCTTTTAAGCCTTCTTCATTGATATTTTTAAACCAGCTTATGCTTCAGGTAAAGTACCTATCATTTAGGAGTGTGTCTCTACCTGCTTCCCCTTCTTTCAAAACTAGGTCACGAAAGGTCTGATTTAAAGGACAGCCTCCAAACAGCATTTTACTCTTAAAAATACCCAGATAGGTCAGGAATTCAACCCAGGAATGTGAATTACTCTAAAACCTCAATATGCTCTTGCCCAATCTATTGCTTTGGAATCTCTTATCTCCTGTCTGCAAATAATTGTCCAGCTTTCTTCATCCCCATAGATTGACATTGGTCATTTCAGGGGTCACTGTGGAATTGTGTTGTTTTTCAGTCACATCTTATGCCTGTTTCAAGGTCAAAAAGTTCAGTTTTGCACTTATCTGACAACACCATCTAAATATAAACTATGCAGCTCACCCAGTGCTACCACAGGGATCTTCACTGCTTCCCCAATTCAACCTAAAGTCAAAGGTGGCTTACATTTGGGTTCTTAAGGGTCTGGTTTTCAGCAGGTTTTAGATGAGTTGGTGGCAGTGAAACAAATTAAATATGCAGGGAATGGAGAAATCCAGCCCTGTTTAGATGGATGTTTGCAGTAGTTCATACCCTTGAAATGTTCAGATAATGGCCTGGCCAGACTGGGATTGCAAATGTTTTATAATTTAACATTACTTTAATCTGTACAAGTGTATCCCTGACCTCTCTGCTGTTTTCCTTGGTGTGTAAGGCGGAAGTTTTCTCTATCAATCATCTAAAGCCTTCACACAGGCACTCGGTTTAGTATGTAGGTCATATTTGAAGACAACCACTTACTCTGGGATTAATTTAAGGGTATTAGAATGAAGGAGGCCAAATTCATTGAACATTTTCTTAGATTTTTCTTTGGTAATACATTTTATTATATATATATGTGTTTCCCATTTTTTGCCCTCATCAACTACGTATAACACATCAGTGTCGCATTCGACTCATTGACTCAAAGGCAATCCCTCACACCGAACATGCTTATAGCGACAGTGGAAAGGAAAAACTCCCTTTTAACAGGAAGAAACCTCCAGCAGAACCAGGCTCAGTGTCAGTGGCAATCTGTCGAAACATCCAAGAGGCTCATAGAGATCTAAAACTCAGGTGGTCGAATCAGCTGAGAGGACAAATATGAGTGGTGCTCCATGTATCTGATTTTATGAGAAGTAATTAGGTATTAAGTTAATTCAAACATAGCAAACATCTGGCATGGTTCTAATAAGACAAGACCACACCTGACTTTTAAGCTTATATGGCAAACACTTTGCAAACACTGAACAACCATTGAGATCAAATTGGCATAAAATGATCCTGGTCAAAAACAAACAAAAAAGTGAGAAAAAAAAAAACTATATCTGGGTTCAAAAGACTTGAAACTCCGTGAAAATTTGATCTACAGGGAAGGAGGAAACATATTGAGTAGATTAAAGGATAATATTCATTTAGAATGGTCAAGTCAAAGTTTAAATCTTAACTAAATCTTTAATCCAAACTAAGAATATGCAGAAAGTCTTTGACGAGTATAGTTACTTGCTAATTCTGACCACATTTGAGTTATTTTGGCAACATGTAAAAAGGCAGTCCTAAGGTAGGGTATGCTGTGTTTATGCTAGATTAACTGGACCCTAATCTAATCTATAAATTTGAGTAATTTTGTGTAAACCGATGTCTACGTAGAAAACTGGATACAAGTTGACGGTAGTTTGGCTAGGCCTGTCAGCGGTTAACTGTAAACACTTGCAGAAAACCACATTTAAATAACTAAATAAACATGTGCTATCTCTCTGTGTCGGTGATTTTTTTTAATTTTATCTAAAGAAGCGAAAAAAACTAAAGTATTATTTATTTTTCCTGTCAAGGCTGTAGTTTGGCTACAGCTAACAGCATAAACGCTAAGCAATGCTAATAAGAGACGGACTCAATTCTACCAAAGCTAAATAAAATATAAACGATCAAACCAAAATAACACACCTACTTTAAATCGAGATGTTGTTCCGGTGAGGTGATATAAAAAGCAGGCTTCATTCGAGTTGAGGTTACGGCTGACTTTTTTTCTCCCCCTCTGTGTGGTTGTTAACGGCTGCGCCCTGCTCCACTGTCTGCGTGGGGCTGTCCCACGGTGCAGGACACGGGACCCAGCGCCCCTCCTCCCTGCCCGCAGGCTCACATGCGGAGCACGGTGGTGACATTCGACAAGACTTGCTCTCTAATTGTCCCATTTGCTTCAAAGTTATATTTTTTTACAATAGTTAGTAGTTTTCGACACTTTAATTCACATTTTATCTGTATCTCAACCCCACAGCGGAAAGAAACTATATAGTTATTTCAGCTGACGTACCTTATTTGGTAGTTGGGGGCGTGGTCATGTCAGGAGTATCCCCTACGTCTCACTGTTTTGTCTACCGCCCCTTCCCATGTGACCACATTCCTGGTATCTGATTGGCCAAGGCCGCCAGCAGCTGAAAAACGTGACCGCTGCCTAGTGTGTGGCAGGTTAAGGACTATGCGTTTGTCTTGCCATTAGGACTAAACTGTGCAGAACGCAGGCAACATAGAGCATAGTGACGTTGGAGAGTCTAGTGTATTACATAAATGTTTGGCCCACAGCTCAATTAAGCGCTACTTGTCTTCTCTGCAGCAATTCAGTGTAAACAAAGCTCTGCCCTACTCTGCCCTTAAAAACAATAAGTGAACACGTGCATGCATGCTGCTCCTATCCTAATATTTATGCATACCTTCATGCTGAGGATAAGTTTACTATTTTATAGTTAAATGATGCACGTATACTTATATATCTGAACCCTTTCGGGAGAAGCATAACCACTGCAGGAAGGCTGTTGCCAAATTTGGAACAATAAAAATTGGATAATGGACAGAGTAAGACGTGCTAATGAGTACCACCAAGGTTATTGTAATCATGCAGCAAAGTCGATGATGATTTATAACCAGACTAATATCTTTCATGTTTGACAAATGCAATTGCATGGCAACAGTGCTTCACCAAAGTATTTACACCCATTGATGTAGTAACATTTGGTCACATTTCACATCACAATTTAAGCAAAGTATAATTTTTATTCTTTATAGGCCTAAAAAAGGGTCAGGGTTGAAGTTAGGGAGAAGTTTAAAGAAGGAGCGAGTTTTAAAGCAGTATTTTAAGCTTTGAGAATCTCACAGACCACTGTTTTATTGATCAGGTACAAATAAAAAAAGAACAGCGTGGCACAACTGTAAACCTATGGACAAATGGTCCAACTGAGCAAGGGGTAGACTGAGAAACAATTCAATTCAGTTTGTTTATACAGTGCTAATTCACAACACATGTCATCTCACTGCTCTTTACAGAGACAATTTACCAAATCATACAGTCAAACTGATTCAAAGTTTTCTATCTAAGGAAAACCAGATGATCGAAGGCAATCCCTCACACTAAGCATGCTTGTAGCGACAGTGGAGAGGAAAACCTCCCTTTTAACAGGAAGAAACCTCCAGCAGAACCAGGCTCAGTGTGAGCGGCCTTCTGTCGAAACATCAAAGAGGCTCATAGAAATCTACAACTCAGGTGGTCGAATCAGCTGAGAGGACAAAAATGAGTTGTGCTCCATGTATCCGATTTTATAAGAGTCTGGAAGACAACTACTGTTGAAAGTAATTAGGCATTAAGTATATTCAAACATAGCAAACATCTGGCATGGTTCCAATCGGACAAGACCACACCTAAAGGTTTAAGCTTATATGTCAAACACTTTATGTCAAAATGGCATAAAATGATGCTAGCCAAAAAAACAAACAAAAAGTGAAAAAACAAAAAGAAAATATAGCTGGGTTCAAAAGACTTGAAATCCACAAAAAAATTGATCTCAAAGTTTAAATCTTTACTAAATCTAACCTAAATTTATGCAGAATATGCTGAAGGTCTTTGACGATTATAGTTACTTGCTAATTCTGACCAAATTTGAGTTATTTTGCCAAAAAAAGATTTCTTTTCCCTATAAGTGTTGAACAGGTAAGAATCTTCTCTTTTTATAAATGTCTAAAATTTTTTGCATTCTTTCTATCAGCTTTTACATGTAAGCTCCACTCTGTGTATCACATAAAATAGCAAAAAAAAAAAAAATGCCACATATGTATGTATGCACTATCTATAAAATGCAGTATCATACAAAAATAAAGGGTTAATTAACTATTTGCAGTGTGTGCAACAGTGGACTACACAACTGAGCCAGAAACATACATTACATACATTTTATTTACAGAACTCACAATGAATGCATCATTGATTATACATCAATTACTGAATTTCTGTCACAGCTTGTTGCTTTAATCAAGATACCTCTGTATTAAAGGTGATTTTATTTATGTACATTGTCAAAATCTCAAATAAAAGCAGGTAAAAACTGAGCAGACTTTGTTTCAAAACAAATAGTGCCAGGATCAAAATCTGATCCATTTCCTTTAATTAATAAAAACAGGAATTTTGCAGAAGAAAAAAATGCCTTCTTGGTTTGATGACTGCAAGACATTAACCACTCTAGGTAGAGCGAACAAAAACATAGATGAATGAATAATATAGTAGGAGAATGGAGGACATGCTTTCTTGGAAACCAGCAGACTGTTGAAAGCAACACTACTCTGTCAGTGAACTGAACCCCAAAATAGGCAACTTCTAGTTGAAGTGATTTGAAAAACGCATGTCGCGCTCTCTGCTGCCGTATTCCTCTTTTTGAAGCAGAGAAGCTCATAATACCCTAAAGGCAGTGCTGCAAGCTGTCGATCAAGATTTCACTGATTCCCTCTTGTTCCCCACATAGTAAGACAGATGCAGATAGTATCTATTTAGGCCACTTACCAACAAAAGGCTGCAATCTGATCTTCATGACAATGGAGAATTTCATAACAATGGTTACAGTATGAAGCTGGCTAAAAATACCAGAAAACACATGTTTTATTTGAGTGTTTATCACACACTAGCTCTGCTGATTGGAGAATGTTACACTGCATGTTTAATCAGTCTTGTTTCTTTTAGACTTAACGGTATAGTGGAGAATGTTCTTTTTCCGGGTGGATCTTCTAAATACGAGGTCCTCCTAATTATCGATCATGCTGGTGATATGTTTACGTCAAGCCATCCTAAGTACTCGTCCCCATTTTCACTTACTTTTTGTGAAGCTGACAGTGGAAAAATTGCAAATCTTCTTTTAGAACGTAAGCTTGCATGAGCAATGCAAACAGCAACTTTTAAACAGAGAGTGCATGGAGATAAATGGGCTCGTGCACGCTCTCATACACGTTTACGGTAATAGGCGGGCACAGGGTTTTGCATGTGCATTTTTTTTTTATCACGCGAAAATCCTAAACTATACCTTTAATTTAAGCTAAACTGGATCTTGACGCCAACATCATTTAGAGGCCAACATGGATGGCCTTATTCCCCTTACACTGGTTTTCTTGCAGCCTGTTGATAAGAATGATCCCACAAAAGGACTTCTTATTAAAGTGTCACTTTGTGTGATTATTCTTTTTAAATGTGAAATAATAAGTAATTTAATAGCTACTTTTGAATATACTCTAATAAGGAGGATTGGTATTTTTCTGCACTCTTGCCAATCTGACCATTGAGCCGATGTAATGTGTACATTTCTCCATTGTGAGATCAATAAAGTCAATGAATCAATGAATAAATCAATCTATTACCTACAGTTTTTTTCTTAAAACGTAGTTCCTAATGAGCAAGTAGTTCCTCTCTTTCAGTGCTCTCCACATTGTATTTCCGATAACTTGACCAAAATGTTCAGTGACCCACTTAGTTAACCCAAAAGTCTTTTTTTGGGAAAAGTTTTCTCAGAAGAAGCGCAGATTAAACCACTTAGCCACAATGACAGGAAGAGGTTTTTAAAGCTGAAGAATGCTCTACTAAATGCAAGCTGCAAGAGGAACATGTAGCCAAATATTATGGGAAGTCCCATCATTTATGCTGGTGGCATATCCTTTATTTTTTATGTTTAGTAGCTGCTGATATTATAAATTTGTTGTACTTATTGTATTGATTGCTGTCTTCTAAATCCTGCATGTGGTTCCTGGATCATGGAAATCAGATATCACAAAAAAGTTTATTTTCTGGCCTCACAAACAGCAGGAATGTCAAATAGAAAGAATCACTTTACAGAAAACACATGGACCTTTGCTTGATTGCTAAAGAAAAAACAGAAAGTATGCAAAAATCAAGTTACCCCTCAGGACAAAACCCTGAAATATCTCATCATCTGCTGCAAAAATTTTTTTAGTTATTTCTTCCTTGGTTTAGACTATCAAACTTTCTGTGACCTTCCAGAAATGGCTCACCAGCAGCCTTTTGGACTGAAGGTCTACAGAGGAGATAAGCAATATGGTAGACAATTCTATTTTATCATAACATTTAATCTTTTCTTTATTCTTATCAGGCAAAGAGTAAGAAAAAAAATGATAGATGCAACTTTAAATTTGCACTTTAAAACACCTCTTCAACAGAAGAGAAAATTCAGTTTGACTTTTTACATTTTCTTCTTTTCCTTCTGAGCTTTATCCTTTGAACGTCTGTCCCTGGTGCACTTGTCCCTCCTGGAAGAGCAAAGACCAATTAAGATATAGATAAGTACTTTTTACTATCTTTCTGTGTTTTTCGTTTTTTATAATTAATGTTGGTCCTTAAGCTCCCTGTCACATTATTTGTAATTCTTTTAATGTTATTGCATTTTTATTCTTGTTTGTTTGTCTAGCTGAAATGAATTGCCCCTGGTGAGATTAATAAATTAGTCTAAGTCTAAGACCCCAAAGATAAAATGTTGATTTTACTTACCTTGTGTTGTATTGTTTTTATTTTTCTCTATCTTCCTAAAAAGGAGATTGTAACATTATCGCCATATAATTACAACAATGGAATTGCATCAGGTGTTTCTAGGAAATGTATAATGTTAGTCTACCTAAATCCACATGCCTGATGCTCCACAAAGGTGATGTTTATTAACTGACGAGACCGTTCTACCTGCAGACATGAGCGGGGGGAAAGATCAAGGTTAAATTAAAAAGGCAGAAAGTTTCCTGTTATCAAGATGGGTATTGAAAGCAGTCTTGATCTTGTCTGACCTCTATGGTGACGTTGCGTTCCGCTGTAGGATAGCACTCCAAAGCCTCATCAGCAGCACAGCCAGAGCAGTGAAACAGTGGGACACATGAAGGTACGTAGATGTGATTTACGTAATCAGACAACTTCTCCTTCAAATTCACAAGCTTCTCAACTGGTTTGCACTCAGCCTTTGTTAGCACCTCCAGTTTTCTAACCACTACATAAAAAGGGTTCAGTGTAAAAGGTGTGAATTCCAAATATAGAATACAACAAATATGCTTTTTTCAACTAAAACTGTTTGATGAGTAGAAACAAAAACATACCTACTGTTAAAACAAATATAGTGTGTAGGAAATTATAAAGAATGTTCAAACTAATTTACTCCCTTATATCAATAATATGTGGAAAAACAAACAAATTCTTCATTTAGATTTTTTTTTTTTAAACTTACCCCTCGGCCTTTCATTGTCCATAATGTTTGTCATCTAATTGGAAATAAAAATAAAGAAACAAATAAATCCTTTAACCATAAGATACATATTTTGTTTCTTTTCATTTCTGCAAACTAGTATTAGGATTAGTAAACATCCAGTAAATGGAACCAGAAGAATCTCATTTAGTAGTTACACAGCTTCCTCTAGTGGTGAGCAAATGTAATACTTAAAAGCTGATAAACTTGAAGGCCAAAATGACTTATATCCCACTTAGATGTGTATTTCTATAATAAATGTGTATTTCTCAAAGGCTTCATTCTCTGGATACTATTCATTGGCTCTCAGACAGCCGTTGTAAAGGGATGGTTGATTCTACAATTACATCTTTTTTTTTTCTATTTAAGCTATAGGAGAAAAAAATGTATCTTACTTTTAAAAAAACAAAAAAAACAAAACAATACTGCCTTAAAGTGAAATATGTAGGAGAAGAAGAAAAAACAGGACAGTTCCTAACCCAAAAAACCGTGAAAGAGAAAAAAAACAGTATAATTCTTTTGCTGAAATTCAATGGTGAAATTGACTAAAAATATACAAATTAGTTTTAAATTAGCTGTTTTAAACAGTTTTATACCTTGAAAAATCGATCAATTCTTTCTAATTTTATATCCTTAATAACAGCAAAGTTATTTAGAAGCCATGCTGGCCCTTAAGGGCCCCATTTGACTGTAGACTTCTGGCTTAAGCCAATTGATTTGGGGATTTTGTACCTGCCCACCATGCTCAAAAATACAGCTTTTGGAAAAAAAATCTGATCAAATTGTAAACATCTCAGTAAATGTGTTGGCACATGCAGAATAGGTCTTCCTGCAGAAACTCCATGCAGCATAAAAAATCCATCACAATGAAAACTTTTGTGTTACACATAACACTTCTAGAATATTTAGAAAGTTAATAGTAGTAAATCATTAAAAATGTTTTAACTTGTAAACTTACTGATAAGTAAAATAAAAAAATCCAACTTACTTGCACAGGAACCAGCAGCAGAAAAACTAAGGGGAGGCACATGGTGTCACTGATGCTTTGCATGCTTACAGAGGATAAGTTTACTCTCTCTTCTCTCCCAGACAGTCAGGAAAAAATGAAAATGGTAAGCAAATGAATGGAGGTGAAGCTAGAAACTCGAGCCATCCCACTGCATTGAGAGATGAATTACATAAGCAGCCGGGCATTAAGTGGGAAACACCATCAGAATACAGGAGAAATATGACTAAACTTTGCTTTCTTTTTTCAATAGAATTTACTGACTCATACCTGATGTAACTGAATTATTTTGAATTATACACTAAGGACCTCATTTATCAATCACAACACCAAACTAGACAGCTTGACGGGTGGGTGTGTGTGTGTGTGGCCATGTCTTTAATACCTGGTGGGGACAATTTCCTAGGAATATGCTACATTTTGGGGACTCATAGGTACTTGTGGGGACCAACAACTGGTCCCCACAAGGGGGGGGGCTGTTGATAGTTTAACATGATAAACCGCACATTCTCTGCCACCACTTTGACTAGTTTTAATGCTTTGCGTAATTATCTTTTCCTGCCTTTAAAGCTGCGAATTCTGTGGGTAGGTTCACTCCTGTCCTAAAAATAATTGGTTATATTCAAAATGATGTGAAATTACACAAACATGACTATTTACTAAATAAATAACTTTTAAAGGGAATTGGTTCTGCCGAATTTTATTTAAGGGACCCGGCTAAAGAGGGCTGTTTTTAGGGATGATTTTATTTAAACCATTTTTTTTTCACATAATATATAAACATTTTCACATAACATGCCGCTTAATACAATATAGACTAGACATCAAACCCGCATCTATGATCGCTAACGCCTGCTGGAGCTACGGTCACTAAATATTTTAAATCCAGACATTTTTGACCATTTGAAAAGCTGAAGAGTGCTACGGACGCATGTAGACAAAACAACAGCGGAGCTGCCGGAGGAAGAGATGTGTGAGATGGAGAAAGCGAGGTTGCAGAGGGGGGCTAACTGCGAAGCTAAAGAGAAATCCCCACAGACCTCTGCTTCCATCAACCCTGCTCTTCAATGTCCGCTCGTTGGATAACAAAATGGATAATCTCCGACTGGAACTGTCTTTAAGAAAGGATATCTGTAACTGCTGCGCCATCATTCTGAAGGAGTCTTGGCTGAATCAAGCAATACCGGACAATGCTATTAGCCTGGAGAGGCTCACGCTATACCGCGGAGATAGGAACAAAGAACCAAGCGGTAATACTCGGGCTGGTGGGCTCTGGGTTTACATATATAACAACTGGTGTAAAAATGCTAGATCAGTCGCCAGCTTCTGCTCACCAGACATCGAGTTTCTGACTGTTAACTCCAGGCCGTTCTATCTGCCCAGAGAGTTCAGTGTGGTTAGCATCACTGCTGTTTACCTGCCCCCCAGCTCTAACACTAAAGAGGCCATGAAGACTCTACACCAGGCTCTCTCTGAGCTCCAGTCTGCACACACAGAGGGTGTTTTCATCATTGCTGGGGATTTTAACCAGGCTAACCTGAAAACTGTTCTCCCTCATTTTTACCAACGTCTGGACTTTGTAACTCAGGGTGAAAACACTTTAGACCTGGTTTACTCTAACATCAAAAAAGCATTCAGAGCAGCCCTCCGCCCCCACCTCGGGTCATCAGATCATCTCTCAGTCATGCTTATCCCTGCATATAAGCCCCAGCTGATCAGGGCTAAACCAACAGTTAAAGGGATCAGAGTGTGGTCTGAGGGCGCCATGAAGACACTCCAAGACTGTTTTGAATGCTCTGACTGGAACATCTTCAAGGCTGCAGCAACATATAATAACATTAAATACTGATGAGTATGCCATGACTGTGTCAGCCTACATTAACAAATGCATTGAGGACGTCAGCATCAAAAAGAACATCACCATCCGGACCAACCAACAACCCTGGATGAATGGAGAGGTTAGGAAATCGCTAAAAGCACTGGACTCAGCTTTCAAGTCTGGTGATAAAGAGGCACTAAGAGTAGACTTAAAAAGATCCAGGATCTTTTCCACGATGATAGCAACACCAAGAAGAGGTGGAAAGACATTCAAATGATCACGGGCTACAACACACCCTCTCCCCCGGTTGATGCAGCAGACACTGACTTCCTAAATGAAGGCTTGAGGCACTAAACAGCACTCCAGCAGTGAGAGCTGTTCCACACCAGGGGGAGGAGGCACTAAACCTGGATGTGGCTGAAGTGAGGAAAACTCTGAGGAGAGTCAACCCAAGGAAGGCCCCAGGGCCTGATAACATACCTGGGCGGGTGTATAAGGAGTGTGCAGATCAGTTGGCTGGTGTCCTGACAGACATTCTTAACACCTTGCTGGACCAATCCATAGTGCCGGCATGCTTCAAGTTGGCCACCATTATTCTAGTCCCAAAGAAGCCTCAGGTAACCTCACTCAATGATTAGCGGCCTGTCGCACTGACTCCAATCATAATAAAGTGCTTCGAAAGGCTGTTTAAAGAACACATCGTCTCCAGTCTGCCGCCAACATTCAACCTGTTCCAGTTTGCCTATTGAACCAACCGCTCCACTGAGGACGCCATCTCTGCTGCTCTCCACCTGAGCCTGACACACTTGGAGGAGAAGAACACCCACATGCGGATGCTGTTCCTGGACTTCAGTTCAGCTTTCAACACCATCATACCACAGCATCTGATGGGCAAACTGGAACAGCTGTTCTTGAATACACCCCTCTCCAATAGGCTGCTAGACTTCCTCATCAACAGACCTCAGTCACTCCAGGTTGGAAAGAACACCTCTGATGTCATCAGTTTAAGCACAGGCTCCCCTCAAGGCTGCGTCCTGAGCCCCCTGCTGTTCACCCTGTGACACATGATGGTGTCCCCAGGTTTACCACCAATCACATTGTGAAGTTTGCAGAAGACACCATGGTGGTGGGCCTCATCAGTGATGACAATGACCTGGACTACAGAGAGGAGGTATAGCAGCTGGTGGACTGGTGCAAAGATAACAGCCTGATCCTGAACGTGAAGAAGACGAAGGAGATCATCTTGGACTTCAGGAAGAACCGGCCTAACCACTGGTCATCTACAGCCCAGCTGTAGAGGTGGTCAGCAGCACCAAATTCCTGAGGGTGCACATCACAGACACCCTCACCTGGACTGTAAACACCACCTCACTGGTCAAAAGAGCACAGAAGCGCCTGTGCTTCTTGAGGAGGATGAGAAGAGCCCACCTGCGCCTACCCATCCTCACCACCTTCTACAGAAGCACAATAGAGAGCGTTCTGACCAGCTGTCTCACTGTGGGGTGTGGAGGCTGCAGCGTCTCAGACTGGAAGAAGGGAGAAGAGTGGTTAGGACAGCAGAGAAGATCACCGGGGGCAGTTTCTTCCCCACTGCCATTAGACTGCTAAATGTTTTGTAAAATGGGTTATTGTAATGTATTTCTGCGATAGACTGGCCACCTGTCCAGGGTGTACCCCGCCTCTCGCCCGTAGACAGCTGGAGATAGGCACCAGCACCCTTTACGACCCCACTCGGGATAAGCGTGTTAGAAAAGGGATGGATGTATTGTATTTTATTATATTTATTATATACATTTTCTTTTAAATGTTTGAACTGTAAATTTACAGTCATATGTTTATATTACTGTTTATATATATATACATATATATACATATATATATATATATATATATATATATATATATATATATATATATATATATATATATATATATATATATATATATATATATATATATATATATATATATATATATTATTTTTATTTTTTTTTTCAAGGCTGCACTTTAAAAAAAAAGATTATATTGTCCAGAGAGCTATTTCAAACCAAATTTGTTTTTGTTTAACACTGGTGTAAACAGAATGACAAATCTGTCTAAGTCTTTACCACATTAAATATGCTCACATGACACATTTTCTTGGCAATGCAAAGTTTAAATATGACGTTACAGGTTACATTTAGGATGTGTCTGGGCAGTTAAATTTGGTTTCCGGTAAAAAGACATTACACTAAGTTTGTGTTTAGACTTGCCATAGTGAAAATTTTCCATGTGAAGACATTTAAATTATTCTACACTGAATATCATTCTGTTTTCCCAATGAATCTTATCAGAGTTGACAGAGTTTGGAATAGTAATCCAAAAAATACATCAGCTATTAAGCAACATGTGTTGATATGATTTATGTGAAATACAGGTATGCGTTTTAATCCAATAAAAACTAAGAGAGAAGTTTGCTTGGAGCTTGTGGACCAATTCAGGATCATCCAGAAATATCTGCCTGTGCATCGCTGATCAGGCTCGACATCTGGATCTGGTTGGTAGTTGAAGCACTGCAGCTCCATGGCGTTGTTTTTATGATCTGAACCTCTGGCTATTGCACAGAAGACCTGAGGTTATGGATACAGATGCTATGGGAATGATCAGAATGTTTCCAAATCTTCCCTCTTCTTTATGTCTTTGACATGTTTATATGCAGTCATGCATATAAGATAACATGATGCTTGACTGTCTAGATTTATTGTATGGTTCCCATAAAAACATATTGTTTTTACTTTCTGCATGGGAAAGACTTGAATCATCAGGATGCTTTTAAATTCTTAAGTAAAGGCTCAGGATGTTTTTGGAGAATAGATGCTGTTTACTGGACAATCAGCCTGATTGTTTGCCACAAATGACTGTTAGATGCTCTGTCTTTCCTGAGGCTTGAAAATAAGTCTTAATGATTAAAACACAGCACACCCCTGTGGGTGAGCCACAGAGAAAATGTTTGAGTTCAGCCTAAATCCCAATCCTAGATCCCAAATAATAACAATGGAAAAGGATTAGAGCTGTGCCTAGTGTCCTTCTTGGTGAGGACCAGCTGTATTTCAAGTTTGGGGAGGAGCTGAAGCTAGAAACCATATATAACTTGACAGTTGAAAACAGGTCGCATTGGAGACGTGGTTTAAACGCCTGAACTCAAGGAGGCTGTCAAAACAAGTACCAGCAACCAACAACAATGGCAGAGGAAGCTCTCGGGAAAGGACTAAAACAGCTAAAGCAAGAAAGAACAACAGCTAAAAATGCCCTCACCAAACAAGCCAAATCCTAAGCTGGGCTGTGGAGAACATGAGCAAGAGTGAGTTACAAGGGGTATTCAAGATGCTCACCTCTTACGTGAGGGGTGTCAGTGAAACAAATGATTATTATCCCATTATGCCTACTGGCAGATATTGAGGAAGCTGGAGAAGAGGAAGAGGAAGCAAAATGAAGCAGACATGTGCAGGCGGTGGTTCAGATATGGGAAAGATGAGGTTAAGTCTGTAATACATAAAGCAGAAGCAGCCTGTGATAAAGATGGTGAAATCCCAGTCTATGCTCTTAATAAAGATGGCTATGAACTACGAGTAGATGGTGCAATTAAACTAGTCCAAGATGCAACTGCAACCCTTTCAGCGTGAGAAAAATGGATCCCAGAGGAACAGAAAGCAGGTCTGGATGGCAGAGTAAAGCGGCTGAAAACACTGATTAACAACCTTGAAGCAAGAAGGGCAGAATTCCTTATAGCACTAAGAGTTGCAGAAATGGAAATTAGAGGAAAGCTTCCTGATGTAAATGCACAGGTCACACAGCTAATTCAGCCACCAGTACTGAGAATCAAACCAACCAGTCTTCCCAAATTTTATGGACTCAAGAGGAATTTCCATTGGTGGAGGAGAGACTGGGAGAGTTTGCAAAGGCAGGGAGAGTCTACTGGTTCAGCCGAAGCAAAGAAGATCCAGCTCCTGGAGAGTGTTGAGGAGAAGATAAATAGAGACCTGTGGCTGTCCTCTTACAATACAGCGTAGGAGATGTTCAGGGTCCTTGAGAACAGGTATGGGAACAAGACCACAATTGCTTTGGAAATAACTAAGGAACTGGAAAGAATTCCTGCATTAAAGTCAAATCAGCCAGGGAAAACAGTTGACTTAATACAATCTGTTGAGAAGGCCCTCAATGATCTAACAGAGCTGGGGGATTCAAGAGCCCTCAAGAACCCTCTGGTCATTTTATCCATAGAACGCAAATTACCAGACAGCCTGAAGAAGGAGTGACTGGTATTCATGATCAACACAGCAAATGGGGTAAAGTCAGATAACCACTTTGAGAGACTCCTTTGATTCCTAAAAACTCAAGAAGAAATCCTAGTAAGGTTAGAGCAACTTCAAATGGGTGAGAAGGCAGACAAAAGGCCTATTTACCGGTAACTGGAGAGGAAGTATGCTTCAACCAAATCTACAAAAAAGGTGGGTGTGTTGTTTGTGGAGATGAAAAACAAATATAAAATATTTTCTTTTGCAAGAGGTTCAAAGAACTAAAGCTCAGTGAAAAGTTGGATGCTTTGGAAAAATTGGGAGCCTGCAAGAGATGTCTAGTGTGTCATGAGGAAGATGAAGGATGCAAAGACACTTATCTGTGTAGAAACCAAGACTGTAAGAAAGGGAGCTCTGCATACCACAATTTCTTTCTATGCCAGAGAGGGAACTCCAAGTGAAGTGAAGTAGACAGAGCACAAAGATCAAGCGTAAAGCACAAGCTTACAGAGGAGCAAGAGAGATTTGTCTGAACTGTCCCCAGAGATGACAGAAAAGTTTAAGAAAGCTTTCACCAACATAACAGCAAAAAAGACACTGTGCTGAGAAGAACCAACCTGCTGGGATGGAGTAATGTGAGCTGCCAGTTATTCTTATGTCGTTGGAGGTGACTACCAATGCAGGACAGACAATTGGAACATTCATAGATTTGGCATCAGACTCTAATTATATCACCCATAGAGCTGCCAGGAGATTATTGGTCCCTGCTTAGAGGGAGGGCCAAGATCACAGTGAGAATCATGTTCTTTGATTTCTCCAGTGCCTTCAACACCATCCGCCCGGCTCTACTGAGTGAGAAGATGACTGCAATGCAGGGGGAGGCCCCCATCGTGTCCTGGATTGTTGATTACCTGACAGACAGACCACAGTATGTACGTCTACAGACGTGGTGGTCAGTAACACTGGAGCCCCTCAGGGGACTGTCCTCTCCCCCTTCCTCTTCACCCTTTTCACCTTAGACTTCAATTATTGCTCTGGGTCCTGCCACCTTCAGAGGTTTTCTGATGAATCAGCAATTGTTGGCTGCATTGAAAAGGGTGAGGAGAGTGGATACAGGACTGTTGTGGGCAACGTTTCTCACTTGGAGTGAGCTGAACCATCTGACGCTCAACGTGACAAAGACTAAAGAGCTAATAGTGGATCTGAGGAGGACAAAACCACCTGTGACCCCTGTTTCCATCCAGGGGGTTCCTGTTGATACTGTGGAGGAGTATAAGTACCTGGGAGTGTACTTTAACAATAAGTTGGGCTGGACTAGAAACACCGAGGCGGTCTACAAAAAGGGCCAAAGCCGACTATTCTTCCTGAGGAGGCTGAGGTCCTTTAACATCTGTGGGGCGATGCTGAGGATGTTTTATGAGTCTTTTTTGTCTTCTTTATGAGTCTTCTTTGCTGTCGCATGCTGGGGCAGTGGGCTGAGGGTCGCTGACAACAACAGACTTAACAAACTGATCAGGGGGGCCGGTGATGTTGTGGGCTCCTCCCTGGTCACTTTGACGACCATGGCAGAGAGGAGGATGCCGTCCAAGTTTCAGTCCATCTTAGACAATGACTCACATCCTCTCCACGACACACTGGACCAGCAGACGAGCTCCTTCAGCAGAAGACTCCTCCTACACAGATGAACCACAGAGCGCCACAGGAAATCATTCCTGCTTGTGGCCCTCAATCTCTAGAACACCTCCCTCAAGTGATTGAGACACCCCCTGTAATTGACATTTATTCATTCCTTGCACTGTTTTTGCACATCACTATCACTTTATTTGGATTTATAGTTATACATATGCATATATATATATATATACACAAACACACACACACACACACACATATATATATATACAATAGGAGTTTAAGCTGTCTCACCTATGTCAAAGCAGATGCTCATAGCAGCAAACCACACTGGGACGCACACTATCATTGGATTGAAGATCCAGTCTTTCTACCCAACAACAGGGGTCGAGCGGAGGCCACTTTTCTAAGGACGAGAGGCAACTCCAGAAAGAACCAGATTGGAGAGTGGCATATGGAACACAAGTTCATGAAATGGTGGAAAGGAGAGCCGAAAAGAAACTTACCGAGAAAATGATTGCCAACTGGAGGGACCAATCCACATTCTGTCACAACACCTGTAAATTTTGTATGGAATAGCAGCCAGAACTACAAGGGAATTGGTATGAACGATCTCCTGTTGAAAGGGCCCCATGTCCTCAATCCGATCCGAGCATTGCCTCTCAGGTTCAGAAGAGGGGTGCATGCTGCGCTTGTTGACATTAAGAAAATGTATAATTCTGTGTGATTGGAAGAAAAGGAAACAGATTTCTCTGGAGGGGACACTAAAGACAGTGAGATGGAAGAATATGTAATCACCCGTGTCAACACTGGTGATCGACCAGCAGGGTGCATTGCACAGCTGGCCATTAGGGAGACAGCGAACCTGTCCATGTTTGTTTACTTGGAAGAGGAACTAGGATCTTTGAAGAGGACTCTTATGTTGAAGATATTCTTACTTCCCACAATAACAATGAAAATCTGGATGACAATATCAAAAAAGTTTAGGGGATCCGAAAGGCAAGTGGGTTCTTCCTCAAACCCTGATCAGGTCAAACAATGCAAAATGTATGGAGACCTTTCTTGGATTATTTTGCAAACTCCCTCAGAATAATCCCTCGAGTCCCCCGGTCTGCCACCCTTTTCCCTCCTTCCTTCTCTTTCTTTTTGGCTGGTACCTTCTTCTGGCTGTCTACTTTTTTAGACAGCACATTGACGAGGAAAGAAGAAATGATAGACAGGGGTGGAAAGTAATAAATTACATTTACTGAAGTTACTGTAATTGAGTCCTTTTTATGAGTAATTAGTAATTTTCTGAGTAGTTCTTGAAATATGTAATTTTTACTTTTACTCCAGTAAATTTTAACCTAAGTAGTTTTACTTTGCTACATTTAAAACCCTCTCACGTTACTGAGTAAAAAAAAAAAAAAAAAAAAAAATACTGATGGTGAAAAAATTTAATGTGGCCCTGCCTTGCAATTACCCTTTGTGTTGTCTCATAATCCAGTGCTGCGCTTCGGAAGATGGCAGTTGCTAATCACAATTTAGGGAGTATGGATGAGGAAAGGCCCGAAGAGGAAAAATATTCTGGAGACGAAAGCCAGAAAAACCCTTGGCCATATTTGGAAGGATTATTTGTTTTCAAATGCACAAAAGGGAACAATGTGATAATGCAGTGCAACATGTGCCTGCCCAGCAAAACGGAGCTTTGGCTTTTAAAACATCAAGATCGAATTTACGAAAAAATGTGGCGATAAGTTAGTTGTCATGGTGTTGTCTGTTGGACAGTAGGATTGAAAATTGTTTGCACTTTATGGTACAGGTTGTGACTGTCCTTGTGCTGTGAGGAAGTATGTTTTTTAGCCCAGCTGATCTTTTGCAAGTGTGGATGTCCACTGAAATACGCCTTGAATTCGATTAAAACACCTTGTGCTCAATTCGATTCATGACTCATCCTTTTTTTGCATTAGATAACTCAAAGTAACTTAGTAAGTTTTACTTAAATTACATTTTAAATGAAGTAATTTTGTACTTTTACTTGAGTAAATTTTGAGATGGGTAATTTTACTTTTACTCTGAGTAGAATTTAGGCAAAGTAAAGATACTTTTACTCAATTACAATTTTTTAGTACTCTTTCCACCTCTGATTAAATGTAAACACTGTGACTAGATCATAAAGCCCCTATATATAAAGAGGGATTTTATGTTGATTTGTTTTTTTTTTTTTTTTTTTTTTTTAGGAAAACACAACTGAATTGTTTTATTCAAATGCATGTTATATAATAATCCTTTTTTTTTTTTTTTTATTTTTATAACTTTATTTTTATTTTAATCGTTATTAACAAACAATACATAGAAACTATAATAGACAAAAAGTACAGAACAATCGAAGCAAAAAACAAAAAAACAGGGGGAGACTCGTATTTTAGTAACTCAAAACACATGGGGACCATCCATTTCCAAAATTAGTCCGGTATCGTTGATGTGAAGTTTGTCCATTTTTCCCATTTGTCTAAGCATTGCTGCTCCTGCGTCCTCAGCCTATGTGATAGAAGCTCCATCTCAAATAGTGAAATCACAGTCTGTATCCACTCCTTTGTGGTAGGAGGTTCAGATTTGCACCACCTCCTGGTTATCACCTTTTTAGCTGCCACCAACAGAATTTTTAACAAATAACAATCATTATTAAATATGATATTGTCCAAAAGACCAAGGTATAATACCAGACCGGACTTGGGAATTGGGTAGCCCAGTATTGTTACAATCTTACTGTGTATTTCGTTCCAGAACTGAGTAATTTTAGGACAAAGCCAGAAAATATGCTCATGATTAACATTAAATTCTCCACAATCTCTCCAGCATGGCTGAGCTCTAGATTTGAATTTACTAGTAATTTTGGGTGTTATATAAAATCTGATTATATTCTTCCAACAATGTTCTCTCCAGATTCTGGAAGAGGATGTTGTAGTTTGGGTCTTCCAAATATTCAGCCAGCCTTCGTCGGTTATTAGAATATCAAATTCCCTTTCCCATTTTGTTTTAATATTCAATGTATTAGTGCCTCTATTTTCTAACAGATATTTATAGAGGAAAGACACTGTTCTTTGTTTTTTACCCTTATATGTCTCAATCAGCATTTTAATAATCCCATTTAAATTTGGGTCTATTTTTTGTTTTATTTCTTTGTTATAGAAGTCCGTTAATTGTAGATATCTAAAGTGATCTTGAGTTCTTAGAGCAAACTCTTGCTGTAGTTCCTGGAAACTTTTAAAGTGCCCATTGTTAAGGACTACGCATAACGCTGTTAAGCCTCTTTCTGACCATTGTTTAAATCGTGTGTCTTGGATAAAATATTTATTATAGGCTGGCCACTGGATCAGACCCAACTGTTTCTCTAATTTACATATTCGGATTATATGTAACCATTTACCCAGAGAAAAACTAGTAATGGCATTAACATTCTTTAATGTATTCTTAGTGGTCTCTATATCACCAATGATACTCCGCAGTTCTCTTCCATTAACTCTTTGTTCAATATTTTTCCATTTCGCTTCATAATTTATGTCACTTATATTTATTATGGGAGTTATTTGGGCAGCATGATAATATTTTCTAAGGTCAGGTAAGGCCCTACCTCCTTTCTCCTTTGGTATATATAAAGTTTCAAATTTTATTCTGGGTTTTTTACCGTTCCATATGAATCTAGAAATAATCTGATTCCATGTTTTAAACTGTCTATCCGGGATTTCTATAGGTAATGCCAAGAAGAGGTACAATAACCTTGGTAACATGTTCATTTTTATTGCTTCAATTCTGTAGCTGAAGTCTAGTGTTAGGACATCCCACTTTCTAATATCCCTCCTAATTTCTTGGTCCACTTTAGTAAAGTTAGCTTTGTACAGATCACCTATGTTTTTCGTTAATCGTATTCCTAGGTAAGTCATCATAGTAGAGCTCCAATTTAAATTATATTTTCTACGTATTGATTCAGATGGTGTATAAGCGAATGTCAGAACCTGTGTCTTTTTCAAATTTAGTTTATATCCTGAATAGAAGCCAAATATCTCTAACTGGTTGATCAGACAAGGCAGCGAGTTTTCAGGGTCTGATAAATAACAAATAACATCGTCTGTCAACAAACCTATTATATGGGACTCATTATGAATATCTATACCTTTAAGATCCTTATGTTGTCTTATGTGTTGTGCCAGTGGCTCAATAAAAATTGCAAATAAAGTTGGTGACAAACAGCAGCCCTGACGGGTAGAGCGCTCTAGTTTTATATTGTCAGTTAGATTTCCATTAATCTTGATTCTGGCCACAGGCGACTGATACAAAGTCCTCACACACTGTACAGCCTTTTCATTAAAGCCAAATTTTCCCAGTGCTTTATATAAGAAGTTCCAGCCTACGCTGTCAAAAGCTTTCTCTGCATCGAGACTGATTAAGATAGCTGATGATTTTTTATTTTGAATATGGTCTATTATGTGAAGTGCCCTTCTGATGTTATCCCGCGTTTGGCGACCCTTAATAAATCCTGTCTGGTCCTCATCTATGATATCTCCAATGAATTGCTCAAATCGTTTCGCTAAAATCGAGGTATAGATTTTATAGTCCATGTTTAGGATGGATATAGGTCTATAATCAGAGCATGTTTCACTCTTCCTTTTTTTCGGAATGACTGTTATGATTGCTTCTCTCCAAGATGGCGGGAGCACTGCATGTTCCAGTGTATAATTAAATGATTTTTCTAGTAGTGGTAGGAGATCTTCGCTGAAGGATTTGTACCACTCAGATGGCAATCCATCACTTCCTGGTGTTTTACCATTTTTTAACCTATTAATTGCCTTTTGTATTTCTATCTTAGTTATATAGGAAGTGAGAAGTTTGTTTTGGGTTTCACCAATTGATCCAGTGACTCCAAGAAGGTTTCTATCTGTCCATCATTAGCAGAGGGAGGCTGACTGTATAATCTCTGGTAGTATTTCATAAACCTGTCCTCAATAATTGCTGGGTCATGTATCATTTGATTTGTTTCATCATCCTTTAATTTATAGATATGTCTATCTGACTGTTGCTTTTTCAATTTCTTTGCCAACAGTTTTGTTCCTTTAGGTCCCACCTCATGATATGATTGTTTAATAAACTTTGATTTCTTTTCAATTTCATATGTAAGCATTTTATCAATGTTGTTTCTTAGTTCTTTTATTTTTATTAACAGGTTGGGATTTTGGGTTAATTTGTGTTGTCTTTCCAGATCTGTTAGTTGAGCTCTTTCTTTTTCATAGGCATCCACTCTAGATTTCTTAAAGGCCGCTGTTTTTGAGATCAATTTTCCTCTTAATACTGCCTTAAGTGCATCCCATAATATCACCGGATTAACCTGTCCATCGTCATTCTCTTCTATGTAAGTTTTTATATCGTGGGAAATTCCGGCTTTGATTGTTTTGGAGTTCAACAAGCCTACATTTAATCGCCATGCTGTTTTGCGTTTTTCAGAAGATAAATTTAGTTTTATTATTAGCGAAGAATGATCAGATATACTTGTTTCTTCTATTTTACATTCCTTTATCTTATATATATCAGATTTATTCATGAAAAAGTAGATTTGTTTGTTTTTGTAAACTTAAAATACTAGATAAACATAATATTTTTTTTCACTGTAAGCCATTACTGTGGCTCTTATTATAAAAAATTCACTTGAAAAATAGCTGTTAGTTAACTTCAGGGGTGAAAGACCTTTACTGATAACTGTAAACATAAAATTGTATAAATGTAAGAACACTGTGTCCTTGTCTGACTTAAAAAATATTAAGCTTTATTCAGAAAAATAATGTTAATTAAATAAACTTTTTAATCATTGCCCTGATTTATTCCTTATTAATACTGCACATCTAAATGACCTAGTGAGTTGTGTTCAGAATAAGTACAGAAAATATGAAAGAGAAGAAGGGGGCATACTTTTGGACTTACTATATATATAAGGTGTTACATTTTCCTGTCTAGATTTATTATTTGAGTGGATACAGTAATGTGGTGATCTGTAGGGGTTTTAATTTGTTTAGCTTCTTTAAGATTAAATGCTTTGATTTTGGACTGAAGTAAATGGCTCAAAGTCTAGACTTGCTTTAAAAATTGACAAGAAATGAAAGCTGTTGTTTGGATGCCCTCCGTCTAATCTGATGGAGCCTGAGCTGGTCTGGATGAAAAAAATCTGACCGAAGTATAAGGTGGCTTTGCGGTGAATGATTCAGAGTTGAATACAAATGAACAGCAGAGCTTTTAGATAAATGCAAGCAGTGCATCCTTTCCACCTCACATTACTGCATTAGGAGTTGGCCTATCATACAAAATACAAAAAAAACACAATGTTTGTGGCTGTAATGTGACAAAATGTAGAGAAACTCAAGTGATGTGGAAACTGTGTGTACTGTATGTTGTTTGGAAAAAAAAGCACATAATAAGAATTTACTAAGAATTGGAGTCTACCTCAGTTTTAGTTGTAAAATATCATGAAATCACTAGAGAAATCAGTGCTACTTCCTCTTTCCTCAGCCTCATGGCAGGGTACCCCCTTCCTGAGCTTGAAGTGGGACAGCTGCTGCTTCATGTCTCTGGGAGCCCCACAGAGGACCGGGACCCAGTTGCGGTTCCAAGAGGGTAGAGATGTCCTCAGCTCGAGCAGTGAATGGGAATGCAATGCCATAAATGTGATTAGTGTCATGACTAGAGGCTGAAATCACCAGAAAAAAAGGCAGAACATTGAACATAATCACGGTAAGACAGTTTGAGACGGAAAAACAGACACCTCACCTTGATTATTCTAATCAGAAATACATTTCTGAGCTGCTTGGCAAATTGCTTGAATGCGGTTAAAAACCCCGACTATTTAAATTCCTAAACTTTAAGCTGCTGCAGGTGCATTGTAAGCAATGCTACTGGTTCCCAAGCCCTGGGTGGCCAAGCGTAGCAGAGCTGAGTGATTAATGTGACCCAAAAGGCCAAACAGATGAAACTCTGTTCACAGAAGCAGAGAGGAACTCAATGGCCAGCAGAGATGTATTCTTTTTTTAAACCTATGAATGTGTTACATCACACAACATATTTCACATTGTTTAAACATCCTGATCCCTGCGAATAAAGTAATATTTTATATTAAAAGTAATGGACATTTCTGTTACATATATACAACCGTTTGAACAATTATTCAGTTGAGAAAGAAACATCCACAATAGGAGTTTAATATATATATATATATATATATATATATATATATATATATATATATATATATATATATATATATATATATATATATATATATATATATATATATATATATATATATATATATATTATATGTTTATATATTATATTATGTTTAAACAAAATTAGGCATGTGCATAAATTTGGGCACCACAATAAAAAAAAATAACTCAATATTTAGTAGATCCCCCTTTTGCAGAAATAACAGCTTCTAAACGCTTCCTATAGCTTCCTATGAGAGTCTGGATTCTGGTTGGAGGTATTTTGGACCATTCCTCTTTACAAAACACCTCTAATTCATTCAGGTTTGATGATTTCCGAGCATGGACAGGTCTCTTTAAGTCACACCACAGATTTTCAATAATATTCAGGTCTGGGAACTGAGATGGCCATTCCAGAACGTTGTACTTGTTCCTCTGCATGAATACCTTAGTAGATTTTGAGCAGGGTTTAGGGTAATTGTCCTGTTGAAAGATCCAGCCCCGGCGCAGCTTCAGCCCTGTCACTGATTCCTGGACATTGGTCTCCAGAATCTGTTGATATTTGGTGGAATCCATGCGTCCCTCAACTTTAACAAGATTCCCAGTCCCTGCACTGGCCACACAGGCCCACAGCAGGATGGAACCACCACCAAATTTTACTGTAGGCAGCAGGTGTTTTTCTAGGAATGCTGTGTTGTTTTTCCTCCATGCATGACGCCCCTTGTTATGTCCAAATAACTCAATTTTAGTTTCATCAGTCCACAGCACCTTATTCCAAAAGGAAGCTGGCTTGTCCAAATGTGCTGTAGCATACCTCAAGCGGCTTTGTTTGTGATGTGGGTGGAGAAAAGGCTTCCTCCGCATCACTCTTGCGTGCAGCATCTCCTTGTGTAAAGTGCGCGCAATAGTTGTATGATGCACAATGACTCCATCTGCAGCAAGATCATGTTGTATGTCTTTGGTACTGGCCTGTGGGTTGACTTTGACTGTTCTAACCATTTTTCCTTTCTGTTTATCCGTGATATTCCTTGGTCTGCCACTTCGAGCCTTAACTTGAACTGTGCCTATGGTCTTCCATTTTCTGACTATGTTCCTAACTGTCGAAACAGACAACTGATGTCTCTTAGACAGCTTTCGGTATCCTTCCCCTAATTCATGATGGTGAACAATCTTTGTTTTCAGGTCATGTGACAGTTGTTTTGAGACTCCCATGTTGCTACTCTTCAGAGAAGATTCACAGAGGAGGGAAACTTACAATTGCCCCCCCTTAAATACTCTCTCATAATTGGGTTCGCCTGTGTATGTAGGTCAAGGGTCACTGAGCTTCCCAAACCAATTTTGATTTGCAATAATTGGTTCTAGAGATTTTTAAATCAGTAAAATGACAACAGTGCCCAAATTTATGTACATGCCTAATTTTGTTAAAACAATTATTGCACACTTCCTGTAAATGGTATAAACTTCGTGTCACCTCTGAAATATCACTGTATTTGTCTCCTATATGATATATTTAACTGATTTTTTTATCCTAAGAACCAACGAGTTATGAAGGAAAATCATGGAAATTAACAAGGTTGCCCAAACTTTTGCAGACCACTGTATATATATATATATATATATATATATATATATATATATTGCTTTAGAATCATTTTAGATGTACAGCTGATTGTGAATTATAATAAAATTAATAACATTAAATATTGTTAGAAACTTTTAAAGCTTGACCATAACAACCAAAACCGAATTAAAACCAATCATTTGTGGGCTGCTATAGCCTTAGCCTGCTGGAGGACTTGGGGGCAACTTTTCATCATTCTGCTTCGTTCAACCTCTGGTCTCTCATTCAGAAGTGTCTGTTAGTTTAACCCATGACTTTATGCTCTATCTGCTTTTTCTCATTATACTAGCTTCATCTAGTTCCTATTTAGCTGTGACATCATCCTGGAGAAAAATATCAGCCGCGCTGCTTCAGTTAACATCTTCGGTTATAGACAATAAGTTGGGTCTGTTTTTCAGTTTTTGGTTCTCCCAGACAGTTATGGGTCCAACATTTACTATGAATAACTGTATTTAGCCTTTCTTTGACATAAAAGGTGGCCCAGAACTTGTCTGGTTAACTTTTTTGTTCAGAGCCAGAGACATTTTCTAACATAAAAAGTATTTATGGATCTGTGCTCCATCACGTTTCTTTTGTATGTTTGCTTCTGTCACCTTTAACCCCAATCAGCCTCAGCAGAAGATGCTCACACTGAGCCTGGTTCTGCTGGAAGTTTTTTGCATGGTGCATGCATGGTCAGTGTGAGGGATTGCTGTAGTCAACAACACAATGCAAACAAATACTGACTGCTCAGTCTATGACCCAATGCAATCACCAGTTTCCCCTTAGAAACATTTCACTAAGCTAACTGGAAGATCTGATTCAACCATCTCAGTAAAGTGCCTTCAAATTACATGTAGTGAATTGGGACTATATAAATAAACTAAACCAAATGTGTGGATCTTGTAGCAATTTGAAGTTGAAGTAGGTTTAAGTTTAAAAGGAGCTTTTTCAAGCTATGCCAAAGGTGTTAGATATTGTTGCCTGCATCACAAAAAAAAAAACCCCAATTTATTCTTAATATTCAGAGTGAAATATAAAATTGCTTTGGTGTAATGGCTTTTTATTGCTCTGGGGGAAAAGGAGCCCTTTTAACCCTTCCATAACCCAAAATAATTTTCATTATATGGCGATGTGTTGTATAATGCCAATTGGACTCAAGTGTTATGCAAAAATGCATTACTTTGCATCTGATGGAATCATATGACGACTGTTATGGAAGATGATAGGTCTGCTGACAGAGCAGAAGCAGGGTTTTTAGGTAATTATTTAGTATATCTAGTCAGGTTTAAGGACTTGGTATAAATCTGTATATTTTAGCTTATTTCCAAACAGCTGTGTATTATTCAGTTTAATGTTTAAAACTAAATCCTTCCAATCAGCACATGAGGTCTAGGTATGTCTTTTGAGATAGATTCTTAGATTAAAAAAGGCAAAAAATAAAACAAACACAGACTATACTGAGGTTTATTTGTAGTTTTTAATGTTTACAGAGTATTTTTCAAAGAAACTACACCTCCAACCAGCCAAATGCTAATGCTGCATATACAAAGCAAACTGTCTGTAGCTTTTTGTGTATCTACCTTTTAATCCATACCGTATTATAATATACTAACAAAATCGAGTCAATTCCTTCAGAGCCCTTAAGGCCTGAGGAGATACTGAAAACCCACATCAAACTGCCAAGTATAAACAATAAATAAGTGCAAAATGTTTGTTATCTTCATGGGTAATGACAGTTACAATCAAGTTTCTTCTCCACTCTAACATATAATGATCAGATGAATGAAGCAACACTGTTAATAAACTGATGACTAGGAGTCATCATCTTTAGCATTTCTCTTAGACTCAGCAGAAGTTATGATTTACTACCAAGACAAATCTTGAATAAGTGTGATAACACACGTACGGACTCATTCAGCATGATGAGACGGCAGACACGTAATGATCTAATTACTCATAGCATACACAAATTTATCATAATTGATGCTCTCCTGTTACTCTTTTTGTTAATTGTAGTGATTTTAATACAGAAATGATTCCTACATATAACACATGCAAAACAGGAAAACATAAATAAGCATTTTTATTTTTTTTATCTGTAAAAAAACTCATCTAGTTGATATTCAAAATGGAACACGTTAGTCTTAATAAGAGTGGAGATGTTGCAGGAAAGTCTACTATGGTGTCTAGTGGAAAAGCTTGACTGTTTTATTTCTCCATAGAGTAAGCTCTCTTCATTAGTGGAGGAGGGTTCTTCCCTGCTTCATAGAAAGACTCAGGAGGAGGGGAGCTCAAGCAGCACCAGTCTGGGATGCGTCCAGTCTGGTTGTAGTAGTCCCGGGACACTGACCTGCTGCCCAGAATGTCCTGAAGGGCCCCGAAGATGGCGCCTGGGAAACAGGAGAGGCGTAAAAGATTAAACAGATGGAACAAAAGATTCTGGAGAGAAGACGTTTACTGCTGAAACAAACTAATGATTGTCCACAAGATAATTTCTCTATATGCACAGGCAAGAGGAATAGCATTTAAACAGGAAATAACAGATCAATCTCATAGAGCACCTCCAAGCCATGCAGTGCAGTTGGGCTTTGCAGGTGGGGAGTGGATACGGAAGTTCTTGCTAGCCAGCACGTTGCTATATTTGGGTTTCTCCACCAGGAGGCGTATCTCAGCTAGCAGGCGATGCAGGAAGCCAGGAAGCATGGCTGTGCCTCCGATCACCACCAGGTTCTCAGAAAGCACTTTCCGCGTGTCAATGGGGCACTGATGAGAAATAAAAAAACATTTCCACAGTTCTGAAAACAAGTTTTTTTAAAGATAAATATAGCAAAAATTCTGCTTGATGAATGACAGTGACCTTCACTAGAGTGTCGAGGATCAGAGATGCCACACTTTTCTCCTCGTTGTCCTGTTCAAACAGCAGCTCCATCACTGAATCCCTGCAAGACCGGACAAATGAACTAAACTGGAACTGGAAAATGTTATCTGCTGAAAAACTCTGGAAGGAAATGTGTTGTTTTGCAAGCAAACACTGAAACCAAAAAAATAATAATAATAATCCCAGGGCTACCTGATGGATCCTTTGACGTGCAAAATTTTTTCTCCATCCAGAGGATAATCAACATCTGGAGGAGGGGCTGGACGCTGCAAAGACACATCAAAGAGATTTCAGCGCATCCTTAAAGCCTGTTCTAACTAACGCTGGTCATTTTGTCTCTTCACCATCGAGTTCCTTTGATCTTTGGTCGTCTTGTACCCGACCTTTCTGTAGCACCAAAAGAGGCTATAACATATTTAGTGCAGACACCCTCTTCATCCTTTAGAGCCATTTTTAATAAGAATTTGTTATCTACAATGAAGAATTGTGGATAAATGTTTTCCAGTTTAATATTCCCCAGATAATAAAGGTTGCTTTAGTTTGATCAGGGGGTCATAGTCTGTCTCATATCATACCAGTGTGTGGCCAATGGAGTGAATCAATCAGAATTAACGGTTGCAGGATGTAATACAAATAAAAATACATATGTGAGATCAGAGTATCTACCTCTGTAATCCATCAAATAAACTACAGGTTCAGTTCAAAAGAGTTTAAGATAAACACAATGGAATCCAGGAGGAATCCTGGAAACCACCAGCTTAGCAGCTCCTCACCTCTGCTGTACCATCCAAGTTAAATTTGGCCTCCTGGACCTTAAGGCCTCTCTGCAAGTCACTGACGAAACAAGTTCTGACTGAAAGAGAAAAAAAAAAAACACATATATCTATGCAATAATTCACTGAACATCAACAATCTAGACATCTAGACCAAGATATTTGCATAAAAGTTACACCATCTATTGAACCCATGAGTGGGTAGAAAATGTTAACATTAGCTCATTTGATCTGTTTAAACCACTCAAATTAACAGCAATGGCTCATTTCAGGTTAGATCTTTAAGCTTATGGGACTCTTTAATTCTAATTGCTGAGACTAAAACAGTTCAGTTACAATCAATCCCTTAAATGTATTGATTAAATGTAAAAAATGCCCTTTTAACTCACCCTTTATGTCTTCCACTGTTTCCTCTGGGATAGTGCCTGGGGAAAAGATTGCCTCACTTTTTATTGCGTCAATAATAAGAGCTTATATGCTGAAATCATTTAGATCCTGATCTTCTCAAGCTTTGCACGTCTTAAAACAGGTGCAAACTGGTTTATACGTGCACAGCAGATCTTAAAAGACGGGCAAAGTGATTTACGTTTCCAATTCAACGGATGGCGTGGGCTAACCTTTTTCGTCAATGTGCACATCATATTATAAATTATGTGTTAATGATGGATGTGCTGGATACCATGTGCCAAGTCACTTTTCAAATCTAAAACTCAACTGCAGCAGCAGTGATTGTGTCTATTTCCGACGTCTTAAAGCTAAACTCAGAAAGAGATTATATGCCCATGTTGCAACATTTAAATCATCATAAATAACAATAGTAGAATAATAATAAAATAAACATCTATGCAGGCAGGAACAAATTAATACAGCAGGACAGCAGACAATATTTAGATAATTAAAACAAAACAAAAAGTGATTTAAATGAATACTCTGTTTGTTCGTTCTCTATACACAATATTTAATGGCTTTTAGACAACCTTCATCAAAAAGCCTGTAAAGAAGCGCGTGGTAGGTTGAAAGTGTAAATCTTTTACCTGTAGCAAGAGTTTTTTTTGTTTTGCTTTTTTGTCAGAATGTTCTGGGCTCCCTCCCACAAAGGACGCCAATGTTTAATTTCATTGTTATGGGCTTAACCTTTATTGCAATTAATCAGCTCAAGCAGCAGTTCAGAGGAGATGCTGAAGGTAAATTCAGCTATTTAAAGCGTCCAAATCTGACAGCAGCTCCTGTTGCCATATTGTATTCATTGTATCTAACTTAATTGTTTTCATCATCTTAGTTTTTACTTTTGTTCGTAGCACTATAATACAGGCTACCTATGTAAGGATAATTAAAAATTTAATAATGCAGAATAATATTATTATTATTTTTTTTTTTTAGGGCACTGATGGCTTGTTTTTTCGACAGTAGGCTGACAGGAAAGGGGGCATGAGAGAGGGGAAGAGACATGCGGCAAAAGACCATAGGTTGGATTCGAAACTGGGTTGGCCGCATCGAGGACTAAAGGGCTGGTTATACCCCCGCAGCAGTGTGTCGCAGCGAGCTTGTCGCAGGTATGACGCAGACATATTTGATTTATGCTCAATATTGAAGCGTGGTCTGTGCCATGTTATTTCACACCACAACACAAAAGGGGAAAATGACGAACTAGCTTTAGGTCTAGATACGGCAGAGGCGGTGAGGAAATAGGGCCAAGTTTGTCCGACAATGGACGGACATGAGGGCGAAAAAGAGAGTGGATCCGGGTGGAAAAAAGTGTCCCAGCGTTCTCACGCACCTCACTCTTCTAGCTGGTCCAACATCACGAGTCGTTTTCCGCAATTGTGGTCATACAAACAAAACAAGCCGGTAAGGTCCCAAGCAGGAAATAGAGTATAGAGTAGAGCTGATGTAAATTTGACCAATCAGAGGCTTCCTGTCTGCGGAGGGGGCGGGGACGTCTCTGTGTTCGCTGCGACACCTACGCAGACGGCCTAGTTCCGAAGTATAAATCAGCCTTGAGGCCTCCGTACGTGGGTCGTGTGCACTAACCACTGCGCCACCTGCACCCCGAATATTATTAATATTTCTGAAATAAGTATCATTATAACCTCACCTCGATGGCTTAGAACCTCATCATTCTTTTAGGGCGGCTCTCAAACTGCCAGTAGAACCAACTGTTAATTTCAATGGGCAGAAGCAAAACACTTTATTGCCAGTGTTTAGGTCGTCAACTAACAATTATTTTGCTCATTGATTAATCTGCTGATTTTTTTTATTGATTGATTATTATCGGATAGCAAAAGGTTCCTTAAAGATAATTTTCTTTACAGAATTAAACAAGGTGAAACTTGTTTGGATTAACTGAGTGTGCTGTTCAGAGGATCTCCATCTGAAGTTAAGTTATTTTCTCTGTGATATCTCTGTATCTAAGTAACTCTAACTGACTACTTTAAAACATAGCACCTTCTGCTGCACTTTTCTACTGAGCACTTGTCAGTTTCACACGGTTTTATTTCTGATAGCAAGGAGTAGCTAGCCTAGGCTAGCGCTAGCTTAGCATTGCTATGGCTTCTCTCTCTCCCTCCCTTGACTCTTTTCCAACTCTTCCTTCTTCCTCTCCTCTCTCCTGCTCTCTGTGTCAGATGTTCAGTTATTCCTCTGCCTCCTTTAGTGATAATGGGATGTGTAATAAGTGTAGTATTTTTGTAGCTTTGGAGGCGAGGGTGTCAGAGTTAGAATCCAGGCTTCAGGCTGTTGAACATCCAGGAATTAAAGTAGGCCCCCCACGTAGCTGTCCTCCAAAAGTGCCTGAGCAGCCAGGCGATTGGGTAACTGTACGCAGAAAGCGTAGTCGTGGATCTCTGCCCACTGGTCACCACCAACCCGTTCACGTTTCTAACCGGTTTTCCCCACTCAGTGACACACCCACTGAGAAGCCCACTCTGGTGATTGGCAGCTCCATAGTCAGAAACGTGGCATTAGAGACACCAGGGACCATAGTCAAATGTTTGCCGGGGGCCAGAACGGGCGACATCAAATCCTACCTGAAACTACTGGCTAAGGATAAGGTTAAATACAGTAAGATTGTTATTCACGCTGGTGGTAATGACACCCGGTTACGCCGATCGGAGGTCACTAAAATTAGTGTTGCTTCGGTGTGTAAGTTTGCCAAAAAAATGTCGGACTCCGTAATTTTCTCTGGTCCCCTCCCTGATCTGACCAGTGATGACATGTTTAGCCGCATGTCGTCATTCAACCGCTGGTTGTCTAGGTGGTGTCCTGAAAACAACGTGGGCTACATTAATAATTGGCAATCCTTTTGGGGAAAGCCTGGTCTGATTCGGAGAGACGGCATCCATCCCACTTTGGATGGTGCAGCTCTTCTTTCTAGGAATCTGGCCACATTTATTAGTCCTCCAAAACCCTGACCACCCAGGGTGCAGACCAGGAAGCAGAGTTGTAGTTTAACACACATCTCTGCAGCTTCTCTACTGTTACCCACTCTTTACTCCATCCAGACAGTGTCTTGCCCACGACCAAAATCTAATAAATTAGCAAAGATTCCCAAAGGAGTAAATCATGATAATCTAATTAAAATCAAAATAACTCCAATTGGGGAAAAAGTTAAAACAATTAAATGCGGTCTGTTTAACATAAGATCGCTTTCCTCTAAAAGTCTACTAGTTAATGACTTCATTTGTGATAATCACATTGACTTGTTTTGCCTTACAGAAACCTGGCTGCAGCAAGAGGATTATGTGAGCATAAATGAGGCAACTCCTTCAAGCTATTTAAATTTTCACATCCCCAGAAGTTCTGGGCGAGGAGGAGGAGTAGCAACAATCTTCCAGTCTGACTTACTGATTACTCCCAAAACAATTAATACCTACAACTCTTTTGAACATTTAACCCTTAATTTCCCTGATCCAAATTTCAAGGCAAGAAAACCTCTTCTTTTTGTAACTTTGTATCGTCCACCAGGTCCTTACTCTGAATTTTTAGATGAGTTTTCAGAGTTCCTTTCTGATTTGGTATTAAATACTGACAGGGTCATCATAGTGGGAGATTTTAACATCCATGCTGACATTGAAGGCGATAGCTTAAGAGCAGCCTTTAATGCTATCTTAGACACTATTGGCTTTGTTCAAAATGTGAATAGTCCCACGCATTCTCATCTTCATACTTTGGATCTTGTGCTGACATACGGCATAGAATGTGAATAAATAACAGTATTTCCTCACAACCCTGTCCTCTCTGACCACTTTCTAATAACCTTCAGGATTACTTTAACAGAGTTCTCCTCCCCCAAAAGAAGGTTCAATTTTAGTAGATCTTTATCAGGTAGTGCAGTTATAAATTTTAAAGAATCTGCTTCACTTTCTCTCTCCTCTGTGTCACTGAGCAGTGCTGCAGAGTGCAAAAGCTTAGCTTATTCCCCTTCACAGGTTGATGATTTTGTTGATGGGGTTGCTAGTTCTCTGCGTACTGCCTTAGACAACGCAGCTCCTTTGAAAATGAAAACCGTTAAAAATAGAAAGCTTGCTCCTTGGTTTAATGCAGAGCTGCGTACTTTGAAGCAAAATGCTAGGAAACTGGAGAGAAAATATCGCTCCACAGGCCTGCGAGAGTCCTTCCTAGTCTGGGACAATGGTTTACTGCTGTATAAGAGGACCCTTTGTAAAGCAAGAGCAGCATACTTCTCCTCATTAATAGAGGAGAATAAGAATAATCCTAGATTTCTTTTTAATACAGTTGCCAAACTCACCCAGAGCCATAGCTCTGTTGAACCGTCCATTCCACCTGCTCTTAGCAGCAATGATTTTATGGGATTCTTTATAAATAAGATTGATCTTATTAAAAATAAGATCATAAGAACTCCTCTATCCGTGATTGTACCTGAGGTAGTCATGGAATCTGAACCGGGTTTAGACTGCTTTGATCCAGTTGAACTCTCTGAATTAGCAAAATTATTGTCTTCATCTAAGCCTTCAACTTGTATGTTAGATCCAGTTCCAACCAGGTTATTTAAGGAGGTATTCCCTTTGATCTCCTCCTCCATTTTAGATGTGATTAATCTATCTCTGTTACAGGGATATGTACCTAAAGCTTTTAAGGTTGCTGTAATTAAACCTCTGCTTAAGAAACCGTCTCTTGACCCAGATGACTTGGTCAATTATAGACCTATATCCAATCTTCCTTTCTTATCCAAAATTCTTGAGAAAGTAGTTGCCAAACAAGTTTGCGATCACTTCCACCATAATGAACTTTTTGAAGAGTTTCAGTCTGGCTTTAGAGCTCATCATAGCACTGAAACAGCTCTGGTGAAAGTCACTAATGATATTCTCATGGCCTCAGATAATGGACTTGTATCTGTGCTCGTCCTGTTGGATCTTAGTGCTGCATTTGATACAGTTGACCATAATATTCTTTTAGAAAGACTTGAATATTTTGTTGGAATTAAAGGAACAGCACTAGACTGGTTTAAATCTTATCTATCTGATCGAATTCAGTTTGTTCATGTTAATGATAGATCTTCAACACGCTCAAAGGTTACCTGTGGAGTACCACAGGGATCAGTGCTAGGACCAATTCTCTTTACTTTATACATGCTCCCAATTGGTAGAATTATTAGACAGCATGGGATTAATTTCCACTGTTATGCTGATGATACCCAGCTATATCTGTCTATAAATCCAGATGAAGCTAACCCATTACATAGATTACAGGCATGTCTTGAAGACATAAAAACCTGGATGACTCTTAACTTTCTGCTTCTGAATGCAGACAAAACAGAGGTTATAGTCTTTGGACCAGAGTCTCTGAAAAAGAAACTGATTAGCCAGTCACTTCATTTGGATGGGAATAAACTGATTTCAGATAATAAAGTAAAAAATCTTGGTGTTATTTTTGATCAGGACCTGTCATTTAAATCCCATATTAAAGAGGTTTCTAGAATTTCCTTCTTTCATCTGAGGAACATTGCAAAAATTAGAAATATCCTGTCCAGGGGTGATGCTGAGAAACTAGTCCATGCATTTGTTACTTCAAGGCTGGACTATTGTAATTCTTTACTATCAGGAAGTCCACAAACTGTAGTTAAAAGCCTTCAGCTGATCCAAAATGCTGCAGCCAGAGTTCTAATGAAAATTAAAAAGAGAGATCATATCTCGCCTATCCTGGCTTCTCTTCATTGGCTTCCTGTTAAATCAAGAATAGAATTTAAAATCCTCCTTCTCACATATAAAGCCTTAAATGGCCAAGCTCCATCTTATATCAGAGATCTGATTGTTCCTTATGTTCCTAACAGAGCACTTCGCTCTCAATCTGCAGGTTTACTAGTGGTTCCTAGAATTTCTAAAAGTAGAATGGGAGGCAGATCTTTTAGTTATCAGGCTCCTCTCCTGTGGAACCAACTACCAGTTTTAGTCCGTGAGGCAAACACCCTGTCTACTTTTAAGGCTAGGCTTAAAACTTTCCTTTTGATAAAGCTTATAGTTAAAGTGGCTCAGGTTATCCTGAGCTATCTCTATAGTTATGCTGCTATAGGCTTAGACTGCTGGAGGACATAGGGACCCCCATTTCATCATTCTGCTTCATTCTCTCTCTGTTCTCCTATTCTGCAGAATCTGTTAGTTCAATCTCTAACCTTCTGCTCTCTCTGCTTTTCCTCAGAGTAGCTTTGCCTCGTCTGTTCCTGTTTGGCTGTGACGTCATCCTGGAAAGAAACATCAGCTGTGCTGCTTCTATCAACACCCTTGTTTATAGATGTTGGAGATCGGCCTGTTTTCCAGTGTGGTCCTGTTTCTCTGACCGTGACTGAGTGGATGTGCTCTCTTCGTCCTCTGACATGGGAGCTGCCTTGGAGCTCGTCTGCCTGGCTATGTGTTTCCTGGACGGGGCCGCCTTTTACAGCTGCTTTTTGTATCTCTGCTTCTGTCTCCTTGAACCCCAGTCGGCCTCGACAGATGGCCGCTCACACTGAGCCTGGTTCTGCTGGAGGTTTCTTCCTGTTAAAAGGGAGTTTTTCCTCTCCACTGTCGCTACAAGCATGCTTAGTGTGGGGGATTGTATTTGAGTCAATGAGTCAATGCAATCAACTGGTTTTCCTTAGATAGAAAACTTTGTATCAATTTGACTGTATGATCTGGTTGAACTGTAAAGTGCCTTGAGATGACATGTGTTGTGAATTTGGCGCTATATAAATAAACTGAATTGAATTGAATTGAAACTAAAACGTTTTCACTTGAGGACTCCTGGGTAGAACATATTGACACACAAAAAAGTTAAAATATTTTCGTAATGAGGTTTTTCTTATATCTCATCCATAATAGTTAGGTTATCCTGAGCTATTTTCTCTATTTGTGCTGCTCAATGTTTGGGCTGCTAGATCACATAGGGACCACTCTTCCTTATTCTATGTCTTTTCTTCCATTCTGCAGTATTTTTTTTACATTCCACTCATAACTTTATGTTCTCTTTGCTTTTCCTCATCATAGTAGCTTCATCTGGTCTGTTCCTGTTCTGGCTATATCCTGGATTGAAATAATCTGTGCTGCTGTCATAGATGATGGAGCTTGTCCTGTTTCGTTTACAATGACTTAAAGAATTGGTTTGAAGCTCGTCTGCCTGGCTGTGTAATTCGGGGACAGGGCCACCTACGGATCTAATTAACAGTTACCTTTTGCATCTCTGCTTTTTTCTCTATGTCTGCTTCTGCTCTAAGGAGGTTGCTCTGCCAGCTAAATGCATGTTTTAGAGTCTCTACAGTGAAGTTAATGATTGATTGATTACTAAATTAGTCCATGATTATTTAAGTAATTGATTATTCTGATTAATTGTTTCAGCCCTAAACATGTAATTTAGCCGCATTTTTTGGAATCTTTGAAGATCAAGCCCTTAGTGGAAACACAGACATGCTGCTGCAAAGATTTATTATTTCCTTCGACTCAAAGTCGAAGGAATTAATGAACTGGTTCTCAATCTGGGCTTCAGTAGCTGTGACTACCTAAACTACTAAATTACTGATGGACTTTACATTATGTACCAGAACGCTTATATAACTTTGCTGAGGATAACTTAAAAGCAAACACATGTCATATATATTTATAATTCAAAATAAAGAAGAGGATTTACAGAACCTTGACAGGAAACAAGCTCTTCATATGAATAATAAATATCATATTATAGGTAACAGATATTTTACTGCTTTGTGCTCTGATTCAGTATAAACACCATGGAAGCTTTAAATCAGGCACCTATTTCAATGGTGAAATGTAAGCTGGAGTGTTTGCCTTTCATTACCAATGGCAGCTGGAACACTCTGCCCAGTGGTGGTGTCCGTGTCTACAGTGCACTGCTCCACAAGAAACCCATCCAACTCTCTGTAAAAAGAAAGCAAACAAATTATATATATATATATATATACTAATTTAAATTAGACGTTTTCTCTACATCAAAGGGAGTGCAAAATAAAATATTAATGGGTTCTATTTACTTATGAATGGCTTTCCCTCCAAGCGGCAAAGCCTCCCAGGCAGGCAGGATGGGAGTACACTCATAAATCTAATGCAGCAAAGTTAAGGGAGCTATGAAATAAATACCCCAAATGAATCTTGATTAAGTCTTTACAAATAGCAACAATGAAATAACAGAAATACAAAAGAAAAGGAGAAGAAAGAACAAAAATTAACTTTAACCACCATGTTTCGGATACAATTCCTTTTTTTAATGTTACATTTAAATTGGTTATTTAATAAATGTTGTTATATTTGTTTAATACTGTGAAAATTCATAACAGACTGGCTGTTGTGAAGTTTCTACTCAACAGGTGAAGTTTGACATGCTATTTGGAGAAATCCATTTCACATCACTGCTGGTAAAACTTTTCTACCTCTACATTGTAACTTTCCAGGGAAGATAAGTTTAGTCATTTTGTAATTTGAATCGCTAGCTATTATACGGTGGCCACAGATCCTTATTCACCCCGCAAACATGTCAAAATTTCCACTGCAGCACAAATACATACCATCATGTCATGTTTTTTATTTTTTTAAGTACCAGTAGTCCTATTTGCTGGGAAAGTTTTTATATATTAACATGGGTGACATTAGATCCATCCGAGGACCGTCTTATTGCTTCCCCACACCTCTTTAATGTAACAGGGTAATCACTGCTTCCTGCTGTCCTTTAAAGTTTGATTTATTTCTTTTCGTTATTTTAGTTAGTCTGTTCAGGTTGAATTGTTTCTTTTGAGTACTAGTGAGGGCGGACTAACAACTTTCCATTTATTTTTGTTAGTTTCTTGTCACTTCCTGTATGTTAATATTTCTATTAAATTTAAGATAGTTGCATTTTCTTTATATACAGTAAAGATTGGAAAAATTAACTCTGCTTTAGTTTTCTTTCCCTTTTGGACACAGCAACCCTAAGTCTGTGTCAAGAAGGATTACATTTGCATTAACCCATAGAAAACCACCTCTCGGACCTGTAACATAAAGGAGAAATGAGCTTGTGCATGTTCTCGCAATGTTTATTAGGCGTTTCCTCCCAGGAGTGAGTAAAGGGTTGTGCATGCACATTTTTTTTAAAGTGGAAAGAGCGGGTGTCTCCACTTAAAATAAAATTTTAAAAAGAAATCCTCCGCTATAGCTTTAATTTAAAAGTTAAGGTAAAACGTTTTTCCAAATAAAGCGTCTTAGTGGACTAAATCTCCCGTGACTCATTGTCAAGGTAACCAGCTCTGGCTACAGAACCTGCACCTCTGCTGGCCATACCTTAACATATAATTCAATAACACAAAGGATAATTTCAGAGGAAGCCACATGTTATTGGTGCCCCATCACATTTATTAACCCAGAACGGCGTTATAAATACTGCTAATAACCTCTTACGAGAATCTCACATCAACAATCCTGGATGTTCTATTATTGTATAAAACATTTACACAAAGGATACAGGAAGCACGAGTGTCTCTGTGTATCCACAGTCCATCACTAGTGCAGAGTTGATGCCTAAAGTCATGACGGCCATGAGGTGACTGGGAGCGAACAGCACAGAGGGCACCTAGAACATACAACACATAACAACATTAATCCAAATGTTTATTTATTTATTTATTTACTTACTTTACAACTGAACTTGTACAATTTTATGAAGCGATGGACTAAATAAGGCTGACGATAACTATTCTAATATTGCCAAAAAGAGTACTTGCATAGTAACTTTTACATCAAAAATCCCCACTGATTAACATTTTTTACTTTATTGTTGTACCTCAAACTGTTTGAAGAAAACCTTGGTGAGGGTCTCCCTGAAGTGGGACGGGCAGAGGATGGACTCGATGATCACCACTCTTCTGTCGCGAGGATTCACCAACAGGTGCCTGAATAGGGTTCAAATATTATTTCATGACGCTGCATTACTCATTTATAAAGGAATAATCTGGATGGTTTAGTTTAACAAAACTATGCAACAGTTTTGAAACAGTTATTTTTATTGCAGGAATAAAACTTCACCTGAAGTATAAAATGTGGATAAACTCTTTGAGGATAGCATAAAGCTCTTCTGTGTTGATGTTGTACTGCACCACTTTGGTGGCCTGAATGGCAAAGCAAACAGCATTAAACCACTTTTATAACTATTCCATACACTGCATACTTACAGCTAATAATTAAAGTTACCTGTTGCTGTCCCGGTTTCCGGATCTCGCTTGGAATTATGAACCTGGGCCCCGTTTCCCCTGCAAAGCCGCATCTGCAACCAACAGTTGGTTCAGTAGAGCTGGCATTCATAGCAGATGTCATAAACCTTAAACAAAGCCTTTTGTAGTCTCATATAGGTGCAGATTGCACATTTTTAGTGTACAGACCATGACAAATTTTACATTTTGAAAAATATTTTCTTGCAGGACCTTAATATACTGTATTTATCTTAAGTAATGCTGTACATGTTTTCCACAGCATTTAAAGAAATGGCCCAAACAGCAAAATAAAAAAGTTTGATAGCTGATGAAATGGATTTCAAGTTTACCAAGAAAGGAAAAATACTTAAGAGTAAAAACATCATTATAAAGAGTTACGCTTTTAATAAATTAACAGAGCCCTCTGTGTTCAGTTTTGTGGGACAGTGGATATCATTATATGAAAGGGGAGAACAGCCCTCTAGATGTTCATGTGACTTTCTTCAAGTTAGTTTCTCTGTCCTTTTGTTGTAAGTTAGGTTCAGTTTAACTAACATCGCACTAAAAAGAGCATTAGACAGGGCTTAATATTAAATTTCCCAATTAAAATAAACAGAGCAGGTTATTTAGGTTAAGATATGGTTAAATAAAAGTGTCCTACTCATGTGCTCCTTACTTGGCATCCTTATTTTACCAAGTTTATGTCTCTGAAACGACGTTGCTGTTTACATTTATCCCGAAGCGTAACCGATTGCAACTGGCTAGTTTTATTAAGTAAACCCAAACTTAAATATTGACACATTTGCCACCATATGTAGAATAAAATACAGCAAATGGAACTGATTTGTTGGTAATCTAGCACCTTGCCTAGCCAAAACTGACAGCTAAAGCTAACTTAACATGTTCTAATAGGCTAAGAATGTATGCAACTTACAAAAAAATGTATTTAATACATTTTGATTTCGATGTTGAGCACAGGTGATCGCATTTAACCGAAGTAATAGATTGTAATTACACAGTATAAGCTCAAATAAGGTGATAAATGCAAAATGTTAGCATGCTAACCTGGTAGCGGTAGCATTATGTGCTAATAACATCTACTCACTTTGTGTATGCCGCTCCTAAATCAAGCACAATAGCAGTCTTCTCTCCTCCGCTTCCCAAACTATCAAATATGGGCATTTTACTACACTATCTCCGAAAATGGCGATAGCTTTTAACGCAGACAGTTACGGTTTAGTATGGTATACTAAACAAACTACAGGCTGACTTCCTCTGGGCTTGGATTGTCTCTTCAGGGGCAAGAAGAATTGTCGGGGGAAAAAATCTCTAAATGGGGAGACAGAAAGAGGAACGCGGAAACAGGTGAAAGTTTGCACCAATTTTTATCCATTACTTTATAATAATCACATTTTAATGCAACCTGTTTCTATTCGACAAGCTCAATCTAAATAAACCCGTTCGATACAGATTAAAACTCTGCATCCTAAACTTCTAATTTCCTTAAAGCACTGAAACGCATCTGTTGTCCTGGCAACGTTTCTCTTCTACACAAGTTTCATTTGTCATTATTATTCCTTCATCCTGAATATAATTATTTTCACGAATGGTAATTTAAATATGTAGCTATCGCAAGAAAACAGTTACTACTAAAATCAGCTTCGTAAGTTAAAAAAAGAAAAAGAAAAAAAAAATCGATTTATTTTGCTACGTCATCTCTTAGTGTCCTGATTAGAGCTAACCTCATTCATTAACTCAGAGACAGAAACAAGCACAACGGCTTAACTATTAAATTACGGAAGAGGATTAGGGCCACAAAAAACACACAAAAAAGTTTACAGATTTTTACAGATTATTTTTTAATATTATTCAGAATTCTGAAATGATTCAAAATTCAGACTATGACTATGATTTTTCTTAAAATTCTAACTTTAATCTCAGAATTCGGACTTTATTCTCAGAATTCTGACATTTTTCTCAGAATCTGCAGCAGATCACCTGTAATCAGAGGTGTAGCCAGAAAATTTTTATAAGGGTGGCCAGGCAATAAACAATGTAGACTGAGGGGTGGCTGAAAGTGGACAGACACCAGAACCTGAGGGTCAATCTATGCTGTTCCAACAGGAAAATTAACGAACGCAACATCCATATTTTCAAAATAAAGACTAACTATTCTTTCCTACAGCCTTTGCTAACAAATAGACGCATATATTTAAACATCCATAGTGTCTAATTTAAGGTATAGGGAGTACAATTCTTTCAGGTTTGAGATCTGGGGCACACATCTTTTTCATTGTCATTACTTACCTTTTTTTATCAATAATCCTTCGGTATAATGAATTGATTATTTAATACATTTTTATTAAAACACTTGATTTCACTAAAGACTCCTAGATGACTTGCAGAGAGACATTATTTTCTCTTTACCCCATATAACAAAAAATCTAGTTTTGAAAAGAGCATGAATTCTGTATTTATCATATTTAATGTTAGTATATTGATGAGCATAATTAACCACATGGTTTTTGTTGCCAAGCAGTAGCAACAAACCCCTGCCACCATCTGCATTAGAGGGAAAAAATGGTAAAGGTTGCCCCAGGGGTGGCCAGTGATTGGATAAGGGTGGCCATGGCCACCCCTTGCCCCCCATCTAGCTCCGCCCCTGCCTGTATTTCCAGGTGAAACATTACCTTCTGCCCCTGCAACAAGTGGACAGCAACACTGACTGTAAAATAAAGAGGATCTGATACCTAAGAAGAAAAAAAAACAACATCTTGAAAATAAGAGGTGGATTTTCCTTGCAGGTTGTAAGCATTTGGTGGCAGCACTTAAGCAGACGGATAGAGACAGTGGTGCTGAGCTGCAAAAAAAAAAAAAAAACCTGATTTCTTCACTCCGCTACACTGAATTCAGTCTCTGTTTGGACAAACAGGATTCATTTACAATTTTTAAGGAAACCTCAGAGTCTAATGCAATGCGATCCATGCTGAGCTGTGGAAGGTAAATGGTTTTATTTTTAGCGGTGTGCGCCTTAGCAAGATTTTTCGCGGATCTGGTTTAGGAGCAGCGTTTGATTTCGTTTTTTTTTTGTTTTTTTTAGGCAGAATTAGAGCTGTCACATTGCAGAAATGTGACTGAGTACCGCAGTGGGAAATTTGTTTACAGACCAGATGCTGGCGTGGCCATGCTGTCAGGTGGTGGGAGGTGGTCTGCATGCGCATCCTGACAGTTGATCGACTGTATTGATCGCAGGCGGATTGCAAAGGCAGGGATCCAGGAGTTTTATACAAACATTGATCTTATGTTGCATCGCCTTGGTGAGACATTCTTTTTTTTTATCTTGTCTCAGTGAAAAAAATGGGTGTCAGTCTGTCATTGTTTTATTGGGGAGATTGTTGCAAAAAAAATGCATTTGTTCTTTGGTTTAGATGTTTCATTTAATGTGCAGGTTTGCATTCAATCAGCCTTCTGAAGTGGATCCTATAGGATGTAGAACCTGATGCTATTTATAGCAGAAGTGAAGAGGAGCTGAGGATTGCTGTGTCAGATTTCCTCTCTCTTTCTCCATCTGTTTGCCACTTTCCCCCTTTCCTCTCTGTCTCCTTAGCCTCCTCCTCATTCTTATGCTCCTTCTACATTCCCCGCTGCTTTCATCTGTTACTCTGACATGACAGATAATTGGATCTGAATTTAATCCCAGAAAAGCTGTATCCACTGGCTAATCTAAAATGAATGTTACCTTCACCAGCTGCAGCCATATATCTGCTGCCACATGAACACATTTGCTAAGATTCCAAACTATTGCACAAAAAAAGAATAAAAAAACTCAGCAAGATACAGTCAGTCATCTTTTGTAACTAATCAGCACTACCGAGAAATTAAATTAGATTTGGCTTATTTATACAGCGCCAATTCACAACATATGTCATTTTAAGGCACTTTACAGTCCAACCAGATCATACAGTCAAATTGATTCAAAGTTTTATATCTAAGGAAAACCAGTTGATTGCATTGACTCATTGACTCAGGTGCAATCCCTCACACTAAGCATGCTTGTAGCGACAGTGTAGAGGAAAAACCTCCAGCAGAACCAGGCTCAGTGTTAGCGGCCATCTGCAAATAAAAAAGATATGTTAAACCTTTTGACCATATGTCTTCTGATCTTGTTATAATGACACGGTTCTGAACTTATTGCAGCTTTCAGCCCCACATTTCAAAAGTTGGCTTATTCACAGAGTAGAACAAATTCAAATGCCTGCTTTGATTTGGTGCAGAGGAGAGCCGAATCATTTATGTCTAGAGCTAAACTGTCTGCACATCCTAAAACAAAGCCATGCTGTTGGAAGTGTCGAGTTTTCTGTAGTAAGCAAATGTTGAAAAGCCTTCAAATTAAAATACCTTTGCATCCTGTTTCTGTAATGTGTTGTGCATGGCCACCCCTGTTTTGTCTCTGGAAACATATCTGTCTAGTGGTAATTTTAAACAAACTGTAGGTAGATATTCTTCTCACCTAACTGGTGATAAAAGCCTGTTAGCATTGATCTACTTTCTCTTTATTTCTGTCAACAGGTGCTGAGACAAAAAAAAGAGAAGATGATAATGACCTCTATTCTCCGGGGGCTCCTCCTGGCAGAGACCTGCCTCTATGCCTATGGGGCCCCCACCTACGTCCCAGGCTTCAACCAGATGCAGGACAGCTCCTGTGAAGAACACTGTGCCAGCTCAGTCACAGCAGACGGAGTAACCTACTCCACAGAGCCTGTTCCGTTGAACAAAGAGCATGTTACCAGCTTTATACTGAATGCAGCTGCAGGAGGAGGGACTGGCCTACATGGGGGACCTGAGGGGATAGGTCCAGTGACGCAGACAAAAAACGGGGACAGCGCTCATAGACGAATTGGGTTGAGCCCGGCTGATCGAGAGGCACAGAAGAAGATTGAGAGCGTATCTGAAGAGGAAGATATAGGGAGTGTAAAAAAGGCGAAACCTGTTAGCGGTGAGCCTTTAGGTCCAACAGATGGAAGGGGGCGCTTGGACGCTGACATCAATACCCCTGCACGGACTTCAGGTAGTTTTGAGGCCTCCATTACACCACAGATGGATTTTTTCTACAGCCAAAAGAGCACAGAAGGTGGAAAAGACGGAACAAAACCATCGACTTTTGATGCTGAGGAGGATGAATACTCTGAAGCAACCTTGCAATCTTTCACAGAGCCTCTAAACACTCCTTTATGGTCCCAAAAAATGGGCTCTCTTAGCTCCATTCCACCTTTACTGATGGGCACACCTCAGGCTTCCACCCATCTGACAGTCTGGGGCCACGATGGACCGACAAAATCATTACCTTCAGATGTCATTTTACCTGAAATCGGACCATTGAACATGATGCCCAAAGATGATGGCCTGGAAAGTCTTTGGACTGAGGCAGCAAGACCCGCTGGAGGTAATTAAAAACTCACACACAGGAACAAACTGTAAGAAATTTATCTGAAGTATTTCATTATGGTCAAAACTTTCTTTTTCTATCTTTTAGTATTGCCTCTAAAGCTTTCATGTTCCAGTAATTATCACTGGGAAATGACCTATTTTTTAGCCAGCTTCTTTATTCTCCAAGAAGTATCATAAAACAAACATGTTATAGAGGCAGAGATTGGCTTTGATGATTGGCAAAGAAAGTCTCTGCTTTTCCACGCTTCACTTTGAACCCCAGCTGGGACCCGTGGCAGTCTAATTACTTTCTATTCCTGACTTCAGCTTGAAAAAAAAAAAGAACATCACAACAGCCAGGAAAGGACCTGCGGCTGGGTTTGTTATCCAAATTTTTGAAGAACCGAGCACGGTATCCCGCTTTCTTCCCCACTTCACTGCAGCAGAGACTCAGGCAGGTTATTCTTTAATGGATTTAATCTATTAGGAGAAGTTGACACCCAAATCAGCTTGGCTCAAACTATAAAGTCAGTGCCCCATATCATCTGTTTCTAAATCTCTTTAGATGAATGAATAGGAATTTATTTCAGACAATTTCTGACAAACAACAATAAATGAATCAACCAAATACCCACAAAAGAGACTAGTTAACATCAACCAAACCAAACACCAATTTCCAAACTAACTAAATTCACCTGAACAAAAACATAAACAAAACCCTCCACCAACTAAACCCTCGGTATATACAGCCATAGAAATGACATTGGTTAATGTAAATAGTCTGAAAAGGGGTATGAAGAAGTAAAACCTATTTTTCATACCCCCTCTCCCTCTAATTCTAATTAAATTAACTCAAATTAGAGTAACCTACCTTAAGTTAATTGAATTTTAAGCTTAGATTGCGACATGTTTTCCTTTTCGACACCTTTTTGGTCTATTTCACATTGTATAACATTGAATTATTTCTCGATTCTGAAGGAAAACTACTAATCAGATCTGAATGTTGCATGTGAAACTAAACCCTAAAAGTTGGTTTTTATTAGTGTCAGTTCAATATTTACCATTAGGTGCATTTATATTTATTAGGATCTGTTTGGTTTGGTTTTAATTTTCCTTTTTCCTTATTATTATTATTTTTTTGCTATTCAAAATATGTATGATGATCTGAAACATTTAAATGTGGCTAAAGATGAATAACAGAATTTGTCAGGGTGTAACTTGTTCCTTATGGTGCTTTAAATGCCCATGATGGACTGTCTGATTCAGGAAGGCTTATAGAAAAAAAAAAGAAATTAAACTTATAAAGAGTCCCAAATCCCACAGTGACAATATATGAAAGGATTGTGAATAAGATATGATATCAGAGATATAATTGAAATGTCCTGGAATAAACTTCCTTTTCGATTTTAGATCGTTTCTCTGATTCATTTCTATCAAAGAGCATTTTAAAGTTTTAATTCTATTTTGTATGATCGACTGCCTTAACTATTAAGAAAGTCTTTGAAATGCCTTCAATGCCTGTCTGTCTGTATCTGCTCCATACAGTTGTTCTTTTCCACTGGAAAACATACATATTTTATATCCATCAGATGTGTTTTTACTAAAAGGCTGTACAAGTCTTACTTGTCAACATTTATTATTTCTATTTTCTGTCCAGTATTGAATCCAACTGATTTCTTTGAATGTTCTAAAAGGATCTGAACATTACAGTTAAAATTTCTATCTTAATAACCTTCTTTATAGTGCCAAGTGAAAGTATTCATGCTTTTTGAACTTCTTTTTTGTCTCCGTTTATTCAGAATATATGCGATACTCACCGAAAGAAGTGGATAATTGTGAAAATGAAAACATTTATATGATTTTTACTGCAGCTATGTGCTTTTTGGGTCTGTCTCTATTGGCTTAACACATATAGAGAAAGACTTTGCCCCAATTTGATATGAACATTTGCAGTATTGCCCAGATCAGCCTTTTTGACCATGTTAAAGAAAATCCTCTCCAAAGTATAATGCTGCCACTACCGTGTTTTAGTGTATAGTGTTAGTAGTCAACCTTACCGTTTGTTGGATCCCCTACAAACAGGAAGTCTTCTGTGCTTCTGTTTGCCCCTCCCTCACCAACCTGTCAGACTTTCAGTCAACAGAGACTCCATATGATCATTGGATCTCGGCAGCTCCTCCAGTTTTTCAGATCAACGCCCTCGTCACCAACCATGTAGTTTAAGTAGATCGCCACATTTTTGTACTTTGAAGCCATGCTTTAGTCGTTCCCCCTATGATGCGGAAATCTGCTCTATGAGATGCTAAAGCTTGGGATATTGTTTTATGACCAAACTCTGCTTTAAACCTCATCACAACTTCTCCCTGACCCTGCATGGTCTTCATGCTGCAGTAGGTTCAAAAATGTTCTGTACAAAGTTTAAATAGTTTCGACTGTTGATTTTCATTTTTATTTTAGTTTTGGTTAGTTTTACTATTTCTTAGCTAGCTTAGTTAAGTTTTTATGTTTAGAAAATTTTTAGTTTTGCTTTATTTTTCATTAGTTTCAGTTACAGATTTAGTCTTTTTTGTAACATTGTTTACAAATTGGAGGCAAGGCTAAAAAAATGTAATAAATAAAATAAATATAATCTCATATTAGAGACACAAATGACCTGACTGCAGTACCTGCCACCTGCTGTTGTAATGCGTTAAACAGAGACCAGAAACTTGACCTCTAATTATGATAAAGGAAAAAAAGAAACTTAAGCACATTCTCTTTTATTTAGTTTTAAGTCTTATCACAGTCCCATTTAGTTTTATGTTATTTTGTAAATTGTAGTTTTTATCTTTCTTTCAGTTAACAAAAACATTTTTTTATTTTAGTTTTTGTCTTTTCGTTTTAGTTAACCATAATAACGATGGCTTTTCAAATTACACACTGGTACATGTAAGTAATTCAGAGACTTCTGAAGGCTAGTGGTGTCACAAATAATATTTTTTGCAAAGCCACATTAAAAGATTTGGTGTACCATTTATTTATAAATTCTAGGCAACTTTTTCCACCTAGAAATTCTTTGTAAATTTTACTCAATGAAATCTAAGTTGATTTTTCTTACTAATAAGAGTTTATTTAACAAACAAAAAATATTATTAAAAATTATTTTACTACCAAATTTCTCTTATCAACAAAAGATGCACATTTGTTTTGCTAGTACATTTGACACAGAGAGGCATAGAGTATACAACCAAGCACACACAAGGAGAAACCAATTAACCTAACAGTTAGATCGTTGGATTGTGGAAGGAAGTGTTGGGAGCTGGAGAAAATCCCATCTTTCTCCAGCAGAGTCCGCCGTGGATCCTCTGAGGGAGCCTCCTGCACAGGTGCAGCTCATCAAGACCATCAGAGGATCCACTACATAAGCTGTCTTCAGACCTTGCCTCAACGCCGCAGTGTTGTTCCAGTTGGTCAGCGCTAAAGCCTTGATCTCAGTGATTATCTCCATGACTCTAAACCCTAGTTGGATTCTAACCTCTGTTTCTGTGCCTCTAGGAAACTCGTGCTTCCTCCGTGAAAGCTCTGGAAGAGCTAACCTGCCGAGCCGACCCTCAGAGCCAAACCCTGAAGATCCTCAGACAACCTCCAAGCAGCTCTGGGCTAGAGCTGGGAAACCAATGCCAAGGTCTGCTCAAACTAGACGTGAGACGCTGAAGCAGCTAACGGACTCTGCTACTAAATCCTTCTCCAGAACCAACAGTGACTCTCCCAAAGAGAACCTCAAGAACCCTCAAGGTACTATCTGTGCTTCATTGGAAACCAAACCCCGTCAACAGTCCTTAACTGTGCTGTCTCTCACGCAGACTCCGGTGAAACCAGAATCCAGGCCCGAACCAGCCTTCTGCATAAACTGTGTGATTGTGCAAATAAACTTGTTAAACTTTTCATCCTGTGTCCGTCAGTGGTGTTCTGCATCTTTGGGTCTCCATTAGAGAACCGATCATGACAGGAAGTTCCCAGAGAGAACCCATATATGCATGAATAGAACATGCAAACACAATGTACTCTGGGCCCGCGATCCTACCTAGAACCTTCTTGCTGCAAAGAAGAAGAGTTACAAACTGTGCTGCCATGCGTCCAACAAGATAATATTTTCTATTTCTGACCTAAGCATGGTCAGGCAAGGAAAACATCAAGTTTACTCCTAATATCCACATACATATTATTGCATTTTACTAGTTGGGAACTTATTTCAATAGTTTTGTTAATAGTATTTGGTAAAATGAATTAAATGTACTTGTGTTTTGAGGAATATAGATTTGCAATTTTATTTTCAATAACATATTAAATAAAAGGTGACATTTTGAAGTCATTTTCAGTAAAACTGACATAAAAGCCGAGGTAACATTTACAAAAGTCCCTTTTTCAGTGCATGTACTGTATATCTACTCCAACAGACACGTTGGCCCCACTCTCTCAGGGCGAACCAACAGAGGCCACCATGTCATCAGAAGCTCTTCCTCTGATCTTTGAGCCAATGGAGGATCTCACAGAGGAGGGACCTGCCGGAGCTGCAGCAGCCGCGGCGGTCTCCCAGGCACCAGTCAGGTCTCCCGGTACCATGGCAACCAAGTTACTGCCTACATTGGAGGGGGACAGGGAGGCAAAGAACACAGACGGTGACAGCCCCTCCAGAGAACCCCCAGTCCGTCTAGCTGACTGGACTTCACCTTGGCAGGCGTCTGGCTCGGAGCTGCTGGAGCCAGTCACTACATTGGGTACCTCTGCTTCACTGCAGGAGACCCAAACTGAGCAGGAAGATAATTCAAGAAAAGGTGAGAGAAGCAATCTAAGTGTGATAAATTAATCAGAATTGCATGTAAGAATCCCAACTCCTTTATTGTCAACATGCAATCATTATGAAAATTTGATGCCTTTAGCATCTGTAGAAATGATAAAAATCTCACTGAATATACAAGAGCAGACACTTTAAGATTTCCCCTGAAGAGCCCAACCAGTAAACAGTGTCCAAAGGGTTTAACTTTAACATCTTATTCATACAGATTCTGTGAAGACCACAAACAGGCCCCCAGCAGCATCTCCTCTCCCATCCCTCCACAATCCAATGAAGACAGCGAGCCATCAGCTACTGCACAAATCTAAAACAGGACTAGAAGAGATGGAGTCTGAGGGTCAGAAAAGATTTATATATTTTTCATCTTCTAAAATTTTCTATGAACAGTCCCATCTAAATGGTTAAAGTCATTTTTTTCTCTCTCCAGAGGAGCTGGATGAGGATGATGAGATCTCTGAGGAATCGGTGGAAGAGGAAGACAGTGAAGAGGACTTAACAGAGGCACCTAACACATCCTCCAATCAGCCACCCTACAGCCTCATCCCTCCGCCGCCAGTCTGGGTCCAACGCAACCAAGGGCTGAGTATGAGCACACCAAGAGCTTCTTCTTCAAAACTGAAAAAAGTCCCATAAACGCCTTTATCATTTAAACATTATGTTCTTTTTATTCCAGTGCGCAGCTGGGCAGAGCTGATCAGAGAAAAGGTAAGACTGCCCCCTGCTGTCTTCGCAGATCTTCATGATCCTTTCTTAAATGGAACTGTAACGATATAGCCACAAATTTTTATAGATTTTCTTTTTTTCTTTTATAGATAAAATTATATCAAGTCTATAAAGTAAAAAATAAATTATGCATGTTATTAAAAGTTTATTAAACACACAAAAAAATAAAACTAATGAATGTTAGGAGGCTTGCATCTCTCAAAAAGTCTAGATGAAATGGAGGGTCAATGATTTAACATCGAATGGTAAACAGCACCATGGACACCAAGGAACACAGCAGGCACATCAGGGAGAAAGTTGTTCAGATCTTTTAAGGTGATAAAACAGTAGTTTTATTTGCCAGGTTTGTTCTCACAAAAACGACTTTGATTCTATCTTGCTCTGTATTTAAGGGAATTTTTGGTGTAAATGTAAATCAGACTCACCATTCCTTCAGTGAAGCACAGTGGTGGCAGCATCATGCTATGGGAAAGTTTTTCTTCAGTTGGGACAGAGATGCTGGTGAAATGGGAAAATTGAAAGAGACAAATAAAGAGATGGCTAAAGGGAAAACCTTCTCCAAAAAGAGATAACAATGGGATAGAGACTCTCTTTGCATGAGGACAACTGTTAATGATGTGGTTTAAAATAGCTATGAGGGGGTTAAAGTGGCCTAGTTAAAGTCCAGCCTGTAATGTTCTTTTTCTTTTTTAATAAAAAGATAAAAATGGCAAATATTTACTCTCCTTCTCTATTGTTCTTCAGGCTGGTTATGTCTCTGGGATGTTGGCCCCTGTAGGCATTGGCATCACGGGGGCCCTGCTAATTGTCGGCGCCCTCTACAGCATCCGAATGCTCCACCGCAAACGGAGGAACAGCTTCAAACACAAGAGGAGGAAGGCCAGACAGCCAGAGGTCAGTATGTCAGTCAGTCATTGCTCTAGTTGAGCCTCCATTGATTGAACACAACAAGACTGCTGCGTGTGTTTGCTTCTCCACAGCAGCCTCGAGAGCCCGGCACCAGCTGTCAGGATCAGGCCATGCTGCTGGCTGACAGCTCTGAGGATGAATTCTGAAAGAGGGTTTTTTTTTTTTGGGGGGCGTTCTTTAATAGACGCCCCTGTTGGAGGGGTCTGGTGTCTCCATCTCTGTAACTGCATATCCCATCAGCCTTGCCTGTTTGGGTACGACTCCTCTGATATACTGAATGCAAATTGAGCAAAGGGCACAGTGGACATGAGAACGCAGGTCAGCTTTAAAACTCCTTTCTGTTTGCAATGGAAACCTCTCTTTGTCCAGTTATAAACAGTTATTTTCATTTAAATTTCAGGACAAAAGGAAGTTGTTTCCTCAGCCGTAAATTTCTTTCACCTGAGTTTTTAGAAACACACAACAGATTCCTCACTGTCCGAATAAATACAACTACTAGATGACTTCCACTTTCCACCACCGAGCCCAACAGTTGGTTGGTAGTATTTATGTTGATACACCCTGTTTATCCTTATTTGGTCTTAACTGTCCTGCTGCAAAACGTGTTGCTAACTAAAATGCTCAGTCTTTTTTTTTTTACTTATAAACTTTACCATTTAGAGTCCAAATGTTATTTTTCTTTACTTCCTGGCAGTGTGTTAAAAAGAACTCCAACCGCCAAAAAATCCTGCAGCACAGGATACATTTGCTGATGATTGAGTACATAAATACATTTATTTAACTGTCATTATTAACTGTTATATTAATGACATCCTTTTAGTAGCAACAATTATATTTTGGTTTGACTATAATAAAAGTTTGGAATCTGTTGTTGTTTTTTTTGCTCCTAAAATAATTCAACCCTCACAGATTCATTAAAGATACAATTGTTTAAGGGTTTACGATAAAAAATAAAAAAATGCACCAGTGTAAATAGGAGAATAAAACTAAAATTACATAAGTTTTATCCAAATTAATATCCAAATTTCATTTTAAATGGCTGCTGAAGCTTCAAAATGTTTGAACCCTATGCAAACATTTGCAAATCCGAGAGTGATTTATTAGTTTCCTTAGGTGTGTGTGTGAGATACAGTATAACAGCTATGTTTCATTGTTTATTAGAAAGTGAGGAAAATTGTTAATAATAAAAAAATATATATCATTGCTCTGTAAAAAAAAAAACTTTTAAGGATTAAAAAAAAGACTAAAATGCTGTTGGAAGGATATATGGCAAATTGAAAGTCAGAGGACTAAGGGCTGTTCCAGCTGCATGTTGGAGAGACAGGAGGCCATCGACAGCTGCCTCCAGATTCCTGAGGAGACAGGTGGTCAGAAACCCTCGACTGAATGGAAGTGTTAGTTTCCACTGTAAAACACATTAGTCTCTTGTCTTGGCTTAAGGTAAATATGTTGAATCACAACCAGAACTTCTTGGGCTTATGGATTAGGTGGTGTATCTGCAAGACGAAGAAAGAAAAACACTGTTTGCTACTTTGCTTTGTGTGTTTGCTGCAAATCATAAAAGAAGAAATTGCTCTGCTGTGTGGTAGCAATACATGCTGGTCATGAAGGGGCAGAGAAATTCTGAGTATGCAGCCATTACTTAAAGTGATATAATCTTTTTTATTAGCAATTATATGAATATTTCACCCAAATAATAAGATTGGTGTAATTTTGATATATACCATACCTATGTACTTTTAAAAATATATTGATTATTGAGTGTATTTATTTTAATTACATTAAGTTGATTTTTTGAATAATCATAATTATTATGCAATTCAAACATAAAACATAATGTATTTTAAATCAATGCACTCATTAGTAGTAATTTTAAGTAAGTATACTTAACTAATTCTAATGACATAAACCAGAAAATTATGTATTTTAAATAAAATAGATATATTAATCTAATGAATATTCATCATGAAAAGTTTACATAATAGGTTTGCGTAAAAATGATCAACAAAAAAAGTAAATGATAATTTTTATATAATAAAATCACATAAATCTTAAGATTTGGGTGAAATATCTTTTGGGGTGTGGATCAGTAAAATCAGCTGTTTTAAGCCAATTGCATTGTCTTGTTTTGTTGAAGTAGTGGAAAAAAGAACTGAATATTTTGGTCTTTTAACAGCAGATTTAATTTTCAGTGAGGGTTGAAACCTTTTTCCGTGCCACTGCAGATTATCATTCAATCTGATTTAATTCTGATCAACTTTATAATATGCTGATATACAGCCCTGGGTGTAAAGGAGAGTGTAATTTCTTTTTTTTTTTTGTTACCATAATTGTAGGTTTGAATGTGTGAAAGGTAGAGAACTTGAAAAAATAAAAATAACGACACCAACAAAGTTTTGCTTAGTTGAGTTCAAAGCTATTTATTCTCAGTTATTTAACAGTAGCAACTATTTGTTGAATATTTTTCTGCAGACTAGAAAGAAGTAATAAAAGACTCTTTTAAAGTCCTTTTTTTTATAGATTATCTCAGTAGCTTTTGCAATGTCCAGCTGATCATTTCCTTTCCTCTTTGCATGTTTTGAATTATTGTTTCTGTTTTTTGGAGGAAACCCCAAAATAAGCATTTTCGTGCAGAGTCTGATGTTTACCTCCAGTATCTTTGTTCCTGATAGCGTTTTCCATGACCAGTCTTGTGTCCAAAACGACCTGTTCAGAACTGATGAGCAAACACTCTGCTGTTTGTTCTGATAAAGCTTTAAGAACTGGAGGTGAGATTAAGTTTGCCTTGCTGAGAGAAACAGAGTCCTCCTTGGCTGGCCTCCAGTTTACAGAGATAAGCCTGATGAAGAGCCTGCTGGAGTCAGAACCTTGAGATGCTGACACCGAAGCTGAGTTCATACAAGCTGCTCGGACTCATTGCAAGCCTTCGGTAGTGACCTTTTGGATGTGCGATGCTGAAAACATCAGGAGGCCCTCAAAAAAATACAACGGTTTGCAGCGAAGGACTGAGATTGTCATAATATCAAATCATGATTTTGCTTTCATCCTGATTTATAATCTTCATTTGCAAAAGATTGAAGTTCTTTCCTATCTGTTGTCTTCTTTTTGTTATTTTGGATATAAATGTTTATGTAAAACAAGTAAAACACTGAACAAACTGTAAACAGCTCAACTAGACTCCTGTTCAGCCATGAACAGGAGTTTAAATTCATTTAATCAATAGTATGAAAACATCCTTAAACATCATAAATCTAAGTCCCAAAGTAGGAAATGTCTCCTAAGATTCATTTGGATCATGTTGAGGTACTATGAACTTCCCATTAATATGCAGTGCCTTATGAAAGTATTCATACCTTGTACTCTTTAACATTTTGTCATGTTACAGCTACAAACAATACTCTATGTTGCAGGAATTTTGTGGAAAAGATTAAAATTATTTAGAAATGAGAAAAAGAGAAACAGTTAAAAGAGAAATTTTCTAAATGATCACATCTGTTTAAAAACAACCTTTTTTTTTTTTCAAACTATGTATTGGGAATACAGCCAGTATATGAAGATGGAGCTCTGGTAGAATGAATGTAAAATTAATTATCTGAGCCATATGAAAAACCGGAGGAGGAAAACGAATACTGAAGATTACAGCAAATTAATCATTCCCAGTATGTGGCATGATGGTGGCAGCATCATGCTGTAGAAACGCTTAACTTAATCTGGAATTAAGCAGGCCAGAGATAATGGGACGGGAGCTGAGGAACCTTAAAAGGATGTAAAGACCTGATGGCTTGTAGTGGCTCAATTAGAAAGGCTGAAAACAAATACCGGTACATACCATTTGTAGCTGTAACCTGAATAACTTTAAAAAGCTCAAAGGGTGTAAGTACTTGTTTAAGGCACAGTGTGTATGCACATTATTTCCTTTCATTGCCACAGGTACAAGCTATTTTACAACCGAGTAAACTGTTTGGAACTAGATAATGTACCGATGGGCTGAAGATGCAAACAGGCACCTGCAGGGGTCTGCAACTTGCTGTGGAGCTCATCTTTTTGGACCCTCTGCAATGGTTTCAATAGTGGTTAAAAATTATATAAACAACTAACTAGTCAACTGTAATAGCAATTGCTATCTAATAATCTAATAATACCCTAATAATACCCTCTAGAGTAAATTCATGCTTTGTTTCCCTTATTTTGAAAAGCTAAAAATACAAATAAACTGCATTTGGTTTAAGATTGAAACAGATGTAAAAAAAATAATAAGTAGATTTATTAAAAAGCCATGAAATATTTTACGGATCTAAATCATTTTTGCTGAGCTGGACTCAAGGCGAAATGGCTCTCTGCATATGAAAGGTTGCAGACCCCTGGGCACCTGGAACAAAAAGAGCCAAATGTGCTGTTTCTAGAATATCTGTTTCAATCTGTACAGAATGCTCTGTAAATATAAATTGTTGTTGTTTTGCTGTGATCACCTGAAGTAAAATTGCTGTAAAGAGCCTCAGATTTAAGCAGCTCAGATATCTGTTGAATACTTTCCTTTTTCAGGGTAACAGAAAGAAAGAACCGACCTTCAAACGTCTCCTTGGACCTCCCAAAAGTTTGCTGTTAATGATAAGAAGATTTAGTGGACTCTAAGCTCGTGGAAATTGGATTCCTGGGTCCATTTCCCAATGATAACATTGGTTTTGTACAGCAGTTATGTAAATGACGTCATATGTTAATGACCAGATGTTTTAAAGGTAATTTATATTGGTTTGTAGACAAGTTGCTGAAACGAAAACAGGCTGAACACAATCAATCCTTTTAAAACATGCAGCATAAAAACACTATGATGTAGAAAATAACTCTGGACTATTATATTTCCCCCCTTTCTACATCTTTCATTTTTATATAAATCTTGCCTGCAAAAAACACTCTAAGGGACATTAAATAAATCGCTTTCTCCAAGTTTGTTTAGACTGCTTTCAAAGAGCAACATGATGACGTTGGTTGAAGAACTAAATAAGGATTTGGGATGATTTTAAGCAATAACTCATACGGTCTGATGAGAAAATGTTCTGTTATGATGATCTGAACCTTTCATCCGCTGCGTTCTGCCTGTTCATATGCAATAAGGAGGATAGGATGCAATAGGAGTGTGATGTTAAATGTTTATTGTCTCTGTAAATATGAAGAGCTGTGATTTTTGGAGATGTCGGATTCTATTAACCTCATAATATATTGTTTATCTGTAACTTGATCTTAATTTAAAAAAATAAACTGTTGTCAATTCTCTAATTTATAGCTGCTTATTTACATTGAAGAACCTTTTACCAGCGTGTCAGTGATTCAACATCATATCCATTTAATCTAAAACAGGTTTTATGTGTAAAATTGTCCTAATAAAAGATTGAATTATGTCTAGGTTTAGCCAATGACAGGAAAACATACCCTCAGTATCACTATACCACCACCGTGCTTGACCATGGGGCTAGTGCTCTTAGGATTTAGATAACCTGCCCCCTGGGTTTCTAACTTCCAGTCATCCTTGAAGGAGTCGGCTTTTTGTGAAAAGGTTTCTTTCTTGTTAAGTATCCTCCTCCCAGACCACAGTAAATCTGACGAAATCATATTTAAAGAATTCAGTTCATGGCAGGTAACCTTTTTGGAGAGATTACTAAATGATCTTCCCATAGCCCTGACCTCAGTACAAAATAAAAAAATAAAAAATGACCAACCTATTTAAATAAGCTGTACCAGTTCTGATCAGAAGAATGTTCAAAGATTTAGTCTGAAGGTAGAAACTTAGTAAAGAGCATTTATCCAAATACAAGTATGGGTATGTGTATAGATTTGAACTTTGAATATCTTTCATTCATTTTTGTTTTAAAAGAAAACATTAACCCTGGGATTTATATTTTGAGTCCATTTCAAAAATAAAGAACAGTTCAAATTCATTTTAAAGTGCTCCAAATGACAGGCCTGTGCTGATATCAAGCATATGAACTGCTGACCGGCAGTGTTTGTGTGTGTAATGGTTTAATCCCTGTTCCAGACAGCACACAAGACGAGTCAGCTTTACAGCATTAAAAAAAGAAATCAAATAATTTATTTCTGTGTTCTTTTTCCACATTAAATAAAAGCTATTGGACATTTCCAGATCAAAATGAAGAAAAGAGGAGGACATGAGGGGGGGAGCGGAGCAGGGGGGGGGGGGAAACAGACATGCAAAAATAAACGTTTTGCTCTTCCCCCCTTTTTTCCTGCTGCATGTGTCTCATTGGGAGGCGGTGCTGGCCATCTTTGAAAGGCTGCAGGAACCTCTGCATGGCTGGTTGGTTGAGCCATTGACAATCCGAGGGACGCATCTTTTTTTAGTCAGGAATTGTTGGGCTGGCTGACGCTTTAAAACACATTAATGTGCACAAGTTATTTAATAAAACTAAAGCAATGCCATAAGCTGTGGCTATGAGCTGATGATGACAAAGCCCTTCAGTCTGTGTTCATGACCTGGATGGAGGCGTTTGGCTCTAATGCCCTTAAAAACAAATCAAAAGAAGTTTCCAATTGTTACAGAATTGAGGGTTGTGAAAACTGATCATTTTCTTCAGAAAAACACCAACGGCTCAGAAAGACGTAGAAAGGTTGACCACATGATCTTCTTTGCTCTAATCAGTTATCTGAAGGGGAGGGGTCCAACAAGGGGACAGGGGATTCAAACCTTCAGAATAAACCCAGAGGTTACAGAAGGTCACAATAAAAGGAGAAAGGGTCTAGATTGTTCTTTTGTTCGCTCATCAGTTTCACTGAACTCAAAGGATAAGATTAGCACAGAAATTAAAATAAAAAAAGTCGAGTCAAAACGCTGTCCAATCCCACGCATAATAAAAAAAACCCCACCAAAATACAAATCTGAATCAAAGAAAACAGGTGATCGATCAGTGGCTTCAAAAACACACAGGGTGGCAGCTCTGTTCTGGGCTCCTATAGAACCATCTCATCTAGAATAAACCATGAAAAGTAGACAGGTGCATGTAGTGTAGATGTCAAAGAAGTGCTCAGCCATAACATCATGAAAGTTTCTAATTAATACTGATGTTGGTTTCATTAGACATGGGCCGGTTCCCACAGTTGGTAAAACCAGCTGCATTTATAAACAACTCTGAACCTAAAAGAAAATTTTTCCATCTGCTGTTATTTATAAAAAACATGGAAATTATGTGGATTATAAGTCATAGTGGTATCTTTATAATTCTAAATTGGGATATTTAGGCTTAGTCTAGAAAGACCTAAATAAATTTCGGTTAAATGTAGTAGTTGTTTCCAAGGACTTCTGCTGAACGAGATATTACAGATCTATTTGTGCTGTTCTGCTATTTACAGAGTAACACCAGAACAACAAGTTGCTATTAGGTGGTGCGTTTAGTCAGCCTTGGTAGTTAGAGCCTGGATCTGGATGAGAAGTTGATTCTACTTACTATATTACTATGCTGCTAACTATATTTAGCAGCACATGTTGGCGATCTGTTTTCATCCATTTTCTGCGTTCAAGCACCAACATGCCCATAGATATATACTTATATGTATATATTTTGAGTTGAAATGACAATTGCTCTAGTGCTATTGACAATACAGCCTATTTTGCCTTATTTTGTGTTAAAACAGTAAAGATAACTGTTCAGGATAGATTTAGCAGCTATTTAAAGCAGGTAGAGAGCGTTTACAGGTTACACACAAAAGCAACCTTTACTGGAGCTGAGAAGTGGAGAACTCAATCGGGTAGTTCCTCACAAAGCTCAGACTGCCATGGTGTAATGCTTATATTTACATTATTTTATACAGGGCTCCACATTAAATAGGCATCTCTGGGTTGCATGGTGGACTTCCAACTTTCCAAGTTGAAATTTTAGGCCACAATAGTTCAACAAGCTTGATTTAAAGCCACCTTACCAACAAATTTTTGTTTATTAAAGTATATTTTTGATAAAAACATAGTAACCTCCTTCAGCGGTTATAGGCATAGTAGAGGCAGGGTGGATTTACTCAATGCTCCTTACAGCAGGGGAAGACTCCACCACTGCCATAAAGAGGCATTTCAAAGAGTAGGAAAATAACTTTAAATTAAAAATACTATGGTTTTATATTACAGAAAAGCCTGAAAGTGGTAACCAGCCCATGTCTACTTGGTAATAAACTCTTCCAATAGAGCCACATGTCAGCATCCTGTAAGTTGGAGGCATAACGAGCAGCGAAGGCTGATTTAGTCATGCAGATTGTTGGAACCAAGCTGATCCAAACTGCTTTTAAAGTTGCAGGATGCACTCTTACTCATAAACACTGCAACCATTTAAAAAAGTAGGTTTATCTGACATTTTTCTTTAAAAGAAAAAAAAAATAAGCAGCTGAAGCATTTCTTCACCAATTAGTGTGAACTGGAGAACTCTGAAGGTTCTGGAGGTGGGTTGAGTGTCGTATGCCCGAATGTACTGTGGTGAAATTCTTAATAAAAAAAAAAGAAAATATGATCTAAGAATACTCTATTTTTCTTTTGTCCTTCCTTTATCCACAGTTTAAATACACACAGCATACTCAAACAGGAATCCAGCATCGGGAACAGAAGTGCAGAACCATTTCCTGTCAGTCCGGATGGACAGAGTGGCACTTGAGAAAGGGACTGCTAATGTCAATCAGTAAACAGCTTGGACATATAGGACCACACCATCCTTGGCAAAGAGTCTCTTCTGGGGGGATTTTGCAGAGGCTGGCAGTGTATCTAGGGGGGGGGGGGGGGCATAAACTTTGTAAATCATACCCTGAAATGGCTGGTTATAGTGATAGACATCGAAGAGGAAAAAAATAAAGGTGGTTTATCCCTAAGTTGGGTCAGGTTTGAGGTGATGAGGTGTGGATTGATTTGCTTTGAACAACTGCTCTGGACCAAACGGAGGAAGGAGAGATGATTTCTCCTCCTGCTCTCACAGTAAAAACAAACAGAAGCACGCGTGATTTACAGGTTCTGGTCCAGATGATGGGAGAGACAGCAGCAGGGCGCCACGCCCGGAACAAGAAAAACAAACTCAAGAAAAATAATACATACAGTGCGCATTCAAGCAGTCACCCAAAATTCAGTGAAACCAACAGCAGCACATACAATCAAAAACACACACACCTGAAAAAAAATATATATCATGTGGCAGTACAAACACACAAGTCAGACTAGATCTTTAACCCTCCCCAACCGAACAAGGCTTTAAAAAAAAAAAAACAACCCAAAAATAAACTTCACAAATATTTTCCTCCCGGTCGCTCTTTGTAGCCGCGCTTCCTGCTTTCCCGTGTCCCTTTGCGTGTCGCTTCCTGCAGGTCTGTTTAGTCCGTGGTTCTGCAGGATGATTTGGTGTGGTGCCCCTGTCACGTCACAGTGCGCTGAGGCGACAGCTCCGTCCTCCGAGGCCGCCCTCTTCGTAAAAAATAAAAACACGGCTGTTGGCAATTCAGTCTTTTTCCACCCAAGTTGTTTTTGGACGTTGAGGAGAAAAGGAAGGTGTCTGAACACGGGTGGGTGGGTGTGGGTGCATTTGTGTGTGTGCTGTGTTAATGTGGGAAATGACCAAAGGGCAGAACTCAGGCTCTTGAGCTCCTAGTGTTAGAGGTGAACAGCACCTGGAGACCCGCCTCCCTCCCCCTCAGTCCCGTCTGCTTCTTTCTCTCTAGCGGAGCCACAGTTTGAGCCGCAGCGCGTCCACTCCGTTCAGGTAGTATCTGAACAGCCGCTTGTCTCTGACAAAACCCAAGTTCTCGTACAGCTTCAGGGCGGATTTATTGGTGATCTCTGTCTCCAGGACAACCTGAGGATGCACAAAAAAAGAAAAATAGAAAAAGGATACCAATATTACAAAATTTTTCATGATAAAAAATGGAAGAGAGGTAAAAAAGAGAAAATCTAGACTTGACTATCTAGACAGTATCAGGAGATGGATGGACCTAAATTTCCTTTGTTTTAAACGGGACAAAAAGGAAGTCTCTGTTTTTATTTCCTGCAATCTAAACAATGTTCCTCCTTTGGATCTCTCCTCTTTGGTGCCTTAGAGTTTCTAATCTAGGAGAAAAAATGGTTACCTTGCAAGTAAGATGAACTGTCGCGATATTTGTCGATTCACAAACTCTCTAAAATACATCTTGCCAGAAGCCATCAGATGCATCATCCTCTAATACCCGTTTCCCACTGGCTGAAAAACCTGTTTAAACCAAGGAACAATCGCCTTGTAATGGCAGAGGAAACAGCTCACTGACACATGTCTACTCGGATCAAACGACTCTGCAACGACATGTGTTAATCGCCTCAGCTCTATTCGATATGCTGTGGGAACACCAGACCCGCTAAATTACGTGACATCAGTCAACACAACTACGCTTCTGATCTAACAAGCAGAAACTACTCCGTCTACGTCCTTTGCAGTGACGTGTATGACATCAACCAGATGTAGAAGGTTAAAGAAAAACAACATAGTTGTTGCCTGCAAAAACGTTATGAAAATGTGTAAAAATGTCTAAAAATAAATATTTACCTTTAATTTTAGAAGGAAAATAAGATGATCTGCCAATGGAGGGAGCATGTTTACCTTTACAATAAGATAAATCAGATAATATGCACTTGAAATACGAGACTGCAGTAGTTTTTTTCTTTTTTTTAAATGTATATTTTAACTTGTATCTGGATGAACTGTCACACAAGTTGAGAGCTTGTCACACTGGTTGTGTGGCTGGTGACTCGGTACTTAATCACCTGATGTATGCAGATGATTTAGTAATATTTAGCCCTAGTACTGCTGGGTTACAGCAACTACTAAACATCTGCTCTGAGTATGGTCTGGAACACGACATAAAGTACAATCCATCTAAAAGTGTGATCATGATCTGTAGGAGTAAGGAAGATAAATCTACTGAGTTTCCAGATTTTTTGCTGTCAAATACTGTGCTGGGTGTAACAAATAAAACCAAGTATTGAAACGTCCAAGACTGTCCAGTGCAAGTGAGATGTTTGTCTGTCAGTCAGTCAGTCTGTCTGTCTATATTTTCTTATTCCTCTGGCAGAGTGTCTCACTTACCTGCTCAATTCAAGAAAAAAAATGCACTTAAGAAAAATGTACTTAGATTAACATTTTTGCAGTGGAAGTTTCAGCCGGAATACCCTCTTTCTTTTTGAAAAACAAGCAAAAGGACATGATTTTTAGCTTTAAGGGAGAGATCTTTGCACATTCCTCCCGACCAGATTAGGTAAGAGTTTTATTTATTAGTCAACTCCACTAGTTGTGAAACAAATCAAGAATGTGATACAGTTAAACTGCTACTGCGATTGGCTAAAAGCTCGACACAGGAGGCAACTTCGAATTTACCCAATCAGCTTGAAGAATTGTACTGAATGCCCCTATATTTGCCAAAGACGCCACATGAGCCTTTCCAGATGGATGTGTAGAATTCAAACTGAACTACACCTGGCTTATGAAAGGATATAAAAATGGACCCTGGCCTAAAACTTGGTGTGTAAATAGTTTAATCAAGTTCTCCTTTTTTCTGTTGAGGCAGCTGTCAAAGATTAAGACCCTCTCACGCCATCTTAAATTTGGATTCCATGCCTTTATCACCTCACGCCCCAACTATTGTAGTTCTCTTTTGCTTGGTGTTAGCAAAGCTAATCTTTCATGGCTACAGGTGTTGCAGAAGGCTGCTGCTCAGCTTTTAACTGGTAAATATAAACATGATGACATAACAGTTTTAGCATCCCTCCACTGGCTCCTTAGTAAACTTTTAATCAATTTAAAATGTATTTTATTTGCACTGAAGAGTCAAAAAGCAATGGAACTAGTTATTTATCTGAACTGCTCCACTCCCGTACCTGTGCATACTCTCAGATCTGCAGACCACATGAGTCTTGTTATAAATCTGAGCCAAAGCTTTTGCAGATCTGGCTCTAAGTTTTGGGTTAAACCACCACTGGAGGTCAGACGGGCTCCATCTTTTGGGATAAAAGCCATTAAGAATAGAGTTTTAAAAACATCAGTCAGTATTTTCATTTGTTTTAATGTACTTGTTTTCCCTCTGCTTTTATCATAGTGGGTTTATGTATATTCACCATGTTGTGCTTGATTTATTTTTTTTGTGCAGAACTTTGGTCAGCCTCCATGTTGTTTTTATAGTGCTCTAGAAATAACTTGGAATGTTACGGTAAAACACAACGCTCTTGTCTGATGGAATAAAAGCATGAAGATCCTACACATCCATCCTTAACTATGGAAGGGGTTAGATCAGGGTCTGCAAACTGTGGCTCTGAAAAAAAAAATCACCTGCCTCCCTGTGGCACGGTATATAGAAATAAGAAGTTTAGTAGGAAAATTTAATAATTTGTTTAATATTTTCTAATTTAATCAGTTGGTAGAACTTCCACATTGGAACCTCATTCAAACAAGAAACATTTGACTTTTAAATTAGATTGCTAAATATGAGGTTTATTTGAGGTTTTTTTGAAAGATTATTTAGGTTTTGCAGCTCTGGATACATTTTTTTCAGGGAGAAAAACCTGCAAGAAATGGCCCTTTGGATTATGACGGTGGATTTAGATTAAAGCCCATCCATCCGTTAGAATGATCCAAAACTCTAAATGGTCTGTAAATGTATAAAATTCTTTAAATATACAGCAGGTCTAGGGAAAGAGATGTACCACAAAAAAGTTACAAGAATATTTTATATGAAACATAAAGTTTGTTTTCTATTCTATATAAAATCCCAAATTTTATATAGATTTTTAGTAATACAGAAGAAAAAACTGTGCTAGATCTAAAATTTACAGTAATGTCCCCCCCTTCTGTTTTGACACAGAGACTTAGTAGAAGCTTATATCATTAGATTTGAATAAAGATCATATTACAAAATGTATTTTTTTAGCTAACCTTTACACAAATGTAATAATTGTGCTCGAGTTTTTCCCCAATTGGGCTTATAAAGAAAGAGAAGAGATGAAGCTGAGCTGGTTGACATGGGTTACCTCGTCACAGTCCCCCTCCACCATGGCGTAGATGGCCTTTTTTACCAAATTAGTACCTGAAACAAAATGAGGGAGAAACTCGTGAAGTACAAAAAACAAAAAAGATACAAAAACAACACTGATTTAAATCTTGATTTTTTTTATCTGACCTCATATTTGGAGATCAGAAAGGTCAGAGTTAACCACAGCAACTTCTACAAATCTATCAATGTATTAAAAACATGGAATATTTTACAATCTGTAAAAACTGCTGTAACTGCTGAAACAAAGTTTTAAAGCGGTTACGTTGCTGTAAATGATCATTTAATGGCACTCACCAATACTTTTCCTTCTGTGTTTTGAGTCCACGGCCAGCATGGCAATATAGCCGCGGCGAAACATCTTCTTATGCATGTCAAGCTTACAAACGATGGCTCCCACGCACTCCTGCTCCACCATGGCCTGTAACAGACACACAAACTCTGCACTTAGCTCCACTAAAAAACTGTCAGTCCGGCTGAACTGCAGGAAGTCAGAAGATCTGTCATCCGGTCAGACCTACTGCCTTCCGACATTCATTTTACTTCCTCCAGTAGGTCATGTGGCAGACCGGACCCACTGGAGATGGGAAGTTCAGAAGCTGGAGTCTCTGGACTTTAGAGGAAAATACTACCTGACTTTCCTCTAGTATTAAAAACGTAATGTTTTTTAAATTTCTCTCCCTAAATCAAATTGAGTAAAAAAAATATGATGGAGGGGGAAGATAAAGTAAGACTCTTAATTGAAAGTAAGCTACACTCACTGTGTCGTTTAATATTTTTGGCCCCATCATCTGTGTCAGGCACAGCACTGAAATTGGACAACATATCAAAATCCTAAGAAAAGTTACGGAAGATGATTAGGGCCACTGAAAAAAAAAAAAAGTACTTTTTTTTTTTCAGTACAGTATGACAGCTAACCATCATGTTAACCAACATGTTAACATGTTTTAATCACCTTCTGCTCTTCCATTAAAGTAATAGCATCATCTGGGACCCCTCAGGCAGGTAAAAAGTCACCTAATTCCATCATTTTCCACCAATGTGTTACTGTTCCTTCCAAACAACTCACATCTTTGTCAGTGAAGCTCAGTGCTCCCAAATCTCTTCCTTTTTTGAAGTCAGAATTCTGAGTAAAAAAGCCAGAATTCTGAGATTAAAGTCCGAATTCCGAGATTAAAGTCCGAATTCTGACTTTTTTCCCATATCATACTGAAATAAAATTTAAAAATCAGTTAACTTTTTTTTTCAGTGGCCCTAATCCTCTTCCATAGTAACTATAACATCCCATTCTTGCAAAGTCCTTCAGCAACAGTCCTAGTGTGCATGTAGTTAGAACAGAACATGAAGGATTTACAAAAATATCCCCATTTACCCATCAGAGCACAGGGAAGCACATTCTATTTGAATTTTATTAAAAGCAAAATAAAGTGAAATATTTAATATATTGAACAATAAGGAAAACAACGTTGATTTTTTTTTTATCTGATCTCTTATTTGGAGACCAGAAAGGTCAGAGTCAACCACAGCAAATTCTACAAATCTATCAATGTATTAATAAATATGTAATATTTTGGTGCAAAGCAGCTAGGTTGCTGTAGAGATTCGCATAAATCAGCTTTTTTGCCTGAGATTGTTCTAATGAGACAAACTGAGGGAAAAACATGAAGGTTTCAGGGTTGTACTCACCAGAAAGCAAAGCTGCGGCCAGTTATGGATGAAGTACCTGTATGTGTAAATGGAATAAGGCTCTGATAAGTCCTTGGTGATGAGTCTCATGATCCAGGGCATCTGTAGCTCGGACTCGTAGCGGACATAGCGGATGCCGTGGCTGTCCTCTGCTCTGCCGGGAGAGCCGCTCAGGTCGAGCCGGGCCAGCTGGGCGGCCGGCGGCTGCAGCTCAGAGGGGCTCTCCCCTCCACAGGGCCCGTCGCTGTCCTCCGATCCTCTCATAGTGTGCTCACGCTGGTCCTCGGCTTCGTGGGTCGCCGGCATCCCGTTAACGCTGCTGTTAGTCACAGGAGAGTGGCTGCCGTTTTTGGAGAAGGGGCTGTGGCCTTCGTGCTGGCAGTGCTCCGTCCTGTTCCTGTCGGCCGCAGCCTCGCTGCAACAGCTGCTGTCACAGTTGTCCTCGGACGGTTTGAGATTGTCAGGCCGGCTCCCTGTACGCTGGTGGCCGTCGAGGTCCTCAGAGGAGCTGACCAAGCCATTCAGCTGCTGCTGCTGCTCTCCGGCTTGCATTTTCAAGTGGAGAGCCGCCGGGCTAGCCCGGGCTAGCATGTTTTTATGCTTCTTCTTAGCCGACCTTTTGACCTCGTTCACTGGCTGCGTCTTGCCCGTACCGGCGGGCCCGCAGTCCTCCCCGCTGTAGGTGGGCTCTCCGGCTTCCACCGCTGGCTCCGCTCTCCCTGCCCCGGAGAAAGGAGCAACTTCAGCCGGGGATGTAGGCAGTGCGTTACTAGGCCCAGGCGGCACTGTGGCCATCCCACCGCATTAAAGTGGAGAGACGCGCTTCGGAAAAGTCCAACAAAATCTCATCCACCAAGAGAAGAATTAAACGATCAATATCTGAGCCCGTTGACCGAATATTATAAAAATCCGAGCACTTTAGAGGAGATAACGTGACCGTTGGCGACGTTTGTCACTGCTCTCCCCTCGATTCTTCTTCTTCTTCTTATGGGATTTTATGGCGGTTGGCAGACTTGTGAATTGTGCATTACCGCCACCAACTGATATGGAGTAAAGCAAGAAAACAGGAAACGATTCACCCCCCCAAAAAAAAAAAAAAAAAAAAAAAAAAAAAAAAAAACCTGTGTAACTTAAACCAACATAATACTAAATCACATTTGCCCATATAATTTTAATTTACTCTAGGTCATCTTAACTCTGCCAGTTTCTGATGGTCCCATCGGTCCTCCCATCATACTTCCAACCATCTCCCAGTTCAAATCTTTAATGTCCAGATATTTTTCTGCAGCCTTCACTATTATTTTGATTTTTTCCGTTTTTTTTGTTGTCTGTGCAGTACAATTAATAACTTCTACCATGAAAAGAACAAAATTTGTCTTTTTAACAATAAGTGAGTCTTCATCAATTTTTAGAGATTTCTCTAGAGGTTTGGAATTTGCTGTGTGTTGAACTGTAGGTTTGGGTTTTTCTGACTGAGATGGGATCCTTTTTGCAGCTTCAGCGTAGGTTATTCCGAGCTCAAATTTCATTTTTTTAATTTCCTCAGACCTTTTGCTTGCTTCACAGCCGCGATAGGCAGCAGTATGTTCTCCACCACAATTACAGCATTTTATTTTAGCTTCTTTTCCACATTTTCCGTACTCATGTTCTCCTGCACACCTTCCACACCTCTGTTTCCCTTTACAAACTGCTGCAATGTGACCGAATTTTTGGCATTTGAAACATCTCAATGGTGGAGGATTGTAGATTTTGACATTATAGCTTATGTAACCGATGAATACTTTGCTTGGTAATTGCTCTTCTTCGAATTTAATTAGCACAGATAAACTGTCAGATCTTTCTCCGTTTCTTGTTGTTTTTAACCGTTTTACTTCTTTTACTTTTGCACCTCTTATGTTTTCCAGAATCTCTTTTTCAGAAATTTTTAGAGGAACTCCTCCAATGACTCCCCTGCTGAACTTTTTGTTCTCCATTAAGCTGCACTGAACTCTTATCCCGTCAATTTTGTTGATCCGTATTGCTTTGCCTTGCTGGGCGCTGTCTCTGCAGATAATTAGCAGGTCTCCACTGTACAGAATTCTGGCACCTCTGACTTCTCCGACAAGTTTATTGATGGTTTTTGTTAAGTGAACCGGATTCCAATTTGTAAAAGAGTCTGCCTGATTAACGACTTTGAATATGACTTTGAATTCATTTTGTTGTGCTGTGGAATGTATGGAATGATCATCACTGGATTGTTCTGAACTAGATTCCCCTTGAACTGATCTCTGTTTTTTCCGCTTTTTCTCATTTTTTGATGTTGCTATCTTCCAACCTTCATTGTCACTATTTCCCTCTTCCATCCCACAAGAATCGCTTCCTGTTTCCTCACTACTCACGGCCCAAGACATTTCTCCATAAGCAGCTTCAAAACACGCGCCATGCACCAAACGACCATCCACAACCGTCACACTATCTTCTTCTTCTGTTGTTAATATTCGTCTTCAAGCTCGCTTTAGTGCTATCTTCTGGCTCTCCCCTCGATTTCCCTGCTGCCGCAAACGCCATTGCAACACAAAATGACGTTTTACGACAGTATGGTGAGCTGTGGGAGTTGTAGTTTTTAATGGCTTGTTTAAAAAATAAGAGTGACTACAATAAGTTTCAGAAACGAAATAGATAGGATATTGTTTGGTTAAAAGTTATATTTATTGTTATTAATATAATATGGTAATATATATATTCGTATATATAGACTAATTTTATATTTTATTGCTGCTTTTATTTTGTGTTACAGTCCATAATGAAATTATCTAAACCTCCTAAGCTAAATTATGATCCTTTAACTTAAAAGCTGTACAATAGACCACTTGCATAATAATGAAAAATGTATTAATTGACTGCCATAAATAATCAGCATTTATTTGTAACATATATAATTAATACAAATCCTACTGAGTTTTATTTTATTTTATTTGGTATTTATTATATTGTGGCAGCATTTTAATAAAATAGAATATAAAATAGAAATACTCTCCCACAGTGGTGACATTCATACATATTAGCATATATTTAAAGCCATTATTTAAATTTTGATTAAATTTACATATATAGACATATGTATTATTCAATTTGTATACACGACTGTATACAAAAAGAAATTTCGTTTAAAACAGCTCTAGACAATTTAATTTTTTGAAGTGAAGTCTTGAAAACAGTAATAAATACATTTAAAAAAGTAATTTGAAAAAAAGGAGTGTATATTTACAGTTCTAAGATTATTTATTTATTTATTATTATTATTTTTAATATATGTGCAAGAATTCATTCTTATTTGACTTATTTTGGTCTTGACTAAAATGTTTCACCAGAGAATTGTGACTTACTTTGGTATTGAATAAATTTAAAAGATGAAGCTTTCCAAAGGGTTTTATTATTATATATTTTTTTTATGCAAACATAGTTTGTTTTTAAATGCAAAGACATAACAGGGAATAAAACACAGAGCATATAAAGCAAGAGGGATAGTTTTTTCTAATAGAACAACATATTATGATAGATTAATTATAAATAACATTACCATAAGCTATGTTTATTACTTTTTTTGTTTGTACTTTTAGAAAAAAGGGGAGACATATAGTTGAGTTTCTTTAACCAGGATAGGGGTAAAAGAAAAAGTGGAAAAAAATACAAAATTGACCAAATATTAAAAAAAGTTTATTCCATTAAAAATTTCAATCCAATGAGCTCAAATATTTCTTTAATGACAGTAATAAACCCGAGATTAAGAGTTACAGCGAGTTTAACCTGGAGAGTGAAAATCGTCGAGATTGCTGGTGTTCATCTCTTCACCACAAGAGGGCGCAAAGTAGATGCAGTTTCAGGGCTGAATTTCTCTAGTTTCTCCAGCAGGTGGCCCCAGTATACTGGTCACTAATACGTCTAGTTTGCCAACTCATCTAATGTGTACCTAACCGTAGTACCTAATATAACTGAAACACTCATAACTTTCACTAACTCATCATTTGGCTGTTTTCCCAAAGAAATAGTTTTTTTTTAAAAACATTATTAACTTAATTAAAAAAAAGTATTTGAAATGTTTTTTAAAGCTTTTAATTTTCTATATTTATTTTACTACATATGTGTGAAAGACCAACAGTGGATAATATCAGTGAGACATTTAAAGGAACATTTATTTATAAAAAAAAGTTTTAACATAAAAAAGATGTAAGCCTCAATAGGAGAAGCAGCCTCAATGCCCTTGGTAACTCTGGGGGTTTAGCACAGATTCAAAACCTCAATAAATATGGCCTTTTCAGGAAAGCCATTGACTAAGCAAAGACACAAGAAAGACTTTTGTAGGGGCCAGAGGAAAAACATGCACTGAAAAAAATTGCAATTTTTGCATTTACTTAATTATATTCAGTTATTTTAACACAATTGTTTCATGTTAGGAGGGTAGGACATATAATAATTGTGTTAAAGCAACTAAATATGATTAAGTAAATGCCAAAAGCGGTTGCAATATTTTTTTAGATGTGTAAGAAGGTGATTTCTATTTAAAAAGACAAAATCTTTGTAGCAGTATGCACCACTGAACAAACCACTGTCGAGATGAAACATGGCAGTGGCAGCATCATGCTGTGGAGATAACTTATCTAAGGGGGGGTTGGGCAGAGTTTGTGGAAAGATGAACTCGCTTTGTTAATTTATGTGTTTTCCAAAGTTTAAAAATTTGTTTTTTGTTTTGTGTAAGCACTCCTGGCAGTCAGTTTCATTGCAGCATGACTGCAGTTCTTGTTGTTCTGTCTTGTCCTGGTCCGTGCACCTGGAGGTGCCTTGCTATAATTTCATGAACTGAGAACTTTCCAGCCTCAAACGCCCATCGCTTCATGTAGGCTAAAAGACGGAAGTCAAGATTGACACATTTCTCAAATGACACTGACATCTTTCTCCCACACCTGCAAGGGGATATTCGTTGGAAATAAAAGTTGTATATGTTTCTGAAGAATGACCACAAAGAAAGAGATGGAGCGATAGAATGGGAGAGAGGTGGCTCTGTTAAAGCTAAGCCTTGGGGCTGAAGACTGACTGAAGAGCTGGAATCAGACATGCACAATCAGTTCCCCTTCAAATCTTCTTTACAGGCCTATCTACTTGAGCAGGCTTCTCTTAATTACTTTCTCTATCACTTAGAAAGCTGTGCTTGCTTGGGACTAAGAGCACTAGTGTCTTGCCAGAGACATTTGGCTGCTTTGAGCCTATATTTATTTAGACCTATCTTCTTTCTCACATACCCATCCTATGCCCCCCCCCCCACCCCCCACCACTGTACTCCTCGTGTTGCCCCCCTCTCCCTCCTACTTTCATTATACACCACTCTTGTCTCTCTCCATATAGCGTCTCTACTCTTTTCCAAATATCTCCGGGGTGTCAGTTGCATCATGTGACTGGTGTGCTTGTGATTACAGCTTTTTGGCAGGCATGTTTGCATGCAAGCGAGAACCCAAAATACCTTGAAAGACAAAAGCTGTGAGGGGGTAGAAGGTCAGTGAGGAGTTCTGAAAAAGTCGGAACATAGTTGGGACCAAAAGCCGACTTGAACCCAAGTTTCTTATGCTGGATTTTTAGGTTTCCACTCTTTTATCATCCTGTTTTTTCTTTCTTTATTACTCAGGCATCTGGTCCACTAGTGTTGTATTTAATTAGTTTCTGTTGGGTTAATTAGAGACCCAAGTAGGGAGGGGGGCAGGGTCACATCAGAACATAAGTGGGTCAGGCTGGACACATGCAGGTGCTCTCGAGTGGCTGTCAGGTTCAGATTAAGATGAAAATATAATCGATTATAACACTATATCTGAACATTTCATATTTTAAAATAAACACAAACTTGTATAACTTTTAATGGGATTTTATGCTGCGGTGTTAAGAAAAGCTCCAAATTGGGAAATGCATGAAAAATATTCAATTTTCAGTTTATTGTAGATTTAAAAATAGTGCAGGATTCCTTTGTATTCCAGTTATTGAGAGGTGTTTTATAGCAACAATTTTGCACATCTACATATTGAACTTTTACTCAAACTTTTTTCAGAAAAATCCTCACAGACAGATTGGATAGGGATTTTCTGTGTTCATCACTTTTCAAGTCTTGCCCTGAAATGTATCAGTCTGGCACTGTTGAAGGCATGGGATGTGTTCAACAAGATTTTCTGCTGGCTTTGTTCCACCAGCAGCACAGTTACTGAAAGAGGTGACCTGTAATTAATCTGTTATTGTACCGTAACTTGTCACAAAAATATGATTTGTGTGATCAATTATAATTAATTAGCCTACTTTTAAATCTGTGATCTGTTTGTAGAGGCTGAAAGTAAATTTATATCAATTATTATGTGGCAAAAACTACCAGATTATAAAATGTTATGTTTTTTGCCAGAAAGTTTTGAAATTTTAAGTTAATGTAAGTATTAATCAAGTGGGAATGCTTATGCATTCCCACTTATTGTTTTTCTGTTTCTCTTTATTATCAAGTGGGAATGCTTATGCATTCCCACTTATTGTTTTTCTGTTTCTCTTTATCAAGTGGGAATGCTTATGCATTCCCACTTATTGTTTTTCTGTTTATATTCAAGTGGGAATGCTTATGCATTCCCACTTATTGTTTTTCTGTTTATATTTATTATTATTATTCCGTAGGTTTTTCTTCGTTTAACTAGTTCAACAGTTTTCAGCTGATTTAAACAAATTTGGTATCAAAACGTTCGGCTTGTTCAGGAGAATTCTGCTATATCTTTTGGTAAAGATATTGT